>NC_064638.1:686492072-687117072 GCF_023864345.2 Schistocerca serialis cubense | reverse complement strand
GTGAAATGTTGAAGTAGCAAGGTGACTGTGAGAATTAGTGACATATCTCATGAATCCATATACATAAAGTTACAGTTGTGATGTGTTAGCATCCAAATATGTGTGCAATGTTATTTGTGAAAAAAGCACTCCAGTCACACCAAAAGCCTTTTACAGGCAATGCAATTTTCAAACAGTTGGTGACCATTAAAAAATTTGTTACTTTCATGTTTTGCCATATGCATCTACTACAACTATTAGAAGAATAAATAAGGTGTCTGAGCATAGGAACAGCAAATCTATAGTAATTTTCAGTGCTGATGTTGCTTCCCAGTTTTTTCATTGTCTGTCTGTATAATTGGTACTATTTGAAACATAAGAAATTTTTTGGTGTTCTTATTGTCTGGTACAACATTTGTTACTTACTGCCACTAACTTTGTCAGTACTCTGTATGTATTCTCCTTTGCATTCTCACATGTTACAAAGAAGTTAAGCTGATTTTTAGAAACACTTGAAGAGAAGTCCATTGTTTATCTATACTTTCTAATCATTGCACATTCTGTTCTGAATATTGAGAGAGCTATATTGCTGCCCTCTCATTAAATCCTATTATTTTCTGTTTCCTGCCAACTTGTAGTAGATTTTTCAGTGCTAAGGTAATTAATTTATCATCTGTACTCTTGAGCACTGTTCATTTGTCATGCCATGTGTCGCTGCATCTCAAATATATTGTCTTTAGTTTCTTCAGTATTTTGCCTTTGTATTATATTTTTGCTCGTAGTTAATAATGCTTTAAATACCTGCCTTTGAGAAAACTATTTCTTGTTGTCTCATTTTCCACAGTCTTCTTCCTAAGTACTTAATGCATGTTTTTGCTAGCTAGACAGGCTGGAAGTGAAAGTCACATTTGTACATTTATTTTAATAATAGTTTTTATTTCATTCATTTGTGTGTATGTGAAATAAACTTTTGTTATGCTTTGCTATGGCATTTAGTCTCAGAGCTGTCATGCAAGCAGCAACAGCAGTACAAGTTCTCCCCGGTTACCAGTACGGCGTCAGAATGAAGCACATGTACCCCCTCCTGCCCCTCCCCGGACTGTCTCTTTGACTACACGGGTGTCATCAAGACAGACAGGAGGAACATCTGTTACTGCTGGTGAGTTATGGCACATCTTCATACTGGAACAGCCACATGATCTTTTTTCTCTACAAACTGCACTACTTCTTGACATCTGACCTTGCTCGACATATGAGACCTGCATCAGCCTTCTTTTTCAAAAAGAATCACTCAGCTAATTCACAACTTGTACTTAGCATGCCACTGGCTATCCAGATTTTGAGAAGCACCTTATATTTTTTGTTTGTCATACAACATTTTTTGTCACATAGAATTTGTAAAAGAGTGTCATTATCTGCTTCACTTATACAGTTCAGTCTTATCTTCTCTTCAATTCATCACATTCTTAGATACTGCTGCAATAAAATCTCATCTGTTGCATTATTTATCCATGATGTATCATAAATTTGCTTGATTCATTTATGTACTGCTATTCAATGTGTTCCTAAACAGTGGTTCCTGTATTATCTTTTCAGTTTATTTACAGTGCTATATCAAGTATTCCCTCTTCTTCTCTGCCACAAACTACATGTATGTAGTGTTTTATTTTCAATTTTTACACGAATAATATTAAGAATAACCTCCTGTAATAGACTTCTACAATTCATAAAACTGTAATAGTTGATGCTCCACCAGAAGAGGAAGCGATGAAATATACATTTCTGGCCTTCAGCTTATTTTGGTGAGCAGCAACCATCCATTTCATTAATTTTGTTTTGAGTATAATCATAATTTTATTTTTTTAAATCATCTGTTAGAATTTTTTAGTGATTCTGTATTATATTATTGTTGGCACTTTTCCTCACATAAATAAAAAGTACACTGAAAAAACCAGAACAGGCAACAGTTCACTTGTTATTTAATGGTAACACACATACAGTCTTCAGCATTAGATGATTGTGCTAGCTTTTGTTATTCTTTGGTTACTGGGACAAACATTTTCCTCTCTCTCTCTCTCTCTCTCTCTCTCTCTCTCTCTCTCTCTCTCTCTCTGTGTGTGTGTGTGTGTGTGTGTGTGTGTGTGTGTGTGTGTGTGTGTGTGTGCGCATTCACACACAAACTGGAAGAAGAGCAAAAGCTTGAAAGCAACTACTTACACAACCAAGCCCTCACTTTTATATGCTGGAATTTTTGTCATTGTAATATTTTTGTAAAAATAGTAATGTTATAAATGTATTACCTTCATGTGGGCAGAAAATCCTCAGCAAAGCAGAGAGACATTTGTGAACATCCATCTCAGGGTTTTCAGTTCAGAATTGTTTCCCCATACAACTGAACAAAGAGAGAGAGAGAGAGAGAGAGAGAGAGAGAGAGAGAGAGAGAGAGAGAGAGAAAGGAGAATAAAGAAAATAACATGATGTGAAATTTAAAAAAAAATGAGGTAAAACTCTTAGAATCCAAAGGCAAGGTGCACCCTGCATTTACCAGACAAGGGGAAGAAAGTTGTCAACTTTGTTGGATCCATCCTTGTTTATGGTCTGCCATTCCATTTATTGTTTTCCTTCTTTTTTCTGTGTGACTTAGAAAGAAGAAGAAACCATGATTCTGGTTAATTATATTCAAAGGAGGGCTTTCTCCTTGACATTTTATTTGGCTTGTAATTTCTGTCATGTTTATGCAGACTTCATTTAATTCCTGTATGGGCATTTATTTCTTCCATAAAGATTACCAGTGAAGACAATATTGATGGTGCAGTTGATATATTGAAAGGTATATGTAATTCCATTAGGTTGTTTATGACATAACTGATTATGAATTTGAAAAAATGCCTAGTTCACATTTATGTAATTTAGGAGTAAGGGCAACAACTCACTAAATAGTATAAGTGTTGAGTTGTCAACAGTCATCATTATAGCATACTGCATATAAAGTATAGGAAACCAAAAATAAATCAAAATTGCTACCAGTAACAGAGAGCAAAGAAAGGGCAACGTCGATTCATAAAGGAATTATCATCTATTACCACAGTACACACTAATTGTTGTTAAGCAAGATATAAGCAGAACAACGTCCGCCGCTCGTGGTCTCGCGGTAGCGTTCTCGCTTCCCGAGCACGGGGTCCCGGGTTCGATTCCCGGCGGGGTCAGGGATTTTCACCTGCCTCGAGATGACTGGGTGTTTGTGTTGTCCTCATCATTTCATCATCATCCAGGAAAGTGGCGAAATTGGACTGAGCAAAGATTGGATACTTGTACGGGCGCTGATAACCACGCAGTTGAGCGCCCCACAAACCAAAACATCAAACATCATATAAGCAGAACGTGAAAATCTTCTGTTCATATTATTTTTAGATTTTGAGAAAGGGTGTGATCAGATCAACAGAGAATAATTGTGGGAAATATTGGAGTTATTTAATGAATCCCATTGAGCCACTGTATGAAACGCAGTCATAGACATTAACATTTGTCAATATCGATAAAACTTTGTAGGACTGGAAAGGCAATCCCAAAAGTATAAATTTGAGGAGCAATGAAACATTAAACCATGCTCTATACCCTATTTATGAAGTATTATTAACTGACTGAAAGGTCAAATCGCAGGAATACATCAATGAAAATAATCAATTTTTTGACAGTATTGATGAGAGGTTAAACTGGAAGCAACACATTGATGGTCTGCTGAAACGTCTGAGTTCAGCTACGTATGCTATTAGGGTTATTGCAAATTTTGGTGATAAGAATCTCAGTAAATTAGCTTACTACGCCTACTTTCATTCACTGCTTTCGTATGGCATCATATTCTGGGGTAATTCATCGTTGAGTAGAAAAGTATTCATTGCTCAAAAACGTGTAATCAGAATAATTGCTGGAGCCCACCCCGGTCATCCTGCAGACATCTATTTAAGGATCTAGGGATCCTCACAGTAACCTCACAGTATATATATTCACTTATGACATTTGTTGTTAATAAGCCAACCCAGTTCAAAAGTAATAGCAGTGTGCGTAGCTATAACACCAGAAGAAAGGATGATCTTCACTATGCAGGGTTAAATCTGACTTTGGCACAGAAAGGGGTAAATTATGCTGCCACAAAAGTCTTTGGTCACCTACCAAACAGCATCAAAAGCCTGACAGACAGCCAACTAACATTTACAAATAAATTAAAAGAATTTCTAGATGACAACTCCTTCTACTCATTGGCTGAATTTTTAGATATAAATTAAGGGGGGGAAAAGAAAAAATAATTAAAAAAAAACATCTTAAACATTAATGTCATGCAATATTTTGTGTAATGTAATATTTTGTACAGACATCTTCTATTAACCTGACACATTCCACATCATTACGAAGTGTTGTATTCATGATTTATGGAACAAGTATTAATCTAATCTAATCTATTAGGATGGATAAAAAATATACTCACCAAGTGGCAGCATGAGAGAGCACATATAAATTTATGGAAATGTGTAAGCTTTTGGATCCAGTGGCTTTTTCTTCTGGCAGAAGGGTTGGAGGAAAAGGAAGAGGGATGAGGGAAAAGAACTGGTGAGGTTTAGGAAATGGGGAGACTTACATAGAAGTCACACTGGATCAGGGGAGCCTTATGGATGGAATGAGAAGCAAATACCATTCCTTCTAGTCAAGGGAGTACCAGATGGGATGAGAAGGAAAGATCTTTCCTTCTGCCTTCTGCCACAAGGAGCCACTGGTGCTGAAAGCTTGCACATTTTCATAACTTTTATATGTGTTTTCTCCAGCTGCTGCTTGGTTAGTAGATTTTTTATATATTCAGTTATCTTAAACAGAATTTATTTATTCTATGTTCCATGCTGCAATGAGTTCACCTTGAATGAGCATGTATTTTAATAAATCATGATCTGACACAAAAACTAGCACTCAGAGTGGCAAAGAACTAAATGTTATATCATCCCCTAGAGAGCCAAAATAAACGCTTATATTTTACATGAAGATTTCATAGCCAGCAGTGTCACTTGGTGTTGTAAATTTAAAAGTTCTGAATGAAAATCTCAGCAAGTAAAACAAAAGCTATGGAAATAATAGAAAATATGATAAATTAGTTAAAATTATTGTAGGTCATCAAATGATTGAACAAGTAAATTAATTCAAATATTTGGGATGTGAACTATCAATTTATTGCAGCAGCATAGATTTAGAAAAAACTTCATGAAAATATGATGGAGTGAACAGTGGCATAAAAAAATATGAGGAAAGAGTTAACAATCAGATTACAAATACATGTCAACAGCTGCAATACTACATGCTGGTGTAACATGGTCTTGGATAAGTTTGTAGAAGAACAAGAAGAGTAACAGCACAAGTGACATTTCTTAGCTGTATGTTTGATGCAAATTTTAAGAGGCAAACTCGTAAGTATTGACTTATGGAAATCACTTAGAGTTACAATTAGTGTAGTAGAAAGCATGAAGGAGTACAAACACAAATGGTTCCAATGGATAATACTAATGTCCCATGGCAGTCCCCATTGCAAGCACTCTGATACATAGGCTCATGAGATTAGGTACAAACCAGGAAATGACGGTAATAACAGTCTCGCCTTTGTCTTCAGAAGAGAACTCCACCCAAACTTTGATTTGGAGGAAGAATTTTATTCTTTCTTGTTTAATGACGGATCTGGTATAAAAATCCACAAATTTCAAATATTGAAAGTTGTTCATCTAGAGCATTTTAAGTTGTTTTAAACCATAGATTTATTTGTGAGTTAGATAAATATTAGTTGAAACCAAGTTCAGAGTATATTTTATTTGTTGGGGTTCCTAATCTACTTGGATCAATGAAAGGGTGTATAGAACTTGGCAACAATTTCCAGTGGAAGATATCAGAAGTAAATACTCTGTGTCTTATAATGTTACTCTTAAAATTAGGAGAGCAGGCACTTAAAGGTGATTCAACAAGTGTATTGCTTCTTGTCACATAGTCTCACGTAATGATCACAGATGTAAAATTTGGGAAAGTTTGAAGTCTATGTATGTGTGACACTACTTTGGTGACTTGTATGTACATAACCTACCTCTGCTATCCAACTGTGGAAAGGAGACCCACAGTTAATCACAGAATCCAAACCACATGTTGTTTCTCATGACTCCTCACATCGATAAGAGATTAAGGCCGCGTTAAAATGAAGACTGAAAACTTTGTGGTCTGACCAAGATTCAGTTCTGCAACCTCTTTGTTTCCAAGGATACCCTTTACTGCTAGACCACCAGGTCTGGCATGTACATAGATAGTTCATCTATTAGTTTTGGTGAGTGATTTTGTTGGGTAGCAAAATGTGTGAGATACAAGGGTGATTTGAAAAGTTCTCGGAATCACCAGGAGAGGTCAGCACTAGAGTAATGAGTTGTTCATGTGATATTCATTGGACTGTTGCCTGTAAACATGCGCCACATCAGTGCTCTTGGAAGAGAGCTGTGGCGATGATGTGGCTCTGTTGTTGTTCCCGTGTTGTGATTTGCGAAGATGGAAAAAAATCAAGATTTGAGCATTGATTAAGTACTTTGTACAGAAAGGTATAAAAGCAAAGGACATTCATGCCAATTTCCAGAATACACTGGTGGATGCTGCTCCTTCATATTCAACTGTTTCCAAGTGGATAAATGAATTCAAATTTGGTTGGGAGAGCTTAGATGATGATCTGCGCAGTGGTCGGCCAAGATGTGTCATTACTCCAGAAATCATTGCAAAAGTGCACAAAATGGTCATGGAGGATTGCCGATTGAATGTGCATGAAATTCCTCGCACTTGCCAGATGTCACCTGAAAGGGTATATCACATTTTAACTGAGGAATTACGAATGAAAAAATTATTTGCAAGATGGGTGCCGCAACTCTTGACGCTGGGTAAAAAACGCATGAAAATGGACATATCTGAACAATGTTTTGCCTATTTTAGGAGAGTTGAATGATATTTTTTGTACCAGTTTGTGACCACAGATGGAACTTGGGTGCACTACTATACCCCACAGATAAAATAACAGTCAGAGCAGTGGAAACATGCTGATTCTCCACCACCAAAGAAAGCAAAGACAATTCCTTCAGCAGGAAAGGTCATGGTGTCATTGTTCTGGGGTGTGAAGGGGATTCTATTTGTAGATTATCTCCCCATTGGGCAAACAATTAGGCCAGGTTTAGCAAGGAAGAAAGTCATCTTCCATCAAGACAGTGCCCACCTGCACACATGTACCTTTGCCTTATCAAAATTACACGAACTAAGGTACGAATTGAAACTTCCTGGCAGATTAAAACTGTGTACCGGACCGAGACTTGAACTCGGGACCTTTGCCTTTCACGGGCGAGTGCTCTACCAACTGAGCTACCCAAGCACAACTCACGCACCATCCTCACAGCTTTACTTCTGCCAGTACCTTGTCTCCTACCTTCCAAACTTTACAGAAGCTCTCCTGCGAACCTTGCAGAACCAGCACTCCTGCAAGAAAGGATATTGCGGAGACATGGCTTAGCCACAGCCTGGGGGATGTTTTATTCTAAGGTACGAATTGTTGCCACACCCACCTTATTCATGTGATATGGCTCTGTCAGACTTCCATCTCTTCCCAAAACTGAAAATTTTTCTTGATCGGCGAAGATTCATTTCAAATGAAGAACTTATAGCAGAGTTGATAACTATTTGGCAGGCCTGGAGGAAACTCATTTTCGAGAAGGGATCAAGGCACTGGAACATCGTTGGACCAAGTATGTTAATGTACAAGGAGACTACGCTGAAAAATAAAAAAAAGTTTCAGTGATGTAAGTTGTTTTTTTCTATTCTGTTCTGAGAACTTTTCAAACAACCCTCATATATGACAATATCTTTTGACTGCATTGACTTAGAAGCTTAAATTATTTACCGTAGACTGTAGTATTTGGTGTAAATTTCAACTAGATACCTCTGTCCATGCCTGAGAAAAAGGGTCTTAACATATAGACCAACAGACAACAAATTGTGGAAAAGTATTTTTTATGTGATATAATTATAAATTAACAAGTTTTCTGGATTTTTCCTTTACTTGGATTGTGAAACCTTACCTCTTTCACAATTTCAAGATTTTAAATCAAGGGGAAGTACCCTATACATTTTGATAAGTGAGTCTGCAAGTATCAAAGCAGTGACATAAATGACCATATCTTTTGATTACATTGACTTAGAAGTATAAATTTTTCACACTGCACAGTGTATGGTGTCTTACCCTGTACAAATGTTGGTATAAATGTTTTGAAATTAGTGCTTGAAGAAGAAATGACAAGCAGTAGGCAGATGATATGGAATATACCACGATTTTAGAGAATTTGGGAAATTAATTGCATTGTCCATGAACACTGTGAGACACAGTGACATTTATTCTGAAGTGCCAAAGAAACTGGTATAGGCATGTGTATTCAAATACAGAGATATGTAAATAGGCGGAATACAGCACTGCGGTAGACAATACCTATAAAAGGCAACAAGTTTCTGGTGCAGTTGTTAGATCGGTCACTGCTACTACAATAGCAGGTTGTCAAGATTTAAGTGAGTTGAATGTGGTGTTATAGTCCACGCACAAGCAATGGGACACATCTCCAAGGCTGCAATGAAGTGGGGATTTTCCCGTACAAATATTTCACAAGTGTACCTTGAATATCAGGAATCTAGTAAAACATTGAATCTCCAACATCACTACAACTGGAAAAAGATCCTGCAAGAACATACCAATGAGAACTGAAGAGAATCATTCAGTGTGATAGAAGTGCAACCCTTCCCCAAATTGCTGCGTATTACAGTGCTGGGCCATCAACAAGTGTCAGTGTGCGAACTGTTCAATGAAACATCATCGATATAGGCTTTCCTTGATGACTGCATGACACAAAGCTTTATGCCTCGCCTCTATGCATCAACACCAACATTGGACTGTTGGTGACTGGAAACATGTTGCCTGGTCAGTCAAGTCTTGTTTCAAATTGTATCGAGCAGATGTGCAGGTATGGAGACAACCTCATGAATCCATTGACACTGTGTGTCAGTGGGGGACTTTCAAGCTGGTGGAGGCTCTGTAATGGTGTGGGGCATGTGCAGTTGGAGTGATACAGGACCCCTGGTACATCTAGATATGACTCTGACAGGTGTCACATATGTAAGCATCCTGTCTGATCACTTGCATCCATTCCTGTCCATTGTGCATTCCGATGGACTTTGGCAATTCCAGCAGGACAATGTGACACCCCCACATGTCCAGAATTGCTACAGAGAGACTCCAGGAACACACTTCTGAGTTTGAACACTTCTGCTGGCCACCAGACTCCCCAGACGTGAACATTATTGAGCATGTCTGGGATACCACGCTGCGTGCTGTTCAGAAGAGATCTCCACCACCTTGTACTCTTACATATTTATGGACAGCCCTGCAGGATTCATGGTGTCAGTTCCCTCCAGCACTTCTTCAGACATTAGTCGAGTCTGTGCCATGTCGTGTTGCAGCACTTCTGTGTCTTCACGGACCCTATACGATATTAGGCATGTGTACCAGTTTCTTTGGCTCTTCAGTGTAGTAACTGTACAAGTTTATAACAGCTAAGCAGCATCTCCAATGGTCTAATGAGCTATGGATATGAGTAGTTCTGACTGTTGACCAGTTGTTGTAACGTGTACTATGAAGACCTTTAATGAGGAACTGCAGAATTAGTGTCCCAAGAGAAACTTCAGAAGAAACAGAAACTACTGCATAATAGATGTAAAGCGCAGCATACGACTGTAGGTACTGCAATGCTGAATGAAACACATTCGGTTGTCAAGAGAGCAATGCATGAAGCCTGCAGTGATGACCATAGCAGAATGCTGTCAAATGATCTTTCATAAAACCTAAAGAAATTCTGGTTGTATGTAAAGGCTGTTAATGCCACAAAAGTAATGTCCAGTTACTTGTGAAGGAGACAGGAACTGAACTTGAGGGTAGCAAAGCAAAAGCTGAAATGCTGAACTCTGTTTTAAAATGTTCCCTTTAAAGGAAAATCCAGAAGGATTGCTCCAGTTCATCCTCACACCACTGAGAAGATGAGTGAACCAAGTGTGAATGTCAGAAATGTTGGAAAACAGCTGAAATCATTAAAATTGAACAAAGCTGCAGGACCTGTTCTAACTGTAATCTTTAATAGATCCCAGAAACAAAAACCGGTACCCAGTTGTTAGAAGAAAGCACAGGTCACACCCATATACAAGAAAGGTAGTAGAAGTGATCCACAAAACTACCATCCTATATTCTTGACGTTGCTTCAAGGTAGAATCTTAGAGCACATTCTGAGCTCAAACACAATGAGGTATCATGAACAGAATGATCTCCTCCATGCGAGCCAGCATCAATTATGACAACGTTGGTCATGCAAAACCCAAGTCACACTTTTTTCCCATGACTTGCTGAAAGCTTTAGATCAAAGCAGTCAGGTAGAACAGTATTTCTTGATTTCTGAAAAGCATTTTATATTGCATCACATCTGTGCTTATTGTCAAAAGTACAATAATATAAGGCATCAGACAAAATATATGTCTGGATTGAAGATTTCTTTGTGGGGAGGTTGCAGTATTTTATCTCAGATGGAGTGTTACAACAGATGTAAAAGTAATTTCAGGTGTGCCCCAGGGAACTGTGTTGGGTTTTTTGCTGATTGTGTTGTTTATTGGTGATATTGTGGACAATATTAATATAAGCATCAGACTTTTCAAAGTGGTGCAGTGACTGGCAGCTTGGTTCAAATGTTCAAAAATGTGAATATTAGTGAATCACAGTTGGAATCTGTAAACTCTGCAAGTACTTGGGTGTAACACTTTGTAGGGCACAAGGTGGAATGATCACATGGGCTCAGTCATGGATGAAGCAGGTAGCAGACTTTGGTTCATTGGTTGAGTGATAGGAAAATGCAATCAGCCCGCAAACGAGATTGCTTACATATCAGTCGTGTGACCCAGCCTAGAATATTGCTCATGTGTGTGGGACCCATACCATATACAGCTGTCGAGAGATATTGACATATACAGAGAATGGTAGCATGAATGGTCACAAGTTTGTTTGACCTGCGTCACTGAGGTTTTGAAAGAACTGAACTGGCAGACTCTTGAAGATAGACAGAAGCTGTCTGGAAAAAGCCTATTTACAAACTTTCAAAAAAGCTGGCTTTAAATGATGATTCTAAGAATATACTACAACCCCCTACAAACCATTCATGTAGTGCTCGTGAGGATAAGATTAGTTTAATTACAGCATACATAGAGACATTTAAATACTTATTCTACCCACACTCAGCATGTTAATGGAACAGGAAGAAACCTAATAACTGGTACAATGGGTCATACCTTCTGTATACACATCACTGTTCTTTGCAGAGTGTAGATGTAGATGTGGATGTAGAATAGTTGTTTCTGAAGCATATAATAATGTACAAATGTATTAGTAGTAGATATAGAATTTGCAGCATACTGTACTTGCACTGTAAACAAAAGGTGTTATATATTGAGTGTTGATTTTCTAAACAGCAATAATAGGACAATAAGGATGGTTAGGCTTAAGTATCTTCAAAGTAAGTCAGAAATGGAAGTATATTATATAGGGGGAGGGAGAAGGGAATCAGTTCCAGATGATGTACATTGGGAGGAATTAAAAATTGCCTGATGCTTTTTAGAAAATTTGTTTTAATGGTGTGTGTGGATCGTGATGAGATGAGCAATCATTAGCAATATTGTACCAACCCTATTTCCTTTAGTTTGATCCATCAATTGCAAAAGTAGCAGCAGATATCTCACCTGCTTGGTGGATAATATTTATGGAATTATCAGCTTTGAAGTATATGAGAGCTTAATGTTTAGAGGTTCTAAATTGTAGATATTTTGAAGATATGTTAGAAAAGATTCTAAATCTTTGTTGATGTCCACAGATGAAATGTTGTTGATTATCTTAAAATTGCAGACAGAAATCAAAGTATTTTTAGTAAAATTTAAAGAGAGAAGAATATCTGACCAATACTGCCCTTAAGAGGGCAAAACTCCAAGAACTGCTGATTGAGAATTATTTTAGTATGAATTTGGTATCAAAATGATGGAGAGACTGTGTGAAGAAATAAAACTTCAACATTAAGCTAACTAGTTACTCTTAGGACTCATATGTACGAGGGTGGTTTGAAAAGTTCTCGGAACGGAATAGAAAAAAAGACTTACATTACTAAAACTTTTTTATTTTATTTTTCTACGTAGTCTCGTTGTAGATTAATGCTCTTGGTCCAGTGATGTTCCAGTGCCTCAATCCCATTTTGAAAATGAGTTTCCTCCAGGCCTGCAAAATAGTTGTCAACTCCGGCTATCAGTTCTTTGTTTGAAGTGAATCTTCATCCACGAAGAAAAATTTTCAGTTTTGGGAAGAGATGGAAGTATGACAGAGCTATATCAGGTGAATAAGGTGGGTGTGGGAACAATTCATATCTTAGTTTGCGTAATTTTGCCATGGCGACAGCACGTTTTTGATCCACTGTCAAGAGTCACAGCACCCATTTTGCACATAATTTTTTTCATTTATGATACTTCAGTTAAAATGTGATATACCCTTTCAGATGACATCTGGCAAGCGTGAGCAATTTCACACACTTTCAATTGGCTATCTTCCACGACCATTTTGTGCACTTTTGCAATGATTTCTTGAGTAGTGACACATCTTGGTCGACCACTGTGCGGATCACCATCTAAGCTCTCCCAACCAAATTTAAATTCATTTGTCCGCTTGGCAACAGTCTAATATGAAGGAGCAGAGTCCCCCAGTGTATTCTGGAAATCAGCATTAATGTCCCTTGCTTTCATACCTTTCTTTACAAAGTACTTAATCACTGCTCGAATCTCAATTTCTTCCATCTTCGCAAATAACTATGAGGGAACAACAACAGAGCCATATCAATGCCAAAGCTCTTTTCCAAGAGCACTGACATGGCACATTTTTACAGGCATCAGTCCGTTGAATATCATGTGAACAACTCGTTGGACTAGTGCTGACCTCTCGTGGTGATTCCGAGAACTTTTCAAACCAACCTTGTTAGTAAAAGATAACAATCTCAGCTCAGAAGTTTCAATGATCCTTTGTTCTATTTGTTCATGCATAAAGAGTGGTTCAGAAAATTTGTTGCATGATGTTTAATTGACAATACAGCAAGACTCAGGACTGATTCAAAATGTAAGAGTGCAGGCTTTTGCAGCCACAGTCTGCTTCAATAAAATTCTTCTGTGTATTTGAAAGCAGCATCATGCTGTGATACAACTACTGACATTTCAGCTAGTACTGCAGGCAACCTTCATTGGTGTGATTGGTTGTGATTTATGGTTACTGATTCATATATATTAATTGAAAATGATTGGTCAATGTGACATAATATGTGTTGATTGAGTTACAGGATCGAAGGGGAGGGACATAAGATGCTTGTTGCTGGGAATATTCAATATTAATTTTTTATTTGTTGTCATTGGTGAATCCAATGGAGGCAGAACTTGTGACATAATGCTGCTTATGCATTAGCTGATGGTGCTTATGTCCCGTCAGTGCTTCTTTTTGCCTCAAATTTGGGGTTTACGGTAGATGATAGGCAACTCTGTAGGCATGCAGTAACTGGCACAATGAAATAGGTAAGAACTTGTAACCCTTCTTGCTGTTCGTGCTGGATGGCTGTTTCGACACCTAGATGATCTATCTGATTTTTGCTTATTGGTAAGTGGCTGCCTAGAAAAAACTTTGCTTTATTTGAATGGTATGGACCTGCCTTTCTTCATGTTCTGCATTGTGTCGAGCCATTTTCAAATAGAGTGTATAAAGCAGTAACCGTAAACCACTGGTGTTACCCTGATGAAGGCTGTGTGCAGTAGTAGCCAAAATATTTATGATGGTCACACACCCACAAGAATTTTATTGAAATGACTCAAAGTCACCTAAGAGAAAGGCAACTGATGCAGATGGAGAGCACTTGACAGAAACTCAGAAATTAAAGTTTGATTCATAATTAGCAGTTGTATGTAATCCACGTTTCTAAACATCTTTTTCTTCATAGAAATGGAATCATTGCAGTACAAAATGCAATACTGAAAGAATCTTATATATAACTGGGTATTTACAGACTAAGCTATAGGATAACATGAAAAGAAGTAAGTAAGAAAAAAATAGAATATATGAAAATAAAGATGTGACTATTTTGCAAGTAGTAAAGTGAGTGAATTGCCATAGAGTTATCCTTGTTAAGAAGAATACTACACCTGATGTAATATAAGAGCTCAAGTTTGAGAAAAAAGTCCATAACATTTTTTCCAGATTGTTACAGATTTGATAGATGTCAAGTGGGAGCTACGATTCACTATTTTAGTCTTTCTTTCAGAAAGATTTCTATGTTATTTTAAATGTATGTGTATATCCATATGTTTCATTGTTAACATACTGTCAACATTCTAGGCTACAATAGTCATGACATACCTAAATTTCTGGAAGTGTGTGTTCCTTTCACAAATTTTGTAACTTTTTTACTATATCAAGAAACTAATAATTAACAATGGGTAAAAATGCTAATCTTTTTCTTCAAAACAGGTGAATCTAATACACAAATGGAATGTAAGCCAACACCAACACCTAATGGTTCCATGTCTATAACATTACCTGAAACAAGCCATATTCCACCTACTGTTCCTCGTCTGATGGTAACAGAACTGGATGCAGTTTGTGTGGGGGATACAGGTACAGAAAGTGTGCAGCTGACTGATTTGAGAACTGGCCTCACTGTAGACACCTCCAATGGAAATGTTGAAGACCCACCAAGTCCTGGAGATGAAACAGCTGTATTCAAGAAGTGTACTTCTGACTACAGCAGCTTCCGTGTCATGAAGCAAAGGGTATGAGCTTAAGAAGTAAATACTGTGTGGAAATATAAAGGAAATGCCAAGAGACATACTCTATCAAAGTTTTTGTATCATGCAAGTTTTAAAGCATTTTTAATATTTTTTCTTGCTTTGTTATACCCAACTGAGGATTGTGACGGAATTTATTTAGCTGATGTGTTTGCTGTCTTTTTCTCCCAAAATTTCTTTGTCTTCTCACTAAATTTTCTCTTCCATCCTTTTCTCTACATTCCGTTGATTCTAGTTCTTTCTCTGCCTCGTGATGGCTGGGTGTTGTGTGCTGTCCTTAGGTTAGTTAGGTTTAAGTAGTTCTAAGTTCTAGGGGACTGATGACCATAGCTGTTAAGTCCCATAGTGCTCAGAGCCATTAGAACCATTCTAGTTCTTGGTTTGTCCACAAATTGTTAATTCCTGGCTAGTGTTCTGACTGCATCTTTATCCTTAACCATATCACCTCTGTTGCCAACTTCCTAAAGCATGCATTTGAGATGATAAGATGGAAAATTCTCTTGGTCAGTCAATTATAATTCCTTATGAGAATGTGACTGTAATATTTTAATTACCCATTCCTGGAAGTGTCAGAAATTTTTTCAGCATGCTGGCACATTTCTGAACATTCCTTCTCATCCAAACTTCACATAAGCAGACTGAACCAAAAATTTCCCTTAATAGGTATTATTTCTTGCTGTGATGTGTCTTCAATTAGTGGTGTCTGCCTTCAGTTGTGGTGGAGAAGGGTGGTGACAAGGACATCTGGCCATCCTGTACCACTGAAATTGCCAAATTGAGACTAACATGTCAACCCCAAAAAGATTCAGGCTAAGGCTAAGAAAAACAATAACTCAGTTGAATTCAATATCTCGTGCGATAGTCTATGATTTCTATCATATCTTGTATTATTGTCTATTTCATCATCTGCTGCCTTCATTACTGCATCTCATAAAGCTACTTATTTCTCTTGTATTGCAGTCCTTACATCTCATTCAGTCAGTAGCTGCCTAATGTTCTCTATAAAATTATCAATAATCTCTATTAGGAGAAAGAAAGTTGCTAATCACCATACAATGGAGATGCTGAGTTGCAGATAGACACAACAAAAAGACTCTCACAATTAAAACTTTCAGCCATTTGACACACACACACACACACACACACACACACACACACACAGATGCAACTCACACATACGACTGCCTAACGCAGTTGTGTGTGTGAGTTGCGTTTGTGTGTGTGTGTGTGTGTGTGTGTGTGTGTGTGTGTGTGTGTGTGTGTGTGTGTGTGTGTGTGTGAGTGAGTGTGCGTGTGTGTGTTGTTGACGAAGGCCAATGGCCGAAAGCTTTAATTGTAAGAGTCTTTTTGTTGTGGCTATCTGTGACTCAGCATCTTCGCTGTATGGTGAGTAGCAACTTTCCTTCTCATAATATTGTTATGTTCCATCGTGGATTTTCCATTGTTTGATTGTTATCAATAATCTGTGATTCTTTCAACTTATCCAAGCACCATTTCCTTAATTTTGCTAACTTTGTTATTTCTTCAGTTTTAATCTGCGGTTCATAAGCAATAAATTGTGGCCAAAATCCACATCAATCACTGAATGTGATTGCAATTGAAAATCTGTTTTACTCTTATACAGGGTGTCACAGGAGAAATAGCCAGTTTTCAGGGATGTGATAGGAACACTCATTTGAGGCAAAAGTGTTGATTCAGATATGTGCCACATTCTAAATGATTTCTGAGATACAACACATACGATGTGCATTTGTTTTTGCACTAGTGGCACACGTGTGTATCTTCATTCAACAACCTCTTTGACATTTTATTCTAGCCCAACCTATCTCACTGCTTTCAATCTCTTTGCTTGGGATGTCTTTCTGTGATTAAAGTAGCCCATTGAATGCACAGTTATCCATGGCTTGTGAGTGAGGGGAGATTGAGAGTGTATCAGAGAGATGCAGTGCTTAGCTGTGTTTGTAGGTGCACTGGCTAAAATGCCACACATCTACACTAATGAAGAATATGGAGATACAGCAGTGGCTGTACTCCTGCTGCTTTTGAAGAATACCATCAGCACTTTCTGATCATAGAGTGTTTACCAGAATTTTCAGCAAATTGCGTGAAACTGATATTCTTCCAAGTTCCTATTTTCCTTCTGGACTTGTGGTTCAATAACCTATGCAGGAACAGCAACACATTATTTGAATCAGTGTTCCATGGACAAATTTGTGGCAATCATTACATACAGAATACTTCTACCCTCTTCACATACAGCTTGTCCACGATCTTCACATTGGTGACAATGGCACGTAACTTGCCATTTGTCACTGATTAAATGACAATCTTGATTTGCTTCCATTAGTGTTATTCACTGATAAAGCCATGCTTAAATGGAATGGTTGAATGACATACATAATAATCACTGATAGTCACAAGAAAATCCACGCAGTATAGTCTAAATCAATCGCCAAGTTTGTTTTTCAATCATTGTCTGGTGCAGCATGATCAGTAACATATTGATAGGTCCAGTCATATTAAAAGAGTAAATGATGTGACAGAATTACTTGCACTTTACCAGGCATGTTAGGAAAAATCTCAATGACACTTATTCTAATAACTGTATTGGTCATGGTAGTTCAGTTAACAGACCACTATGATCATTGGACCTTAAGCCATTAGATTTTTGTTTATGGATTTTCATGAAGTCTGAGGTTTACAAACAGAAGGTTAATAAGCAAGATGAACTCATTAGGGAACATGCAGAAACACTCAGGCAAGCAACATAAATGCACTGAAGTTGATGACTGGATATACAAATATTTATTGTGAATTGTACAATGACCATAATGTGATGTGTACGATAATGATTATTGGAAAATATGTTAAAATACATGTCTTTCAACTGATACTTAATCAGATGCATGTTGTAATGTTTACCAACTGTTGCACATGTGTTAACCAGACAATGTATTGAATAATATAGAAAATAAACAACAATGTACATTAAAAGTATTCTGTCTCAAAAACCATTCAGAGTAAAGAATATGTCCAACTTAAGTGTTTTGCTTGAAATGATAGGTCTTGTAATATCCCTGAATATTGACCACTCTTCTAGGGACACACTCATAACGTATCTGAAACATTCTCATGTCTACTATTTGATTTTGTTTTAATGATCCTGTACTTACTTGGCCTGAAATCCTTCACAGTTCCATCATATGTAGATTCAGCCTACCATTGCTCTTTTGAAGTTCTCTATCCTACCTTTGTAGTTAATGGATTTAAAATTCCACACTCTAGAATGTCAGTTTCAATAAAACAATGAGAAATCCAGGAGGGAATGTAACAAAGACTCGCACAGCTGTATTTCAACATATCTGAGCAAATTGGGAAATGTTTCTCCAATAAATGAATAATCACACACATAAATTAAAATTTTTCTATCTGTGTTGTAAATGATATTCACCTCCACACTTCTGTTGCATTAATGTGCATGTCATCAGAGCTTTGGGTATCTGAAGAAATTATGTTTCGAATGTGAAGTTTCATAAGAACAGTTGAGAGTGTAAGTCCCACCAGTATACATACTTGTACAATGTTCATCAGAAAAGTTAGAAGACTGGTCACAGAAGGTAAAGGAAACACGAGCTCTGAATGAAATATCATTACTGACCTTCAAAGTAGTCACCATTAGCTACAACGCACTACTGACATCAGTTGTAAAGCTGTTGAAAACAATCAGCAAGCACTTCTTGCAGAATGATTTGAAGCATTGTGGTGAAGTGTTGTTGGATATCCACAATGTCTGCAAATTTTCTTGAACACCAATGGTTACACTGTCTTTGTTTGTCTTCAACTTTTCTGCTCTCATTATCAAAGACAGCTGCTGATCACACACAAACATGTGTTGCACACATTAAATACTGTGTAGGATTGTGCGTGTTGACCCATACAGGGCTTATCCTAGACATGTCCTTTGCATCTCCAAAGTGATTAAATTGGTCTCACACACTTTTTACTCATTGTTTCAACACCATACACTTGCACTAACATTCTGTGTCTTCACAGCCATTTTCCCTAATTGAAAGTAATACTTCATGATAACACATTGCTCCATTTTATGCTCCATTTTGTCTCCAGTGGCAGAGTTGAGTTACTAATCAAGTCAGGTGTCAGGAATCTGATCAGAGATGACTAAGATTAAAATGATGTATCTTTGTGTATGGTAACTGACATTCTTTGGTTCCTTGTGAGTGTGTTAATGTTCCATGTTTTGTATTCTGCAATATTATCAGCTAGTTTAAGTTTTATGCTGGATGTGATTCTCTCTCCAAAGTGGTTACTGTGATTCTGAACAGTACTTAACTTTTTGGCATCTTTGGAGTGACACAATGGAGCCTATCACAAACACTGCCATAGAAACAGAAGTTTCCCCCATGCATACAACAAGCAACATTGTTTCTCCATCAGCTGCTGTTCCTGTTGCCTGTGGCTTTTGCAACTCCAACAGAAATTTCAGTGGAAGGTAGTCTCCTTTCTCACCTACAAGAGCACAGCTGTGGCTTACTCAGATTGAGGTTGTATCTAGATTACATAACCTTATGTTGGACAAAGAGCAATTTACTTTAACCATTTCTTGATTGGACTTAAATATGATTGAAAAGTTGGATGACATTTTGTGCCAGCAGTTTATATTGTGTTTAAAGAGGATGTCCTCTATGTGATGTTTAAAGCTTCCCCGGCGTACTGATTGTTCCATAAAAACATGGGAGAACTGCTGGATATCAGTAACGTCCTGCCACGATATTTCGACACAGAGTCTTCTGGCCATCTTCAGGTGAGTGCCACTGTAGTAGTACTGGCGAGTGCGCACTGAGCTCCGCTATTTAAAGCTGTACTTGAGGTGACATTGCGCATGCACTGCTCAGCGTGTCCATTCATAACGGCTCCGTGCCCTGCGCCTTGCACCCTCCAATGTGAAACCCTGACGTATCGGTATCAAGTCGATTTCCATCTTTACGCAGATAACTATGTCGACTACAAAGTTTCTCTATAACAGGATTCCAAGCAGAGTTTAGCTGATAACTGTTATCTCGATTGATGAGAGTCTTGTTGTCAGACAATCTTATTTCCACAGATTCATTGATAATCAAGCTCCAAAAGTTTGATGTATGGGCCAAAATTTTTGTGTCATTGTAATTCATGGAATGGTCTGTCGAAATACAATGTTCGGCGATTGCGGACTTGGTGGGTTGGAGAAGGTGAGTATGCCGTTGGAGTTCCACAACGCGTTCCTGCACAGTTCATGTTGTTTGCCCTATGTATGATTTGCCGCATTCATATGGAATTTTGTAAACACCTGGTTTACGCAGGCCCAGGTCATCCTTAACGGATACCACCAGTGATGAAATTTTGGAAGGAGGGTGAAAGATGACTCTCACTTGATACTTTCTCAATATTCTTCCTACCTGTGAAGAAATATTCCCAACAAATGGTAGATAAACAGTCGACCTGAAGGCCTCTTCCTCTTCCTTGTTCCGTCGTTTGTAGGTCTTCATCACTCTGTTCACTTGCCTAGGTGAAAAGCCATTCTTCAAAAATACTTTTTGCTGGGGTTCCAGTTCCGCTTGAAGACTGTCGGCATCAGAGATAGTATGGGCACGGTGGAACAAGGTTTTCAGAACACCCATTGTTTGTCCTGGATGGTGGGAACTAGTAGCTTGTAGATACAGGTCTGTATGAGTGGGCTTTCTGTACACCGAGTGACGCAAGTGTGCCATCACTCTTCTGTCGCACCAAGACGTCTAAAAATGGCAGACAACCATCTTTCTCTATCTCCATGGTAAACTTTATGTTTTCATGTATGGAGTTCATGTGACGTAAAAATTCTTGGAGACGGTCCAGACCATGAGGCCACACTATAAAAGTGTCGTCAACGTACTGCCAAACTACTGTCGGATTAAAAGTGACAGAGTCGAGTGCTCTCTCCTCAAAATCCTCCAGAGTCTTTCCGTGTATTGACCAGGGGGTGCACCAATGAAGAATAACATCTCGCCCATGGAGAGGATAGCCCTCCGTAACTTACGAGCAGATGTGGATACAGTAGTCTTAAAATCTGACAAAGGAAACGCTACTGTCCTCATACCAAGGGATGAATATATTAATAAGATCAGTGTTTTATTATGTGATTCAACGTATCGCAAAATCGATAAGGATCCCACAAGCCGAATGGTGTGAAAAACAGCAGAACTTTTATCAAATAGTTCTCTACCGAAGGAGGTCATCAAGAGACTGAAACCAAACAGTTCAGTTCCACCTAGGCTATATGGACTACCTAAGATCCACAAGGAAAATGAGCCATTACGTCCAATTGTGAGTAACATTGGAGCAGCCACCTACGACCTAGCAAAATTCTTAGCATCTTTGCTCAAACCAATGATAGGCAAGTGTGCACATCACATAAAGAATTCTGGTGATTTTATCAGTCGACTTCAGTCACTACAACTGCAAAGTAATGACTTATTGGTCAGTCTTGATATGGTTTCACTGTTCACAAAGGTGCCTCTGGTGGACTCACTACACCTCATTGGCAATATGTTCGGTGCAGACATTGCAGTGTTGTTTGAGCACACTCTCTCCTCTAAATATTTTATATTTAACAACGAATTTTACTTACAATCTGACGGTGTCATCATGGGGAGTCCTTTGTCTCCCCTGGTGGCCAATCTTTTTATGGAGGATTTTGAGGAGAGAGCACTCGACTCTACCACTTTTAAACCGACAGTATTTTGGCGGTACGTTGACGACACTTTTATAGTGTGGCCTCATGGTCTGGACCGTCTCAAAGAATTTTTACATCACATGAACTCCATACATGAAAACATAAAGTTTACCATGGAGATAGAGAAAGATGGTTGTCTGCCATTTTTAGACGTCTTGGTGCGACAGAAGAGTGATGGCACACTTGGTCACTCAGTGTACAGAAAGCCCACTCATACAGACCTGTATCTACAAGCTACTAATTGCCACCATCCAGCACAAACAATGGGTGTTCTGAAAACCTTGTTCCACCGTGCCCATACTATCTCTGATGCCGACAGTCTTCAAGCAGAACTGGAACCCCTGCAAAAAGTATTTTTGAAGAATGGCTTTTCACCTAGGCAAGTGAACAGAGTGATGAAGACCTACAAATGACAGAACAAGGAAGAGGAAGAGGCCTTCAGGTCGACTGTTTATCTACCATTTGTTGGGAATATTTCTTCACAGGTAGGCAGAATATTGAGAAAGTATCAAGTGAGAGTCATCTTTCGCCCTCCTTCCAAAATTTCATCACTGGTGGTATCCATTAAGGACGACCTGGGCCTGCGTAAACCAGGTGTTTACAAAATTCCATATGAATGCGGCAAATCATACATAGGGCAAACAACACGAACTGTGCAGGAACGCGTTGTGGAACTCCAACGGCATACTCGCCTTCTCCAACCCACCAAGTCCACAATCGCCGAACATTGTATTTCCACAGACCATTCCATGAATTACAATGACACAAAAATTATGGCCCATACATCAAACTTTTGGAGCTTGATTATCAATGAATCTGTGGAAATAAGATTGTTTGACAACAAGACTCTCATCAATCGAGATAACAGTTATCAGCTAAGCTCTGCTTGGAATCCTGTTATAGAGAAACTTTGTAGTCGACGTAGTTACCTGCATAAAGATGGAAATCGACCTGATGCCGATACGTCAGGCTTTCACAGTGGAGGGCGCGAGGCGCAGCACACGGAGCCGTTATGAACGCGCACACTGAGCAGCGCATGCGCAATGTCACCTCAGTACAGCTTTAAACAGAGGAGCTCAGTGCGTACTCACCAGTACTACTACAGCAGCACTCACCTGAAGATGGCCAGAAGACTCTGCGCCGAAATATCGTGACAGGACGTTACTGATATCCGGCAGTTCTCCTGTGTTTTTATGGAACTGGGTGTCCTCTAGTGGTTTGTGTTAACACTAGAATCACACCTGCATAAAATCATTGACAGTGAGAAATATTCAGATGAATCCCCATCTCAGATCATTTGGTTGCTGCATGCATGGACAGATACCAAACTTCTGATGGAGCCATCTTTGGAAATATTTTGGATGTGGATACTCCCAAAAAATGTGAGGGTGGTTTTGTCAGCTTTTCCAGATTTTTCAGTTGATGAATTGTTAAAGAAAGCTGATGTGGTGGCTGTGGTGTGCAGCCAGCAGTCAGTATGCAGCCACAAAAGGAGGTTATGTATGGAGGCCGCAGCTCGCACATTAATGGGAAATGGAGACAGTGCAGTGACTGCCGAGAATTGAACTCTCTCCAATGCCTGATAACAGATTTTACCAGCAACTTGGTGGGATATATTTCTTTGCTGTGATTGATTTGGCAAAAGCCTTTACATATATTCTGATTGCCCCTAAAGACAAGAAGCAAATTGCTATAACAATGTCATTTGGACTATTTGAGCACAAAGTGATGTCTTTTGGACTAGAAAACATGGCCTAGACATAGCAACATTTTATGCACAAGGTACTCCATGGTCTCTTTTGTTTTCTGTTATGCTGATGACCTCTTAATTTTTTCCTTCAACACAAGAATAACATATGGAGCATGTGCATGCTGCATTTCAGAGGTTGGAAAGTTATGAGATAATGGTTAATGTTGATAAATGTGTTTTTATGTAGCAGGAGTTCATTTTTTGGGTTACGTGGTTTTGCACAACAGATCATCACCTAGATCTGAAAAAGTAGCTGATATTATGCCAATGCCCCTTCCTGATAATTTCAAAAGGCTTTGTGGTTTTCTATGTATTCTGAACGATTACTGGAGACTCGGATGAGATTCAAGAGCTTCTCAACAACTTCCTGAAGGGCGGGAACATGTCTGGCAACAAAGATATTTCTTTGACTCCAGTGACAGTGAGAGCATATAAGGATTTAAAAAGTGCGCTGGCTCAGGCTACATCATTGGCACATCCAATTCCTGATGCTCCCATAACTCTGTTGGTGAACAGTCAGACAGCAATAGTAGTAGTAGTCTTGCAGCAGTCAATGTCTGGAGGGTGGCAGTCATTGACTTTCTTATTCAAGAACTTGTCAGTCAAACAACCATCACAGAACACCTTTGATTGAGAGCTGTTAGCTGTTTATTTAATGGTGAAACTTTTTTGCCCATGGTTCAAAGGTCAGATTTTTTTTTCTGTTTTCATTAACCATAAGCCACTGTCTCCAAACAAGTCACAGAGCTTAATTCCCCAAGGCAGATGCACAACATGGAATTCATCATTCAGTCTTTCATTGATATTCAACCTATCTTGGGGCAAGATAATATGGTGGCAACTGTTTGTCCCCAAATGCAAGGTGATTACAACTATTGATTGGGTGGGTGTGGCTGCAGAACACAATACAGAACCACTCCTTGTCCACTGCATGTAGTGGACTCAAGTTAATAATCAAGTCAGGTGTCGGGAACTCAATCATAGTTGACTAAGAATAAAATGATATATCTTAGTGTATGGTAACAGAGGGTCTTTGGTTGCTTTGGAATGTGTTGATGTTACATGTTTTGTGTTGAAGAATATTGTATTAGATTGCTGATAAAGTGTGGTATTATCAGGTAGTTTATGTGTTTTTGGTGGATCTGATTAACTCCCCAAACTCCATTTTTGCAATGAGATGAGTGTGATGGATGATTGTTATTTATTAACAGCTCTCTTTGAAAAAGAGAGCAGAAATATTGAAGATAGGCAAAGACAGTGTAAGCACTATTGTTCACGAACATTCACAAATGTTGCCCATATCCAACAACGCATGACTACAGTGCTTCCAGAGATTCGATAAGAAATGTTTCCTGACGGTTTCCAGCAGCTTTACAGCCAATGTCAGAGTTGTGGAATAGCTAATGGTGATTACTCTGAGAGCCAGTAGAGGTATTTTATTTGTAACTCTTGTTTCCTTTATTTTCTGAGACTGTTCACCTAATTTTTTCAGGCCCTTCTTATATTATGTGACACTCAGTGTGTTCTGTGACTATATTGGAAGAACGGATGATGCAAAATCCAAGTTAAAAAATTTAGAATTTTGTTGATTTATGAGGTGTTCAGGACAACAGAAAAAATGCTGATGGCATCTGACAGCCAAATGAGATGTCATGTCTAAGTTATGCTCCCATTTTTATGGTATTACTTGACTAAATGGTTTCTGTCTTTAGTGTCTCCATAATTAATATGCACTTCATTTTATTTCATCGAAGTACCCTGCGCATCAACAGAGGGTGTAAGTTTACTGCCTTAAAGAGTTTGTGTGCTTATTTCCCAGAAATTCTACCACATAGGTACAACTAGTTTGCACAGCCTCTCAGCAGTTTGTTTTATTTGGTAATTGGCTATAAAATGAAATAATTTATTATATTATGCCATATTATATTTCATGATGATGAGGCTATATTCTCATTATCAAACATTCTTTGGAGAAAACACACATAATGATAATATATTCTGAAACTGTCACTCTGGAATGACGGTCACAAGAGAAAGATTAAATAATTACATGTTTTCAGTTTTTTGCGAATGGCTTCAATAGCTGCTGCAGAGGTTGGCTAACTTATACATTTAAATGAGGCATGGCATATATAGTATGATTTTCCTCATTATAATGGAGATTTTTGTATCTAGCTACTCTTGAGATGAATGTATAATAGTTATTCCTTAACTATTGGGCTGGTTTCACTTGTCATCTGAGTGTAGATATGACAAAGGTGATTTTTAGTGTTACATATTGAATTTTATCATATTTGTAAAACCTTCCATCACTTCTTTGTAGAATTATTTTTTATAAATATTTGCTTTTGATGTCAAAAATAAGTAGACAGGTGCTATCTGGTCAGAGCATGGGCTTCATTCTCTGATCAATCATATCACTGTCAACATACAGACATATGATTGAAAACACATTCCCTCTACCCCTCATCCTCTTTTTCGTATGTTTGTCTGGTAACAAATTTTATCTTTGGTTATAGGTGTAGTAATTATAGTGCCATAATAGTACGCTTATTGAATCCCCCCCCCCCCTTTCCTCTTCCTCTCTCTCTAGTAAATTTTCATACACTAATCCACGCTGTGCTGTTGTTAACCAAGTACTTAGACAGTTGTTGCTACCTCTTTATTAAGTATTTACTAGCGTCCTGGTTTTTTTAGAAGAATTTTATTAATCTATGAATTTGGCAGTAAAGGAAACAAACGAAAAATTCGGAGTAGGTATTAAAATTCATGGAGAAGAAGTAAAAACTTTGAGGTTCGCCGATGACATTGTAATTCTGTCAGAGACAGCAAAGGACTTGGAAGAGCAGTTGAACGGAATGGACAGTGTCTTGAAAGGAGGATATAAGATGAACATCAACAAAAGCAAAACGAGGATAATGGAATGTAGTCAAATTAAATCGGGTGATGCTGAGGGAATTAGATTAGGAAATGAGACACTTAAAGTAGTAAAGGAGTTTTGCTATTTAGGGAGTAAAATAACTGATGATGGTCGAAGTAGAGAGGATATAAAATGTAGACTGGCAATGGCAAGGAAATTGTTTCTGAAGAAGAGAAATTTGTTAACATCGAGTATAGATTTAAGTGTCAGGAAGTCGTTTCTGAAAGTATTTGTATGGAGTGTAGCCATGTATGGAAGTGAAACATGGACGATAACTAGTTTGGACAAGAAGAGAATAGAAGCTTTTGAAATGTGGTGCTACAGAAGAATGCTGAAGATAAGGTGGGTAGATCATGTAACTAATGAGGAGGTATTGAATAGGATTGGGGAGAAGAGAAGTTTGTGGGACAACTTGACTAGAAGAAGGGATCAGTTGGTAGGACATGTTTTGAGGCATCAAGGGATCACAAATTTAGCATTGGAGGGCAGCATGGAGGGTAAAAATCGTAGAGGGAGACCAAGAGATGAATACACTAAGCAGATTCAGAAGGATGTAGGTTGCAGTAGGTACTGGGAGATGAAGAAGCTTGCACAGGATAGATTAGAATGGAGAGCTGCATCAACCCAGTCTCAGGACTGAAGACCACAACAACAACAACAATGAATTTGGCTTGCATAGGTTTTGTTTCTGCCAAAATTATTTTTTTAAAAGAATATCACACCTGTGGTTTCAGGAAAATTATTTTTCTGATCAATTTTTAGATGCTTTTATATTTTTTTCCACATATGTGCAAAATTTGTCTCAAAATATCAGTTATACTGTTAATGTGTACCTGTATACATGATAGTTGTGCTACAATTTATTTACAGATGAAGCGTGGTCTACGTTTACGCCGATTCAAATCTGAGGCAAGTGTTCATGCAGACGATGATGAGATGAAGGCAGCGGCAGCAGCAGCTGCTGTGCCAGCAGCTATGGCGCTGAGTGTGGAGCCAAGTGGAGGAGGAGAATCTGATGCAACAGAACTTTTAGGTGCCTTAGCTCATGCTGTTTCACAGCCTGATATACGAAGACAGAAAACAGTACCACTTCCTCGACGGCCAGCAGGTAATTCAACTCCCAATTTGCATGTAGATGTTTTTGCTGTAGTGTAACAGAAAATCTTTGATTATATGGCTTGCAACACCCACAAAGAGAGATGCGCAACATTCTCATACTCTGAATAATTTTCTATTTCTAGAAGCTGTTTATTTCGTAGCACAAGGAAAGTTCTGGCAAAATGTAAATTGTAAATAATTTAGGAGTAAAGGAGACACTCACCAAATAGTAGAGGCATTGAAATGTCAACAAACACACAAAAAAGAATGCAGCCTGGCCTTCCCTCCCTCCCTCCCTCCCACCCTCCCTCCCTCCCTCCCTCCCACACGACCTCCCTCCCTCCCACCCAACCTACAAAACAACCTGGTCCATCCCTATACCACTCCAGATTCCAATCCCTTGCCACAAGTGTCAAATCCCTATGGAAGACCCTGGCACAAGACCTGCTCAATTCATCCACCCGGAACATCCTACTCTAGTCCTGTCATAGGCTATACCATCATTGGCTGGGCCACCTGCAAAAGCAGCCAAGTCATATATCAGCTCTGCTGCAATTTCTGCACAGCACTTTATGCGGGTGTGACCACCGCCTAATTGTGACCAAGAACAGAGTTGACCATCCAGTGATTGAACAGGCAGCTGAGCTCAACATGCTGGAGCTCAATGACTGCTTCATGACTGTGCCATCTGGATCCTTCCTCCCAGCACCAGCTATATTGAACTATGCAGATGGAGATTGTATTTACAGCAGATCCTTCTCTCTTGTAATACTTCTGACCTCAGTCTCTGCCAACCCACAGCACACACACCATCTACCCAACAGTCTCCCCATCCTATAACCACATCCTATACCTCTCTCCCGATCTGCACCTCCATGTCATCGCCATTCTGCATTGAACGAACTCACCAGCTCCAGTACCCCTGTTATGTATTCTTATCTCCTGCACCTCTGCTAATTTCTATTCCATACATATGCAGCCCCCCTTCCCCTCTCCTCTCCCCTACCTGAGCCATCAGTTATCCCCTCACAACCAACCTGTCTACCCACTTCTCACCAATTTCTCCATCTGCTCACCCTATCTGACACTACTCCTCACTTGTGGGTGCAGTCAGCACTCTGTAGCTGCACCACTGTGTGTGTGTGTGTGTGTGTGTGTGTGTGTGTGTGTGTGTGTGTGTGTGTGTGTGTGTGTGTGTTTTCCCCCTCCTCCCCTCCCCCTCCCCATTTTCAATGGCTCAACACATATATTATTCAGTGAGTGATCTCTCTTACTCCTAAATTATTTCTGTAGCTATTTATTTCATGCAGATACCCTTTGTTGAGGTACAATCTGTTACTTTTTGCTCATATGCTCATTCATTTAACACTGCTCGAGACATATGCACAATGGTTAAAACATTGTTTTCATATTTTGAGAAAATATTGAAATACCTTTCTTGTCATGTAGTTTACATTTTCCATGATTTCCCTAAATCACTTTAGGTGAACTTTAGAATCTAGTACATAATATACAGCCCCACTTGCAAGTGAGACTGTACAGAGTGGAGTAAAACAACTTGACCATAAGCTCAGTGTAGTGTAGGGAACACCAAATTGAGCAAATTTTTTCGGATAATCATAGGTCGGAAACACACCACTGTGAAGTTGACATCATAAAAAGATAGCCAATCAGCGATGACTCTGTGGGTGTTGTTGTTGTTGTGGTCTTCAGTCCTGAGACTGGTTTGATGCAGCTCTCCATGCTACTCTATCCTGTGCAAGCTTCTTCATCTCCCAGTACTTACTGCAACCTACATCCTTCTGAATCTGCTTAGTGTATTCATCTCTTGGTCTCCCTCTACGATTTTTACCCTCCACGCTGCCCTCCAATGCTAAACTTGTGATCCCTTGATGCCTCAAAACATGTCCTACCAACCGATCCCTTCTTCTAGTCAAGTTGTGCCACAAACTTCTCTTCTCCCCAATCCTATTCAATACCTCCTCATTAGTTACATGATCTACCCACCTTATCTTCAGCATTCTTCTGTAGCACCACATTTCAAAAGCTTCTATTCTCTTCTTGTCCAAACTAGTTATCGTCCATGTTTCACTTCCATACATGGCTACACTCCATACAAATACTTTCAGAAACGACTTCCTGACACTTAAATCTATACTCGATGTTAACAAATTTCTCTTCTTCAGAAACAATTTCCTTGCCATTGCCAGTCTACATTTTATATCCTCTCTACTTCGACCATCATCAGTTATTTTGCTCCCCAAATAGCAAAACTCCTTTACTACTTTAAGTGTCTCATTTCCTAATCTAATTCCCTCAGGATCACCCGATTTAATTTGTGGGTGCATTTAAACTAAATTTCCCGAACTAATACCTGATATGCTAAAGTACACAGCTAATGATTAAATTAGCTGAATCTGATGGTTTCAGCTGAGCAGTCTCAACTAGCCAAACTTTAAATCCATGGCTGCTTACATTAGATGTGAATTATTGGTGATGTTTACTGGGTAAAACTTGATTATTAAATTAACTATTTACTAATTAGTACCATAATGCAACTTTATGAGAAATAAGCATAATACAACAGCAGCTTAGACAAAGCCACACTGCTAGACACACTCAAAAATGATCACATACCAGACAAACTTCTGCATGCTCCTTGCTGGTTGTCTGTCATTTTATGATCATAATTCCATGGTAGTGCTTCTCTTCTCTGACCTATGGTTATCTGGTAAATTGTGCTCAATCTGAAATCCCATGCCCTACTCTGAGCTATCATGTTATTTTTGTCTGTCCTATTTTCTGACTTGTTGCTGTTGCACCATGTGACCATGGCAAGTTTTTCTATTATTAACTTAAAAAAGACCATGGCCCACTTTCTTCCATATTCTTGCTAATTACCATCTGGTGTCCCATCTCTGACATGAACAAAGTCATATTTTAAGCTATATGCATCCTTCCATTTTTCAAACTAAGTATTGTAGATTGTAGTGTTCTCCATTAGCAAGGTGTGAAAATGTTGATGGACAAAATTAAATGTGTCGCTGCTTCTCTTCTGTGATTTTGCTTCTGGCAGAGATTTCTGAAGAATGGCAACATTTTAATAATGTATACTATCTGCGTAAGTTTCATTGCCATTATGGGCCATCTTATAATAGCCAGATGTATTCATACAGGTAATTATTGAGTCAGTTTGTATAGTCAAATGCATCATAGTTAAATGCATCTGAAGTATCATGATGTTTCTATTTACCAGTCTTCTTCATATGGCTACTGAGTAACAACAATGTAAGGAAATGATAGATTGCTGCTTCCCATAAATATTACAAGTTAAGTCACTGTCAGGCACAATTAAAAGACACTTACACATTAGATTTCTGCCACAGCCTTCATCAGAAAGAGAAACAGTAACACACACCTTAATTCACAAGCAAGCACATACACCTCACACGCGCATGACCACCGACTCCAGCAGCTCGTACTGGAATGCAACTGTCACATGGAATGGATAAAGCAGTGTGGAGGGTGCGGGGAAAGGAAAGGGATAGCAGTTTATGGATGGGGGAGGGGGGGGGGGGGAGGAGGAAGGAACATTGTCTGGAGAAGTGTGCAGATACTAGACTGCCAACAGGTGTAGCATCAGGAGGCTTTGGGTCATGGAAGTGGGGGAAATGGAGCGAAAAAGGAGAGGAGTGGGGAATGATGGGCAGGTGTGTTGGCAGAGGGTGGTACACAAAATGGGTGGGAGACAAGAATAGGGAGGGCGTAATAAGACAGACATGGTGGAAACTGATTGGTGAAGTGTGTGGGGATGGTACTTCATTGTAGGTTGAGGCCAGGATAATGTTGGGAGCAGTGAATGTATTGTAAGGGTAACACCCATCTGCTCAGTTCAGAAAATCAGATAGTGGTGGGGAGGATCGAGGTGGTTTGGGTAGTAAAGCAGCCATTGAAATCAAGCACATTATATTTAGCTGCATGTTGTGCCACAGGGGGTATTCTTTGCTCTTGGCCACAGTTTGGCGGTGGTTGTTCATCTTGTTGGAAAGCTGCTCGGTAATCATACGAATATAAAAAGCTGTGCAATGATTACAGAAGAGCTTTTATAAGACATGGCTGCTTTCACAAGTAGCCCAGCTACAGATTGTATAGGATAAGCCACTGACAGGAGTGGAATAGGAAGTGCTGGACAGATGGATTGGGCAGCTTTTGTACCTGGATCTTCCGCAGGGATGTGATCCTTGTGGCAAGGGGTTGACATAGAGAGTGGTATAATGATGGACTAGGGTAGGATGATGGTGAGATTGGGTGGGCAGCAAAACAGCACTTTAGGAGGGATTGGAAGGATCTTGGGTAGGATATCCCTCATTTCAGACATGACGATAGATAATCAAAGCTCTGGCACAGGATTGCTTTGATGACCTATCATCATACCCTGAAATAAGGGACATACTATCCGAGATCCTTCTCAGCCCTCCTAAAGTGGTGTTATGTCAGCCACCCAACCTCCACAACATCCTAGTCCATCCCTATGCCACTCCAAATGCCAACCCCTTGTCACAAGGATCATGTCCCTGTGGAAGACCCAGGAGCAAGATCTACCCAATTCATCCACTCAGCACTTTCTATTCCAGTCCTGTCACAGTCTTACCATACATCATTCAGACTCAGTGCTTCCTATGAAAGCAGAAATGTCATGTACCAGCTCTGCTGTAATCATTTCACAACTTTTTATATTGTTAGGATAACGAACCAGCTGCCCACCAGGATGAACAGGCACCGCCAAACTGTGAGCAAGAGCAAAGTAGACCACCCGGTGACACAACATGCAGCTGAACATAATGCTTGATTTCAGTGGCTGCTTTACTTCCTGAGCCATCAGGATCCTCCCCTCCACCACAAGCTGTTCTGAACTGCACAGATGGACTTATCCTTACAACACATACTCCCCTCCCGAAATTATCCCAGCCTCAACCTATGGTAACATACTGTCCCCACATCCTCCAATCAACAGTTTCTGCCCCCTCTGTCCTATCACCTCCTCCCTATTCTCATCTCCCCCCTCCCTCTTTGTGTGCTGCCCTCTACCAACCCACACACTCATCTTTCCTCACTCCTCGACTTTTCCTCTCCGTTTTCCTCACTTCCCTGCTCCATAGCCTCCCAGCTGTGCCTGTTGGCAGTCTAGTCCCTGCACACTCTGCCAGACAGTGTTCCTCTCTCCTCCCATCCATACACTGCTATCCCTTCCTCGTCCTCTTCAAACTGCTACTTCCATTCCATGTGACAGTTGCATTGTGGTCCAAGCTGCAGTAGCTGGTGGTCATGTGTGCATGAGGTGTGTGTGCTAGCTTGTGTGAATGAATGGTGTGTGTTTCTGTCTCTCTCTCTTTTTCTAGTAGCTAATGTACCTGTCTGCAACTTAACTTGTCATCTGTACAGTAAATAGCAACCTCTCTTTTCCTTACGCTATTAATATCCCAAACTGAAGCTTTCACTGTTTGATTATTGAGTAATTTAATCACTAAATAATGGCTCATCACAACACTGTGAAATTTAATTTCTAGTTCAATTGCCTTTATTGATTTAACTGTACAGTGATCAGCATTTAAATAGCAATTCTGTAAGGTAGTAAAGAAAAAGGGCAGCAACTCAGATAGTTTATCAGTGGTCTGACAAAAGTAAAAAAATCACAAGGGACAACACATATGACTAACATCTTGAGTACTCAGAGATGCAGCAGAATGACTTAGTGATCACACTGACTTACTGACATGGAACATTACATGATGCTACCCAGAAGCTAAGTGACTTACGTAGGACATGGGTGAACTTAGTGCTATAAGCAAGTGAATCATTTCCCCTAACTGATGAATAACATATTGGTTGTAATAACTGAATGTTCACCACCAACTGTGTGATGATATGGGCGTTATGCATATTCACTCCTGGAAATTGAAATAAGAACACCGTGAATTCATTGTCCCAGGAAGGGGAAACTTTATTGACACATTCCTGGGGTCAGATACATCACATGATCACACTGACAGAACCACAGGCACATAGACACAGGCAACAGAGCATGCACAATGTCGGCACTAGTACAGTGTATATCCACCTTTCGCAGCAATGCGGGCTGCTATTCTCCCATGGAGACGATCGTAGAGATGCTGGATGTAGTCCTGTGGAATGGCTTGCCATGCCATTTCCACCTGGCGCCTCAGTTGGACCAGCGTTCGTGCTGGACGTGCAGACCGCGTGAGATGACGCTTCATCCAGTCCCAAACATGCTCAATGGGGGACAGATCCAGAGATCTTGCTGGCCAGGGTAGTTGACTTACACCTTCTAGAGCACGTTGGGTGGCACGGGATACATGCGGACGTGCATTGTCCTGTTGGAACAGCAAGTTCCCTTGCCGGTCTAGGAATGGTAGAACGATGGGTTCGATGACGGTTTGGATGTACCGTGCACTATTCAGTGTCCCCTCGACGATCACCAGTGGTGTACGGCCAGTGTAGGAGATCGCTCCCCACACCATGATGCCGGGTGTTGGCCCTGTGTGCCTCGGTCGTATGCAGTCCTGATTCTGGCGCTCACCTGCACGGTGCCAAACATGCATACGACCATCATTGGCACCAAGGCAGAAGCGACTCTCATCGCTGAAGACGACACGTCTCCATTCGTCCCTCCATTCACGCCTGTCGCGACACCACTGGAGGCGGGCTGCACGATGTTGGGGCGTGAGCGGAAGACGGCCTAACGGTGTGCGGGACCGTAGCCCAGCTTCATGGAGACGGTTGCGAATGGTCCTCGCCGATACCCCAGGAGCAACAGTGTCCCTAATTTGCTGGGAAGTGGCGGTGCGGTCCCCTACGGCACTGCGTAGGATCCTACGGTCTTGGCGTGCATCCGTGCGTCGCTGCGGTCCGGTCCCAGGTCGACGGGCACGTGCACCTTCCGCCGACCACTGGCGACAACATCGATGTACTGTGGAGACCTCACGCCTCACGTGTTGAGCAATTCGGCGGTACGTCCACCCGGCCTCCCGCATGCCCACTATACGCCCTCGCTCAAAGTCCGTCAACTGCACATACGGTTCACGTCCACGCTGTCGCGGCATGCTACCAGTGTTAAAGACTGCGATGGAGCTCCGTATGCCACGGCAAACTGGCTGACACTGACGGCGGCGGTGCACAAATGCTGCGCAGCTAGCGCCATTCGACGGCCAACACCGCGGTTCCTGGTGTGTCCGCTGTGCCGTGCGTGTGATCATTGCTTGTACAGCCCTCTCGCAGTCTCCGGAGCAAGTATGGTGGGTCTGACACACCGGTGTCAATGTGTTCTTTTTTCCATTTCCAGGAGTGTATAAAGACACATGTGGTGTAGAAATGACAACATACTAAAATAGCAAACTATTATGTTTTCGATATATGCAGTGAAGTTACCTTTGACTGTAAGCTGTATAATCAAAAATATTTTGGTAAAAAACATGTAATTCTAGGAAAGCTGTAGATTTCTGGAATCAGAAAAATCATTGCTACAAAAGTGGTATTTTGATGGGATCAGATTTAAAATTTGAACATTTTGGAATGTGATAATTCTGAATAAGTGTAACTTTTTCAGAAAAAGAAAGATATTTATTGCAAAGTGATAACAAGGGCTTTCAGTTAATGTACATCAATCCTAAAACAAATAATTATTAGGAGGGCAACATTTTGAAAAGGATATGGTTTGTAGTGAATCTTAAATATAGAGTATTTCATGGAAGGAAACATTCCACAAAAATAGTTATATTATTATCAACAGTGGTCTCAAAATGACACAGTGAATAATAAAGTTAAGTAAAATACAGTGTGGGTATGAATCTGTAAATTTCTTATACTAATGGTAAATGCATTATATGTGTAATAGTAAACAAAACCAAAACTATCTAATGAGTGGAATTGTAGTAAATAGAGCAATTCTGCCTTGCTGTGTTTAGGTGGCTATATTTTTCATTCAAATATGTGAGACAGCAGGTTGTAATCTCCACACAGAATCTGGAATTGAGTTAATATCATGGATATCAAGTCTCTTTTATATCAAGACCAAAAAACATAATTTTCACATGAAAAGGCCCTGAATTTCAGTAACTGAGAAATCCATTCACATTTCATTGAAAGTTGTTACAATGCACTTAACTTGGAAGTTTCAACAAAGCACTGAAAAGAAAACAGTTTTTCTTTTATTCACTGCAATTTTGTTAGCATTCAGTTTGTGGTGACCACTTACCACTATAACACTATTGCTCATCCTTGATATTATGATCTTTGACTCTACTATCTTTGTCTTTGTGTCTGTACACCATTTCGAGTTTTTTGGTTGTATTGCGCTTCTATGTATCATTAAAGTTTTTGATACCGAATCGCTTGTTGTGATTTCAATCCTATACCACATCATTGTTGGGACTGGAATTAATAATAGTAATAATAATAATAGCAATAATGATAAGTACTGCAAGTTCATTGTTTATACTGTAACTTTTCCACTTGTTACTTTACCTGTGGTGAACAGAATTTCGACAAGTACAGCATTATTATTTTTCACTCCTAGAACTTTACACTAATGTAAAATAATAAATAAAATCTTGAATCAGAATATTTTGTAGCTAAAGGAGAAATAAGGTTTTACCAACAGAAGTAAATTATAAATAATTATCTCACTACAAACTCGCATCTCATAAATACTATGTTCATAACAATGTTGAAAACTGGATTAAAAACACTCCAAATTACAAATTAGAAATTTTTGTTGAAAAATATTTTTATGTTTTAAATGATTTTTATAGATAATTTTCTTTATTTAATTCAGCTACACTTCATGATTTCTATTATAAATGATATTGTAAATACCTTTTGCAGGAGAGTACTTTTGTAGTACTCTAAATCTCAACCCTTAAACTCTTTTCACAGATCTCAAAGTTCCTCCTCCTCTAAGACCCGATCACTATTCTGGAGTGGAAGGAAAAGTTGTTCAAGCACAAGGACTGCATGTTGCCCGCATTGCACAACTGTACTGCCGTGTTCGTTTTCAAGGGTAAGGGTGGACTGGAAATATAATTACAAATTTATGTGCAACAAAATCTGAATTAACCTTTGTAGAATTACCAACAGCTTGTAGTAACATATACTCATTTTCATGAAGTCTTTGGTATTTCCATATGCACACAACAATGACATTTCGCATGTGTTTGTGTTTAGGATAGTTAAAGTAGTTTTTTGGAAATTAAATTTCTCTGAAATTTAATGATCTGAAACTCATGCCCACTTTGCTTTGTGTAATTAAGAAAATTATTATTTTTCTCAATAGTAAAAGCCCATATGAACCCAATGATACTACTCACAGAATGCTCATTAATTTTTCTCAAAATACAAGTGCTTGCATTTGTGAAATATGTAATGCATTTTTGGCATAGGATATTTTTCATTTTGTTGTTACACCTTTGATTTAAAAAGGTTGTGGGAGAGATGTAAATAACTACCAAATTGTTTCATTTTCAGAAGTTAGTAGCAGTAGTAGTAGTTGCTGTTGTTTTATTCATCTGCAGATTTCTTTTACAAAGATATTGGACATGTTTTGATATTATGATTTAAGAACAATAAAAGTAAAGTAAATCGCATAGACATTTACATACTTACAGTTCTAGTAGGATAAGGATGGGATTGGTAGTTGGATGTGGCCTTGTAGTAGGAACAATCCTGGCATTTATCAGAAGTATCTAGGGACACCACAGAAAACCTAAAGCAGGATGGAGCCTCCCCCTCCCTCAGCGAATATAAGGTCACTCTGTTTAAAACAGTACTTCCTCATTTAGTTTTTGCGGAACTAATGTACTCAAGAATAACAGACAACCTTCTCAATAATTATTTATTTAGTGAATCAAAATTTGAATTTTAGGATCAGTGCTCAATTAAAAGTTTGCTGTGTAACATAATTAAAAAGTCACTTTCTTGGAAATTCCATAATTGTCTTCCACTGCAATGCAGAATTTTGAAATTTCCCTCAGAGGTGCTTACAACCTTCCTCTTTAATTGTGTAAAAGCATGGCACCTTGCAATGTCATCCTCATGCTCGGCAGTGCTTCAGACAATAAAGTGTCAAAACATGCCCGAAAAAGGATCGAGCTCAGAAGTTCATGTGAGATGTTAAGTAGATTAATTATATCACATTGCCACCAAATTTCACAAAAACTCTGCTCATTGCCACCGTGAATGTGTCACACAATGAGAAGGTTGTTATACCACCTCTTACCCACATTTCACCCCTTGTTTTAATGCCTCTGTGGTGGAGGTCAGAACCATGACACCCAGCGTTGATGTCACACGGTTTTATTATGGGTGGCTGAGGAAAGCATTTCAGACATACCACCACTCACAGATGACACAAAAATGCCTCAGGAGGTGGCATAAAAGGTGTAAATGAAACCACCCTTTCCCTTGTGGCATGGATTCCCACACATTTTGTGATAAAAAGTGGCACTTCACAGTGCATTGAACAACAGGAGGGTGACACCTCCCACACAGTTCAACCTTTCTATAAGGTCATTGTAGGGTTGCAACTCCACTGAACATGAACTGACCCATTTGGAGTGTGTGCAGCCATAATTTTTGATCTGGTATACCGTGTGGAACAATTGGGGACTGGTCAAAACTATTCAACGAAATTTGAATGTGATTCAAAGCAGCAAAGGGTATTTATGCTCTTTCAGCCCTCTTCATTCATCCCCTACTGTGGCATGATCAGGAGGGGGGGGGGGGGGGAATTGTATGGGAAGTGGTGATCTTTCCATCATGTGACACAAGGATTATGGTGTAATCTCGTGGCAGTGTGACATCATTAACTCACCTAATACACTTTGCCCTGTTTTTCTCATGTGTCAACACCTTTCTGTTCAAAGCATCACTGAGAACAAGGGTGATGTTATAGGGTGACAAATTTTTGTGCCATTAAAGGCACATTTAAGCCAAATTTCTAACTTCAGTGTCAGAATGGGAGACAATTACAGTGTTTCCAAAAAAATGGCCCTTTACTGCATTTACTCGAATCTAAGCTGCACTCTTTTTCTGGTTTTTGTAATCCAAAAAACCATCTGCGGCTTAGAATTGAGTGCAAAGTAAGTGGAAGTTCTAAAAAATGTTGCTAGGTGCTGCCACAACTAACGTCTGCCGTTGAATATATGTAGCACTACACAGGCATGCTTTGCAGGCACAAAGATAAATACTGGCGCCAAAACCTCTGCGTCAGTAAATAAATTTAAAAAAAAAAGGTGGAAGACGAGCATTTTTCTCCGCCCCTAGTTTCAACCACTGCATTTTCACACATTATCTACATCTACATCTACATCTACATTGATACTCCGCAAGCCACCCAACGGTGTGTGGCGGAGGGCACCTTACGTGCCACTGTCATTACCTCCCTTTCCTGTTCCAGTCGCGTATGGTTCGCGGGAAGAACGACTGTCTGAAAGCCTCCGTGCGTGCTCTAATCTCTCTGATTTTACATTCGTGATCTCCTCGGGAAGTATAAGTAGGGGGAAGCAATATATTCGATACCTCATCCAGAAACGCATCCTCTCGAAACCTGGCGAGCAAGCTACACCGCGATGCAGAGCGCCTCTCTTGCAGAGTCTGCCACTTGAGTTTATTAAACATCTCCGTAACGCTATCACGGTTACCAAATAACCCAGTGACGAAACGCGCCGCTCTTCTTTGGATCTTCTCTATCTCCTCCGTCAACCCGACCTGGTACGGATCCCACACTGATGAGCAATACTCAAGTATAGGTCGAACGAGTGTTTTGTAAGCCACCTCCTTTGTTGATGGACTACATTTTCTAAGCACTCTCCCAATGAATCTCAACCTGGTACCCGCCTTACCAACAATTAGTTTTATATGATCATTCCACTTCAAATCGTTCCGTACGCATACTCCCAGATATTTTACAGAAGTAACTGCTACCAGTGTTTGTTCCGCTATCATATAATCATACAATAAAGGATCCTTCTTTCTATGTATTCGCAATACATTACATTTGTCTATGTTAAGGGTCAGTTGCCACTCCCTGCACCAAGTGCCTATCCGCTGCAGATCTTCCTGTATTTCGCTACAATTTTCTAATGCAGCAACTTCTCTGTATACTACAGCATCATCCGCGAAAAGCCGCATGGAACTTCCGACACTATCTACTAAGTCATTTATATATATTGTGAAAAGCAATGGTCCCATAACACTCCCCTGTGGCACGCCAGAGGTTACTTTAACGTCTGTAGACGTCTCTCCATTGATAACAACATGCTGTGTTCTGTTTGCCAAAAACTCCTCAATCCAGCCACACAGCTGGTCTGATATTCCGTAGGCTCTTACTTTGCTTATCAGGCGACAGTGCGGAACTGTATCGAACGCCTTCCGGAAGTCAAGAAAAATAGCATCTACCTGGGAGCCTGTATCTAATATTTTCTGGGTCTCATGAACAAATAAGGCGAGTTGGGTCTCACACGATCGCTGTTTCCGGAATCCATGTTGATTCCTACATAGTAGATTCTGGGTTTCCAGAAATGAAGTAAATACAAATTCAGTATTGTTCATCTTTGAATGTAGCAACATTTCAGTGTACCATGAAAATCTGACTGGCAAGACTGTTTGGGATGTTTGTCAATATGGCCAACTCTACGTTCTGAATTTTTTCCTACTTGTGAGAAGAGATGGTAGCTAATAGGAACTGTTATGAATTGTGAATCACATGCAGTATTCTCTTCACCATAAGAATAATATGAATATAAACATTTTGCCATGTATTCTTTCGTGTTTGCTGCTATCTAATTTAAATCCTGTCTGCATAATAAACCACGAAACTGGAGTGAGACAACAGCAAATGTGGAAGAATATACATACCATATCATGTTTGTGTTCGTATTATTCTTATGCCTAATAGTGATACAGTCAGAAATGAAGCAAGGCAATTGACTAGATTTTTAAATCTAAGATGACTCTAATTTCTGTGCAGAATGTAATGTACTAAAGAGGCGTCTCCAAAGATTTTCAAATGGGGAAAAATTTTCACTAAACTCTCATTCAGAACATCTTCTATCATACACAGTCTATTATTTGGTTCTTGTTGGTCATTATCAAAGAAAGCAGCAGTGTAAGTAACAACAAATAGCAGTCTCTTGCCATTGTTGATATGATTCCTCTCTCTCTCTCTTTCTTCTTTTTTTTTTTTTTTTTTTTTAAATTGTAAGCGGTGGTAGCGCACACAAAAGCAAGCCATGCCGTGAGTGGTGACAGGCCGTAAACACTCATTATCAGAATGCGACAAACAATGCACGACACAGTACTGTAATGCTGTAATGCATTTTCAGCTTAGAGTGACGTAAACACCTATAACAAAGAGAATGGCACTTATCAGATCAAAGAAAAAAAAGCAATCAATTCAAATCAGATGAAGCACTTGAAAAAGGAAGGGTACCCATATAAGTACGGACGGAGCGCCTGATGTATAGCAACGGCTACCTCGTAAAGGTTAACTGCTAAGCTTACGACTCGAACCAAACTACTGTAGCTGTATCGTCATTCATTCAACCTAAATTGTGTCTCATGTTACAATGGACCAACTTTGTTTCGATTTGGAGGTGCAGCCTAAAAGTTTTCTCTCCTCTTGAATTTTGAGTCTCAAATTTCAGGTGCGGCTTCGACTCGGGAAATTTTTTTTTCCTTGATTTCGAGTCTAATTTTTCAGGTGCGGCTTAGATTCGAGTAAATACGGTAATTGTGTTGTGCAGAGTCCCAGTCACATTGTCATTCATCATTTTTTCAAGTATGAGACAGTAAAACATCAGTCAGTATGTTTTTCTAAGACCTACCCAAGGAGTTTGATTGTGTAAATTGAAACATTTTGGCAGACAAATGAGAAAATAGAATTAATGCTGTTGCTACAAAATGGCTTATTTCTACTCATTAAAAGAACTTAATGAATGTAGATATGGAATACTTCTCTGGGTGGGGAGAAAGTAATATGGGATTCTACGTGTTTCAGTCTTGTCCTGCTACTTTCCTCATCAGGGTTGCCATAAGTTCTGGAAATAAGGGAAATTTGGAAAAAAAAAAAACACTGGAAAAAAATCTCATTTTTGTCTCAGTAGATGAAATGGTTTGTTTACTGGCTGGGCGCAGCTAAATATGTGCACTGCATCCCTGCACCCCTCATTTTAACTGCTGCTCTGCTTTCTACTATTCTCCTCAGCTTGCAGTCAGTAGTGCCATCACTTCTTGCCACTAGCCTAGCAGCTGCCGACAAGAGGCAGGGAGGCATGAGGAGTGGTTTGTTTGGATCTGATTCTCAGAGACTATTGACACAGCACCAGAGACGGTGGTCATGTGTGCATGAGTTGTGTCTGAGTGATTATATGAATGTGTGTGTGTGCTCTCATTTTCTGACAAAGGCTATGGCTGAAAATTTAGTTGTGAGAGTGTGATAGTCTTTTCGACGTGTCTGTCTGCAGCTCAGTGATCATCTTCACGGTGAGTTGCTACCTATCCTCATTAGTATTGATTCCCTGAGTATTCGTGCAAGTTACTCTTGCATAGATTGATCACTGCAGTCTCATTTCATCAACACTGTGTCCATGACACGTGAACAACTGGCCACACGAGTGGACTTCCATGACAGGCCAAAACCACAGGCATTTCTGTGGGTATCTCTAATGGATCAAATCTGCTGATCTGAAGCCCATTGTTTCCCACTAATGTGCAGGTCCTGCCCATTGGATCTAGTCTCACTAATGTGCCCGGAGGCCAGGTCTGTCTGTGTGTGGCATAATACGGTGGATTTTCATCATGGACCCAGGACTGCAGTGCTCCTCAGCAGCCCAGAGGCCACAGGCAATGGATTTCAGGAATTGCAACTGTCTCAGTACATTGTACAGTGTGGTGTTTTATAGACATTTTATTTATTGTAGTACATTTTGGCACTTTGAAAGTAGTCCATATATTAAAAAGTATGGATGAGAAGAAGAAGAAAATTGTGGCAGTCACTGGTGGTTTGTACACTATGTACTCATATATTTCTCAAAAGAAAAATCACACAATACCTGTAAAATGATATTATCACATGGCATTGATGGGCGGGAGGCCCCATCCAGGGAAATTCGGCGGCCTGCTTGCAAGTCTTCATTCAGATGATGCCACATTGGCTGACTTGCATGTTGGTGGTCATGAAATGGTGATGAGAACAACACCCAGTCCATGAGTGGAGAAAATCTCCAACCCAGCCAGGAAATGAACCTGGGTCCGCTTCATAATAGCCAAACATGTTACCACTCAGCTAAGCAGGCAGACACACAATACCACTAAAATAATCGACATAACACAGTGTGTAATAACTGACAATAACGAACATATTTGAACCAAAGTTTCATTGACAGTCACTGTAGCATTGGTTTATACAACTCTTCCCCGCCTTATACATTTTTTTCAAGAGGCCTCCTTTTCTCAGGTTATTTCTGAAATCAGTGAAGGTATTTTAAATCTGTCTTGCAACTCCAAGGAAATGCATATTTTTGTCACCAGATGTGTTTCGTTTTATTGAAATAAAATAAATTCAGTGGTCTTAATGAAACACGCGTACTGTTTGGCTTGCTTTCTCTATCTAAATTCAGTTCATTACAAAAGATGTTGATGTTAGTACTTAAAATATTTGCTCACTCATTTAGAAATAATAAAGTCCCTAAATTTTTTTGTCAACTTATGTCTTTACTCACCCTTGATATCTCAAAGTTTGTCAAGAAAAAAATGCTAAAGCTTATCTGGAAATCAGGGTAATATCAGGGAATGTCACTTGAAGAAATTTGTGGCAACCCTGCTCAAGTACGTAACTGAGCTTCTATTTGATTTCAGGAAGAATTTTTTCTTCTCACAATGTTTGGACACTTTAGACATTTTTTACCTTTTATTGTGACAGTTCATTGTTAGAAATATTGGAATTCCCTTCTTTCTTTTCTAACACTAAAAAGTCCATGTTGGACAATATTATGAAAAGGAGAGACTGCTACTCACCATAAAGGGAAGATGTTGAGTTGCAGACAGGCATAACGAAAAGACTGTTATATATTTAAGCTTTTAGTGAAAGGACCTTCTTCTTAAGTAGAAAACAGACACACATTCATGCAAGTACAACCCACATACACATGATCATTGTCTCCATTTGCTGTAGATGGACTGTGGACTGCAACTCTGCCTGTTGGGAGCAGTAATTTGGCATGGGTGGTGAGGTGAGGAGGAGGAGGTGGAGGTGGTGTGGGGTAGGGTGGGGGTAACAAGCAGGGAGGTGGGGGAGATGGTGTTGCACTGCTTATGGGAGCATGCAGGGATATGGTGAGGACAGTGTGGTGGTGTTAGGTGCAGTTGGGAGGTTAGGTTTTCGTGTGTGTGTGTGTGTGTGTGTGTGTGTGTGTGTGTGAGAGAGAGAGAGGGGGGGTGGGGGAGGCAAGTGGTTGCTTTGGTGGACAAAAGGCTGTGTAGTGCTGGAGTGTAAGCAGAGAAGGGCATGGGTAGGTGCAGCACAGGGACTTGCGGAGGATGAGGCCAAGGGTACTACAAAAACATAGGACATATTGCAAGGAGATTTCCCATCAGCACAACTCAAAGAAGCTGGTGTTCATAGGAAGGGCACAGATTGCATAGGCTTTGGAGCAATCATTGAAGTGAAGCACATCATGTTCAGGAATTGGGTAGTCCACCCATCTCTGAGCTGCAGTTTGTCAGTGGCCATTCATGCAGACAGACATTTGTTAGTTGTCATGCCCACATAGAAAGCAGCGTAGTTGTTGCAGTTTAGTTTGTAGATAACATGTCTGCTATCACAGGTAGCCCTAGCTTTGATGGGATAAGAGATGCATGCATAGTGGAGTAGGTGGTGATGGGAGGATGTATGGAACAGGTCTTGCAGCTTGTCTATTCACCCTTCCCCTCCACATTGGTATCTCAACACCTACCCAATCTATGCAGCATCCTTGACCACCTGTGCTTAGCCTCTTGCCTCATGACACATATCCCTGCAATAGACCTTGGCACAAGACATATACCATACATATTCCTATTTCCACCTACTCTGGCCCTGACACAGGCATCTCCTACCCCATCAAAGGCAGGACTACCTACAAAGGTAGCCATGTGATCTAGCAATTTAGCTGCAACCACTGTGTTGGATTCTGTGTGACAACTAACAAGCTGTCTGTCCACATGAATTGCCACTGCTGCATTGGATGAAGGCAGCTGGATCACTCGATTTGCAATGTGTGCCACCAAACATGATGTGTTTGACTTTAATGACCATTTCCAAAGCCTGTGTCATTTGAATTCTTCCCAGCATCACCAGGTTTCTGGACTGCACAGGGACAAAATCTCCCTGCAACATATCCTTTGTTCCCCCCCTCCCCCCTCCCCCCCTCCTCTCTCACTCCCTAACTCTGCCTCAACCTTTGCTAGTCCCTGTCCTCTGTGTACCTATCTACTTCCCTGTTCCCAATCCAGTACTACATATGACTTCTATACCACCAATTACCCCACATAGTGCTTTTTACTTTTCCCCTCTCTGACACTCCCAACACTTGCTCCCAAGCACAGCCTCCTGTTACTGCATGTAACAGCCCTATACTGTCCCCACCATGTCCGCGATGCTTCCACAGGCAGCACTATGCTGCAGTATCTCCTCCTCCTCGCCTCACAACACTTCCGTACCACCACAACCCACCCCAGCAAACACTGCTGCTTAACTCGGACAAAGTCAAAGTTGTTCCTCAGTGCCCAGAGATGACAGTGGTCACATGAATGTAAGTTGTGATTGTGTCAGTTTGTGTGTTTTTCTACATTTGTCCAATAGCTGAATATATTGTGTTCTTTTTCCTTGTGCCTGTCTGCAACTAGTGGCTCCTCTGTGTGGTGAGTAGCAATCTAGTTTTTCCCATTGTTGTTCTTCCACCCTGGATTTTTCACTTTTTCGCATATAGAACAGTGTCATTAAAAATCTAGTGATATCATCATACAGTAATGATCTGTATCCTTGGCCTTTATTTTAAAAGACAATTCATACTATTGGTGACCTTGATGTGATAATTAAAGACCGTGTTATGGAAAGCCACAACCATAATTAATGAAGTGAATGTAAATTGCTTATATGATAAATTACTGTGTGTAGGTTTGTGCATTATTGTCATGGAACTGAGGGAACCAAACAGGACTTGGTAAAATTTGATACAATGACAGCAAACACACAACTCACACATGCATGACCATTGTCTCTGGCTGCAGTGGCCAGAGCCGGTGGTCAAATGTATGCGAGTTGTGCTTGTGTGAATGTGTGTGTTTTCTACTTCAGAAGAAGGCCTTCTGGCTGAAAGCTAAAATGTGTGGTAGTCTTTTCATTCTGCTTGTTTGTGACTCAGTGTCTCTTCTATGTGGTGAGTAGCAATCTGTCCTTTTCGTAAAATTGTTGTAATCCGTCGTGGTCTTCCATTGTTCGATTTAGGAAATGTAGCTACAGCACCATGTGCAGGTAAATACAGTATCATCATACATTCTGTCATCTGGCGATTGTCATAGTATTGGTTAAATTTGCATTAAGAGGAGCTCAGTGATCACATATCATTGTAGCTGCTACTGTGCCTCAAGACCCAATGACACCCTAAAAAACGTCTGGCTCTCAAGCCTACCAGGTATACAGAGAAAGTTCTTGCAGCATGTACTAGTGGGCTTAAATTCATTGCACAGGCTGTGGGGGGCATTATAGAAATTTGTTGTTCAAATGGGTCACTGTTGCTTTTGTAAAAGTAATGTGAGCTTAGCTGTGGGTCAAGTGTAGATAATTACACTGATGAAGTAAATAATGACCTGCAAGTGAAGTGTTTCAAATTCCCCTTGCAATGGCACCACTCCACAAGCAGAATATGACATTGAACTGTACACTTAAGTAACTGCTGGTGTCAAGAAGTGAACACTGATGGCAGATGATTCCAAACAAGACAACTATCCCTTGAGGTTTTGGATTTGTCGCAAGATGTCAACATCTTTTGACTGCAGTCTCAACATCATGGAATACTAATTACTCTGACAAAATTCAAGAATCACAGAAGACAATTATCAATCTCTCATAACAGAGCACATGAAAAAGGCATAGTTTTTGATTGACAGAGGTGGAAATATGTCTATCTAATCTTCCTCTCCTGTCTCCAGTGACTTAAAGCTCATTGCAGCTAAATGTAAGCCTCAAACAGATTGGTTATCAAGATCACATCCTGCCTGAGAGTAAAAACCCCCACCCCTTTGGTAAAAAAATGTTTTGCTCATAAAGACTGCAAATTCTTTTTTCTAAAATCTATTGCTTGTCAAAGAAATGATACTGGTTTTTGTAATTGAACTCAGATTGACATGCCTGTACTGCAAACCACTATTTTGAATATGTGATTGTTGAGATCATTAGGTGATTTTATTGTTTGAAGATTGCGAGTACTGGTTGACTGCAGTCAAATGTTTTTCACCACATAATTTGGTGTACTACTGTGCTTCACAATAAGCGAAGACAGATAGTTTTAGTACCATTGTTTCATAGCTTTCGGGACATTCCTTAGTACGAACAGGGTTTGAATGCTGGGCCACTGCCCATTACCAAAAGAGTTTATTGGAATATCTCCACCTCAGTTAAAGGTATCCTTAGGTGCGCTGCCTCTTCCCACTCTTTAGAAAAATCTACTAAGTGTCTCTCTGAGTTCACAAACTTCTATAAAATGAAACCTCAGCAGCAAATGTGTCAACAGACATACCTGTGCTTTTTCCAAGAAATTTTATTCATTACAGGAAATGATTAGATTGAAGCATTGTTAAATTATTGCAGTTTCAGGTCAGAAAACTATAGTCACTAACTTCCAGGTAAGACTAAGGCCACAATAGACAAGCCTACAATTCCAAAGCGTGGTGCTATAGTTACTTACTTTCTATGGAGGTTATTTTTGGTGTAATTCAAAATAATGTTGATGTTAATAGGAAGTTGTGAACCCAGTACACTTTGCAGTGTACCAAGTCACTATCTTACAGAAAATAATATTATTGTAATGAATGATTGATATATGTCAGTGTAAAGTGATCGTAACTTTTTGTCAATTCTAATGGTATGTTTGTTACATAGCTGTGGCTCTACAAATAATAGTTAGTTTACAACACACAGCCAGCAGTTGTTATTTCTACATATTTAGGAATATATTTACAACAAATTTCTTTGATGATTGGGCACATCAGTGCAATATATGTTTGTGGTTTGTGGTATACTTATGTAGATGGTTTTTGTATCACTTCCACTCTCACTTCACACTTCTGTAATTTCATCAGTCTCTTATTTATATGCGAGTATTTATTTTCTGTTATGTCTGTTATGTAGGACAGAAGTTTGTAAGATGGGCTGTAAGTATAGCCAGATCACAAATGCAGTAATATACAGTATTTATTTACACATCTTCCACACAACAGTAGCAGAAAGTTTATGTGAAATGATCCTGTTGTTTGAAGACATAGTAATATTGTTGGCTTTCCAGAGTTTCAAGTCCTGGTGTGAGTCGAGGAGGAAACGTGGTGACTGGAGGAAGAACAGTGGCTAAATCACGTCTTCTACCAGCTGTTCCAAATCCCAGATTTGATTTAGCATTCCAGCTGGACCAACCAGAACAGATTCCTAGACATGCTGTTCTATTATTTGAAGTAAGAGGAACAGGCAAGGAGCTTATAGGAGCACGGAGGGTCACTCTTCAAGATCTGCTTTCAGGTACGTTAATTTCAGTGAGACAAGTCGGCTACATTTTTCCATCACTATAGCTATTGTCAATCAAATGTGTGAAATGAGTATGGAAGAGGCAATAGTAAGGGAGGAGTCATGGGAAGCATAGCCCATTGGTTAAGAAGAGGAAGTGGCTGAAGGGAAAGGGGATAGGAACACAGCACTGGAGAATACTTGCACAGATGCAGACAGTAGTAACTGCCTGATGCAAATGGGAATTAGTGGGGTGAGAGGAGAATGGGTAGGGTAGGTTGTAGACAGACTACCAAGGAAACAGTGCAGGTTAGTTCCGTAAAGCTGGGGTCAGAGAGAAACTAAAGGCTGATGGGGTCCTGTTGTCAACAAAAAATTATTTTGGCTCATTATTAGTTTTTATGTTTTTGCGAAGTTTATGGTAAACTTTATCTCCAGTGTGAAAAGTACCATCTTTGGACATAAATGTGTTGATTTGGGTCATGGGTAAATTTTTATTTTGTATGGTAAAGTGATCATGAATATCACAGTGTTATTGCACTGTACTGTCCTTAGCTATTACATTTATTTTAAAATATAAGGTTTTCCACAATGTACCGAGCGGGGTGCCGCAGTGGTTAGACACTGGACTCGCATTCGGGAGGACGACGGTTCAATCCCGCATCCGGCCATCCTGATTTAGGTTTTCCGTGATTTCCCTATATCGCTCCAGGCAAATGCCGGGATGGTTCCTTTGAAAGGGCACGGCCGACTTCCTTCCCCGTCCTTCCCTAATCCGATGAGACCGATGACCTCGCTGTCTGGTCTCCTTCCCCGAACCAACCAACCAACGAACCTTTTCCACAATGTAGGGACATGAAAAAGAAGGAATGCTAGATCTTGGACAGAGCACTAAATGAGTGTCTGTGTTTGCATCCAAACATGATTCTTATGGCATTTTTTGAAATTTGAAAGCAATAATAGCTGCTTTAGTTTTTCCTCAAAATGTGACCTCAAATTTAAGGTGACATTGAAAGTTGGTATGATATGCACACTTCACTGTTTTCTAACTACCGCAGAATTTTAGTGAACAAAGAAGGTAGCATGTCTTGCTCAATATTGTGTTTAGATATTTTATATGCTTATTCTGTTTAATGTTACTTTCTGGTCATAATCCTTAGAATTTGGTTTTTTTAACAAAACTATTCCACCTGTTGTGCAAGATTATGAGTCAGGTGAAATATCTTGAGGCTTCAAGAGGAATTAAAATTCCAAAGAAAGCAGCTGGTGACAGCTGTGAATATTACTGAACTATCAGTTTAATAAGTCATAGTTGCAAAATACTAACACAACAGAGAAATTTGGGCACATACAAAACAATATTGACTCTATGATTTATCTTAGAACATAGGCTAACGAAAAGCAAACTTACATTTATAGCTTTTGTAGATTTGGAAAAAAGCCCTTGATGGTGTTGACTGGAATACAGTACACTCTTTGAAATTCTGAAGATAGAAGGAGTAAAATTCAGCAAACCAAAAAGTTTTATACATGATGTAAATAATGAAAAACTGCACCAGTTACTTATTTTTGTGTGTTTAGCACAACACGTTTTTGATGTGATTTGTACCTTTCTTTTACTGTAATTGTGTTTTTGAGGTTATACTACAGTCAGAAAATTGGAGAAATGAATCTTGGAATACTTTTTCTAAGCTAAGCTTAGAGATAGTACTTTTGTTTTTCTATTTACAAGTATTGTGACTCTTCCATTACACAGAAAATCACACATGCAAACATCACAAAAAATATTTATGCAAACAAATGCACTTTAAAATGAGAATTAATTCTTGAAACATATTGTGCTAAGCATGAAAAAATAAATAACTGCTGCAGTTTTTCATTCTTTGAATCATAACTGACTCAGTTACAGTTTTTCCAGAAACATCAATTATAGTGAGTGAAATTAAGTCATTAGTACATAGCCAGGCAATGAAAGTAATATGCAAGTTCAAAAACACAAAAATGTAAGTTTTCAAAACAATTACACACACGAAATTCAGCAAGTGGTGTCAGCAGTTGGGTCTGATTCCAAGCTACATTAACATTCGAGAATGAGATTTTCACTCTGCAGCGGAGTGTGTGCTGATATGAAACTTCCTGGCAGATTGAAACTGTGTGTCCGACCGAGACTCGAACTCGGGACCTTTGCCTTTCGCGGGCAAGTGCTCTACCATCTGAGCTACCGAAGCACGACTCACGCCCAGTCCTCACAGCTTTACTTCTGCCAGTATATCTGTGAGGACTGGGCATGAGTCATGCTTCGGTAGCTCAGATGGTAGAGCACTTGCCCGCAAAAGGCAAAGGTCCCGAGTTCGAGTCTCTGTCGGGCACACAGTTTTAATCTGCCAGAAAGTTTTACATTAACGTTAATCTAGGATAGAGAAGTCATGATACGAAGATTTTGAAGTGAAAAATGGAAGCAGTGTGATTAAATACAGAAATAAAGCTCTTACACAAGAAGAAAAGGATTACAAATGGACAACTTCTGGACATACATTCACAAATAGCAAACAGAATGGACCCTAATACATGGAACCTTTTGGGGAGAAAATTTGTGACATAGTTTTGAGGAGTGCTGTAAGATCTGTAACACACAGTAAGAAACTGAACAGTCTGAAATCCAAACAATATGAGAATATTAAAGAGGGAACACTGTTAAAAAACCACACATTCTACAGCAGAGTAGTGAACAACACATAGTATTCAGTGTCAGAGAGTTAAACTTGTTAAACAAAGGTTTCAAAGATAGTGCAAAACAAAGCCTTTGAGAGAATACACTGAAACAGTTCATAGTGGCAATAGAGAATGCAACAGATATTGTAAAACTAAACAGCAATGAAAACCTAAATAAACTCATAGGAAAGGAAGTAGTGAGATATGAAGATAACCATAGACACATACAAAATGATTCAAAAACACTAGAGAAAATCATCAAATAAACACAAAAGCAGGTAAAAGCCACACAACTGTCATTATGGAGGAAGGTGAGTGCACTGAAAAAGTTCATAAATTTTTCACAGAAAACAACATAGAAAACTAAACAAAGATCCAACAACACAATTCCATAGCAAAATCAGAGGACAGTTACAGAGCACACATTTCTTGCCTGTATGTGCCTTAAAACCCTCATATTAAGATCCCAGCCTAAAGTACACAAAGGGGATGTCCAATGAGACCCTTAGTTAACAACATGAACAGTCATGCATATTAAATATCCACAAACTCAGTCAGTACCTTAAAAAAAGTCACATATGAAACTATGTATACTGCAAAGAGCAATATCACTTTAGTCACTGCAGTAAAATGAACAAACATTCTAGATGGTGCCCATTGTCTATAACTAGACATCACACACCCATATTCCAATATCCCTATTGAAGTGCTTCTTGCAGTAAGAATAAACAACTCACTAAAGCACAAAAAGTGTTTACAAGCTGAAATTATTGAATTTATAATGTTACTAGAACTAATCCTCAGCTACAGTTACTTTGTATTCAGTGGTAATATTTATCAACAATGAGATGGGCTAGCTATAGGTTCATCCATATTTGGCTCAATAGTAGACATTTTCATAAACCACCTTGAACAGAAAAATTAGGCAGCCAGGAAACCTGCTTACAATACATGATGTACTGCAAAAAATATGTAGGTGAGACCTTAATTTTAGTCAAAAAGCAACGCCAATAACATCATAAATTTGCCTGCTGATGTACACAAGAAAATGAATTCTACAGCTGAATACTGAAAAAAACTTTTCATAAAAAGGAAAGTTGCTACTCGCCATATAGCAGAGATGCTGAGTCACAGATAGGCACGACAAAAAGACTCACAAATAAACCTTTCAGCCAGTAAGGCCTTCATCAGAAAACAGATGACAGACATACTCAAACACACTCAAGCAAACGCAACTCTCACACACATGACTGCAGTCTCAGGCAACTAAAGCCAAACTATGAGCAGAAGCAGCAATGCATGATGGGAGTGGTGACTGGGTGGGAGTAAGGGAGGAGGCTGGGGTGGGAAGGGGGAGGGATAGTAGGGTAGGGGTAATGGACAGTGAATTGTTGCTGGGGGGCGCAAAGAGTTGAGAGAGTGTAGGGCAGCTATCTGCAGTTGGGCGGGCAGGGAGGGGGGGGGGGGGGGGGTAGAAAAAGAGAGAAGTAAAAAAATAATTGGGTGTGACAGTGGAATGAGAGCTGCGTAGTGCTGGAATGTGAACAGGGAAGGGGCTGGATGGGTGAAGACAATGACTAACGCAGGTTGAGGCCAGGAGGGTTATGGGAACATAGGATTTGTTGCAGAGAAAGTTCCCACCTGCGCAATTCAGAAAATCTGGTGTTGGTAAGAAGGATCCATATGGTACAGGCTATGAAGCAGTCATTGAAATGAAGGATGTCTTGTTTGGCAGTGTGCACACCAACAGGGTTGTCCACTTGTTTCTTGGCCACAGTTTGTTGATGGTCATTCATGCAGACAGACAGCTTGTTGGTTGAAGCTTAACTTGCAGATCACATGACTGGTTTCACAGGGAGCTCTGCCTTTAATGGGATAGATGATTTTGTGACTGGAATGGTGTAGCTGGTGGTAGGAGGATGTATGGGACAGATCTTGTATCTTGATCTATTACAAGGATATGAGCCATGAGGTAAGGGGTTGGGAGCAGGGGTCATGTAGGGAGGGATGAGTATATTGTGTAGGTTCAGTGGATGGCAGAATACCACTGTGGGGGAGGGGGGGGGGAGGGGGAGAGGGAAGGATAGTGGCAGGACATTTCTCATTTCAAAGCACAATTAGAGGTAGTTGTAACCCTCGCAGAGAATGTAATTCAGTTCCTCCAGTCCTGGGTGGTACTTAGTTCTAAGAGGAATGCTCCTCTGTGGCCGGACAGTGCGACTTTGGGAGGTGGTGGGAGACAGGAAAGATAAGGCACAGGAGATTTGTGTTTGTACAAGGTTGGGAGGATAATTACAGTCTGTGAAGGCTTCAGTGAGACCCTCAGTATATTTCGATAGGGATCGCTTGTCACTGCAGATACACAGCCCAATGGGTGCCAGCTGTGGAAGTGGAGATATTGCTGGTGGTTAGTAGGTTTGATATGGACGAAGGTCAACATCTAGGAAGGTGGATTGTTGGGTTCAGTAGGACCAGGTGAAACAAATGGTGGAGAATTTGTTGAGGTTTGGGAGGAATTTGGATAGGATGTCCTCACCTTTGATCTAGATTGCAAAGATGTCACCAGTGAATCTGAACCTGGTGAGGGATTTAGGATTCTGGGTGTTTAGGGAGGATTCCTCTAGATGGCCCATGAATAAGTTGGCATAAGATGGTGCCATTCAGGTGCCCATAGCCATACCTCAGATTTGTTTGTAGGTAATGCCTTCAAACGAGAAGTAATTGTGGGTGAGGATATAGTTTGGCATGGCGACTAGGAATGAGGTTGTTAGTTTGGAATCCGTTGGGTGTTGGGAAAGATGGTGTTCAATAACAGTAAGGCCATGAGCAGTAGAGATGTTAGTGTAAAGGGAGGTGGCATCGATAGTGACAAGCAGGGCACCATGTGGTAAAGGGGCAGGAACTGTGGAGAGCCAGTGGAGGAAATGGTTGGTATCCTTTATATAAGAGGGTAGGTTCTGGGTAATAGGTTGAAGGTGCTGGTCTACTAGAGCAAAAATTCTCTCAATGGAGGTACAGTAACTGCCCACAATGGGGCATCCTGGGTTGGGTTTATGGACTTTAGGAAGCACGTAGATGGTAGGGGTGCAGGGAGTGGTGTGGGTGAGCAGAGAGATGAACTCTGGGGAGAGGTTCTGGGATGGGCCTAAGGATTTGAGGAGTGACTGGAGATCCTGCTGGATTTCTGGAGTGGGGTCACTGTGGCAAGGTTTGTAGGTGAATGTATTTGACAGCTGATGGAGTCCTTCTGCCAGGTAATCCGTGCGGTTCAAAACAACAGTGGTGGAGCCTTTGCCCACAAATAGGATTATAAGGTCAGGATCAGTGTTTACATGGTGGACTGCAGTTCTTTCTTTGGAAGTAAGGTTAGTTTGCTTGTTAAGGGATTTGGGGAATGATGGTGAGGCAAGGATTGAGATTAAGAAATTCTGGAAAGTTAACAGGGTTTGATTTGGGAGCAGTGGGGTGGATCACAGTTGGATGGAGGAGTGAACTGAGTTAGGCAGTGTTCAACATTGGTCTTTGGTTGAGTTGATTGGTGGGGTTGGTGACAAAAAAGTGTTTACATTGGAGACTGAGAGAAGGAGAGAAGGTCTTTAACAAGTCCTGCATGATTGAATTTGGGAGTGGGGCAAAAGGTGAGGCCTTTTGAAAGGACTGAAATTTCTGTGTGGCTAAGGCTTCTGGATGAAAGGCTCATGACTGTGTTTCAGGTCTGTTTGGTTTCTGGATTCTGTGTGGTTGTGGGAGGGGTTTCGGAGGGTGGGGTAAATATAGTAGGTCTGCAAGACAAGGTTTGTCAGCTATGAAGGGATGTGAGGGAGGTTCGAAGGTTGTCATAGAAGTGGTGGATGGTGGTACTCCAAGGTGGGAGTAGGAAATGAACAGGATGGAGAGCTTTTTGAGGGGATGTTGTGCATGTTGCTCTAGTTCCTGGAGGGCAAGAATTTCAATATATGTTATGGGTTCCAGGATTTTGGGACTGCATAGCAGGAAAATTTTGCAGATGGAGAGGAGGTGGTACAAGGAGGTTTGGGCTTGGTTGATATGGTTTTGCAGGACTATGTTGATGAAGGCTAAGGATTGGCAGAATCTGAACGGGTGGAGGCAATTGTGTAGGGAGGGGTGGCAGCTGGAGATGGGTAATTTGAATGTAAGGCCATTTGGGGAGATTCCATGAGCCAAGCAACAATGCAGGAACAGTATGTGGGACTATTTCTGGCAAGGGATAAGGAAACTTTTCTGTATTGACGCAGATGGAAGGAGCAAGGATCCATAGTGGTGGGGAAAATTCGAAAAATTATTAAAAATTACATAAATAGCATAGAATTATGTCCGAAAATTTTTTCAAAAATACACCTAAATACATGTGAAAGATCACGAGAAGGATGAAATGGAAGCAAAAGGGGGAAATAAGATGAAATCTGAGGCAGTCGGTGATAGCAATAGGCAAAAACTCACTAAAACTTGCATGAAGTCACAGTGAGATCTAAGTAAAGATATAAATAATTTTGGGTAGCAGGTCTGAGGGTGGATAAGTGTGAAGAAGGGGTATGGTGGATGTGGCTGAGTGGGGTGGACTTAGTGGGTGCCAATTGGGATAGAATGGAGAAAGAGTGTGAGGTAGGGAGGGGTTTGTAGGAAGAGAGACAAGATTGTGAGGCACCAGAAAAGTGCGGGAAATAACACGCGAAAATAAGGGACAGTGATGCAGGGAGAGTGATCAATTTGAGAATATAGGAGTAATGATATCAGCGGGAGTAATGTGGAACATAAGATGCTGTACCAACAATGAGCATGGTCTTGTAGCCATCTGTTGCATGCGGCCGAGACGGTTGATACAGTGTGGCTCATAAGTAGAGCTTACAGTGTGATTTGTGAGGCAACAAGAGAAACACAGGAAAGAAGAGAAAGGAGGACAGACATTGAGTACAGTGACGCATTAGAAAATAGTAACAAAGGAAAAGAGCACTGGATTAGGATTGAAGAAAAGCCGTCAGGCAGAAATCAAACAATAGAAAATCCAGAATGGAATGTAACAATATTCTACATCTACATCTATGTGATTACTCTGCTATTCACAATAAAGTGCCTGGCAGAGGGTTCAATGAACCACCTTCATGTTGTCCTTCTACCGTTCCACTCTCGAACGGCATGTGGGAAAAACAAGCACTTAAATTTTTCGGTGCGAGCCCTGATTTCTCTTATTTTATCGTGATGAAAATTTCTCCCTATGTAGGTGGGTGGCAACAGAATATTTTTGCAATCAGAGGAGAAAACTGGTGATTGAAATTTCACAAGAAGGTCCCGTCGCATCCAAAAAGCCTTTGTTTTAATGATTGCCACTCCAATTCACGTATCATGTCTGTGACACTATCTCCCCTATTTCGCGATAATACAAAATGAGCTGTCCTTCTTTATACTTTTTTGATGTCATCCGTCAGTCCCACCTGATGCGGATCCCACACTGCACAGCAGTACTCCAGAATAGGGCGGACAAGCGTAGTGTAAGCAGTCTCTTTGGTAGACCTTTTGCACCTTCTAAGTGTTCTGCCAATGAATTGCAGTCTTTGGTTTTCTCTACCCACAATATTATCTATGTGATCATTCCAAATTAGATTATTTGTAATTGTAATCCCTAAGTATTTAGTTGAATTTATAACCCTCAGATTTGTGTGACTTATCGCGTAATCGAAATTTAGCTGATTTCTTTTAGTACTCATGTGAATAACTTCGCACTTTTCTTTATTCAGGGTCAATTGTCACTTTTCGCACCATACAGATATCTTATCTAAATCATTTTGTAAGTAGTTTTGATCATCTGATGACTTTACAAGATGGTAAATGACAGCATCATCTGCAAACAATCTAAGACAGCTACTCAGATTGTCTCCCATATCGTTAATATAGATCAGGAACAATAGAGGGCCTATAACACTTCCTTGGGGCACGCCGGATATTACTTCTGTTTTACTCGATGACTTTCCATCTATTACCACGAACTATGACCTTTCTGACAGGAAATCACGAATCCAGTCACACAACTGAGGCAATACTCCGTAGGCACACAGTTTGATTAGAAGACGCTTGTGCGGAACAGTGTCGAAAGCCTTCTGGAAATCTAAAAATATGGAATCAACTTGACATCCCCTGTCGATAGCTTTTATTACTTCATGAGTATAAAGAGCTAGTTGTGTTTCACAAGAATGATATTTTCTGAATCCGTGCTGACTATATGTCAATAAATCGTTTTCTCTGAGGTACTTCATAATGTTCGAATACAGTATATGTTCTAAAACCCTACTGCAAATCAATGTTAGTGATATAGTTCTGTAATTCAGCAGATTACTCCTACTTCCCTTTTTGGGTATTGATGTGATTTGATCAATTTTCCAGTCTTTAGGTACATATCTTTCTGTGAGTGAGTGGTTATATATAATTGCTAAATATGGAGCTGTTTTATCATCATACTCTGAGAGGAACCTGACTGGTGTACAATCTGGACTGGAGGCCTTGCCTTTATTAAGTGATTTAAGCTACTTTGTTACACCGAGGATATCTACTTCTATGTTTCTCATCTTGGCAGTTGTTCTTGATTGGAATTCAGGAATATTTACTTCATCTTCTTTGGTGAAGGAGTTTCAGAAAACTGTGTTTAATAACTCTGCTTTAGTGGCACTGTCATCAGTGACTTCACCGTTGTTATCGTGCAGTGAAGGTATTGATTGTGTCTTGCCACTGGTGTTCTTTATGTATGACCAGAATCTCTTTGGGTTTTCTGCCAGATTTCGAGACAGAATTTCATTGTGGAAATTATTAAAAGTATCTCGCATTGATGTACGCACCATATTTTGAACTTCTGTAAAACTTTGCCAATCTTGAGGATTTTGCATTCTTTTAAATTTGGCACGCTTTTATTGTTGCTTCTGCAACAATGATCTGACCCATTTTGTGTACCATGGGGGATCAGTACCATCACTTATTAATTTATGTGGTATATATCTTGCAGTTTGCTGTTGATACTATCTCCTTAAAAACATTCCACAGCTTTTCTACACTTACATGATCAGATTGGAAGGAGTGAAGACTGTCTCTTAAAAAGGCATTAAGAGCATTTTTATCAGCTTTTTTGAATATATATACTTTGCGTTCCTTTTTGATGGTTGTAGGTGTTACGGTATTCAGCCTAGCAGCAACTGCCTTGTGGTCGCTGATCCCTGTATTCGTCACAACACTCACTATTTGTCCAAGATTATTTGTTGCTAAAAGGTCAAGTATGCTTTCGCAACCATTTACGCTTCGAGTGGGCTCATGAACTAATTGTTCAAAATCATTTTCTGAGAAAGCATTCAGTACAATTTCGTATGATGTTTCATGCCTGCTGCTGACTTTAAACATATAATTTTTCCAGCATATCGAGGGTAGATTGAAGTCGCCACCAACTATAATTGTATGAGCGGGGTACTTATTTGAAATGAGACTCAAGTTTTCTTTGAACTGTTCAGCAACTATGTCTTCTGAGTCAGGGGGTCGGTAAAACGATCCAATTAATAGTTTAGTCTGATTGTCAGGTATAACCTCTACCCATACTATTTCACATGAACTATCTACTTCAATTTCGCTACAAGGCAAACTACCTCTGACAGCAACAAATACTCCACAACCAACTGTATTTAATCTATCCTTTGTGAACACTGTTAGACCCTTTGAAAAAAATTCGGCAGAACTTATTTCCGGCTTTAGCCAGCTCTCTGTACCTACAACTATTTGAGCTTAAGTGCTTTCTATTACGGCTTGGAGCTATGGTTCTTTCCCACCACAGCTGCGACAATTTAAATCGTTTCTGCAACTACCTTACTGTGTTTTACCTGCCCACTTTCTGACGGATCCCCCTTCTGTGGTTCCCTGAGACCCTCTAACCTAAAAAACTGCCCAGTCCCTTCCACACAGCCCCCACTACCCATGTAGCTGCCTCCTGTGTGTAGTGGACTCCTGACCTATTAAGCGGAACCCGGAAACCCACCACCCGATGGCGCAAGTCAAGAAATCTGCAGCCTACATGGTCACAGAACCGCCTGAGCCTCTGATTCAGACCCTCCACTTGGTTCTGCACCAAAGGACCACAGTCAGTTCTATGGAAAGGAAAGTTGCTACTTGCCATACAGTGGAGATGCTGAGTCACAGATAGGCACAACAAAAAGACTGTCACAAATAAAACTTTTGGCCAGTAAGGCCATCGTCAAAAATAGGCAAAACAGACACACACACACACACACACACACACACACACACACACACACACACACACAGCTCACACACACATGACAGTAGTCTCAGGCAATTGAAGCCACACTGTGAGCAGCAGGAGCGCCAGTGCATGATTGGAGTGGCGACTGGGTGGAGGTAAAGAGAAGTCTGGGGCAAGGAGGGGGTGGGGCAGTAGGATAGGGGTGGCGGTCAGTGAAGTGCTGCTGGAGGGCGCGCAGGGATGAAAGAGTGTAGGGCAGTTATATGCAGTTGGGAGGTTAGATGGTTGGCAGGGGAGAGGTGGGGAGGGTGGTGGGTGGCGGAAAAGGAGAGATGTTAAAAGTGGAATGAGTGCTGTGTAGTGCTGGAATGGGAACAGGGGAGGGGCTGGATGGATGAGTACAATGACTAGCAAAGATTGAGGACAGGAGGGTTACAGGAATGTAGGACATATTGCAGGGAAATTTCCCACCTGAGCAATTCAGAAAAGTGGATGCTAATGGGAATGATCAATATGGCAGAGGCTGAGAAGCTGTCATTGAAATGAAGGATGTCATGTTTGGCAGTGAGTTACAATCCGGTCACAAACATCACCTATTCCATTAAAGGCAGAGCTACCTGTGAAACCAGTCATCTGATCTAGAAGCTAAGCTGCAGCCACTGTGCTGCATTCTGTGTGGGCATGACAACCCACAAGATGTATGCCCGCATGAATGGCCACCAAGGAACTGTGGCCAAGAAACTAATGGACCAACCTGTTGCTGAGCACACTGCCAAACATGACATCCATCATTTCAATGACTGCTTCTCAGCCTGTGCCAAATGGATCCTCCCACAAACACCAGCTGTTCTGAATTGCACAGATGAGAACTTTCCCTGCAATATATCCTATGTTCCTGTAACCCTCCTGCCCTCAACCTTCGTTAGTCATTGTCCTTACCCATCCAGTCCCTTCCCTGTTCCCATTCCAGCACTACACAGCTCTCATTCCACTATTGCACCCAATCTTTTTACTTCTCTCTTTTTCCGTTACCCCCCCACCTTTCCCCTGCCCCCGTCTAACCTCCCGACTGCAGATAGCTACCTTACACTGTCTCATCCCTTTGTGCCCTCCAGCAGCACTTCACTGTCCGATAGCCCTACCCTACTATCCCACCCACCCAGCCTCCTCCTTACCCCCACCGTCGCCACTCCAATCATGCACTGGTGCTGCTGCTACTCATAGTGTGGCTTGAGTTGCCTGAGACTGCAGTCATGTGTGCGTGTGAGGTGTGAAATGATAATTAAATGGACACCCTAGCTGCAAACAGGCGTTGATGTACTTCATTGGGGACATGTTGAAAATGTGTGCCCCGACTGGGATTCGAGCCCAGGATCTCCTGCTTACATGGCAGACGCTCTATCCATCTGAGCCACCGTGGGCACAGACGATAGTGCGTCTGCAGGGACTTATCCCTTGCACGCTCCCCGTGAGATCCACATTCCCAACATGTCCACACCACTACATTCATAGTGCACCTAATAGATGTTTGCCCATCATACTCATTACTCGTGGCAGATTAATCTACGAAGTCCCGTACGAGTTGGGGCATAGCGTGTGCTTTCGAACAAGAAAGTCAATGGCCGGGAAGCCATATTTTAACTATATATGACGGTGGTATCTGTTCCCGAAAGAACAGTTACCGTGGATGACCATGCAGCTTTGCTAGAAATGAAATGATAATTAAATGGACACCCTAGCTGCAAACGCCTGTGGGCAAACATCTATTAGGCACACTACGAATGTAGTGGTGTGAACATGTTGGGAATGTGGATCCCACAGGGAGCATGCAAGGGATAAGTCCCTGCAGATGCACTATCCTCTGTGCCCGCGGTGGCTCAGATGGATAGAGCGTCTGCCTTGTAAGCAGGAGATCCCGGGTTCAAATCCCGGTCGGGGCATACATTTTCAACATGTCCCCAATGAAGTACATCAACGCCTGTTTGCAGCTAGGGTGTCCATTTAATTATCATTTCATTTCTAGCAAAGCTGCATGGTCATCCACAGTAACTGTTCTTTCGGGAATAGATACTACCGTCATATATAGTTCAAATATGGCTACCCGGCCATTGACCTTCTTGTGCGAACGCACACGCTATGCCTGAACTCGTACAGGACTTGGTAGATTAATCCGCCCACGAGTAATGAGTATGATGGGCAAACATCTATTAGGCGCACTACGAATGTATGAATGTAGTGGTGTGGACATGTTGGGAATGTGGATCTCACGGGGAGTGTGCAAGGGATAAGTCCCTGCAGACGCACTATCCTCTGTGCCCGCGGTGGCTCAGATGGATAGAGCGTCTGCCATGTAAGCAGGAGATCCCGGGTTCGAATCCCAGTCGGGGCACACATTTTCAACATGTCCCCAATGAAGTACATCAACGCCTGTTTGCAGCTAGGGTGTCCATTTAATTATCATTTCATTTCTAGCAAAGCTGCATGGTCATCCACGGTAACTGTTCTTTCGGAAACAGATACTACCATTATATATAGTTATTATATGGCTTCCCAGCCATTGACCTTCTTGTACGAACGCACACGCTATGCCCGAACTCGTACGGGACTTGGTAGATTAATCTGCCACGAGTAATGAGTATGATGGGCAAACATCTATTAGGCACACTCATATATACGTGTGAGGTGTGTTCACGTGAGTGTGTATGAGTATGTCTGTTGTCTATTTTTGATGAAGGTCTTACTGGCTGTAAGCTGTATTTGTGACAGTCTTCTTGTTGTGTCTATCTACAACTCAGCATCTCCGCCATATGGTGAGTAGCAACTTTCCTTTTCTCAATATTGTTACATTTCATTCTGGATTTTCCATTGTGTGGAGGAAAGAAAAAAAAAGAAAACTTATTTCAGATTTGTGCATAAAGATCAAATCAACAGGCACAATTTCAAGATCTACAGAAGAAGGCAACTTCTTATTTCAGTAGAGAATATATCTTTTTCATTTAGTGTTTCTTTTTTTTAAAAAAAAAAAAAAGAAAGAAAAAGGAGGGATATTTCGTGTTAAGTTATTGTTTTATCACATGTTTCCAACTCAGGGTTCACTACTAGGGTCAAGTAATATTAATAAGTGTTCAAATAGTCTGTTGCATAAAGATTTCAGTAGTGTATCCTAAGGGTGGATTTTTGTCAGGGATTATTCCCATGCAGAAATTAATCACAAGTAGTTTCCAGATTACCATTCCATTGTAGCATCTTGTAACTACCATCTAAATCTATTTTGAAAATGCCTATTAAATAGTATCATGTAGCAATGTTCAAATGGGGCTCTCTGTTTCTGTTTCTTGTAAGAAAATCAATGTTAAAGTCTCCGCAGATTATCAAATCACATTCCAATTTATTTACTGTGCAGCTCCAAACTCTCTTTCCAACCCTCTTAAGGCCTCCATAATCCTCCTGAGCTCAGTCTTTTGTCCCTATCATACACATGTCTGTACTCTGTTCCCACCAGATTCCTGCCCATGTTCCATAAATATGACACACAACCACTAAGCCATGAATAAATTCAGTCTAAAATTTATCACTATAGTGCACAATCATAGCTTAACAAGATCAGTGAAATTGATGTTCTCCTAAAGGGTATCTCAGTATTGCAAATCTGAGCACTCACATAACCCTGACTTAATTCAACAAACAAAAATAACTAAATTCATTTTGTCTTCCTGCTATTGAAGAAATAATCAGCCATTGTGTAGTAGTGATTTCCAGTAAGGAAAATACAGATTTTACTACACTATCTGACTTAACTTCAACATATGTAGAAAAGGACTATGAGACTGCAGCTATAAAAATTACTAAGGTCAGTTTGATATTGATGGAGTTTACTGATTGTCATCACAAATTGTGGACTTTTCTAAAATAGATTGGAATCATTGCTAACAATTCAGAGAAGAATGTGACAGAAAATGGAGGGGGGGGGGGGGGGGGGAGGGATTGATATCAACAAAACTGTTCCTGACCAGCATTTTTTTCCGCAAAGTGGAATGTAACATGATGACTTTCATGGGTGGCTTAGTCTGTGTTTGGCAGAGTATATATACTGCAGAGCTGGAATAAACTGTGTTTAATGTGGGTGTGAGACAGGTTTCACACCTAATACTTTGACACTGATGTGACCCAGGGTGGCATATGAAAGGATCTGGATATTTCATAGGATGAGTAGGAAGCAGAATACAACTTTGATAAAGGTTGGAAAGATTTGGGAAAGGATATGATAAAAGCCAATAGAAGCCCTGGTGGAGGATGTGGTTTAACTGTTCTAGATAGGAATGATGAAGTGTAGTAACAACTTGTTGAAAGCATGAGAGGTTAAATGAACTTTGTTTATAGATGAGTTTTAAAGATCTGTAAAGGTTCAAAAAGCTACGTAGTATAAAGGGTGGAGGATTATCGGATGAACTTCAAACATTTCAGATTAAACTGAAGATGTTTATTGCTGTTTCATTGAACTATGAGAGCCCATTTTAATTGTTTTTCTACTAACGTAAGTCTCCTCTCAAACACAAATTTGTTAGTTAAATTTTATTTTAATTTTAAGGAAATGCTGAAATATAACCTCAACATAGTGAACAAAAATTAATAATTGATCAGCTTTATACTTTATTTTTTATTTTTAAGGTATACATTTTCATTTTCTCCTCATAACTATATGTCTGAATATTATTTGACATTGGTGGATTTTCAATTTATGTTGTTATGTGTTTTTCCTGTTCAGGTATTCTACTGATGTGGGTTGTAACACATGATATGAGTCCAATAAGTCCAATCCCTATAAGGTCACTGATTACCATTATGTAAAATTTTCTAGCAGCAGCATCTGGTTCAAATGAAGTACACACGTGGCTTGCCTTGAATAATGGTGCCTCATTGGAAGTGCGTGTAGCACATGGACGTGAATTAAAAAAAGCTGGAAGGAAGATATTCCGCAGTTGGTCTGTGCATCGCATTGGAAAAGTATGATGTTGTACAAAAGATGTGCCTACACCAGTTTAAATGTGTAAGTCATTTTTAATAGACAATAATTCATTATAAGAAAACGCTTTCACTTTAGAAATACTCTTATCACACCACTGTATCATTTAAAGGGTGAAAGAAATTTTTGTCTGTTTGCAGAGATTAATATGACAAACGACAGTTTTACCATTTATTCATGGTATGTGACCGTAGAAGGATGAAAACTGTAAAAGTCTTGCATTAGTCTAGTAAAAAAAGTCTAATATTATAAAATTGCAAGCACTTACCTTCAAGAGGCAAAATTCCAGTTTTGCTGAAAGAAACATTTCAAAAATCCTAGCTTTAAGAAAAATTAATTATGTTCTCAGAGAGTAAAGAGAATACATTGGGGAACTGGGGAAGGTTAGAAAGGAGGGCCGGGTCACATAGAAATCCTCTGATCTCGTAACAGGTTTTACCCTCTCATCTGAAGGTCTGAGTGACTGACCTCTCCTAACTAACCTTCCATAATCTATCCCTTTTTCCTCTGTGAGCAAGGAACAAATAATTTGAAAAGTTAGAAACCGTTCTTTTACTTTTAAGTGTTTCTATCAGCAGTATTGGAATTTCGACTCCTGAAAGTAAGTACTGACCAGCCATTTGTCCACTTTTAATTTTATAGTTTTTTCAAGTGAATTTATCTTTTAATACATGTGTATGATTAGACAGACATATAAACATGATTATAGTTTCTTATTAATAATTTAAAAGAACACAGGAATAAACATTACAATTTTCTTTCTGTACAATCTGAGTTTACTGAAACAGACTTTTACAATATCATGCACTGTGTGCTGTAGTAAACACACAGATAAATGACTGACTGTAACACCTGTACCTATGCAGAAAGTAATCAAATCTGATTCATTAATTCTTTTTCGTATAACATTTTCTTTAAATCCCATCAATAAGGACTAACTTCAGGATCTTTGAAATCAGCCAAGGTGATATTAGTGCACTATTACAGAAAGCATTAATAATTAGCTTTAATTTCATCTCTAAGATAGTTCTGGTAGAATCTAAATAATTTAGGAGTAAAGAAGACCTGTCACTGAAGACCAGATACCTACACACTCAATGCCAGGCTTGCATTTCAGCACGTGGCTTGGGGTGGGAAGGGGATTGTGTTGGGTAGGGTGGGTAGAGAGAGGGAGAGGCAGAAGGCAGGAATAGGGGTTGGGGATGAGTAGCTAGTGGCTTGGAGGAAGGTGGCAGGTTTACTGGCTAGGAACGTATGAAGGAGGGGTGGCAGATGCACTGGTTAGGGGTTATAGGAGCAAAGGATGTGTTACGAGGGTAACTCCCATCTGTGTAGTTTACAAAAGCTGGTGGAGGAGGGAAGGGTCCAGGTGGCTCAGGTTGTGAAGCAGCCAGCTGTATGTTGTATCACTGGGTGGTCAGCTTTGTTCTTGACCATAGTTTTACAGTAGCCATTAGTTCTGGCAGACAGAACATAAAAAGCTGTGCCTTGCTTGCAGCAGAGTTGGTATATGACATGGCAGTTTTCACAGGTGGTCCTGCCTGTGATGGGGTAGGACAAGCCTGTGACAGGACTGGAGCAGTAGGTGCTGGGTGGGTGGATTTGGCAGGTCTTGCAACGGGGCTTCCACAGGGATATGATCCCAGAGGCAAGGGATTGAGAGTGACTTAAGTGTGTGGACTGAGTGGGTAACAAGTACCACTTTAGGGTGGGTGGGAAGGATCTTGGATAGGATGTGCTTTATTTCCAAGCACTCTGATAGATAACCAAAACCCTGGTGAAGGATATGGTTTAGTTGTATCAGTCCAGTGTGATATTAGGTGCTCCTGTGTAGCTGATTCTCAGGGGTGGTGGGAGGATTAGGGGTGCTTGAGGATATGACATGGGAAATCTTTTCATGACTAGATTTGGAGGTAGTGCTGTCTGTGAAGGCCCTTGTGAGATATTCAGCACACTGGGCATGGGAGTTCTCATTGCTGCACATATACCATCCCTGGGTGGCCATCCTGTAAGGGAGCAATTTTGTGGTGGGAAGAGATGACAGCTGTTGAAGAGTGGGTTACGACTGTACCGGACACTACAAACTGAAGTTTGAATAGTTTGGCTCGAGCCCCCATGTGCTATGGCATGAAAATGTATATACTTGTTACACTCAGCTTAATTGAGTGGCCAGATATGTGACTGGTATCAGTGTTTGGCTGCATTTTCATCATAGGGTGCTAACTCACACCTGTTCTAAACTCAATTTTTAAGCTGAAATAAAATATAACAAAACCTAGCAGGCAGGTATTGTGGTGAAATTTAAAGTATTGAGTCACTCACTATGATTTACAATTTGAACAAGTAGTTTATTTTTCTTCAGTATATTCGCTAAACACTCAAAATGCAGTTTGAGGGGCTTTTACGTAAGGGCGGCCTTTGACAACTGATGCTACAACACTTCACTATAAAATTCATATATTGCAATCATGGCACTCAACAGTCTGTTCACAATTCACAAAATATACTCTTGTCTGCAGTTCTAAACCACCATCTTACACTCCACTTGATCGCTTTTGGACATCGGTACTTACATACTTGTCCCCGAATGTGGCTACCAATCAAACTACTACTCCGAGATGCACAGCATGTCTGGCCCTTGTGTTGCTCAGAAGCAACCACCTTGTCATCAAAGATGGCCACCCTATCCACCCTCGACATGATTGCCTAACTCAAATCAACATTTACCAAAAAATACGAATATTCTAAAACTAAACACAAAAACACATATCGAGGAATATAGAAATTTTCTGGGCAATAACAATTTTAAGTCCAATTTTTTCTATCTGCCACCGTTTTTACACAAATAGTATTCTTGTGGTGTGAGTTTGCTTTTCCCACAGTTTTGATACTAAACATAAATAAACAAATAAAAATACTTACTTAATTACTCATCTACCTCTTTAAACTTTAGAATGCTGCAAAAGTTTCGTCTCTTTAAATTTATTTGTTATCAAAAACACAGTTTCTTTCAGTCGAATCCCATATTCCAGCCTCTTATTCAAAAATGGTACACACTATGCTAAATCAGTTATGATTGCTTGTTGCAGCTCCACTAGCCACATCCATAAACACTTTGTTCGTATTAATCGGCCAAAGCGCTGCCGAGATAAATTTAAAATTTTTAAGACAACAATAACTTTTAAACTATTATACATTTTTGTGGTGTGTCTAGATAATTTAGCTTTACATGTTTTTCTGTTCATGAGTGCCAACTCGCACCTTTGTGTCACTCTTAGTTCTGATGTTATCAATTTTTCTCTGGCATATAAATTTCTCTAAGTGCCAAACTTAGCCATATGTGCTCCTGTTGAGCATCAGCTTGGGTTTTTCCAAGGGTGCATAGATGCTAGCTGCTTGCCACAGGTCTGTAGCAACCACCAGTAATGTGCTCTGTGGTGAAATGTCGTGTGGCTAGGGCCTCCCGTCGGGTAGACCGTTCGCCTGGTGCAGGTCTTTCGATTTGACGCCACTTCGGTGACCTGCGCGTCGATGGGGATGAAATTATGATGGTTAGGACAACACAATGTTGTGCTCTGTGGTGGGAAACTCCCACCACAGCTTGTACACTCACAATTACCATCACTTGCTAGTCCATAAACACAGTGCATGGTGTCACAAGTAGCACCAAACACAATCTATGCCCTCGGAAATGAAATAATACACAAAAATAAAGTCTACATATGATACCAAAAAAAGGAAATGAACAAGTCCCTATGTTATCTTATGCAGCAGTACTTCCTGCCCTTACTTAACTAAACTTATGCTAAAAACATTTATTCATCAGCATGTCCATGATGCTAATATGACTGGCCAAAGGTTATGAGTAACAGACATAAATGAATTGCAAGGGGACCAACAATTTTTTTTAAAGTCATCTAAATACTGTCCTTTTTTTTTTCTTCAATCTTATTCTTATTTCGATGCATTGTACTTCTTATGCAGGACATACAGTAAGCGCTATACCTTTTGTTGTCTTCTGTGGTGTGCCCCTGACCTGCATCAGTTCTGCAGCTCAGACCTCAGGTGCCATTTCTCAAGTTCTCCTGCCAGTCAGCTAACCCAATTCTACCAGGAACAAATCAAAGACACCCAATCAATTTCCTGTCAGCAAAGATGTCTGGGTACCAAGAACACCTCTGCTATCCAGACTTGACGCATTTAAAACCAAATTTCAGGGCAAAACCTGACACAGACATACAGATGATAGTGTTACCAAGAAATAAATGCTGGTTACAGACTTTTCTTTGGTCGCAACAATTTGTTCCATTCAAGAACAGAAATGGCCCAGGTCGTTGCAACTGTACAACACTGAGACAATGTTTCTCTAACCAAAGTGAAACTAAGAAAATATGTGACCAGAATAGTACTCAAAAATTTATTATGTGATGGGTTCCATGGTAGATTCCAGCAACAACCCTGTCTCTAGTTTTAACCCAAACAATAATCTAACTGCTGCTCAATGATCAATGAAATTTACAGCACTGCAGACTGAATAAAATCAAATATATAAAATACCCCATGACACAACCTAATGCACAAATCAACCTATATTCCCCTGAAATTAAATAATTCTAAACATACAAACAGATATAAAAAAACAAATTATGCGTCCCCCCAAATCTAAATATTTCTCCAATGAATACAAGAACATATGTGTGTACCATTCAATTCCATATTCTCATCAGTCAATCCCATGCTGAACTATTTCCACCCCCATGCACAAAAAAAAGGGTGTGTGACCAAATCACAATCATCACTAATGAAAAATTGAATCAATATTTGCTTCATTATAAACCATCTGAAAAATGCCACTCAATGTCCCTCTCTCACTTTCACATCCTATCATGTACATATAAGTGCTGTACCATGGTTACAACTGTTGTAGCCTATATAACTAGTCGTTATGGGAGGATTAGATGTGTCAACCAGCTGTTTAATAACTTCAAGTACCACTATACATTTACCAAGATAAACATGAAAACCACTAGGCCATCCAAAAAAATTCTTAAAACTAAACACACACATAAATAGTATACTGCAAGGAGTCCTTGGCTTCATGTGGATTCACTTTGAGTGAATACTCAAAATCAGTCACCTTCCTTGGTTTTTCTGAAAACACATCTTTGTTTTTACTCAATAATTGACACAATTCTGTCTTCTCATCCTCAGAAATCCCCTTTGTACCCTTTACTTTACTCCTTATCTCTTTCTCAACCTCCATCAGTAGGCCTAGATGAAGTGCCAGTGTGTGTACTGAAACAGTGCACAGGAATTATATACGGCCCCTTAACAAATATAATAAATGAATCCTTCACATGAGGGACATTTCCAGAGCTGTTAAAACAGGCAAGAGTTGTACATTTGCTTAAGAAAGGTAATGCAGAAGACATAGAAAATTACCAGCCCATTTCCCTGCTGTCAGCATTCTCAAAAATAATAGAAGCAATTATGAAAGACAGGTTAATGAATTTCCTGAATAAATACAATCTTGTAAGCGAATCACAGTTTGGTTTCCAAAGTGGCAAAAATACGGAGTCAGTCATAGCAGAATTCACAAAAGTTGTGCTTAAAGCTACTGATAAAGATGAGTGTGTCACAGGCATATTTTTGGATTTTTCTAAGGCGTTTGAAACAGTCGACCTCAAGATTCTATTAAATGAATTAGAACCATTAGGAATAAGAGGGGTAGCTAATGACTGGTTTCAGTCATGCCTAACAGATAGGGTACAAGGAATAGAGATAACACATACTTCAAATAGATATAAACATTTAGTAAAACACTTATCAGATCCAAAATACATTAATACAGGGATTCTGCAAGGTAGCATATTAGGACCAATACTGTTCCTGATATACATCAATGCATTTCCCAGTAGTGTTGTTCATGGTGAAAAAATCCTCTTCGCTGATGACACCAATATTATAGTCACTGAAAAAAAGCAAGAGAACTCCTTGCCGAGAAAGCAGATGAAACTCTCAAGGAAGTTTATGATGGGTCAATAAGTAATAAAGTGACATTGAACATAAAGAAAACTAATGCCATGAATTTCAGATTGAAGAGGAAAAATGTCAATGTTAAATTAAATATAGATGGCACCTCCATAGACTGTGTAACAAATGCAAAATTTGTAGGAATGAATAGTGACTCTCAGTTGAAGTGGTGTGAACACACAAAGGTACTTGCAAACAGAATGTCATCAGCATGTTATGCCCTTAGAATCTTATCATCACTGTGTAACATGCAGTGCCTTTTAGTTACATATTATTCATATGTACACTCAATTCTTAGCTATGGGGTTCTTTTTTGGGGAACAAATGCACAAAATATGAACACAATTTTCAAACTCCAGAAAAGAGCCATAAGAATAATAATCAAGAATACTAGTTGAGTTCATTGTAAACATCTTTTCGGAACACGGGATTTTAGCTGTTCCATGTGAATACATTTACCAGTCAGTTGTACACATCAAAAATTACGTTGGTAATTACTGCACAAACAGCTCTGTCCATGACCATGCAACAAGAGATAGACTCAACTTACGTTTACCAAGAAAAATTAAACATAAAACTCAAAACAGCATTTTCTACCAAGGAATAAAACTGTACAATAAATTACCGAAAGAGATAAAAGAAATTGCAAAAATACACTTATTTAAAAAGGCAGCTGAAAAGTACCGGTTATGCAATACATTTTATACATTGAAGGATTACTTAGCTAAAACAGAGCAGGGGTTTGATAAAAATGTTATACAAATAAATAATAATAATAATAATAATAATAATGATTATAAAATATCCAACATTCCACATAACACCTTCACTTTATGTTTTTTCCTTCTTTTTTTTCTTTTTTAGAAATACTTGCCCCCTAGCTATGCATGGTACACTACTAACACCTCTTCCTCTTTCTGAGCTCAACATCTCACTCGTTATGGAGGGATGCTGACTCAGTTTTTCAGGATAGCAAATGGGAAGTTGCGTTACAGAAAATTGCCCAGAGATCACCAGTGTGTGTGTGTGTGTGTGTGTGTGTGTGTGTGTGTGTGTGAAGTGAGTGAAGTGTTAGGAAACAATGTGTGCATAGTGTGTGCAGTGACTGATAGTGAGATATGAGTGAACAAAGTGGCATTACATTATTTAATAAGTTATTTGTAAAAAAAAGTATTGTATACCAGGAGTAAATCTAATGATTGTCTCTAACTAGAAGTCTGTAAATATATGTCTATACCAACTACCTTATTTTAAATTGATCTAAATTTGTAAATACTTTGACATGTCCTATATCCTTGTAAAAAGAGATCTACAGATGAATAAAGCTGCTACTACTACTACTACTACTACTACTACTACTACACTTCATCCATTAAGCACTGTGCTAGATGAAAACTAGCCACCAATTTTTCATCACTGAGTGCATTTTTGAATTTAACCCTTCTTCTGCCCTCAACAGTATTCAGTTCCACCATCTGGTCCTTACAATCTACATAAACCTCATATTTACTCAGGAAATCAATCCCCAGCACCATTTTCATACTTATATTAGGGGCCACCAAAAATGAGTGACTAAATACTTCACCTCCTATGTTTACATCTAAAACTACCTACTTTGTCACTGGTTTACTGAATGTTCCCGTAGCATTTTTATTTCTCACCCCTGTGACTGGAAATTTCACTGTTTCCCTGTTCTTAATATGATCATAAAAGCTCTCTGCCACCCCAGACACAGAATTTCCAGTATCCAACAAAATAGTTTCACAGACCCCTGCCACATCAACAGTTACTATCGGCTGCACCTTTTCAATAAAATCATGCTTCAGTTCTGTTTTGGCCAACAAGTCCTCCTCTATCTCATGTATGCAATCTTTAGTCATGGTGCACACCTGCTCTTCACTAAAAGATTCAATATCCTTATCCCATGAAAATATTAAATCAAAGGCCTCTTTAATTCCAGAGTTTCCTACACTCAACCCCCATAGATTTCTGCTCACAGGTATCTGGTATCAACTTCTGGTGCAGCTTTGCAAAATTAACCCAGTCGTCACCATCATAATCACACTCATTGTTCCCTATCCATTCAGTATTTAGCTCCTCATGCATAGCTATCTGTTGTTCATCATTATACACTATGAAATTTTGAATTTCATCAACATCCTACCTTCCTCGCTAGTTGTACCATTATTCACAGTATTATTATTATCTATACCATCTTTTCCCATCATAAATACACATTCTTCATCCAATGATTTAACATCTTTATCTCCATTAACTATTTCCTTGTAAGCATGTTTAAACACCTCACTTTCCCTACATAAATCCCTGATTTACTTGGCATAATCATGCTTGCTAATTTCCCAATCATCAGGTGCCCACTATTTTGCTCTGGCTACCCAATCATCAGAATCAAAGTCACTCTCTGCCTTATTCTCCTATGCTTCCCTGAAAAAATGTATCTGCCCAGCTTCTTCACTCACACCATTAGCAACGGACATAAACTTACTTGAATCAACAGAATCCCTCACAGTTTCAATCACAATATCAACACCTGCAGCTCCATTCAGCTCATTAAAAACTTCACCCACAACTACTGCTCGTTCTTTGGTTACAGGAACTATAGCATGCTCACTGGTACATTACGTATCATTACTGGAGTGAGTGCCTACACATATATTGACAACACATTTTGCAGCCTTGTGCCACTTATCAACATCATTACCCATGACAACATCTGATACAGGATCTAGTGCCTGTTCACTATTTAATACATTCACATTGCTGGAGCACATACCTTCCTGTATATCTCCATCTACAACAACATTCGAATCAGGCACTGTGGCCTCCACATAATTTATACCTCTTACCACAGGTGAAAGTTCCATTACATTCAACACATTGCTATTTCTGCTTTCATTCATACTAACAATCTCAACATCACAGCACACATTTGCTCCCACAGGTTGTACAGCTGCTACAAGCTTATTACTTAACATGCCAACATTACTTAACATTGCCAAGCCAATGCTATTTGCATCATTATCCCCCGCATTTTGATACCTTTTATTTAACAAAACCCCAACATTTATATCTCCCTCCCGATTCCTACATTTCCTATTGTTTTTACTTCTAAAGGCCCTCCTCTTATCATGCTGACTGAACCAGCCTCCAAACATCTCATCATTACCCATAATTGCCTCCATTCCACAAATCCTTTCTTCCCTCACTAATTTATTTTTATCATGATCAACAAACCCCCTGTTAGTTTGCCTATAATTCTTATTCCATACTTTCTCTTCTCTTGTTCCACTGCTTTTGCTTTCATTAAAATACTTCCCATTATTTTGCCTAAAACTATTAAAAGATCCACCATTATTTCTCCCACTATTATTTTCCCATCTCTTGGTCCTATTTCATGCATGGTTTGTTGTCCCAAATTGGACTCTGTTTGAAGCAAATCTCAGTTTAAAGAATTTTGTCCCTATGATCCCCTTGCATTAATTTCGCCTCTCCCATCTCTCTTTTCATGCATTGGCCTTTGATCACTCTTGTTTCCATTTCTCCATGAACCTTTCTTGTACCTGACATCATCATTAAATCTATCCCTGTTATCCCTCCATGTTTCATTTTGAATTCTATCTCTGGTTTCTCTCCAATTAGCATTCTGATTTCCTTCCCTGCTTGAATTATGGTGGTTATTACCCCAACTCATATTATTTCTTCTCTCTCCATTATTCCTCTGATTATTTGCTGAATTATTACCCCCTGAGTTTGGTTTATAGCACATTGCCTGGTCCATCCCCCTAGAAAATCCAAGAAATTTTCAATAGAATCTGTTGGACAATGTATCAGTTCCCATTATGCATTTTCGGGTAACCTTCTCTTTAGAGTGGAAGTTTCAGTCATAATTCCTAACGGCCTGTCCAAATGTACCAACTTTCTTAATTCCTCCTGACAACATTCTCTCATAATTTGCCTACCTCCATTGTAAACCAGCCCATTCAAAAAATCATTCTGTAATCTGAATTGTTTTGCTTTGCCCCAATACCTGTTTCGCAACATCTGTTCAAATATACTATATGATTTAAATTGTTCACTACATTGATTTAGCCATATCTGAGCAGAAGCCTCCAACAATCTTTTTACCAGTTTCATTTTGCTGTTGTCACTCGTACCATCAATAAAACAATCCTTGCATGCTACCAGAAAATCTATATCATGCTAGTTGCTTTCCCCTGAAAAAGTCTTACTGCTGAGTACTTGTACCATAGGCAACCCCATACTTCCATTAGCCCCACATAATTCTATATTACTTAATCTACTGTTAACTTTGTCAATTTCTACATTACTCTTTCCACTAACAGCAGCCACATTATCAATTTCCTTTTTTAGGTTGCTAGCTGTCCCTGCCAGTTGACCTAATAATAAAGTTCTGGTTTTATTGAAACTAGCAACAATCTTCTGATTCATGCCAATCAGAGCTTGCCTTGTCTCATCATTCCTTGTGTCACACTACTGCCTGCCTGAATCAATTCTACCCCTTAATTCAACAGCAACTGAATCAATCTTCGCACTCAAATTTCCCTCTGACTCCTCTAATTTTTCAGATAAATCCCCCAACTGATCATATAATTCTCTAATTTTTGCCTCCAAAGAACTTTCCATATCCCCCATATCAGTTTTAATTCAGTCTTGAAATCCCCCATATCAGTTTTTAATTCAGTTCTGAATTCTCCCATTTGCCTCATTAATGATCTAAGCATAGCCACTACACTAGCTTTCACTTCTCCCTTTCCGTGTGGGCTCTCAGGCTCACTCCAACTCCCTGTAGACTCAACATCACTAGCTGACTTTGGGCTCCATAGTTAAACTGGCTGTGAGATAGAGAACTGAGAAATTAATGCACCTGCTGCCAACACTTAGCTTTGTTGAGACTGCTGCTGCATGATGACTGCTGCCTGATGCTGTTGGTTGCCGTGCGATGAGGTGCAGTGCGGTGTGGCATGGAATGGCTTGCAGTTTGGCAGCGGAAGTGGCCCCACTCCAGAGTGCAGCGGCAAAGTTGGCGCGATGATGTTTGGCTGCCAGTGGTGCTTCAACTCCCTCGTTGGTGGTCGACGTCAGACTGAACATACTGCTCGGCGATTGGCAACGCATTTTTCCAAATGTTCTTCACTTTCAAACACAATCCTGCACTGCCTACCGAGCCTGTTCAGTTCAGACAATCCCAGCCAAACCCCCATATTATGACTGTACTGGGCACTACACATTAAAGTTAGAATAGTTTGGCTCGTGCCCCCACATGCTATGGCACAAAAATATATATACTTGTTACATTCAAATTAATTGAGTGGCCCAGAGATGTGGCTGGCCTCAATGGTTGGCTACATTTTCGTCTTGGGGTGCCAACTCACACATGTCGTAAACTCAATTTTTAAGCTGAAATAAAATATAACAAAACAATGCAGGCAGGTATTGCGGTGAAATTTAAAATATTGAGTCACTCACGATGATTTACAAATTGAACAAGTAATTTATTTTTCTTCAATATATTCACTAAACACTCAAAATGCAGTCTGAAGAGCTTTTACATAAGGGTGACCTTTGACAACTGATGCTACAACACTTCACTATAAAGTTTATATGTCCTGATCATGGCACTCGACAGTCTGTTCACAATTCACAAAATACACTCTTTTCTTCTGTCCTAAACCACTATCTTGCACTCCACTTGGTCACTTTTGACAGCCGGTACATGCATACTTGTCTCTGAATGTGGCTACCAACCCACTACTACCTCCAGATGCGCGGCAAATCTGGCCCTTAGCATTGCTCAGAACCAACTGCCCTGTCTTCAGAGAAGGCCGCCATATCCACCCTCGAAATGACTGCCTAATTCAAAAAAATGTTTGACAAAAATTATGAATACTCTAAAACTAAACACACAAACACATATGATATATTGAAAAATATGAAAATTTTCCAGGTAGTAACAATTTAAAGACCTTTTTTTTTTTTATCTGCCACCATTATTACACAAATAATGTTCTTGTGGCGTGATTTTACTTTTCCCAGAGTTTTGATACTAAACATAAATAAACAAATAAAAATACATCCTTAATTACTCATCTACCTCTTTAAACTTTAGATTGCTGCCACTAGTTTTGTCTCTTTAAATTTATTTATTACCAAAAACACAGTTTCTCTCAGTCGAATCCCATATTCTGACCTCTCATTCAAAAATGGTACACACTATGCTAAATTGGCTATGATTGCTCGATGCAGCTCTACTAGCTGCATCCATAAACACTATGTTCATATTAATTGGCCAATGCACTGCCGAGATATTAGCTTTTGAACTTTCATAAATTTACAACCTTTCACCTAACAGTTTCCACTTTCTCTGTCCTGTCACCATATTATGATTCTTGCCTCCATGTCACCTTCATTGTATGCTGCACTTTATTGGCTTCGGTGCCCGTACATTACTTGCCTAGCCCGTGCACTAGCCACCCCTCTCTCCCATCATTCCTTACCAGCAAACCTGCCGCCTCTCTCCGAGACACTAGATACCCACCCCAAACCACCCTTCCTGCCCCTCACTCTCTCTCTCTCTCTCTCTCTCTCTCTCTCTCTCTCTCTCTCTCTCTCTCTCTCTCTGCCACAACCACCAACCTAGTCCATCAGCCAAAATGCAATCCGAGTCCATCAGACAAAATGCAATCCTGGCTTTATCTGCACAAAGGATTTATTCTGAAAGCTAGCAAGTTTTCTTTCTCTTTTGTGTATGCCTTTTGACTATTCAATGCTTGTGACATTATTTAGGCTACATTTGACATAGTAAAATTATCAGAAAAGCCATTGTTGAGAGAGAAATAGAGATGCGGGGGGGGGGGGGGTGAGGGTGGAAGAGCTGCTACTTTTTTATTAAGTAACTGATAGTTATCTCTTACTGCTATAATAAAATCTACATAACCGCATTGATATTCATTTTATGAGGGGTGTCCAATAAGTAATGCAACACATTTTTGTCTTGGCCAGTTGCAGTTGAAAAAATGCAAAATTTGTAGTGGTACATGATATAGTTTCATGAAGTTCTGATTGGTGGCAGTGTTGCACATAACCTTCAAAATGCTGTCTGTAATGGAGATGTGTTACAAGCAGAGAGTTGTCACTGAGTTTCTTTTGGCAGAAAAACAGAGCTTTGCAGATATTTGTCGTCACATACAGAATGTCTACAGAGACCTGACAATGAAACAAAAGCGCAGTGAGTCATTCAATGAGGTGTCTATCATCAGTCCGACAAGGGCCTGCAAACCTGTCCGATCTCCTGCATGCCAGCCGGCCACACACAGCTATTGCTCCTGCAATGTTGGAATGTGCAGACACTCTCACAGTCAGACACCTTGCTGCACAACTGGCTATCTCTGATGGTAGTGCTGACACATACATCCACTGGTTGGTGTACACAAAGGTATATGCCCCCGCTGTGTTCCTCGCTGCCTAAAAGGAGACTATAAAGCTCAAGGAAGAGCTCAAGGAAAGACCATCAGTGTGAAATTGCTTGTGCATTACAAGGCTGGTAATGACAGTTTTTTGTCAAATGTTGTCACAGGTGATAAAACACGGGTTCATCACTTTGAACCATAAACAAAACATTAATCCAGGGAATGGCACTGCACCATCTCACCTCCGAAGAAAAAGTTCAAAGCCATATACTTAGTCGGTCAAGTCATGGAATTGTGTTCTGGGGCTCTGAAGGGGTTATTCTGTTTAATGCCCTCCCTCAAGGTGCAACATCAACCTTGGTATTTGTGCTACCCCCAGGAAATTGAATAAATGACTTCAGTGTGTTCATTGCCACAAAAATGCAAGCAAACATCTCCTCCACCATGACCATACAATGCCGCACACAAGTCTGCGCACTTGTGGGGAGCTCACAAAACTTCATTAGACTGTCTTCCTCAACCACCCTGCAGCCCGAATCTTGCACCTTCTGGCTTCCATCTGTGGATAACAGTATGTGCATGATGGGGGAGGTTATTGTTGCAGCAAGTCATTGGCTCCAATATCAATCAGTAGTGTGGTACCATGCAAACATACGAGTCCTCCAAGTAAGGTGGCATAAGGCTGTCACATTGAACAAAGATTGTGTTGAAAAATATGTTTTTTAGCCAAAAGAGCGGGGAAGAATATGGAGTATTGGAATCCTGAACAAAACCAACCTGCTTTCAGAAGAAATATGTGGCATTACTTATTGAATGCTCCTTGTAGAAAAGGTTGTATTAGTGTTACAAGAGTACTAGCCCGTATGCAATGTAGATTGTTACTTGTTGCGCAACTAAGAATAATTTTCGATCCTTAATCGTAAGTAGCTTGTCCCCAGTTTCAGCTGGGCAGAATTGGACTCACTTGCTATGTATCTAATCTGTCACTTTGTCAACTTGCATGGAATAGTAGCAGGTAATTTATTATAATAATGCAACTTTCTTTTAGCGACTACAACCGGCTATCAAAACAGTGCTTAAGAATTGTGCTGTTAATTTATGATTGGTAATTCCAAAGAAATCCTACAAGTATGAAAAAGTAATTTGGCTCCTGACATAAACTGTATACTATACTCTTAAAGCAGTGCCGGACACAATGCACTAGCCACCTTGACCCCTTTGGAATCTTCAGGTGACCATCGCTCTTAAAGTGCCGTATGTTTCTGTTGATATGTTTTTGCAAAACCCATGTTGTTCCAAATTGACCACAGGCTTGAATTCCTCAATAAATAAAAATAATTAGATTGGGATGACTCGTTGGTTCATCAATAATTTTTGCCCATCATTACTCTTTATGAACTTAAAACTGATAACTTTCAGAAGATGAAGAGTAAATGACAGAGAACGTGTCTGACTCTTCAGTAAATTTTGTGATATAGACCTGATCTGATTACATTACCATAGCAAACTCTCCTCTAGTTTTCTAATCAAACTTCTTCTTTCTTTTCCATTTGCCATTTTCCCATTTTTCTTCATGGTGGGCATTTTTGTAATTGGTTTTGGCAGTGTTAGTGGAATATGGTGGCCAGATGCCCTTCCAGATGCCACCACTACTCCTGGCAAGAAATCTATGTACCCCATGTAATGTAGGTCTGATTTTCAAGTGTGATAATGTTTTCTGAGTGTTAGCATTGCTTGTATCTGGGGACAGAGTGCATTTACCAGCTTGATGTTTACTTAGTTGGATATGAGAAACCTCCTAAAAGCTACATCCATGCTCAGCTCATCAGTGTTGGTGGATTCAATCTGGGGCTGCCTCGCCTTCCCATGTCCTGGAAGTGGCTGCATTAGCACTCCAGGCTGTCTGGAGATGTTTTGATCAACCTTTGGACCAGTTGTTAATTAAAGTCATCCATATTGAAGCACTGGGCAATTAAACAAAGCTTAGATGTTTGCTGTTTACTATTCTTCATACTCTACTATGAGAAATAATGAGTTTGTGGAACAAATAAAGGCTGAGTCTATAAAAGTTATGAATTGTGATCACAAACAAACTGACACCCAACATGACAATAACAGTGGTCAGGGGCGAGGCATGATAAGTCAACTGGACTGAGATACATGATTTTTGGCTTCACTGATTAATCATAGCAACTTTAATAACATAGTTTGAACAGTCTGTGAATGTATTGCCGATAAGTAATGTCCAACGGGTGCAATATTTCGGTGATCAGACATCTCGTCATCGTCAGGTGCATTGGCAAGCTGGGCTCCGAGGCACATGACTGACTTTACCCCTCCCACTGCAAGCCATTACTTTTGCAGTCTGTGCCCAAGGACATGCATCAGCCATTGTGGAGGTACTTGCATTGGTGTCTGTGGCAGTGTTGATGTATTTGTTCTGTCTGACCTGGTCACCAGATCATTGTGTTTCCAGAGCGTCCTCTCAATCAGATCCCAAGCTGGTTCCTGAGCCATGATAAGATTATAGTCAAAGTCTTGATTGATACTTTCAATGGCTTCTCTAATGACGCATCCCAGTATTTGGAAGCCTATGGTAAAATCCTGGTATGTTCATATTCCATCGCATGATTCTCTGACAAACAATGCTGTGTAAACACCACCTTCTTGGGCGACATTAACCAAGTATGCCATTGGTGTTCTTGGCACTGTTTGTCTAACATACACCTTACCACACTGGCACAGAATTTTATATACCCCAGCCTTCTGCAATCCAAGGTCATCCTTGACACTCCCAAATAATGCATGTGTTTTATTAGGTGAGCAAAAGACAGTTCTTCAGTGGTGGTTTTCTAGTATGTACCCAACTTTTTCTGATGGCACACCAGTGTATGGTATAAAGGCTGTGGCTACCACTTCCTTCATAATTTCTTCCATTTCCACAGGGTGTTTTGTAAGGTGGGGCAAAGAGAGTGCGTAATCTGCCACTCTGAGTATCTGTTTTTTCGGAACACAGTTCAGAGGTTCTCCAGTTAATGGGCAGACTCTCTGTGTCTGAGATGGCTTGTGCCCTGTGTACTAGCATTTTTAGCACCACATTCCTCTTTGCAGGTTGTGGCAGCTATCTGCATGCAAATACAGATCACATAGCATGGTCTTTCCATATATACCAAGGCCCAGAGTGCCATCAGATCTTCTCTTGCCCATGACTTTCAGGAACGGTAGTCTTCCTCCTGCAGCCTGCATAATGAATTTGATGTTGGGATGTATGGAGTGCAAACATACAAGAAAGTCAAGGAGTTTGTCCCTTTCATGGGGATAGGTGACAAAAATGTCTTCCATATAACAGGAAAAGTGGGTGAGTTTCCATCTGGATGATGTCAGGGTCTCTGATCAAATACTCCATATACAAATTCACAACCATTAGCAAGAGTGTGCTTCCCATTGTAACCCCTCCTATTTGCTCATAGTATTCTCCATTAAATGGAAAATATGTAAAGCTTAGGACGTCCCTGGAAAGGTCAGTGGTCTTCTTATCAAATTTATGATCAGTAAGTTCTAGTGACTCACATAGACACACCCTGGTGAATGGTGAAACAAAGTGAAAGCTCACTACAATATCCAAGTCCTTCAGTCTGAAGTTGTTGAGACATTTCACAAAATCCACGCAACTGCAGATGCGATGTGGGCACTTACTGAAATAAGCGCTTAGTATCTCTGCCAGTTATTTTGCCAGCAAGTATGTACGAGCTCAGATGTTGCTGACAGTCATGTGTAATGGCACCCCACCTTTGTGGACCTTGGGGAGTCCATAAAGTCTTTATGGTACAGGTCCTAGTGGTGATAATTTCTTGATGACTCCCTCTGTTAACTTGTATTGCTTGGGAATCACCAGGGTCTTGTTCTCCAGCTTCTTGGTGAGGTTAGTGTTGATTTTTCCTGTAAGAGTTGTCACAAAGCAGGCTCTGCATCTTCTCACTGTAGACCTTGTGGGAGAAAATGACAGTGGAATTGTCTTTGTCATCAGGTAAGATAACAGTTTCAGGGTTTCTAATGGCTGCCCTCTCTGTACTGGTAATTTTTGACTTTGTAGTCTTAATTCTCATCAGAGGGTGAGAAGCTTCATGACACACTTCTACTGCTTCAGGCAGTAGTTGCACAGCAACCTGTTAAAGTGCACTGGTGATGTCTGGGACTGGTGTGAACTTTGGGGTGAGGCAAAGTTAAGCTTCCTCTTCAGAACTGAAACCACATCGTCACTCAGCTGCGGGATTGTTAGTCAACAAGACATGAAATTTTGTATGTTTGACATCCTAAAGCCTTCCCCTGAGCTGGACTGGGTGCCGCCCAGGTAATACCATGAGTCCACTCCCAGGTCCAAGAGTTAAAATGATTGGCCAGTTAGAAATGTTGTCTATAAAGTTCTTGGGAGGTGTACTCAAGACTCCGGCAGGTAATGTGTACACTTCATGTACCAAGCAAGGCTGGCCTGGTTCTTGAGTCTTCTGGCTGCTCCAGAATCGATGTGAGGCATGACCTTAGCAAAGTTCATCACAACTTGCTCAGCATGACATCTCTTCAGAAATGCAAGAGAAGTCCGCAAACAACATCTTCAGTGGCACAGCTTGTTGAATTTCTTCGTGCTGTGATACATCTTCTCCCTGTGAAGGTATATGATGTGATTCTTCAGTTTCCCAGCTTATTTGTTGATTGGTCCACAAGTGTACTGCCAGTCCATAGTGTCAACCTGAAGAGATGTCGTGCTTAGTGAGTTGTGCCAGACTTTTCTATGGTCAAGCATCCCATTGATTCTGTGGCAGCCAGGAGAAACAAGACGCAGGCCAGCCTTGCCAAGGATGGGACAAACTCCTTGATTTCCTAGTACATCTGTGGTCCATACATCCCAACATCAAATTCACTACATAGACTGAAGAAGGAAGACTACCATTTCTGGATATCATCCTGATCAAGAGAAGAGCTGACAGCACCTAGGGCCATGGTATATATAGGAAGAACACACAGGCAGACCTGTATTTGTATGCAGATGCCACCACCCTGCACTGAGGAATGTGGTACTAAAAGCTCCACTACACACAGCACACACCATCTCAGGTGCAGAGAGTGTGCCCCATGAACTGGAACACCTCAGAACTGTATTAAAAAAAAAAAAATAAAGTGCACTCTTTGCCCACCTTACAAAACAACCCATGGAGATGGAAGAAACTATGAAGGAAGTGGTAGCCACAGCCTTTATACCATACATTGGTGTGCTATTGGAAAAATATAGGTGCATATAGGAAAAGCATCACTGAAGAACTGTCTTCTGCCCACTCATTAAAACACTGGGGAGTGTCAAGAATGACCTTGGTTTTGCAAAGGACTGGGGTATATTAGATTCTGTGCCAGTGCAGCAAGACATACATTGGACAAACAGTGTGCACCATTGAAGATTGATGCTGAGAACAACAGTGGCACACTCGACTAATGTAACCCAACAAGTTGGCAGTCACAGAGCACTGTTTGTCGGAGAATCATGTGATGGAATATGAATGTACCAGGATTTGTAGACCAGACATCCAAATAGTTGGACAGTGTTGTTAGAGAAGCCATCCAAACTCACACCAGGGATAATTTTATCAATTGGGACAGTGGCTATAATCACAGCAAGTATTGGGACCCAGTGCTGGGTCTAATTGAGAAGAGCTTCATCAAACATAATGAGCTGGTGACCAGGGAGGACATTGCAAATACATCAACACTACAACAGATGCTGATGCAAGTGTCCTCGCGATGGCCCACATGCATCCTCACATGTAGACAGTAGAGGGAGGGCTTTTGGTGTGAGGAGGGGATGTAAGTCAGCTGCGTGCCCTCAGGACCTCAGTTCGTCAAAGCATCTAACTGTGGCAACATGCCTGACTGGCAGTACACCTGTAGATTGTTTGATCAACAAATACGCTGCGAGAACTGGAGGAATCACGTTGTATAGTAATGTAATTTACCCATAACAACCCAGCTCATAAGACTGTGTGATATCAGCCTCAGCATAATTATTCTTGTGAGTGGCTCATATATACTCTGAAGTCATTCATTAATGGTTACTTTCATTACATTTCTTTATTGGTTTAACTACATGTATTGCTGCTTTCCAAAATCCATTAATTTCTTTATTCAAAATCCTGTACCAGAATTCTTCCCTGTAAATATTACTGATGTGGTGTACTTTTAGCTCAGTTGCTTCTCTTCCCAGCCATATATCTGAAATACCTTGTACTGTAATTGTTGTGCTGTAGATATCATCACATGAAACAACACTAAGGAATTTAAAACTCCATTTAATAGCTACTTCATTCAATGCAGAAAATTTATAGAGACATACATCATGCTTCATTCATTCACCAATTCTGCATAACTTATTTCCACAAATAATTTTGATTTTAAAGTTTTAATTGTTTTAAAATTTTTGCAGGAAGAGTGCCAACAGACTACCTAAGGATTGGCAGTTAAATTTGGAGGGCTGTCCAGAGAACTTCACAAAATTGTGTTGGTGAAACTGTGTAGGCGCATTATTCATTTACCTTTCCTTCAAACTGAACTGTATGTGTTTTTGGAGTGTTAATGTGTCACAAATTCTGGAAACATGCCAATGTATCAGAGATAATTATAAACTCTGAAATAATATTTTATTAAATGTAAGCATTTAGAATCTAACATTGGAAAGTTCAGGATGGAACGCATTGAGTCACAGACAGTGCCCGGAGCCAGTAACCATGTGTATATGTGTGTTGTGTGAATGTATGAGAGTTCTACATCTGAGGAAGACTTTTGTCTCACAACTTAAATATTTATAGTATTCATTTTCATTGTGCCTGTCTATGACTCAACACATTCTCTCTGCATTTAGCGTCTAAGCCACACGATTGCACTGTAAGATGTCAGTGAAAGGAACAATTTCACACAGGAGCCTGTAATTATATTTACACGTTTATTACAATTTTTGTCTGCATCATACCTTTAATTTATTTAATTCTAGTTACATAATATGATCTGCATACAGCTGTTAAGATACAACTTGAAGACAGTTATCAATACAGTTTCAAATTATAGCAGTACCATCTGTTATCATTGATTTGCAATGTGTGTGGGAGTGTTTTGACCTGAGACTATGTATTGTGAACTTACTTTGTGTAGTATTTTAATGATATTTGTATGCTAAAACATGTTATATAACTGATGTTAAATTAGTTAAATGCAAAATCTAGAAGGAAGAAACGAGTTAACTAAAAATGCTGCATAAATGGTGAACTTATTTGTAATACATGAATCTCCTATATTGTGCTTGATGTACAAATTGTGATATAATTGTAAATATTTGTATAAAAATTAATGATAATTTTTTATACTATGCAATACTGTAATTTTGAGATGATTTTGTAGTTCCTGTTATGAAACACGTGCAACTGTCTGATTTGTTTAGGAGGATAGTATAAATCTCCAGTAGTTGATAATTTATAGAAATAGACAGAATCAAGTACCACCATAAAATGGACATCAGTTCATAATCCAATGTGTCAGGTGAAACCTAAACTGACAGTAATATGAAAGATAAGTCAATTATAGTAGCAACTGCATTATCATGTTTAAACTGATTCTTTTCTTTAGATAATGTAGAAGAATCTGTGATTAAAGTGGAAAGTGTTATGGTACAGTAACAACAAAGTAGTTACCAGTAAACCTTTCCAATAACAGCATAGATTAACTGATAGGTTTTCCATGTCTTTCGTAACTGGTTACCATGTTGCATTGACCATCAGCTGAACTGTGTACAAATTGCAATTCTCAGAAAAAATTAAATATTCATGCTTAAATTTTTATCAAGCAGAATTTACTCAACAAGTTGTGGCAGCTGAAATGGGTCATATGGCCTAAAATTACATGAAACAGGAAAAGAAGAAGAAAATGAATTGACTAATACATTCAAAGAACTGAATTATTGTGAAAGTAATTATAATCTTTTCAGGTTAGAAGCTCATTCTTCATCAGTATATGCTCTGCTTTGTAACTGCAATGCCCAATGTATCTTATTCATCTTTAGTGTGGAAATCAAAGCTCATCGCAGTATGGGTACTGTATATTAAATACAATTACTCTGTTCGGTGGCCTGACTGTTTACTTGTACTGTAAAGTACATTAAGTCTAAGAATTCAAAACTTTGTAAAAACATGTTAAAATACATTATCAAAATCAAACAATCAAGTATTGATCACTTACAATTCTGTACAGTTTCACTTACTTCCTTTATTATATTTTTTTTATAGAGTATAACATTGAGAGGTTCACATGGCAACTTGGACTTAACACACTATGTTTATGTATAGCAAATTGCGTCTGTCAGCATTATACTTTCACACTATTCCATATTGCCATTAAGTAGTCTGTAGTACTGTGAGCTTAGATGGGTGGTCCATGAGAAACTGACAGTTGCAGTATTCATTTTTGTGGTGTCCTAATTATGGAAAAGCATAATGCTGCCACAAATTAGCTCTCTCCGGCATCCATTTGCTTTTTTGATTGACCATACTTCCACATTGTCTTTTTCCCTACCGAATTTTAATGTGTTATTTCTTCTTTCACACTACACTTGCAATAATTAATTGTCAAAAATGATTCTGTAGTGTCCAAAATACATTTTTTGAGCCACTCATCTATGATCATTAAGACTGTTGATGAGAAATTTTCTATTGTTCACATGTAACCTAAATATGAAGACCCTCTTTGCTATCCAGAGCCAATATCAATCAATTTCCATTTGCTTTATTAAATTTTTGTTTTGCATTTACTCTCTCTCTCTTTTTTTAGTTTTTAATACCCCTCAGTCTTCCACTGTCATTTCCTGTGTCATTTTGATGGATCTGACTGAAATCCACACAATGAACTTGCATTTGCAATTAGAGACTGATAACTTTTATATGTATTTTTCTTATTATACAATCACATGGCAAATGCCAGAAAGTATTTTAAGTAATTATCTAAAATAAATAAGAGCTTAAAAGGTTATTACTGCTACACATTTATCTGAAAATATGCATAGCTTTGAAATAATTAATAATCTTCTTTACAATTTCTACCACATTAACAAAAGTTAAATGTCAGTGAAAGAATCTGAAAGTAAGTTGTCATCTGTGCTAAAGAACTGGCAAGTGAAATCATTTATTGAACAGTGGCTCTTTTACCCATCTGTTTGTCTGGCAAGATAATAATGCAGCACAATGCCAAACAGTTTCTGGAACCATAGAAAAATAATATTTCTTTGTGAATTGACAATTTTTGTGTAAGAACCAATGCATCCTTTTTATTGTAAAAGTGTAACCTGTTAATGGGAGGCCATACACATTAGTAAAATCAACATATCAAACAATGGAAAATCCAGGATGGAATAATGACAATATTATGAAAAGGACAGATTGCTGCTCAGCATACAGAGGAGACTTGATGTGTAGATAAGCACTACAAAAAGACTGCTGTAAATGTGAGCTTTTGGCCAGAAGGCCTTTTTCCGAAGTAGGCAGTGGTCTTGTATCTGTGAGTTGTGTTTGAGTGAATGTGTGTATTTTCTGCTTTAGAACAAGTCCTTTTAGCCAAAAGCTCATATGTTCAGCAGTCTTTCTTCTGTGCCTGTCTCAACATGTCCTGTATATGGTGAGAAGCAAACTATCCTTTACATAATATTGTGCTTAAAATTGACATATGCTCTGTTAAGGATTTTTAACATGTTGCAGCCCTGTCAGCAACTGTGATAAATTAATACATCAAAGATCCGCCTCAGTTGTGAAAAGTTACTGGTCTTTACCTTGGTTTCAGCTAGAGTAAACTAGCCTCCTTCAGAAGCATAAAAAACTAATACATGCCAGAATATGGCACAGTCAAACATAAAAAGCTAAAGTACCTTGGTACCATGTCAAGCTACATTACTTAGCTGAGGAACAGCCCTGGCCCCATTTCACAGAAAGTGGTCGGTTAGCTGCGGATACTTGCGTTGAGTTCCAACCTGAGTAAAGACCAGTAACTTTTCGCAACTGAGGTGGATTTTTGACGTATTATATGCTCTGTTACTAAACTTGTTCACAGGTGAAATGTGCCTTCCATTCCATTCTGGTCTCTTAGAGTAATTTTATAGTTTGGAGCTACAGCATAAGTGAACAACAATAGTACTTCATTGTGTGCTGAATTTATAAAGGTTATTGCATTGGTTGTATTACTGATGTGCTGTAAGAACAGACTAGAGATGTTAATTGCATCTGAATGTAACTGAAGTATACAACATCTGTCTCCAGAGTACAGGAAAGGGTATAGACATTTTCTAATTGTGAATTGTCTGTGATATACTCATATGCTGCTCTGTTTAAACAAGAGCTCAGACAAATTTTGCACATTATATATTGGCAAATCTGGCAGAAGCCTGCACTGCGCCCATTAGTACAAGTTTTCAAAATAGGGAAGCCAGGCTTAATATCCATTCTTCGCAGCCAGCTGTGTGCTATCTTCCTATTATATTTTTCATATAGCTAACATTACACACTCTTGCAAATTAAAGTAGGTGCAAAGCTTGCATTTTGCTCCTACAGTGATAATGAACAATATGTGAAAAATGGGTTATAGAATTAGTTCTGTATCTGTATTATGTGGGGGTGTGTTTGGCCCCAGCCATAGAGTGCACCTTCCTTCATTTAATACACTGGAATAAGTATTGTACCAGTGTCTTCCTCATCTCTCTATCTTCAGCTTTTCTTCTGGAGACCAAATTCAGGGATATTTTTGTGTTTTGTGATAGCTTTCATGGCAGTTTGATTGTTAAGTTGTACAGAATAATCTCTGTCAAGTGACATTTTCCTACTAACCCACATTGTAATTAGAGAAGAGGATATTATTTTGAGACAAACTTGAATGGTATTTGTCAGAAACAGAAATTCTATAAATATCTGTACGGAAATACCCACTCCAAGAGTGTGATTGTAGCAGAAAATGCATTGGGATGCTAGTTATTAGTTACATAAAAATTAAAGACTATGACTGTATTCTTTGAAAGTAGGGTTTGTGGGCAGAACAATATAAACAAGAATTTTTTTAATAATAGAAAAAGAAGAAAATACAATAATCATGATTTCTTTCGTGACAGTGTCATGATTTCCCACCTCCATTTACTTGCATTTAAGCTTTGCTCTTTAAAATTTTGCTTGTTGTTTGTATCTCAGTATCTTTATAATAATGACAATGATATGCTAATTAAGTGATGAGATCACCCGGACTTGCTCTTCTGTTCACCCATGTAGTAGCTGAAATAAACTTAATGAATTTCTTCAAACCTTATTGTCACGATAATAAAAAGAATGCAAATAGATATTAAGAAATTATAGGGCGATGCTTTTATTACCAAAATTGTAGTATTTCCTGTATGGTTCTGTAGAAACCCATTTCATCATCATCAACTTGCAGTTGAAGAAGTGGTGATGTATTGTTTCTGTTTTGATCCAAAATGTACAGTTCTTCAAAACTGTAGTGTTTGGCTGTAGTGGAAGATCAAATTGACAGATAAAAATATCTATGTACTGAAGTTTAAACTATATTTGTTTTACCAAGAACAAGATTTTGCTCATTTGAGTTCTTTAGTGTTGTACTATCTTTCCAGAAGGCTGAGATATTGTAATTTGTTTCATGTACCTGGTGATTATGATGTTTACTTATTTGAAAGCTAATGTTTGCATCTATCTTTCCATTGTCTGATCTGTTATTTCTAACAGCTGTTTAGTAATTTTGTAATCTTGTAACAAAGTTCAACCCAAGAGATCTATAAATTTAATGTACGGTATTTATATTTTCATATAGTCAGACATGTTTAAAATGTTGTTTCTATTTATAGCACCATAAAGTACACTCTTATAATAGATTCCTGGAAAACAATATTTTGTAATATGAATGTACATTATATACCAACAGGTTTGAAAATAATAGGTAATGCAGTTATTATTTTTCATGAATGTGTTAATGCAGTAGATAAGTGCATTCCATACATATATTTTATCTGAAATTTTATAAATATCATAAATAAATTTTCTCATACTTTGTGATTTATACTTTCATCTTCATCAGATTCTATCAGCCATGTTGCAGAAAAATAAAACGTATGTTTTATATCTGTGTTGATACTTAATTCCTGAGTTCAAATGGCGTAACAACATAAAGCCTGAATTGCAGCTTTATGTTAGTTTATTCACTGTGATGAACATTTATACCAAGTTAAAACTGTATGCCTTATTAGAACCAAATTCCAGATTTAATGTGACTCTACCTTCGTTTTTCATTTCCCCAGCTCCTCATCAGATTTTCTCACGACTGTATGAGATTAGCATTTCTGAGATAGAGAGTAATTTGCAGAGAGTGGCTTTTCTAAATCCTTAGGAGGATGAATATGTAGAGAATATTATTACTACGACCGATAGTCAGTTTCAATTATCACTTAAAAAATTAAGTTACGTATTTAATTTTTTGTTTGTTTGCAGGTACGTTTCTGCAGTCCTGATACACACTGAAATTGCCAAGTACTGCAATACACTGTTAGAAGAGCCAAAAGAAAATGACACATCACACCTCCACATCATCAATGGGCTGCCCTAATTGGTTTTCTTCTAACAGTGTGCTACAATACTGCAGAGCAAGGTTTTCAGTGTTTATCAGTACTGCAGATATGTATCTGCATGGAAAAAAATACATAACTTTATTTATTTTTTTTTTTGAGGTGATAATTAAAATTAAACACGTACACACTGCATGTTGCCTATATAATGTCAGTCGGAACAGCAACCAACACAGTCAGCAAGAAAGTGTGCTCTAGTCTGTAGTCACAACTTTTTATTTTGCATATTGGCTTTTGGTTTTGGTACCAAGTACCACCCTCAGCCCACCCACTGGATCACTGTGTTTGAAACGATAGTTAAGAATCAGTGCCCAAATGTACTAAGTGACATTATTTTCTAAGATCAAACAATGAAAAATCCAGTATGGAATGTAACAATATTATGAGAGGGAAAGTTGTTACTCACCATATAGCAGAGATGCTGAGTCACAGATAGGCACACAAAAAGATTTTGACACTTATAGCTTTAGGCCAATGGCATTTGTCAACAATAGACACACATATGCACACACACCCATGCAAATGCAACTCATACACATGACTGCAGTCTCAGGCAACTTAAACCACACTGCAAGCAGCAGTGCCAGTGCATGATGGGAGTGGTGACTGGGTGGGGGAAGGGAGGAGGCTGGGATGGGGAGGGGGAGGGCTGGAGGACAGTGAAGTGCTGCAGGTTCCCCTACCTCTCCCCTACCTGCCGCCCAATGTACGTACTGCATCACTTATACATTCACTTCACCTATGTGAAATAGCAAAACTGAAAATTAAGTAAAATGCGCTCTTACCTGCGAACAAGGAGTACCTCACACATCCCCTTTGGTAATTTCTTTTGAAAAAAGTGATTTTTTCATTCAGACAAAATCGGAATTTTGGAAACATTATAAGTGTGGTATCTCAGTTTTTGGGAGCAGCCTTTACACCATAGGTCATTTTATTTTATGCCTGTTACTTTAAATATTCTTTTTCTCTTTAAACAAAATTTTAGTAGCTTGACAGAAATCTTTAAAATGCTAAATTTACTGGTTTATGAAATCTTATTACATTTACACCTACTGAAACAGTCTACCTAACTTCCAATTGTTAATATTTGCATAATCTTTGAGTTTTCATTACCATACTCTCCTAAATTTGAACTACCAAATTTCTTTCAAAATACCATATTAAAAATGAACAAAACATACTACAGATAATGCTTCAAGTATACTCACGAAGACAAATAATTAGCTTTTGGAACATTTAACAAGCACGCTAAGTTTATTTAGCAAGTGTCATAGTACTACAATTTGTTTAATTTTAACAGAAATTTAGAAAAATTGTTACAAATGTTTAGCTCACATTTTCAAGCAGTTAGTTGGGTGTCCAACAGGAGTCCATTGCAGCATAATTTTCCAGAATTTTCCTAAATACACAAAGTACAGAACCCATTTCATAAAACCATGCTGGAAATTATTTCTGTTTACACTGCTATGGTGTTTCACTGATTGCCATTGAAATTTATGGAGCACTTATAACTCAATATTGTTCTTTGCTAAATCACTGCACTGACACACTTATTTGGCACCAAGCACTATCATTCGCTGGCTAAAACTGTTGGTCCTAGGTGACATGTTTCCATAGCTTGATGGCTGCGCCGTAATTTGTTCTTATTCCAACAGCATCTGTGGTTGCTGACTAGTCATCAGGCACATCATCTGGTGAGGTGTGCTCAGAATTCCCCTTGTTCCCGTCATCAAGACAAGTATGGATACATGAAACAAAGACATATTTTAGAACCAACATAACAATAATAAAAGACATTTCCCATACACTGGATTGTTTCTTCTCACTAACTCTACTGGATCTGCCCAAGTGGCCAAAATTCTACACTTTTAATTAACTACTACCTTCATGAATCAGCAAATTCTTTTCAAATAATTATTATTTCATAATTTTAAAATTATGTGACAGGATATTAATTTCATTAATTCTTGAGAATTATCCTCTTTTAATTACTAAATTGATTGTTTAATAACAGATATTAACTCTTGACTCTAAATTATTTAGGTTTACATTGTTGGTTTACCTATATTTCATGAAGGGTTGCTATGTTTACCAATTTCGCGGTCATGACATGTCTCTGCTTACATCATGCCAGCCACATCACGTAATCATCTGCCTTCCTTTGCTATTTCAGCTACCAGAGGTGCTGTTCACATGTCATTAGCCTCTCACTGCCTGTGCAATCCCTTTAATGGCCTTGCTGATATCATGATACCCCAGCACACTATGTCCTCTTGAGGTTCATTCTGCGCCTGCCTTTCGTTTACAAACACATGAACTGGACATGTGTTATTTCAAAATACTTAGAACTACTTTCTCTCTCAGCAGTTTAATATAATTACTATTTACAATGCATTTCATGGCCATGTCCATGTCTTTCGTAATGTATATTCTTTATTATCTTACTAAGGAGATATTCTGACTCGTAACTGATATTCAGGCACATCAGAGTTTGCGGGCTTCTCTTAAATTGCCGCAGAATCTCTTAACATTAACTGTATTGTATCTGCCCCTTACTACATGAGACTCTGGATGTGCTACTTCCACAACATTAGGGTGTGTGTCACCCTGCTAACTACATATGGTCCTTCAAAAATTTATCTGCCAATAACCAGCAGCCAGATTCAGACTAAATAACTTACTAGCACCCTCAATTTTTTGCAATAATTCCTCTAAACTTTCTGGTCTATCATCCACAAATCTTTTTGGTAACGTAAACTAGTGGGTTATGGTACTCACTGGCTGATCGCTCTATAATCTGTAAAGACAACATCTTCTGTATTTCTCTATCTATGGCCTCCATTTTTGATGCTGGTGTTACAGGTGGTCTCAACTTGAAAGACTTATGTGGTTTAACTTTAAATTCATAAGGTTCTCCCTTCATCAATCCTGATCTATCAGAACATACTTTATATTTTAACAACACATTTTCTAGCTCTCATATTCCCCCTGAATCAGTAGCATCAATATTCTTTACTTTATTTCATTTACTTTCCCTGACCCAACATCACTCTGACTCTTGTTTGCCTTTTCTCTGTGGAATTCCTTACTCTTTATCTACTTCCCACTGAAAATACTCATGCATTATTTTTAGATAGTACTTATCCTGCACTTTCCCTTTGGAAGCAACCCTGTTACCACATTTAATTTCTCTCTGAATTCTGTTTACCATGAGTCATACTACGCTTCCCTAAATCCATAACTGCTGCATGATCTGCCAACAAATTTGTCCATATTATCAGTCCAATACAAAGATTTGGGACCACGATAGCACTAACCTCCAATAAAATTCCTTGACCATTTGCCTCTTATGGCACTTGATTCTTTATTTTGTGACTTTTTCCTCCTACTGCACCTACAATTATGAGCCCTTGTAATGGAAGTACTGGTACCTAACTTCCACCCTGTTATTTGATCATAGAGCGCCTATGTTACAGCACACAACTCACTACCTGTATCAGCAACAGAAATTGCTTTAATCCCATTAATTTCCACATCTGCAACCAGTTGTTATTCCTCTTTATTATCTATTTCATCATCTTCAAAAAGAACTGACCAGGATTTACACTTATCAACCTCTTCATAGTCAACAGTCTGTCATTTATCTGAGGTTGTTTGGACCTCGCACAAACTCCTTTATAGTTTTCCCTTTTCTTGTCACCCCTTCGTGGTTTCTTTCTGTCCTGTCATCATTACATCTGTCACTTTGTTCTTAATATCACCTGTTACTGTGATTACTATTGCCTCCTCAGTTACAACCTCCTCTAACACATCTGTTGAACTGATTGCCATGCTCTTGTCATCTCTCCCATTCTAATTTCTGTTACTTCCTCTCTGCTCATTATGGTTTCTGTTTTGTTCCCTCCAATTACCACTTTCTCTCAATAGCCAATTTACTCCTCTCCAGCCATTACTGGATGTTTCATCCCCTGAAACTGCATCCAGGTGGCCTAAAACTTGTAAAATATCTTCTGTTTTCTTTTTTTTAACATCCCTATTAATGTTTCCTGAGCACTCACTGTTAGTTTGAACAATACTACAGCAATAAGGTCTTCTTCATTAAATGGGTTGTCTAAATATAAGGTCTTCTCACAGAAACTTTGAAAATAAACTTCATAGCTATCATACCCAATACCTAAGAAATTTCTTTCCTGGATGATGCTGTTTCTAACATTGCATTGAGTACTGTTAGACCAGTACTTGTCTAAGAATTTTTTAATAAATTTGGTAGTTTGACATGATAAGCCAGCTCTCATTCCCAATCAAAGGGCATCTCATTCCATTCTATTTGTAACATATCCCATTTTCCTCCTCTTGTCCCATGTTTCTGGTAATGGACCTTGGTACTGTTTCACAAAAGCTTTAGGATGAAATTTACCTGTTGTTGAAAAATTATGTAAAGTACAAACTTTTAAATAGTAGTCTTCATTTGTATTGTTTCCACTATTATTTACAGCAATTATATCTTTTAATTTTAAATCTAATTTCTTTTCAACCCTTTCAGCAAAGATATCAGTGCCTCTGTTAGTAAAATCACTGACTTCTTTTTGAATACTAGCTACATTTGTGAATATCACTGTAGTATTTATTTCTACCAAAGATATTCTATTGGATAAAGCTGCCTCTGTTTTATCTACTTTTTAATTTACATTGGAGACTGAAAACTGTAATGTGTCAAGCTCCTTACCAAAATTCTGCTGTGATTTTCTACAGATACTTCCCCAGTGGTGCAAATGTTGAACCACTGTCTGCTGTTTCTTGATTATATTCTTAATATTTTCATTTACCACTTTGAAATTTTGGTTAGTAACCCTAATACATTTATCCAAGCTGGATATTTCTGTTCATTTCTTTCATAATTTTTATCAACTATTCTTAAGTTTCTCTAGCACTTTCCTCTATTCTCTTATTAATTTCTTTGGTCATATTCTTCTAGTTTCTTGTTAGTTTCCCTAGTGGTTTCTTCTGTTTTGTTGTTAGTCATTTTTAGTTTTTGGTGTAGTTGTTTAGTTTCAATATCACTTTCTGGGAAGATGTTTTTTGTGCAAATAATTTTTACATGTGATACCATTATGGTGTGTTTATTTAAGAGACACTGTAAAATGAACTTGTTCACACTGATTGTAAGCCACCAGTAACTTATTAATGATATGAGAGCATGGTCTGCAGCATGACTAACTTGAGTGCACAATCTGTTCAGTTCATATAAGATCATACATCTTTGGTTATGCCAAAGTTATTTATTTATTTATTAATATCAATGTTACCTGGCATTGTAAAATTGCTGAAAGATAGTATTTATGACCCATACATTCCTCCCAATGTCTATGTAGCAAAAGGCAAATTTAGTTAGCAAATATTTATTAGATGTCTATTAAGGAATGCCAGTCGCCATCACAAAATCAAATTAGTTGCCCCCTTTCCTACCCTCTACCTGTGGCCACTGCATTACATTTTCACGAGATGTATGTTTCCGCTCACAATTTCAAAGCACAACTAGTGGCACCACAGAAGGGGGTGTCCATGAACAATTTGTTGCAATGACATCCCATCTGCACTCATGTCAAGGAGCCAGATGACAAAAGGGCTACAATTTTTACTCTTTTAGGGAAGAGTCAAGAATCATATGTTGGGGACACTGATTCAGCAATGACCACAGCAAGAAATATGTTGACTGAAAATTATCAGCACAGTAGTGTTTCACAAGCCGCAGAGGTGATTGACACAACCTTCTACGCAAGTTTCAACATTTCCACTACTTCTACAGGCACTTCCAATATAACGTTGACACTTCTAGGTACTGATACCATCGTAAAGAAATGAATACTCAAAATTTTCAACACACAATGCCTTTGTCTCACATTTATGTACGGGTTTGAGAATGTAAGCTTCAAGTAATTGTGTTTCGAAGATGTGAGGACTTTTGTAAACTTCTGGTGCAAGTTTTCAGGCAGGTTGCAGAGAACTGGTTTCACATATACTCCCAGGGAGGCTCAAGATACTTGTGTGTGAAGGAAAAATTATTAGGAACCACATTCCTGGTGGACATGGGATCAAACGTCAGCATTCTTCCACTGCACAGTTTGAAAGTTTAGAATACTTCTAATACACACTTACTGATTGCTGCTGACAACTCGAATATTCAAACTTATGGTAGGAAGCATCTGGAGCAGGACTTCAGTATGAACAAAAAAATTTCAGTGGAGCTTCAGAGAAGCTGATAATACAGAGCCTATCACTGGGTCTCATTTCCTCCACTACTTTCTATTGGCTGCTGATCTCTATAGTGGGAGGCTCCTGTCATTGGCAGAGATAGATTCGGTGCATCTAAGCCTTCCTTTTGATTGTATTCTACATCAATTTCTGGAGATCACATCTGCAGAGAAGGCAAGATGTAAATCCAAACATGATACAATGCATTATATTCAGATATCATCCAGAGCAACAGTTGCTGCTGTGCTTCTCTGACTAACTCGAGAAATTTTTGGCAGCACAGGAGAACATAAATAGCCAAATTCAGTCAGGTATAATGGCACCCTCCAATGGTCAGTGGACCTTGCCATCTATATGGTTTTGAAGATAAACAATATGTGGAATTTGTGCTGTGACTACAGACAGGATCGACAAGAGGCAGGGGGATGGGGGGGGGGGGGGGCGGGGGCAGGGGGGGGGGTTGTGCATCGAAATTCCCTGGGACCTGGGGGGCCCCAAGTCTCTCAAGGGTTCAGATCCCCCAGGGTTTAAGTTGGCAAATAAAAGAGTAAAGTCATATGGCATGAATGGCTTGGAGACCCCCAAAGAGCATGTTCAGCCACCCTCTCAAAGAGTACCACTGGGGCCACTGATCTTATCATCCGCTTTGACGGACCGATCCCCAGCAAGAGCGTTACATGCCTGCACTTCATGAGACACTGAAAAGAGGTTTGGTATGTAAACCAGGTCATTGGCACAAAGTCTGGTGATGAGAAACTCACTTCACCTCCCCCTGCTGCTAGGATTTGAACCAACTTACCTCAGCCACAGTGGTGGGTTATTCGTGACCCTGACTGCTATTGTAAAAGAAAGTTTGTATCATATAATAAATAAAAGAACATTACCCCAGCACCATCATAACCAATCTTCCTTTCTGTTTCATCTCTCCACTTTTATGAGCCATGTAGGCCATTTGCATACAGCTCTATTTCGTGTTTAATCTTGAATGCGCTATATTTTCTTTAGAAATCGTGCACTAAAACCACCATGTGATGGAGTCAAAAAAGTGCTTTCTTTAAATGTTGTTGGAAATCCTACCAAAACATTTCCCCAACAAATATTCACAGCAGCAGCTGCGAAACATCATTACAGTTGGTAGATTTGCCAACAAAATTGAGAAGTAAGGTATCTATGTTCCTATCACAAGGCGATTTATGCTAAAAACATGCTTACAAATAAATTTTGGATTCAAGAGTAAACACAAAACAAAATATTTCTATTGTAAAAAGTTGTTCTGGAAGGTCAGTGAAAGTAAAGAAATGAAATGACATCATAGTGGCACATTGACCATGCTGATGCTCAAAGTGAAGAGGTAATGTTGTTCTTTTTTTCATCTGCAGAACTGTCAAGTAGGACTTTCATCTTGCGAATATCCAAGTAACAATGGAGTTCTCATGTTACTCAATGTGAAATTATTTTTTGGTTGAAGAGGCTCGGCGTTCAGAGGACAGCTTGGAAAATTGCGGATCCAAATAATGGAAATTTTCTCGGTATATTAGAACTTTTGAGTTACTAGGATCCAGTTCTTGCAAAACACATTAGCATGGTCAGAGACTTACAAGAATCTGGAAAGCATTAACATGTGCATTACTGCCTTGTGATACTCAGAGAATGAATTTATCTCCAGTCGTGGCCATTGTGTCAGGTGTGCCGTCTAGGAACCAAGACAAAATGAGATGCATTATTCAATTACTGGTGCTACTACCTCCGATTCAAATCACATTGAGCAAACAACATTCATACTGCAGTATATTTACTTCAACAATAAAGTTGATTAATGTGAAATAAATGAACAGTTTTTGAGAACTCATAGATTATAATGAGAGAAAAAGAATTGCTATTGTACATTTAATTTGATCAATACTTGTGAAACATTCAATTCCTACCGGTAGTAGTGGATGCCGTGGACAAGTTAAGATAGCGGAAGTATTATCAGAAGGGCCTATATAAAGGAGCTCAGACAAATTTTCTTCAGTGAACTCTTCATGTAAAATGTTCCCCATTTGCTTGTTGTAGCCTTATGTGGTGTGCAAGCAGCTGAGAGTTGCCATGAAGCAGATACTTTGTTCAGAGAGAGTTGACATTTTTTGCAACCTATTCAGTAGCAGTCCACAATGCCAGACAATTCTGAAACAGTGTGTTGGAGGATCCTTATATTTCATGTCTAATACATTGGAATGTTCGGGTTGACAGTGCAGTATCAACTGCATCTCACTTGGATAAACTTGCATAGCTGTTGAAACTCTCAGTAAGTTAAATTTGTCAGCTGAAACATGTTCTGTAGTACAGGTGTTCTGGATTATGTGAGGTGTTCAGATGTTTAATCACAGCATTTATTTAGCAAAAGTTGTTGGCACCAGTTGATTAGAGGAGCAAATTACTACAAACTAGAAATACTACCATCAGTGTACTACCTGAGAGCTTATTAAGTGACTTAAAATATCTTCGCAAAAAATGGGACACCATTCCATCTGATCTAATGTTGTTGCCAGTGCAATTAATATTGATCCTGAATTTCAGGAGGCACACACTAAGAAGAGGAAATCATTTCCTGATGAAACCAGGAACAGATTTATTCAAGATAAATGTATTTTATGTTATAACTGACAATCTAACGCCTAACTTGAACACCCGATATGAAACAGAGAAGATTTTTGATGAAACATTGCCTGAAAGAAAGGCTTGCAAAGCACCATTGACAGTGTTACAGGCAAGTAGGTTACAGTGTGCTACCTGCTACACAACTAATGACTGATTATATGACAGTGCACTGATGTCTATTCACTGAAATGTGCGGAACACCAGGGAATGAGTGGGGGCAGCACGCTCCATATCGCATCATTACTGGCACCAGGAATTTTGTCATAGTACAGATCAGTATAATATTTAGCCTTTTGTCTGAAAGTAGAGTTAAAGCAAATTCAACTAACTTAGAAAACAAACTAAATGAAGTGTACATACATTTTACAGTAAATCATTATTGAGTAGCATCTGAAGCTGAGCTTGTAAGTTTGACAACCGTATCAGATTTCTCATTTGCCGTGTAGGTCATGGTTCAGCTATCATCCAGTTACCTAGCTGTGGTGGTCTTGTGTTCCTGATAACTGTCTTCACTTCTTTTCAAATAAGTTTATCACTGTTCTTTCAGTCTACACCATGAAAGTGTCATGGCACTAGTGTTCTTTCTCAATATATTTAACCTTTGCAAACTCCTTCATGATTCATCTGATTGTGATGTTTGTTCTTTCAAAGCTGCAGTGGGAAATTGGAGATATGGGTAATAACAACTATTTTTTGTTTTACTACATGCCAGATAATTTTGATTGTAAAAAGAATTATACAAAATATAACATAATAGCTACCACTAGTTTTCTGAAATAATAGAGGCCATGAAATTAAGCATTTTTCCTAATAAAACAGCATCCAGGAATGTATTGTTTTGAACTTCCTCTGGAATCTAATGAAAGTGCTGGAAGTACTTCACTGCAAAACGAGCATGAAGTTTAGAGCATGTTCTTAACAAGGGCACACCAAACAGGTGTGCTACTGTTTTCTTTCTCTGAAGTTATTATAATGAAATACAATGAAAACTGTAGATATACAAAGTCTGCCAGGAAAATGTATACACACTTTAACGAACGAAAAGTATTACTTATGCATTTATTTCACATTTAATAATTGATCGTACATGTTGTACAACCTTCAGTTTAGCACATCGTTACTTTAAATGTTGACCATTGGCGGCTATACACATAACAGAACTATAAGCGGTCGCTGCAACTACGTCAGTCAATGTTACAGTGGAGATTACTGCACATGTCTCTGTAAACTCCTGGTGAGGTTCCTCCACCGTGCATGGCTTACGTCGATACATGTTATCTTTCACAGTTCCCCACAAGTAAAAGTCCATAGGTGTTAGATCTGGGAACTGTGGAGGGAACTCAGTGGGCCCTCTTTGCCAATCCAATGCTCTGGAAAATTGTCATCCAGGAAAGCGTGTACGGCTAGGTGGTAGTTTGGTGGCACCCCATCCTCTTTGTAGAAAACCTGTTCTTCAGCTCCATGCAGTTCATGTATACCTGGCAAAACTGATGTGCGTAAAATTTCCAGGTACGCTTCTCCAATGACAGTAGCATCAAAGAAAAAGGGTCCTACTAACCCCCTAGACGACAGTCCACACCACACATGACCCCCTGGTAGATAGACTGCTTTATCCACATAAACACATGGATTTTTGCCCAGTACACGCTGTTCTGCCAATTCACGGTTCCGTACCTCGTCTCTCCACACTACCTTCATCACAAATTGTTCGTCATCAGCTACCATTTGCTGATACCATTCCCAAAATTACATTCGGCAATCAGGATCGTCATCATTAATCACATGCAGTAATCATGGAATGTAAACTTTCCACTTTGCAGCTTTCAGAATTCTTCATGTACTTGTACCGCTACCCCCACTTCAAGTGCACATTGCGTAGCAGACTTGTGTGGAGAATTAATAAACATTTCCAAAACGAGAGCCGATGATGCAGGACTTGCAGCTGTATGTTGTCTTCCTGATCTTCCTTTGTGAACATCACAAATTGTTCCATGCAATTAAAACTTGTAGAAGTAGAATTTTACTGTCTCAAAAATGGTTCAAATGGCTCTGAGCACTATGGGATGAAGTCATCAGTCCACTAGAACTTATAACTACTTAAACCTAACTAACCTAAGAACATCACACACATCCACGCCCAAGGCAGGATTTGAACCTGCGACCGTAGCGTCGCGTGGCTCTGGACTGAAGCACCTAGAACCACTTGGCCACAACGGCTGGCTTTTATTGTCTCGTAACATACAATTTCAAGTCATTGACTTAAAGTACAGGAGACTTGTCAAAACACAAAAACTGGTTTACAATTTTCCTTAATATATCAGTAATATAATACACAGTACTGAATAATTACTAAATTAAGCAATTAATAATTTTTCTTCAAAAGTAACAGACTTTTAAGATTAACAGTCCGAAGTACTTGCTCTCTCCTGCTCAAATTTTCAGGTTGTCATTTCTGAATTCTACCGAATAGTAACATTTCTGCAGTAGTTTCTCATATAAGGATTTTTTCAGTGTTTCTAAATTTATGCTGAGCAATTCTCTTTCTTTCACTTTGTTATAAATTTTCATACCCATATAATGTGGCGTTTGAGCATAAAGTTTCAAACAGTGGGCTGGCAGCATAAAATTATTTTGATTTCTGGTGTTGTAATCGTGTTGAAAATGATTTGCTGCAAATAAATCAAGGTTACTGTGTACAAAGATAATCAGCTCACATATGTATAGTGAAGGTACACTTAATATAGTTAGATATTTTAGAAGTGGACAACATGATTTTCTTTGCCCTACATTGTGCATATTTCTAATGATGGTTTTCTGAAGTTTCAGTATTCAACACATATGTTTTGAGTTACCCCAAAATACAATTCTATACCTTATTACTGACTCAAAGTAGCTGTGATATACTACTTTTCTTATGTCCATACTGGTAGCATTGTAAAATATTCTCATTGCAATTGCTAGGCTATTTAATTTATTTGCAAGGTACCGTATATGTGATCCCGGTGATAGATTTTTATCTTGTTGCATTCCTAGGAATTTCAAACAGCTCAATGATGCATTTAACTGTTAAGTGGGTTGACGGTTCTGTTGCAAACTCCCACCTCCATTTGACATTGCACTTCCATGGCATTATCAAACTTGAAAAACCACTCACATTACATTTTTGTTGCCCAAATCTCAAGCATGCTCCAATGTCAAGTGTGCTCTGGCCATCTTTTTTCCTCAATACTGAGATGTCTGAAAGTACTAACATCTTTTGAGCCAAAGACCATACTACAACACACTCGTAACTCAAATTGAACATCAGTATCGATATCTTGATAGAGCCTGACAAAGAGTGTATACATTTTTCTGGTGGACTCTGTATTTATAAATGTTATTTAAATTTGTAGATAGTGCAGTCTACTCTAATTCTGACTGAAAATATGTGTGGCAACCAGAAATGTGAATGCAGAAAATGTGCTGGGAAAAACATTACCTACTAGAGGCAGCGAATTGAATTTGAGTGTAAGTTCTGTAATTAGTAAGCCTGCCTCTCCTCACTGTTGCAGAAAAACAGCATTACTTATTTTAATATCCAAAACAAAAATTCTCAGAAGATATACTGTGTCCAGTAGTAACAAAATAACTTCTGTAGTTACTTTTCTCCGTGATAAGAAAAACAGCTGAAGCAAAAGCATCTAAAATCAGAGTGATGAGCACTGGCATTTGGAAATGACGAAGCATTAGCAGACACTGTATTGTTGATAACTAATGTTTACATTCTTGTCCTCTACAACATTAGAAAATTAGGAACTCTAATGTTCACATGTTCTGCAACACAGGATAAGTTAATAGTGGTTTGATGATAAACACGTTCTGTGATTCATCCTAAAGTGCCATGAACAACTGTCAACTCGCTTGAATTCTGCCAGCAGTATCTTGTGCAATGTATAGTGCCATATCATAAACCAGCTGAAAAATGCGTCTGTCCGACAAATAAAAGGCAAAGACGTTCTTCTTTAAAAGACTGACAGAAAAGTTGGGAATAAGCTACTTCAACCTTCATTCCACCTTCCTCACCGAACATTCTGGCAAGCATGCGAACATATTCCCGCTCTTTTAACACATAATATTCTAAATCCTTTTACCCAGTCTCTCTTTGTAGTGAAGCCTTGATACACAGCATCTGCCTTTCACTGTCACTGTCTATGTCTCTCCCAGTGTCTCATCTTTCTCCCATTCATTTACAATATATCCCACTGCCGCTGTCTCCTCCCTTACTCACATTCTCTCCTTTTGTCTTTCTTTGCCACTGCCAGTGTCTCCACAATACCTCTGACAACTCAAAAATTGTGTGGCATCCAAGCTATTTTTTCCCATATACCCATGTGTTTGAAATTTTGGTCCAAAATGTGCCCTTTCCTGTCCCTAAGCGTTAAACATTCGCTGGTCTGAGACAGTTCAGACCCCATCCCTCACTCTCCCCCCCCCCCCCCCCCCCCTCCCAGCCTGTGTATGGTGTTCAATCGTCTCTCTTCTTCGTCTACACTGTCTCTTCTTTCTTTTCCTCCCACTGCTTTTATCTCCATGTCTCTCTCTGTGTCTCTCTGACCATCAATATCTCCTCTTTCTTTTCTTTTTAAAGAACTTTCCGCCATTTGACTGTTGATTGTTCACTTATTTTACACAGCCATCATTTCGGCTTTGCAGCATTTCTCAAGTTCATGTTCAAATGTTAAAATATGTCTAACCTATTGTGAGTTGTCATCATCATCATCATCATCATCTTGGACAGTTTCCAGCCACTGGCTGGGTCTGTCGGGAACACAAGCCTCTCCATCGTGTTCTGTCTTTCCACCATTCCCCCTCTTCCACCTTTGTCCAGTTCTCTCCTCTTCTCGTCACACATTCCTTCACTCCCTTCACCCATCTATCTCTTGGTCTTCCCCTGGGCCTCTTCCCCTCCAGTTGCAGATCAAACATCCTCTTTGGAATTCTTCCCTCATCCATTCTCTTCATGTGTCCATACCACTGCAGTCTTGATTTTTCTATCCTGTCCTGTACTGGTTCCTCCTTTAGTCTTTCCCTCACATACACATTTCGCAATCTGTCTCATCTTGTTACACTCAACCTGCTCCTCTGGAACTTCATTTCACTAGCTTGTATTCTACTTTTGTCGCTTTTGTGCATTACCCATGTCTCACTTCCGTATGCCAATATGGGGACAAAGTAGGTTTGGTATATAATTCCCTTGGATTTCTGTGGCACCTCCTTGCTCCAAATAAGCCCCCTAATGCATTTGAAGAACTGCCCTGCTTTTCTGGACCTTTCATTTATTTCCATTGCGTTTCCCCCCTTACTTTCAATCATGCTTCCCAGGTACTTGAAGTTCTCTACCACTTGTAGTTTTTCCCCTCCACAAGTTATATTAACATTTGGCCTATTCTTCTTCCTTGTTGTGACAATTATTTCACTTTTCTTTGCAGAGATATGCATTCCATATTGTGCTGCCGTTGCCTCCCATACATCTAATTGCTCTTGCACCTCCTTCTCGTAATTTCCCTATAACATCAGGTCATCGGCAAAAAGCACTGCTTTCATTTTATGATCTCCAATTGCATCTGATACTTGCTGTAAGATTTCATCCATAACAATAATAAACAATAAAGGCGAAAGTGCACTTCCCTGTCACAGCCCATTTTCCAGCTTGAACCATGCAGTACGTTCCCTCCCCACTTTCACACAACTCTCACTTCCCTCATACATTTTTCTGACTTTTCGTGTTATCTCTTCATCTATCCCTTTTGCGTTCAGCACATCCCAGAGCTTGTCCCTATAGATACTGTCATACGCCTTCTCAATATCTAAAAAGGCCATGATTAAGTCCTTCCCGTACTCATAGTGCCTTTCCTGCAGTTGCCTTACCACAAATATGAGGTCCGTTGTTGATCTTCCCGGTCTGAAACCATACTGCTCCTCTTGCAGTCTACTTTCAATACTGCTTCTTATTCTCTTCTCCAGGATCTTTTCATAGATTTTTCCACAGTGGCATAGCAGGGTGATTCCTCTGTAGTTATCACATCTCCTTTTATCCCCTTTCTTGAAGATCGGGACTATAATTCCTTTCTTCCAATCCTCAGGAATTTTGTTCTCCTTCCACACCACCCTCAGCACTCTGTATAGCCACTGGGTTCCTACTTCTCCTGCTGCTCGTATCATATCCACTGTTACTTCGTCCCAACCTGGTGCCTTGCCCCCTTTCATCCTCTTTATGGCTTCTTCCGCTTCATTCCAAGTTAGATCATCAATTTCCCCACTATTATAATCATCTGCTGCCTTAGGCTCTCCATCGCTGTTAGTTACTCGCTTGACGGCATTCAACAGATCTTCAAAGTGCTCCTTCCAAATCTTTTTGAGCTCATGCATTTCCTCCACAACTCTTCCATTATTATCCATGATCCTCAGGCACTCGCTTCTGTCGTTCCTCTTATTTCTTACCATGGTGTAAAGTACTTTTTTGTTCCCTTCACTGTCCTCTTCTAACATTCTTGTCCATTTTTCCATCCACTTCTTCTTCTCCACTCTTACTATTGTCTGTGCCGCTTTCTTGCTTCCCTTATATTTTACCCTAGCTTCCTCTGTTCGGGTCTGGAACCATTCTCTGAAGGCTTTGTTCTTTCGAAGTACTGCCTCTTTACATATGTTGTTCCACCATGGGGTTTCCTTACTTCTCCTCTTTGTGCTAGTTCTTCCGCACACAGTCTCAGCTGCTTCAACTAGAGCCCTCTTAAAATCTCCCCATTCTTCTTCCACTGTTCTCTGATCTTCCTTTGGCAGCTTCTTCCTGATCAGTGTCTGGTACTGGGTCCTCCTTTCATTCTCTTTCAGCATCCATGTCTTCATCCTTTTCTCCTGTATGTCTGTTGCCCTCCTATCTTTTTTCTCTCTCAGGGTGGCTACCAACAGCCGATGGTCACTGTCTAAGGCCTCAGATGGAATGACCTTAACATCTGTAAGGCTGCTCATCATCTGCCTATCCACTAGTACATAGTCTACTACTGAAGTTTGGGACCAGTCTCCACTGCACTAAGTTATTTTGTGGCTACTTCTCTTCTTGTACCAGGAATTTGCGATCGCCAGCCCATTCCTCTTGCAGAATTCCAGCAACAATTTTCCTTCTCTATTTCGGTTCCCCCAGCCCTCTGGTCCCATTATCTCCTCGAATCCTTTCCTGTCTGTGCCAACATGTGCATTGAGGTCCCCTATTATAATCTGATTACCTCCATTTAGCTGCTTTTGCATGTCATCTTCGAATTCCTCCTTCTCCTTTTTTGTACACCCCACCTGTGGGACATATGCTTGGATGATTTCAATGCTTTTTCCTTTCACTCATACTCTGGCTTTTATCATTCGATCATTGATACCTTCCACCTCCTCCTGCAGACCCTCTCTGACCACTATTGCCACTCCATTTCTTCCCCTCTCATTCCCTATCCAGTACAGTTTACATCCTTTACTTAGTGGTTTTTCACCAACTCCTCTCCACCTAGTCTCAGCAAGTCCCAAGATGTCCAATTTCCTCCTTTCCATCATTTCTACAATTTCTTCTAACTTCCCAGTTAGAGTCCTTACGTTTAAGGTGCCCAGTCGTAAACCATCTCGTAATCCTTTTCCATTGCTTGGTCGGTTTCCTTTAAATCCGTTCCGTGATCCAAGGCATGTTTCCTTTTTTAAAGCAGTTGATTTATCCACTACTGGCTTGCTAGGCCTATCGCAGCTTCACCAGAGCCCCGTTAGCCGTCACGTTTCAGGGTTCCCATAGGGCCTTCCCAGCTACCGTAGTGGTCCTGGGGCACACGAAGTGTGTGAGTTGTCATGGTCGAAAAAACATATTTCTGGTCTTATGAGTTGTTGTATTGCAGGATGTGAAAACAGATCGCCGATGCATAATATTGCTAGATTGTGCACAGTGAAAATCCACAACTAGTCTACAAGACCAGAAATATGTTTCTTCGATGGCGACATATCACAACTGGGTAAGACATATTTTAATATTTCAACATGCACTTTAGAATAGTTATAAAGCAGCACCCATTATTGTGTAAAATAAATAAACAACTAACAGTCAAAAGCCGGAAATTTATTTCAAAAAATTCTACATGACTCTGGTCCCCAAGAAAGAAAAGATCGTTAACATTCCCTCAGGGCGCGTATGACCCCAGTTGGTTTTTGGGCCCTCAAGCAAAACAACTAACATCTCCTCCCTCTTTGGCACCCACTGCTATTGTCTTAATCCATCTCTCTTTTTCTCTTCTCTCCCACTGGCATTGTCCCCTCTTTCATCTAGTGTCACTGTCCGCCTGCTTAGCTGAGTGGTAATGTGCTAGCCTCCAATGCAGCGGGCCCGTGTTCTATTCCCGGCCTGGTTGTAGCTTTTCTTCGCTCGTGAGCTGGATGTTGTGTCGCCCTCATCATCATTTCATTCTCATCACAGGCACGCAAGTCGCCCAATTGTGGCGTCGACTGCACCAAGACTTCCACTCGGCGGCCGAACTTCCCCGGATGGGGCCTCCTGGCCAACAGTGCCATATGATCATTTCATTTCATTTCTACCGTCACTGTCTCTCTTGTACTTGTTATTCTCTTTCAGCACAAATATGTTCACACGACAAACATTTTTGTGAGGTATGCGGAATGATGCCTGAGGCACTGGTTCCCCAATTTCCTGTCAGTCTTTTTCCGCTGACTCTCTTCTTTTGCTTGCTATAGCAGCATATAATGCTTATATAAAAGGAATCCTAAAGAACAGTGAAATTTTGACAGTTTATGTAAATACTTCGACACACGTAAACAACAAATAAGTAGGCCTACGCGTAACAGAAGGTTATCATATAATAGTTTGTTTTTCTTATTCTCAATACTTTGCTTATCGATTGGAATTCATCGAAAATGTTCGGCTTATACTTTGTGTCATAAAAGAGTAAAAATGTCGTTACAAATGTTTTACCGAATTTTCAGTCTTTCCTGTTTTACATAATTTTTAGCTGTCACGCTCTTTCCAGGTACATTAAGACTATGTCTAGCCTATTTTTTGTTACTGCCGTACCGCTTTGGGTATATTTGTGTAGGCGTGAAATGCCCATTACACAGAGAAAGTGCATCGTAAAGTTTTATTGGTGAAAAATGCTGACCAAAAACATAGTTTGGGGACCTCAGAACCCGTCAATGACCCTACAACTCTTACCACGGGCCCACAACATCTGTTAAAATTACATTTACACGTCAGTTCGGTTATTTTAGTGCACACATACAACGACTTTAAGCCTCTTGATTTTGGTAATGTATAATGTTACTGATAAGAATTTCGACATTCCCCTAAAGTATTATCTTAAGAACATCTGGTAACATTTTCGATGATCTGCCATGAATAGGAAAACGTCGTACTTTTCGTATCGTGGTTTTTGAGGTTTTCTCAGGAATCGCTCAACTCTAGACCACATCTAGTACAGAGGAACCAACCGATTTTCTCAACTTGCCTGGGTTGGGGACAGCGTGAAATGCTTAAATTTTGACACTGTACTGTATGACAGCTGCAGTCTGTCACCAGTTCTTTCGATAGGTGTACAAATGGTCGCTAGGTAGAGGGCTATCCGAAACAGTTGACCCCTTATTTCTGTGATCAATATAACCCCAAATATGAACCCTTGAAAATTTGCATTTGCGCGCGTGTTATTTGAACATAGAAAGTGCACAAAGTGCATGGAGCGATTGCATTTGTGAAGATATGTTTTGTGTTTTATAAGAAACTATACTTATTCAATACTCTATCTCAGTGAGTATTTTTTCAGTGTCCCCAGTATTCCCCTGAACTGTGTTGGGTTTAAATCATGCCAAACTTCTTTAAAATAAAAATGAAGTTGGGTTGCTAGATTTGGAGATGGGGCTCAGTCGCACATTTTGTCCTGGGCCCAGATCTGGCTCTCAGCGGTACTGACTACAAAACTGTAAATGCCAGGACAGTGCAGTATAGATATTCCATTCCGCACTTGATGGGCTTGAGCAAAATTGCGAAAGCACAGGTATTTAGTGTCAATTATTGTGAGAGAGCTTACTCGCAAATACTGGTAGCTTAAGAAGATGTCAAAAAGACAGCCATCATTACCACATTTGCTGTGTTCGAATATACTTACATGCTATACGAACTGAAGAACACAGCAGACTAGTCAATGATCATCCAACAAGTCCCCTGTGGCTCTTTTTTGTGTTCTGTTACATGGATGATATTTTGGTATTCTCTGCTTCGCCAGAACAACACGGAACTCATCTAAGGCAGCTTTTCCAATGCCTACGATTATATGGAGTTGTCACCAACAAGGAAAAATGCATCTTGGGTAGAGACAATGTGAATTTTCTTGATTTGAACGTGTCTGCAGTGGGCATAGCTCCTATGTCAGAGGAAGCGTCAAACATACGAAACATGCCAGTGTCACAGACATAAAAGGACCTGAGGCCTTTTTTTTTTTAGGAATACTTAATTATTATAGACGACATACGCCTAAGTGCACAGAACTTCAAGCGCCGCTCACTGACATTTTAAAAGGCAAATATACAGGGTGTCCATTATTAAAGTTCCAGTTTCCAAACACTTAAAATGACACCCATTGCTCACAATGGCGCCAAATTTGAACAGCATATTATTGATGCAGGGGGAAACATAACAGGGAAAAGAAAAGAAAATTATTGCAAATTTGACCAATAGATGACACTGTAAGTGTCAGAATATGTACATCAGCAGACGCGTTGCACCTGGATATTCCTCATTTTGCATCCGAGATGCCTAACATGACTGTATCCATGAAGGATCACTCGTACCACTGGTAAAGCTTTTTGTTTTTACAAGAACAGTTTCTGTGCGCCAGTAGCCCTGCAGAAGCACTGGACACTCAAGGGTATGAAAAACGGCGTCGGTCTGATGTCTGCTTATGACCTGAAGAAAAAGATTACAAAATTCGAAAAGACAGTGTAGTACGGCGGAGGGAAGAAAGCAGTTGACACGACGTCTGTTGAAGATGTGGCCAAGCAATGCAGGAGGGGTCGAGCAGCGTTGTGCAAAATTGCAGTGTGTGGGGAATTGCCAAAACGTTGGACATGCCTGCGAGCATGGTGCATTGCTATACATACAAAATCATCCATCTTAGGAGTTATTTCCTGCTGATCTGCCAGCAAGACAAACGTTAACTCTGGGATTTCTTGCTCGCATGGAAGTAGACAACGAATGGCCATGAAACTTTCTGTGGACAGACGAAGCCCATTTCCATCTCCAAGGATATGTCAATGGGCAGAATTGCAGAATATGGGTAACGGAAAATCTGCAAAGCTGAATGTGTGGTGCGGGTTGACAGCATCATTTATTGTATAGCCATCACTGGTAAATACTAAGCACCAACGTCATTCCAACCTTCCAACAGTGTGGATGTATGGGTAGGTTCATTTTTATGCAAGATGGAGCACTTCCGCACATTGCACAGCTGGTGAAGCGGCTGCTGCAGAGACATTTCATAAATGTCATAATTATCAGCCGTCATTTCCCTACAGCCTGGCCATCCAGATAACCGGATGTTAATCAGTGTGACTTCTTGCTGTGAGGTTATCTGAAAGATGTTGTGTTCAGTGCTCCAGTTACAAACGTAGCTGAACTGAAGGCACGCATTCTGAACGTGACCCCAAGACAGTCCGATCTGTTGTGGAACATGCCGTTTCTCTGTTTCGATTTATGGCAGAAAACAGTGGACAGCATATTCAACGTGTCTTGTGACAGTCTTATGACAATTAGAAACGGATGCCATTTTGCTTTTTATGCAGTTTTTGGCCCAAGGACTGTTAAAAACCGATTTTTCCTATCTGATGTGGTACGACCTTGTCGTGGTGGATGGGCTTACCTACTAACAGTGCATAACTTTTGACTACCGAACTTGTGCAGTCATTTAGATTGAGCAGTACAGATAGTGAAAAGTGCAGCTGAAACCATATCCTCTGTAATGCGATTCGTCTGTCAGTTGTAGCCGACAACATTAAGACGCTTGCAGTGCCTTCTATTGGTAAAATTTTCGTTTTCTTCCCATGATGTTTCCTTCTGCTTCAGTAATATGGTGTTCAAATTTGACCTGATTCTAAGCAATGGTTTTCTTTCTACAACGTTTTGGAACTGGAACTTCAATTACAGACACCCTGTACATCAGGCGGATGGAGAGTGAAGTGGACTCAAGAGCATTTGGTAGCCGTCCAGAAAATCAAGGAATGCCAGCTAGACAGCCACAGGAGATGCATCACAGCAATTGGTAAATGGAGTCTGGCATCCTCCAGCATTATTTTAGGAAATGCTCAAACCGGTACATCAAAAGTAGAGTGCGACAATAGAGGACTGTATGCAATGTACACCGCGAAACAACACTTCAGAGCCTCCAAGAAAGGCAAACATTTCAATGTTAAGATGGACCATGCCCCCTTTAACACTTTTTTTCCAAAGTCACAGCACATAGCTCACCTAGACAATGTCAAGAGGCAAATTACATCTGTCAGTTCACCACCGACATGAGACGTATCCGTGGTAGTGGAGATGTTGTGGCTGACTTTTTCTCACACCGTCGCGCAAGTGTGAAGGCTATTCCTTGGAAACATAGCAGAACAACAACCGGACGACAGCGACTTCCACAGTCTGCTGCCTGCACAGCAAAGTCCAGCCTAAACCTGCCGCAGGTTTACATACCAGGAACTACAAACTTCATTATGGTGTGACGCAACCTGCAGCGTGCGTATATACTCAAACAGTTCCGGCGCCAGTTATAGGAGGTTTTCCATAACTTAGTGCATCTGGGAGTGAGAGCTATTGTCATGTTGTTCACAATGCAAGTGATTCGGCTGGGCATCAGAAATGATTGCCGAACCTGGGCTCAATCATGCAAGAGATGTCGATGGTGCAAGATTGGCAGGCGCGTGTCGATGTCACAGGCACCATCAAAACATCAATAGCACATTTCGTGCATGTACATTTGTATCTCGTGGGACCATTTCCGAGTTCCAGGTAGTATAATTACTTTCTTTATTCACTCTCCAGAATCCATCCACATAGTAGCAGAAACAGTGGCCAGAGCCTTTTGCAATGGCTGGTTCACAAGATGATAACAACAGATCATAGAGGGAAGATCGTGTCACTGTTGTTCAGCGTGCTTGTACACCTGTGCGGCTGGCCACATATCAGAACCACCAGCTACCACACCGCAAATAATTGTGGAATTGCAGTTTATTCATCTCATGATGTACATTTCCAATTAATTTTGTTTGTGTAAGGGAGACATGTCAGAATTGAGTGGTAAAAAGTTTCCGAAGAACTTTAAAGGCAGCTATAATGTACATCAGAGAGCAGTGGATCGATTCTTTACCATTGGTACTATTTGAATTGTGAAAGGTGTTGTAGTCCATGGAGAACAGCTATGACTTCCGGCTGAGCTCATTTCTCACAAACAAAGGCATTTTCCTACTGATGACTCCACAACGGACTTCAGTAAACATCTTTAGAGAAGAATGGGTGAAATTTGGCCAACAGCACCAAAAATACGAGGATATAGATCAGTCTTCGTCCACAAGGATCTGCTGACAATGACACGCATCTGACTGAGGGATGACACTATGTGGGCACTTTTACGACCTCCGTAGACAGGACCTTACAAAGTTCTCCAACGAGGCGTCAACACATTCAAAACTGAATTCTAAGGACGAGACTGTTTCTATTGAATACCTGAACCCGGCCCACTCAGAAGAAGACATGATAGCCCAGCGGCCACCGGTCGCGGCGTGTACACCCACGTGAATGAAGAACAAGATTTCCTCTCCGCCTCACAAGCCACCAGCCGCAGATCTGGAGGCTCTTCGGCCTTTTCTCAGATCTACCAATGGACATAGACACCATCCATACCATGACTAGCCGTGGTTACAAGGACTGGAAGAACTGTGAAACGCCAGTTCCCTGATATCCCCTGACTGTGTAGTGACCTCAGCGATCGACCTACCATTTATGGATGGTGAAATATAGGTAGTATGTGATATTTTTTAGAGCATTTTCTTTTGTTCTAACTGCTGGATACGTGCTTCTTGGTTGTGACATGCTTTTCTAGATGTTAAGTTACTGTGAAACAAATGTGGCTTGTTCAAGACAGTCTTTGATTCAGTTAGAATAGGTGCCTACTTACATTAGAACTTAAAAATCCTACAATGGTTTCTACACTGGAAGAAGAACCTTAGAGTTTTCCAAACACATTCTCGATAGGTGTATAGTGTATTGTTTTGAGGCCTGCCAATTACGATTTTTCAATGTTTCGTTTACAATCTCTCGCCAGTCAAACAAGCGTGTGGCTATTCGCACCACCTTTTCATAGTATTTACAAACTGTACAACTATTCCTGACTCACTGTGAAGCAAAAGTACTTACAAGAAAAAAATTAGCTTGGAAAAAGAACGCTCAGCTTTTGCAACGTCTGTGGGTTTTGTTAGAAACATCAGGACAGCTTTAAACAAAGTTCTCACCAACATCAGCTGTGCTGAAAATGGAGAAGAAATGTCACTGAAAAACTTTAGTGCTTCATTTTTGAGACATCCGTTACAGACGGTAGATATGAAGAAAGATTAGTTATTTGGTACGCAGGTGTCTATAACAAACTTCGTTCTTTAAAACCAGGCAGCGGTACTTAGTAGCGAATGAGTGTTTTCAATCATCCGATAGAAAAAAAAAAATGTTACTTTACGCCCCCTTATGGGGCTTTGTCCTCAAATATCTCGTCAAAATGATTCTGTATGTTGTAATTCATGTGTTAGGCACTTTAAATGAGCTACCTTTCACAGATGCTGAAAATATCCTCAAGTACTTTGTCGCATGATCCTTTCATGGCAATCATTTCTGAGTGCAATCGAAAGATATGCCGCAGCTGTAAGACACAACACTTGCATTCAGGAGGACAGGAATTCAAATTTCTGTCCGCCTATCCAGACAAATTTTCCTTGATTTCCGCCGGCCCCACTCTCCTCATCCCCCCCCCCCCCCCCATCCTCCTTCGCTCTCAAACTGGATGAGGTAAATGCCAAGGTGGCTCGTTTGAAAGTGCCCTGCTGTTTTCCTTCGCAATCCTTCTTTAATCCGAGCTCGTGATCTGTCTGTAATGACCCCGCTGTCGATGGGACATTAAACGCCAATTCTCCTCCCTTTTTCTTTTTCGCCATCGATGGGCGTTAAACCCTAATCTTCCGTCTTCGTTTATGACAGCGGCGTTCGTGAGAAGTCATTTGCAGCTGCAACATCCGTACTCTTACACTGCAATGTATTACGCGGTGTATTAATTTTTTGTAGTTGTAGTTAACCTGAAAAGGGTGAGTTTATGTTTTTAAGACCTTAGCTTAGTACATTTTTTACCTTTACGAATTATGTTTGTCAGAGCCTTAAGAACGTCAGTGAATCACTAAGTGTGTACATCGCGTTATATTTGGTGTCTTTAACATTGCCTTGGAAGTAGTCACGGAAAAGTTTTTAAATATATCGCCGTAGCATGCTGTGATCAGAAAATTTGTCTAAGGGACGATCAAAAAGATACCCATTCGAAGGCCGTTCAGTCTAGAATCGGTGTGCCATTCAGGAAAAGTCGCCTGAGCATTGAGGTAATTATCGTACTGACGCACCAGGTTGAAGATATCCGTTTGTTAAAAAACCTTGTGTTCTGCTGAGTGAGGAAGGTGAAACACTGAATCATGTAATCTTATTTATCTCTAACCGAAAAGACAAATACTAATTTGCGTTGATGTAGCTTTAAAAATGCTTCAACAGTCCTTTAATAATGATTTATTTCCAAAACAAATTTTCTCTCACTATTTCACCCCATTAGTGATTAGTGACTATATTTCCAGAAATGTTGAAGCATGTATTTTAATTTCTGAGCGAGAAACAAAATACCAATTTTTGTAGTTCTAGCTTAAAAACTGCGTTAATAGAAACATATTTTCAGAAAAATCTTTCATCTCCTAGGGATGGAATTTCAAAACAATTCCTACATCCTCTTCAAATTTCAAGTTTCTGTCCTTTGCGGTTCTGAGTGTACGGTGATGAGTCAGTCAGGACACTGCCCTTTTTGTATAGATTGGAGTCGCGCTATATTGCATATACGCTGCCGTAACGTCCTCAAATGGAAACTTTTTGATCGACCCTTAAGGACTAAATTTAAATTGTGACTTTATTCTTTTTTGTCCAGCTTTTTATACGCCACTCACTATGACACATGCGCCCTCATAACATTGACCGAAATACTTATTCATATATAATTCCTTTCATTAATTATATGCAGTTAATTGACGTTCATGTCATATTGCAGACTGATCTATGAACTTGTTAAAGGACATAAATAATTTGTGTGTATTTACGTCAGAATGATTTTCAAAACAATCTTTTATTGATTTAAATTAGTGAAAGACTTCTTCTGACAGATGAATTTCACTAAATATTCTATTTTTCCATCCTATTTTAATATTTCCTCATTTCTTTCCTTTTTTTCATAAATTCCAGAGGCACCTACTCATCAGGGACATTGCCACGGTCATCCCAATCTACTTACATCTCTACTATAATCATTTCATTCTGCAACTGGTGTTTCTTATCTTGATGCACTAGAACTATGGCTCTTTCCTCAATTGGAAGAAGGTGTGCAACAGAAATTTATAATTCAGCAAGATGGTGCGCCGCCTCACTAGCATAACTCAGTACACGACAGGTTAAATAGCCTTGTACCTGACCTCTTGGTTGGTTGCAAGGGGGTGGGTGACAGCTTTTTTCGCATAGTCTCCATGTTCATCCGATGTGACACCATGCGAATTTTGCATTTGGGGCTCCGAAAAGGATCGTGTATGTATGCCTCCGCTACCAGCTGATCTACCCGACTTAAGGAACAGGACTGAGGCAGTTGTTGCAACAATTACTCCAGACACACGGATCAAGATTTGGGATGAACTTCACTGCAGACTTGATGTGTGTCCTTGAAATGAAAGGTGCTCGCATTGAACACTTGTAAGGAAAAGTGTTTGAGTTGCTCTTTCATTTGATGTATTATTTATAATTGTAAGTAATGTAATAAATGTTACGAAGCCTTAACACCCCGATATTCATTTTAAAATACACGATATATCGTGAACTAAAGCACTTCTCTGCAGCAGCCCATGCCGTTGCTTGGCATCAACTTAAAATGAAATAAATAGGGAGCAACATGAGTGTTCACACCCCAAGTCTCTAAAATCTTAAGAAAACAATGGTATGCAGTAAAAGCACGCAGCAACATCATCGGTCAGAACGTAAGCTATTAATTGACATCTGACTTCCGACAATACGTGGCACTCAAAACACAGACGTCGTTTGTACCCTTTTGCTGACACAAAAAATATATTCTCACAGGCACGTATATTTAACGAATGTGACGACCTTCGACACTGCAATTATATTTGGAATGATTTTGTTTCACGAATTAGTCATCCAGACTGTTTAAGGAGGTCTGGGTGAAAGTGTTCGTGTTGGAGGAACATCAATGTAATAAATCTTGCAATTACAGCAAAATTCCAATATTACAAATTATATATTATCCTATGAAGTTTCTGTGCTAAATGATCTCTGTATTTGCTCGAACAGACGTTGTTCGACAAGCTGAGTGTGTTAGTGCGGTGTCTTAAGACGTACATATTTCTTGCACATATAATAAGAAATAATTTATTTTTATAACGATTTCTAACGATTATAGATGAACTTCAAATATTTAGATGTAGTTTTGTCAGAAAAAAAATTGCCTTTTAAATTGTAGGTGTTTAACTCTGTGACACCGTGCAGTTCATATTCTCAATCATAGTTACAGCGCATCCGCATTTTCTTGGCTTCTCGTCTCCCTGGCACTGAATCGGTAAAGGACGCTGGAATTGGAAGTTCTAATGAGTTAATTGTTCTCACTGCCAACTTTGGCGATCGGTTGATAATTTGCGCAATAAGCCTGACGTTATAATCGTCATTATTTAATGTGTGTTTCGTTTCGGTGCTATGCAGTTTTTAGGGGTATCATTTGTACATTACTTCTTAACGTCACTGTGTAGCCCCTGATCTGACACAAGTATTAATCGTTCACTCTGAAAACTTCTCGGAGCAGGGGTTGATGAGAGTCGTCGTTTCATACAAATCGGGAAAGAACGTAAGACTTCGGACTGATAGTCACTTGTTTCTTGCCTCTGTCAACTTGGCTTCCAATAGTATCTTATCAACTAACTTAAACCATTTCACATTCAATTACAATAACATTTCCGCGATCTTGAACTCTTCATTTTTCGTTGGCTTTTATTTATGAGTACGTAGACCGACTGTATGCAGCGTCATCTCATAGTTAAAGTTAACTAAATGATTTGCATTTCCCTACATAAGAATAATTTTCAAAACCAACTTTGATTATTTCATTACAAGATGAGATTTCACTTGACTTAACGATTTAATTATTTTTTCCACTTTAATTTTTACTTGTATGTTTTTTCTGTTTCTTTCTTTCGGGCATAAGGGCCACTCATCTTCGTGGGCAATGCCCCGGCAGCTGATATGACAATATATTAGCTGTAATGGCAACGAAGAGACCTGTCCTCTTTGAGGACGTTCACATTTAAACTGGTGTCAGTGATCACGAGGCAGTTGTGGTGGTGGTGGTTTGTGTTTAACGTCCCGTCGACAACGAGGTCATTAGAGACGGAGCGCAAGCTCGGGTTAGGGAAGGATTGGGAAGGAAATCGGCCGTGCCCTTTCAAAGGAACCATCCCGGCATTTGCCTGAAACGATTTAGGGAAATCACGGAAAACCTAAATCAGGATGGCCGGAGACGGGATTGAACCGTCGTCCTCCCGAATGCGAGTCCAGTGTGCTAACGAGGCAGTTGTAATAAGAACGATAACGAAAGTAAAAAGGGCACGTAAATTAGGTGTAAACAACACTATTGTTTGGAACAAGTGAACTGCCAAGACCGAGAGATGTGATCACACCGAAATTTGCCGGCCGGAGTGGCCGTGCGGTTCTAGGTGCTACAGTCTGGAGCCGAGCGACCGCTACGGTCGCAGGTTCGAATCCTGCCTCGGGCATGGATGTGTGTGATGTCCTTCGGTTAGTTAGGTTTAATCACTTCTAAGTTCTAGGCGACTGATGACCTCTGAAGTTAAGTCGCATAGTGCTCAGAGCCATTTGAACCACAACGAAATTTGTTCCACCGGTTAGGGACATGACATTATGCAAATCATTAGCATTACAGACATGTACAAGCACTGTGACTGTGGAAATTCAGTGCGGAGTAGCGCCAGCACACTCTGTAATCAGAGCCGCTAGGCGTCATGGTATGGAATCAAAGAGCTTCTGAATACGCTGCTGGGGGAATACTTTGCCACACGGTTTGAGGTGCGTCCACAAAGCATCAATTATGGTTGCAGGAGGCCCTGAGCGAAGAAGTTGCCGACTGACCACATTCCAGACATGTTCGATGGGCGACATGTTAGTCAAATGGGCAGGCAGAGAGAGCAGTGGTACCCGCCGTTCTTGGAGAAGGCTTGTTAGATGCTGCTGGCTGTACTGCTGAAATATGGCACGTGGAACGACCTGCAGGAGGGGCAGCGAGAAACAGCTGAAGTTTCTTTAAACCTCTTGATGTGGTGGTAGCTGTTCAGATTGCCCTCTAGCCACAGAATGCGAGATCGTGTGTTACAGGTAATGGTACCCAAAACCTTCACACTTGGCATTTGTCTGCTATGCTGCTCAACAATACAGTCTGTCGGACTGAGTTCACCACGACGGCGTCGAACCTATATGTGGGGAACACTGTAGGACAGGTTGAATTGGGCTCGTCCGAAAACACTACATTTGGCCACTCAGCACACCATGTCGGCATTGACGTGCCCATTTCGGTCTGCAGCGTTGGTGGTTGTCAGTGGAAGCAGACGCAATGCCGTGCGTGCCAGCAGTCCAGCCCGCAGAAGAGTCGAACCATCGATGCAGACATGTCCACACACGTTGCAGTGCTCCAGCGTCGTGCCAACTTTGTGGACGAAGCTGTTATGTCCGTTACGGATGAACGCACAAGATGGCGGTCATCTCACATTGCGTTGTCCAGTACGCTGTCGACGCTGTGTTCTACCCTTATCTTTTCATTGGTTACACATACGTCTCACTGTTGAAGCGGCGTGCCCTGTACGAGCCGCAGTGTCACAGAACGACAGACCAATCTCCTGGAGACCAATCATTTACTCACGATCAAACGCACTCGCAGGCCGACATTCCATCCTGTCATGTCGGCGAGCCATAGTACCACTTGGTTACACGTTTCCACTTCACATGGCGGCTCCGCACTCACTGAGTGTTGCGTAATAATTATCTAACTGGTCACACAAAAGAGGACGCTGTTGGACCCATGTGCACGCCACCTCTCTCCCATTTACATCACTTATTATGGTTCCACTGTTGTACACATTCTCTTATTGTGGCGTGTTGCAGACCATCGCATGTGAGTCTTTCACTATTTGCAAATAATAGTGTATATCCAATAAACTATGTACAGAGACAATAGTTTCATATCACAATGACAAACTTGCAACCCTTAGTTCAGGACAAGAGCAAGTAGAGGAACTATGGCTCAAGTTTAGAGGAATAGTTGATCATGCACTGGGTACATATGAACCAAGTAGAGAAGTTCGTGATGAAAGGGATCCTTGGTGGCACGTTATCACTGTAAATAAAATTCTAAAGGAATGGAGACCAGACTACAACATAACAACAATAAAACAAAACACAGGGCTATGGGTAGATAGGTGCTGCATGAAACTCTGAGTATTGGCTGCCAAGAGGGCAATGTTGAAGCCTCCAATGACTACCATAGCAGAATATTATCGAAAGATTTCTCACAAAATCCAAAGAAATTCTTGTGTAAAGTCTGTTAATAGCACCCAAGTTAGTGGCCAGACACTCATGAATGAGGCAGGAACTGAAATTGAGGGTAGGAAAGGAAAAACATAACTATTTAACTCTAATTTGAAGTTTTCCTATAAAAAATAAAACCCAAAAATATAACCACAGTGTAGTTCTTGTACCACTGCAAAGATGAGTGAAATAGATGTTAGTACCAGTAGCACTGAAAAACAGTTGAAGTCTATTAAAATTGATCAAAGGTCCAGGGCCTGATGGGGCCCGTATCCGATTCTATACAAGACATGGCAGTTGAATTAGCTCTCATTTTGACCGTAACATACCAAAGATCCTTCAAAACAAGAACTGTGCCCCGTTATTGGAAGAAACAACAGGTCACATCCCTCCACAAGAAGAGCACCACAAATGATCCACAAAACTATTGTCCAATAGAACTATCTTTGACATCCATTTGTTGTAGAATCTCAGAACATATTCCAAACTCAAATGTAGTGAGACATCTTCTACAAATTGAGTAGACTCTATGTGATTGCCGTAAGCTTAGTGACAACAGTGCATCCCAATTTAAGTTATACAATATAGCACTGAAGATGGTCACTCAGTGACAGAAAATCGATTTTGCAATAGTAAAAAATATACGACCAATGCTGTCTCTTTTTTCAAGTATACTAATGGTTAAAGTTGGTCAAAGGTTTTTTACCCACTGGAGAACGTCCCAAATATGCTGAAAGAATTGAACTGGGACACACTTACAGAAAGACGTATACTACCCCATGAAAGACTACCTAAACAGTTTCTAGAAACAACGTTAAGTGATGAAACTAGGAATAATACAACCCTTCATAATACAACCCGTCATAATACAACCCTTCATGTATTGCACCTATAAGAACCATGAGGGCAAGAGTAGACTAGGCACAGCATGCACAGAAATGTTTCAGCAATCATTCATTTTGCGCTCCATACATGAATGGAGTGGGAAAAAGCCCTGAAACTGGTATAATGGAAAGTACCCTCTGCCAGGCGCTTCACATGGGTTTGCAGAGTATAAACGTAGATGTAGAAATTATAAACATACCTATCGCTACTGCCAGTATACTTAAGCTATGTATACATAATTTAAAATCACATCCTTACAAAACAATTTATGAATAGAATAATACAATGAAAATTTTTAACAATAATTCAAGTCAAAAATATCTTGGTCATAATTCACACTTAACACTCAAAATAATAAACAATTATGGGAGAGCATTCATACAATGAGGCCCAGGATTGTATGGTAAGGTCCAAGTATATTCTGCTAATAAAACACAAGAAATTGGGCTGCATTGTCCACAGATGATTTGTTCATAGAATCGATGCAATTATTATTGATACTTCAATCATACAATGTGTTTGGACTACAATGAAGTCTACTATCGTGCTGCTTAGTTACTCTATTCAGTTACTAGCATCACCACCATACAAAATTCACTATTCCAAATTTTACTCTAGTTTCAATGCATGACATAATTCTTACAATTGGCATTAATTCATCCCAGTGGTGCTACCAACAGTTTTTATGAGTGCACATTCGTGATACAGCTGGCTGTTGATCTCATGACACGATATGCGAACGTAAGTATCTCCACTTGGGAATTTTAATCACACAGATTACAGATCTCTCTTAGAATAACCACTCGATTACGACAAAGTCCGTGCCTGATGGTCCTGCAACTGTTGTTGTGTGACTGAGTGTTGGTCTCACGACACGATATGCAAATTCGGAAATGTCACTTCCCATAAAAACTCAGTAATACTGAACTGTTGACACTAATGTAAAATGCATAACTTTGGTGTTGAAAACCTTAATCGTTTTTCTCAAATACGGCATTTTGCGATTTTGCAAGCCACAATGGGAGCTTACCCACGACTCCCTAACAGCTGTGCTACACCATGGCGGGGTAGGCAACGATACAACAGTACACTTACAGCTAGCCGCTTTAATCTGTGCATTTGCAACTTTGAGGAGAACCTGCTTCTTATTCCCCACATCCTGCCTAAGCCCTCTCCAGGCTTAGTGACCAATGCATCTCTATTGCACTCGCCGCAGCATCTATTCCCTGGCTCTGAGCACTATGGCTCTGAGCACTATGGGACTCAACATCTTAGGTCATAAGTCCCCTAGAACTTAGAACTACTTAAACCTAACCAACCTAAGAACATCAATCACGCCCATGCCCGAGGCAGGATTCGAACCTGCGACCGTAGCAGTCCCGCGGTTCCGGACTGCAGCGCCAGAACCGCTAGACCACCGCGGCGGCCTATTCCCTGGCATCCGACGCATAATGGAAAATGAGGACGTCACGAAATGGCAAGAGACATCAAAATGAATGCAGAGATCAGGCTCAGAATCAGAAAACTGAATAGAATATAGACTGACATTCCTCCAGAAGGCAAATTCAGAATTCTCTATAAAAAACAGTATGCAAATCACTGAGGGTAATACATAAAGCTCTCCTGAAAGGAGTCACCTGAGAATGGACACTGAAAGGTCTCAGTTTTTTGAACCACCTCCGAATGCACCAGACACTGAGTGATCAGAGTGCGAAATCCAAATGATTTCTAAATGAATTAGAATTATCCAAGATTGTCACTGCTCAGTTACTTTGTTCTTCTTCCCCTACTCTGTTCTTCAGGCTGCTGAGTTTCCCATTGTGTCATCTTGTCATTTATGGGCTCAGTTTGCAATGTCACCCAGTAAACGATGAGTAACTCCCCTGTCAATCTTCGTTAAAGGGGTCCAATGTTTCAGAGCTTGCTTCAAAAAGTCACTGGGTGGTAGTCAGCGTGTATCGCGTGAATTATGGTGGCATTCTCTTGCTGTCTAAAATTGCAGCACCTGCCACTGTCCATGACTAGTTCACTAGTGACTATCAGATTATCTTGATATAACAGCTGAGAATGTCTCCAAGAGTCTCTAGGTGTACCTGGGCCACCAAAAAGGCCATTTGCTGATAACAGCAAAGTCTTTGAGCCCCTCTCTCACATGTCTCAAGTCCTCAGGACTTAGCAGCGTCCCAAAGCTGTCAGTACAGTCATTAAACGGGACACGCTTTACAGAGCAAAACACAACACTTGAAAACTGTACCTATCTGTCTCCTGCAGCTTTCAAGAGATTGGGAAAATAGCAAAGCTTGGCTTAACTGGAACCTTTTCCTCCAAAGCATCAAGCTGCAAAGTATTTCAGTGGACGGCTGCTCACCACAAAGAGGACACATTAAGTGACAGAGAGGATACAAACAAACACACATTCATACATGTGTAACTGGTACATACAAATGACCACTGTCGTCTCCTGGTGAGGAGGCCCAATTGCAGTGGCCGGCCGCGGTGACCGAGCGGTTCTAGGCGCTTCTCTGGAACCGCGCGACTGATGCGGTCGCAGGTTCGAATCCTGTCTCGGGCATGGATGTTCGTGATGTCCTTAGGTTAATTACGTTTAAGTAGTTCTAAGTTCTAGGGGACTGATGAACTCAGATGTTGAGTCCCATAGTGCTCAGAACCATTTTTGAACAAATTGCAGCGAACAGTAATCACAGCTGGGATATATAATGGCGGTACAGGAGAGGTGCAGGTTGGGAACGTGAAGGATACCAGGTTAGGAGTGATGGAAGATGCTATATTACTGCCATTTGCAGTATATGGGTAGGGGGTGGGGCAGGATAGTGGGCTACTAGGTGCAGGATTGAAAGGCTATACTGAGGAGAGGGGGAAGGGTAGAGGAGAGAAGCATACGAGTAAGGCGTACATAGGTGCAATGGAAAAAGAGCATGTATGATGCTGGAGTGGGAGCAGAGAAGAGGTTACAGGCAGATGGCAGAAAGGGACTAACAATGTTTGAGGCTTGGGTGGTTATGGGAAAGAAGGATATGTTACAGGGTGAGTCCCCACGTATGAACTCTGGAAACTCCAGTGTTATTGGGAAGAATCCAGTTGGACCAGGCAGCGAAACATTTGTTTAAGTCAGGCACATCATACTGGGTCGCCTGCCCAGGAACTTGGTGATCCACCTACCGCCTGGCCGCAGTTTGGTAGTGGCCACTCATGTGGACAGACACCTTTTTAGTAAACATGGCTATGTGGGACGCCACATAGTAATTGAAGCTAAGTCTATAGACTACACTGCTGCATTCATAGGTGTTCTGGCTTTGAAATGATTGAAAAACCGTGTGGCAACATTGAAGTAGTTAGTAGTGGGAAGATGTGGGGAACAGGTCTTACAATTTGCTCATTTACAAGAATGTGGGGTAAGGGGCTGCAAACTGCAGTGGAATAGGGAAGGACAAGGATATTGTGTATGTTGGTGGGCAGTATCGTACCACTGTGAGAGGGATGGAAAGTGTAGTGGAGAGAATATTCTCATTTCAGGACATGCCGAGAGGAAGTCAAAATCCTGACATTGACAGTGACTCAGTTGATCCAGCTCTAAGTAGTACTAGATCATGAGGTTGGCACGTTTTCGTGGCTCGTCAGTGGGTACGTGGGAGGTGGTAGGTGCTTGGGGAGAAACGACATGAGAGAACTATTTCTGGACGTTGTTATCACATCTGCAGTAACAAGTAGTTACTCTCCAAATATAGTGAGGGTCTTCCTGAGGCCTCCATAGACCAAAATTATACTCTCAACCTTCTCCACAAACACACTTCCTATGCCTTGTCTCAGCAGTCACTTACCATCTCTGACATGCTCACTGACTGATCGTGAAGGAACACCTCCCCCCCCCCCCCCCCCCCCCCCCCCACCACCCAATTTTGGCTCAGTATAGCTGATGGCTGGAGCAAGTGACTCAAGTTCTGTGCGTGGGTTTATCCTCACAACCCCACTCACATTGGTATTCTTCTGCCCACCAAATCTATGTAATGTCCCTATTCCATTGCTGCTCAAAACTTCTTGCAGCATGGCTAATACCCCTGTAAAAAACCTACATGCAACACATGTCGTATACATCTTCCCACTATCAGCTACTCCATTTTTGCATAGGCATTTCCTGCGTCATCAAAGTAAGGATACCTGTCAAAGCAGCCACGTGATATACCAACTAATATGCAACCACTTTGGGATATTCTATGTGGGGATGACCACTATAGCGCAGTCTGTCCAGCCTAATAGCCACAGCCAAACTGTGTTCAGGAGGTGGGTTAAAGGCGCAGTTTTTTGGGTCCTTTATCGTCCCACGTCCAAATATTTGCTGTTCCTTGTGATATTTGTCGTAAATTTATCGACCAGTTTCATCGTCGATGATGTACTGAGTTACTGTAGCTATCACTGGCCTAGCCAAGTGCAGAATTTCAGAGTTAACGTTCCTCGCTGGCAGTGATCTCTGATATAGTGATAACTGCTTGGTGTGTGTGCTTGGCGTGGCACAGCAACAGTAGCATTGAAGACTAACAGTTAAGTACAGAAAAAGTGTATGCAGGCGGCGTTGATCAGTCACACTTACTAATTTTACTCCATACTAATAATCCACGTCGCGTTCAGACGCACTTAAAGATCCAGTGTGAAGTGATTAATGTCGTATGGTGGTATGCTGGATGTTGCTAAAACTGAGAGTCTTTAAAGTGTTTGAAATGAGTAATGATTTCGCCAACAAGTCGCACAGTCTGTGATTCGTTAACAATTGTTCTGTCGAACCCACCATTGTCTGCTTCTTGAAAAGTACGCCTACTAGTCAAAGAAAATATGTCGTTAGCTCCTTGGAATGGAGAGAGGCAGCAGCATAGTTTAATATAGGATACCAGCAGGTCGAGTTGTAAGTTGCTAAGCATGCCATGCAACGCAATGTCCTTTACTTCAACAACTGCTTCACAGTCTGTCATGCGGATTCTTCTCATTAACAGCAGTTTTTCTGGATTGTGTCTCCCTGCAACGTATCCTTCATTACTGTAACGTTCCTAGTCTGAACTTTCACTAGTCGCTATACAATTGTGACATATGAAAATCTGTGCCGGACCGGGACTCGAACCTGCATTCCCCGTTTATCGTGAGCTGCTGCCTTAACGTCATCGGCTATCCGAGCACGCCTCCCGGATTGACCCAAACTACTATATGTCACGCTGACTACGTCTTTATATCACAGACCACTGATTCTTGCATTCACGTAACAGAGAGAATGAGACAACAAGGAACCGGGACCAATGTTGCTGCCATCGTGTGCCTCACAAGGCTTGTAATAAATGCATCTCTGAAAGAACAGAGACAGTTGACGATCTACAGCTGTACGAAATATTTTCGAAATTAATTCATTGGCTACGAATTCCTGAAGCTCACTGTGCAATTCGTGAAAAGTATGTATTAAGCGTGAGTCTTTTATGACGCTGCTGCTGTGGCATCAGTCTTCTGACGGTTTGACACAGCCCGTCACGATTTCCTCTCCTGTGACAATCTTTTCATTTCAGAGTAGCATTTGTAACCTACGTTCTCAATTATTTGCTGATGTATTCCAATCTCTGTCTTTCTCTTTAGTTTTTACTTTCTATAGCTCGCTCTAGTACCATGGAAGTTATCCCCTGATGACTTAACAGGTGCCCTATCATTCTGTCTCTTCTTCTTGTCAATGTGTTCCATATGTTCCTTTCCTCGCCGATTCTGTGGAGAACCTCCGTATTCGTTACCTTTTCACGACATCTAATTTTCAACATTCTTCTGTAGCACCACATCTCAAATGCTTCGATTATCTTCTGTTTCGGTTTTCCTAGAGTCCATATTTGACTATCATACAATGCTGTACTCCAAACGTGCATTCTAAGAAATTTCTTTGTCATATTAAGGCCTATGTTTCATACTAGTAGACTTATCTGGCTGAGGATTTCTCTTTTTGCCACTGCTAGTCTCTTTTTTATGTCCGCCTTGTTCCCTCTGTCATGGTTTATTTTGCTGCCTAGATAGCAGAATTCCTTGACTTTGTCTGCTTCGTGAGCCTCAGTCGTGATGTTAAGTTTACCGCTGTACTCATTTCTGCTACTTCTCATTACTTTCGTCTTTCTTTAATTTACTCTTCGTTCATATTCTACATGCATTAGACTGATCATTCGATTAAACAGGTCCTGTAATTCTTCTTCAATTTCATTGAGGTTTGCAATGTCATCAGCGAATCTTATCATTGATATTGTTTCACCTTGAGTTTTAATCTGGCACTTGAATCTTTTCTTTTTATTTCTGTGATTGCTTCTTCGATGTATGGATTGAACAGGAGGGATGAAAGACTACATCCCTGCCTTACATCCTTTTTAACTGAAGCACTTTGTTCTTGGTCTCTCCCTCTTATTGTTCCGTCTTGGTTCTTGTAGATATTGTATATTACCAATCTTTCCCTATAGCTTACCCCAACTTTTCTCAGAATGTCGAACATCCTGCACCAGTTTACATTATCGAATGGTTTTTTCCAGGCCGACAAATCCTATGAACGTCTTGCTTCCATTCTCAACTGCAATGTCAGAACTGCATCTCTGTCGCCTTTACCTTTCCTCAAACCAAAATGATCGTTATGCTAACAGATCTTTAATTTTCTTTTCCATTCTTCTACATATTATTCTTGTCAGCATCTTGATGCACGAGCCGTTAATGTGAATGTGCGATAACCCTCGTGTTTTTCCGAAAGTCTGTCTACCACCAGTCTCATACATTCTACACACCAACCTGTGTAGTCGTTTTGTTGCCACTTCCCCCTATAATTTTAGAAATTCTGATGGAATGTTGTCAGTTACTTCTGCGTTATTTGATCTTAAGTCCTCCAAAGCGCTTTTAAATTCCGACTTTAATACCGGATGCCCTATCTCTTCCGTATAGACTCACGTTTTTTCCTATGTCACGTCAGCAGACAAGTCCTCCCCCTCAAGAGACCTTCAGTGTACTCTTTTCACTCATTCGCTCACTCCTCTGCATTGGAATTCCCACTGCATTCTTAACGTTACCACGCCTGCTTTTGATTTCACTGTCGACTGTTTTTACCATTCTTCATTTTTCATGCAGCCATTTCACCTTAGCTTCGCTGCACTTCCTATTTATTTCATTCCTAAGTGACTTGTATTTCTGTGTTCCTGAATTTGTCTGAACATTTTTGTACTTCCGTCTTTAGCCGATCAGCTGAAGTATTTCTTCCGTTAGCCACGGCTTCTTCGCTGTTACCTCCCTTGTACCTATATTTTTCATTCCAACTTTTGTGATTGTCTTTTTTAGAGATGTCCATTCCTCTTCAACTGAACTGTCTACTGAGCTATTCCTTATCGCAGTGTCTATAGCCTCAAGAACTTCAAGCGCATCACTTCATTTCCGCATGACACATCTTTGCACTCTGTTTCTTCTTATCTAGTCTCTTGAATTTCATCCTACTCTTCATCACTTATAATTTGTGATCTGAGTCTATATCTGATCCTGGGTATGCCTTACAACCCAGTATCTGATTTCGGAATCTTTTCCTGACCCTGATGTAATCTAACAGAAATCTTTCCGCATCTCCGGGCCTTTTCCAACTATACCTTATCCTCTTGTGATTGTTGAACGGGTATTCGCTATTATTAAGAGATATTATTTCATTTTTCTGCTGCTGTTTCATAGTTAATCTAATGAGCATACTGGAGCAGTATGTCTGAGACGGCAGCGTTGTGCACACCACGGTAGGCAGTGTGCCGCTGGAACCGTCTCTATAGCGTCATCGTTGGCAGAAGACAGTCACTGAATCTCAGGTCAAGCGGGACTACTTTAGGGGGAAAGGGTGGTTCGCAGGACTCAGGCAATGACTCGGTCAGGAGCACCTGTATCTCTGGGGTCATTGTACACAACAGCCGTCCCATAGCCCCCAGAGGATCACTGAGCGAGACATTCTTCTCTTTCTGCGCAACTTCAAAGGTTCAAATGCTGGGACATCATCTCACCAGCGCAGAAAGGTCTGTTGTCTCCACTCTGAAAATTTGGTTCACCCAATAGTATTGCCTCGCTCTGGACAGAGTTCTTAGCGCGTAAAGTTAACCAGTCATGAAGACACTGCTTCAGCTGAATGCCAACTTCGTGTTCAAAAATGTGCATCTTGTACGCAAGAGGACTGAAGCTGTGTGCGCTTTCCCCAGTTTTTCATGATTTAGCAACAATTCTCGCCCGTCACATCGGCAACAGCATCCCTCTGATTTACAGTTTTTTTGAAGAGTTCAGACTTGTGTAGCAAAAGCATCCCCTCGATTTATAGCTTTTTTGGAGATCATCGCCGTCCGCCATTTGGTGTTGGTCGGCACACCATATTCTGTGCAGCTCATTACTTGCTTACTTTGCCGTGGCACTTTTGTTGTTTATTTTGGTTATATCAGTGGTTGTTGTTGTTGTGGTCTTCAGTCCTGAGACTGGTTCGATGCAGCTCTCCATGCTACTCTATGCTGTGCAAGTTTCTTCATCTCCCAGTACCTACTGCAGCCTACATCCTTCTGAATCTGCTTAGTGTATTCATCTCTTGGTCTCCCTCTACGATTTTTACCCTCCAAGCTGCCCTCCAGAACTAAATTGGTGATCCCTTGATGCCTCTGAACATGTCCTAACAATCGATCCCTTCTTCTGGTCAAGTTGTGCCACAAACTCCTCCCCAATTCTATTCAATACCTCCTCATTAGTTATGTGATCTACCCATCTAATCTTCAGCATTCTTCTGTAGCACCACATTTCGAAAGCTTCTATTCTCTTCTTGTCTAAACTATTTATCGTCCATGTTTCACTTGCATACATGGCTACACTAAATACAAATACTTTCAGAAACGATTTCCTGACACTTAAATTTATACTCGATGTTAACAAATTTCTCTTCTTCATAAACGCTTTCCTTGCCATTGCCAGTCTACATTTTATATCCTCTCTACTTCGACCATCATCAGTTATTTTGCTCCCAAATTGCTAAACTCCTTTACTACTTTAACTGTCTCATTTCCTAATCTAATTCCCTCAGCATCACCCGACTTAATTCGACTACATTCCATTATCCTTGTTTTGCTTTTGTTGATGTTCATCTTATACCCTCCTTTCAAGACACTGTCCATTCCGTTCAACTGCTCTTCCAAGTCCTTTGCTGTCTCTGACAGAATTACAATGTCATCGGCGAACCTCAAAGTTTTCATTTCTTCTCCATGGATTTTAATACCTACTCCGAACTTTTCTTTTGTTTCCTTTACTGCTGGCTCAATATACAGATTGAATAGCATCGGGCTGGCCGAAGTGGCCGTGCGGTTAAAGGCGCTGCAGTCTGGAACCACAAGACCGCTACGGTCGCAGGTTCGAATCCTGCCTCGGGCATGGATGTTCGTGATGTCCTTAGGTTAGTTAGGTTTAACTAGTTCTAAGTTCTAGGGGACTAATGACCTCAGCAGTTGAGTCCCATGGCGCTCAGAGCCATTTGAACCATTTGAATAGCATCGGGGGTAGGCTACAACCCTGTCTCACTCCGTTCCCAACCGCTGCTTCCCTTTCATGCCCATCGACTCTTATAACTGCCATCTGGTTTCTGTACAAATTGTAAATAACCTTTCGCTCCCTGTATTTTACCCCTACCACCTTCAGAATTTGAAAGAGAGTATTCCAATCAACATTGTCAAAAGCTTTCTCTAAGTCTATAAATGCTAGAAACGTAGGTTTGCCTTTCCTTAATCTTTCCTCTAAGATAAGTCGTAGGGTCAGTATTGCCTCCCGTGGTCATACATTTCTACGGAATCCAAACTGATCTTCCCCGAGGTCGGCTTCTACCAGTTTTTCCATTCGTCTGTAATGAATTCGCGTTAGGATTTTGCAGCTGTGACTTATTAAACTTATAGTTCGGTAATTTTCACATCTGTCAACCCCCCTTTTTTTCGGGGGAGGGGGGGGGGGGAATTGGAATTATTATATTCTTCATGAAGTCTGAGGGACTGTCGCCTATCTCATACATTTTGCTCAGCAGATGGTATAGTTTTGTCACGACTGGCTCTCCCAAGGCCGTCAGTAGTTCTAATGGAATGTTGCCTACTTCCGGGGCCTTGTTTCGACTTAAGTCTTTCAGTGCTATGTCAAACTCTTCACGCAGTATCATATCTCCCATTTCACCTTCATCTACATCCTCTTCCATTTCCTTAATATTGCCCTCAAGTACGTCGTTCTTGTATAGACTCTCTATGTACTCCTTCCACCTTTCTGCTTTCCCTTCTTTGCTTAGAACTGGGTTTCCATCTGAGCTCTTGATATTCATGCAAGTGGTTCCCTTTTCTCCAAAGGTCTCTTTAATTTTCCTGTAGGCGCTATCTATCTTATCCCTCGTGAGATAAGCCTCTACATCCTTACATTTGGCCTCTAGCTATGCCTGCTTAGCCATTTTGCACTTCCTGTCGATCTCATTTTTGAGACGTTTGTATTCCTTTTTGCCTGCTTCACTTACTGCATTTTTGTATTTTCTCCTTTCATCAATTAAATTCAGTATCTCTTCTGTTACCCAAGGATTTCTACTAGCCCTCGTCTTTTTATCTACTTGATCCTTTGCTGCCTTCACTATTTCATTCCTCAAAGCTACCCATTCTTCCTCTACTGTATTTCTTTCTCCCACTCCTGTCAATTGTTCCCTTATGCTCTCCCTGAAACTCTGTACAACCTCTGGTTTAGTCAGTTTATCTAGGTCCCATCTCCTTAAATTCCCACCTTTTTGTAGTTTCTTCAGTTTTTATCTGCAGTTCATAACCAATAGATTGTGGTCAGAGTCCACATCTGCCCCTGGAAATGTCTTCCAATTTAAAATCTGGTTCCTAACTTTCTGTCGTACCATTATATAATCTATCTGAAACCTTCTAGTATCTCCAGGGTTCTTCCATGTATACAACCTTCTTTCATGATTCTTGAACCAAGTGTTAGCTATGATTAAGTTATGCTCTGTGCAAACTTCTACCAGGCGGCTTCATCTTGCATTTCTTAGCCCTAATCCATATTCACCTACTACGTTTCCTTCTCTTCCTTTTCCTACTGTCGAATTACAGTCACCCATGACTATTAAATTTTCGTCTCCCTTCACTACCTGAATAATTTCTTTTATCTAATCATAAATTTCATCAATTTCTTCTTCATCTGCAGAGCTAGTTGGCATATAAACGTGTACTACTGTGGTAGGCGTGGGCTTCGTGTCTATCTTGGCCACAATAATGCGTTCACTACGCTGTTTGTAGTAGCTTACCCGCACTCCTATTGTTTTATTCATTATTAAACTTACTCCTGCATTACCCCTATTTGATTTTGTATTTATTACCCTGTATTCACCTGACCAAAAGTCTTGGGAACCTCCTGCCACCGAACTTCACTAATTCCCACTATATCTAATTTTAACCTATCCATTTCCCTTTTTAAATTTTCTAACCTACCGCCAGATTAAGGAATCTGACATTCGACACTCCGAGCCGTAGAACGCCAGTTTTCTTTCTCCTGATAACGACGTCCTCTTGAGTAGTCCCTGCCTGGAGATCCGAATGTATTTTACTTCCGGAATATTTTACCCAAGAGGACGCCATCATCATTTAATCATACAGTAAAGCTGCATGCCCTCGGGAAAAATTACGGCTGTAGTTTCCCCGTTGCTTTCAGCCGTTCGCAGTACCAGCACAGCAAGGCCGTTTTGATTAGTGTTACAAGGCCAGATCAGTCAATCATCCAGACTGTTGCCCCTGCAACTACTGAAAAGACTGCTGCCCCTCTTCAGGATTCACACGTTTGTCTGGCCTCTCAACAGATACCCCTCCGTTGTGGTTGCACCTACGGTACGGCTATCTGTATCGTTGAGGCACGCAAGGCTCCCCACCAACGGCAAGGTCCATGGTTCATCGGGGGGGATATCAGTGGTTTCCTGCTGTAAAGCTGACTTCGATTATGTCAGCTGTCCACGTAAGTAAACGTTGTTGCGCTGGCTCCATAGTCTTCCACAGTTTTTTGATACATCCCTCTGTATTTGCGTCATTTTATAATCTAATTTGAACTATACAGAACTTTACTATTGATCTCATTGTGATATATAACTGTCATTAGCGAGATAAACAAAGGTTAATCTCAGTTTTGACTTTGGTTTCAAGACCCTTTTACTTGTCTTATAATTTGTCCTTGGTTTGGTGACCCATTAAATACAAATATAACCGGTCATATTCTCAGTTGATTTACTGCACTCCACTACAATGACAGCTTGCTTATTATATTCTGAAAGCAATGACCAGTGCATTTGTTCATCTTATATCAGTACGACATAGTTTCTCTAGATATTATTTTGTCAGAACAATGAGGATTGCACCCGCTCATCTTATATCAGAACGACTTAGTTTCTCCTGATATTCGGTGTCCAAGCAAAGAGAATTGCACTCGCTCTTCCTGCATCGGTACACCACTCACTTAATTCTTATTGTGTAAAGACACGGGCATAGGACACGCTTGACTTGCATCACCGACACACAGCAATATCGGTTCATGGTTACTCTGGTCCACGAACTTTCTTTTGGTGTCTGTGAGCTTCCCGCGGTCAGGATGGCACAGTGAAACACGTCTTGAAGTACAAAAAGTTGTAACGAGCTTTTTGTGCCATTTTGCACTGATGTATGCTTGATTTAGCTACTGCAGCGTAGGGTACCTTGGTGCATGTTGATAGTTTGTTGTGTATCGATGTTTTGTTTGTATCTGCATTTTGGAGGATTTTATTAAAATATTGTGTGGCGTGTGAAGTGGTTTTTTGTTTACCGGGTCAAGTTTTCGTATTTTTGTGTGAATATATTCTTGTGTGCAGGCTTATTTGTTGATGTTAAATTCTGTGGACAGTTTTAAATTTAACTGCTCCTTACATGGCTAGGGCAGGTCGAGGGCTGTCTCGAGAAACAGTGAAAATTACTGGGCGACGGGATTCGATAAATCGAGAAAATTCGTGTCAGAATGTTTGACGGAGAGGCATCAGCAACAGTTGCGTTGCCTGAAACAAAGGAAACTGTACCTGCAAGTCAACAGAGTGAAACTAGCGACGTTTGAGGAACGGAAAGGGCAGCAGCACTGTGCATTTCTAACTGTGGAAACATGGGGGTAAAGCAGGTGATAGAAAAAGCAGAGGAAAGTGATAGAAAAGTCGAAGCGGACAGGAAACAAGCCGAGGAAGAAGAAGCCAGGGAAGAAGAAAGAAAAGCGGAGGAAAGAGATATAAAAGCTGAGAAAGATAGGAAACAAGCTGCAGAAAGAGATAGACAAACAGCGGAAAGAGACAGAAAGGCCGAGGAAAGCGACAGACGGCCAAGGAAGACAGGAAACAAGTCGAGGAAGACAGGAAACAATTTAGAAAGGAGATGGCAGGGTCACGGGGGGAGGGGGATTCGATGATCGTGTTAAATCGGTTGAGGGAGAAGTGGTTGAGGTCTCTAAAACAGTGGGATGCAACGTGCTCAGGGTGGTCCAGGCTGGGACAAATCTGAAGATAGTGGAGGAGGCAAGCAACTCATTTCACAAAGAGTACAGCTGGTGAGGTAGAGAACAGACTCTGAGATCACAAGACGAGTGCGATTCTCTGAAACTGAGGTGTCTGATTCACTTACGCAAATTTTGAGAAAAGAGGCTGTTCCGCCGCGAGTTACGAAGCCATTACTGGCCCTGTCAGATAGTAGGATACGAGGTAACAATGAGCGGCATATGTGAGATAATTCGATGTTTGGTGGCGTACCGCCAGCAACATAAAATGGGGTTACTGTAAGAGACAAAATGAAATGAAATGATCGTATGGCATTGATGGCCGGGAGCCCCACTTGGGGAAGTTCGACCGCCGAGTTCCCAAGTCTTTTCAGTTGACGCCACATTGGACGACTTGCGTATCGATGATGAAGAGAGCAACACGACAGCCAGTCCCCGAGCAGAGAAAATGTCTATCCAGAAGGGAATCAAACCTAGTCATGGCAGTCATATGCGCTGACCACTCAGCTAAAGGGGCGGACTATCTAAGAGGGAGGACTATTCCGATGTAAATGTGTCTGTCATCGATGTCCGCGTCTGTCAACGGACAGATCTTTGGCGATAAACATTTATTTTCATCAAGGAAATTTCTCACCTACACCTGCATTTTAAGATTTGGATAGAGCAATTTAAGGACAGTCTGCCTATTCTTGGCCAGTCCAAACAAAACTAGAGTTTATGAGTAGTCATATGAGTGATTGGTTAGTTATCGTGAAACTTTTCGCAGTCACCAGACACAGCACAACATTTGCGGAATTCGAATCCGAAATCAGAAATTATACTGGTCGACTGTCGAATGAACTAGGTATGACTATCATAAAGGCCCCTCCACTAGAGCCACACGCTTCCGGTATCTGCAGTATCCTTAGGAGATTTTAATACGGAATCAGCATCTCGATCATCCGTGCAGTAATGGCGAGCTGATTCGACTCATAATTAATACTATGCCAAGTGAACACAAAATATCGCTCCTCCATGTTGAGAAGAGCGACCTGGAAGCCTATAAGCTAGTTTTAACAGATCTCGATGACTATGTACGAGAAGACAAGATCTGCATCCTGGCGAAATCCATATAGTAACTCGCGAAACATTCAGTGGATGCATGGCAATTTCGAGGAAAATACCAACAGCGGCCGGCCTGAAAATCAAAGAAACAATTGGTGAAACCAAAGATCCAGACATTATGGGGCGAGACCACGTTCAAGAGATGTCATGCAAGGTCCACAGAGAGATCTGCAAAACGGAGGACTGGAAATGACTAAGATGAGAAGGGCTTCTGATAGCAGTCAACAAGCTTGACTATGTATTCAGCAGAAAGTACTTTTCAAACTTAAAAGTTTTTCTACAGTAGGGTTATCGCGGATTTTTCTTTATTGTGCGTAATTTGCATTTGTATGTAAGTAAGGTAGTTAGATGCTCCGTACCCATAAATTTTATTAGTGATTAGCATTGAATTCAATTTGTGTAAAATGTGTAAGAACTTTTTTTCTTGTGATTACGGTGTTGTGTGCATATGTATGTCGTTATCTTTTGAGACGAGCTATGAATGACTAAATGCATAGGGCGTCTTAGATAGAAGCACCTTGCGAAGATGCTTTTGTTTTTAAATTTGTGTGCAGGTCCAAGCCTGCTGGTCACAAAATCGTATGGCGCGACAATTCTTTACTGCAGAAGCATAACGCGTATTTCGCAAATGTTTCACATTTTAGTTCTGTCACCGTCAGCGAGAACTATCGGCGAATACTGGCGTCACTGTTGTACTTTTCTTTCACAAGTATGAAGAAGATAAGGTAACAAAGTAGGCCTCGTTCCTCTAAAACTGATTCTCTTAGGCGCTCCACTTGACTGTCTTGTTTCTTAATGCTGACTCCATGTGTTGTATGACATAAATTTTCTAGTGAGATAGTGAATATTTGTTTGTGAGAATTCATTAGTTTCTGTCTCCCGTTGTAATATTATGAAGGGTGCAGTGAATCACAGAGTGTCGCAAAAGGTGATTTTTGTATATGTGGTATGTGGAGGATTAAAGGATTTCGTGTTCTGAATGGGCAATAGGACGTACTGCAGATGTTACTGTGAGTTTTTCGGTCTACCGGCAGCTGCAAGACTGCACTGTGATACTTACCGAACTGATTTTAATGGTTCAAATGGCTCTGAGCACTATGGGACTTAACATCTATGGTCATCAGTCCCTTAGAACTTAGAACTACTTGAACCTAACTAACCTAAGGACATCACTCAACACCCAGTCATCACGAGACAGAGAAAATCCCTGACCCCGCCGGGAATCGAACCCGGGAAGAACTGATTTTACGATTTGCCTGTACAGCACAGAGTCACTTCGACTATGTTCTTCTGTTAGGTATTGTGTACTTCTGGACGTCATTTCTTTAGTATGTTCACTGGCCTGTGCGAATATAAAATGTTGTTAATGCGAATTTACGTCACCCTATCGAAACTTAATGCATAACACGTCTCGCTATGATCACCATATGAACAGATCTAGTGTGTACTTGGCCACCAGTATTAATTAATTAAACGTAAAACTTTTGGAAGCAACTAAATTTTGAAAGTTTTATGAGTAACTTCTTCTGTCAGGGTTCAAAGCTAACTTTGATGCAGTAACCTTGACTAGATTTGCATTGCATTTGATAGAATAATTAGACTAAAAAAAGAAGTTGCGGCAGGATTATAATGTGCTGTTCTCAGACTGTATGAATTGGCCATTAAACATCGCTGGACATTGTTTTAAAACGTTGTGCCGGCTGCGTATTTGGTGGACTGTGAGTAGTAGCGACACCTACCTCACATACAGCTTCTTCACAGTCAAGTCTCTGTGCAGAATATTATGCACTCAGATGAGATGCCTACAGCATAAATGCGCGTTTACATTGAGCTCAGAACATGTTTTTGTTCGGAACATTGTGAGCAACTTGTTCCCTCAACATGTTGGCAACATTGTTCGTTGTTCGCATTCCCATTTACACTAGCGACCAACATCTCTACGTATTCGCATAGTCTGCTGCGGAGAACTGATAGGTTACTTTGTGTATTCACATCAAGAGATACGCTATGTCAAGTGAAGAGGAAGAATTAATGGCATTTGGTGCTGCATTAATAATACTTAACGAAATGAACAGGCGAAGAAAACGACGTAGTTGTCGTTGGTGGACCAAAACATACTATAGAAGACGTGGCGGGAACGACATGCTTTGTGAGCTGAATTTGGAAGACTGTTCTGGCCTTCGTAACTTCATTAGGATGTCGCCGTCAGATTTCGAAATGTTTTTGAATATTATAGGACCAGTTGTTTCAAAGAAAGACACAAATTTCAGAAAAGCAATCCCTGTGAACCGAAGACTTGCTGTTACTCTTCGTTTTCTGGCATTAGGAGACTCCTATCAAATCCAGCCATACATCAAATAGTTCCATATCATCCAGGAAACGTAGATATTTAAATCCAAACCACTTCGTTTCGTAAAGTGTGTCAGTACCACATCAGAATTTTTACTTTCCTCTATTTTTCTTTTCTCTCGTCGTTACTGAGACAAGAGAGATTTAATTTTTTTGTGCACGTCACTGCTGCTGGTGCCAAGCGCCGCAGCAACCTTTTGTAATGAATCATGTTTGATTTTAGCATTTTTGTAACCTGCGCAACGTACATTCCACAAGCAACCCTCTGCCTCATAGAGCGATATCAATTGGAAAATTTTGTCTCGTGACCACTCTATTTCAAATAAAAATTAAGGGACATAAAATAAACGCACCACTAGACTCATAGCAAAACAACCACCAAAACACTCACTCAGAGCAAACGAACACTAGCGCTGCGTAGCGGAATTTAGTGGTAGCAGGTCACGAACAATGTTTCTTTGACCTCTACCGACGTAGCCTTGGAACATTGATTTTGTGTTGCGAACATGTTGCCAACATGTTGCGAACATCGGTAGTCCATTACTAGCCACGAAGAATGTTGTGAACAATGTTGCGAACTCAGTGTAAACGCGCCTTAAACAATCTCACGAATTTTTATTTGACGGTCTTGCGTTCCATGTCAGGGATTATTTCAATGGTTTCCATTGCGCTGACCTCAATTGGAGGACTGGGGCGCGCTTCGTCATCGGTGCTTGTCCGACCATGTATAAATTCATTGATCCAAAGTACATCCAAAGTAAATGGTCTTGAATGATGGTGCAGAGTGCGCGTGAACTTCATCCAGTTGTGTTTTGATTTGTGTGGCAGTCCAACCCTTCAGATGAATATGTTTAATAACAGCACGAAACTCGATTTTCTCCGCACCGTCGGAGAAGATACTACAGGAGGCAAAGGATGCCAATATATAAAACCGTGGACACTTTCGGTTTTGTTCCTAATAATGTTGTTCAAGAAGAGCTTCTGAGTGGTCCTATCACATTTGTAGGATGCAACATTAATTTTTCATGTACTACTACCGAGGTTGTTACTGACAATTCTTGATTAACAGTTGCTATAGTACGAGGAGGTGATAAGCCATTACTAGGATTGGAATCCTACTATGACAGAGACATTATCGCCTATCGTACCTTTTCTATTGGTGTGAAAGGTGATAGAAATTATGGTACTGCTGTTGTACTTACAGATAAACCATTCTCTTTACATACAAGAAACAGGAGACGTGTTAATTCTAATGAGAGAATTGGGCCAAGATTGATGGAGTATTGACAGATTATATTAAAGTTCAAGGTGACATTACTGTATATTATCATCCTTAATAAAGATCCTTTTCCTTTTAAAATAATCGCAATCTAAACACTGACCAATTCTGACGGCCGTCAACAATGAACTACATGGTGTACGTTATTGAAATTTTATCACACAATCTTCGGAATAATCAAGTTTACCAACCATGAAGGAACAACAAAAGTATTACATTCTTCCACGGACATGTACTGAACTTGCTTCCGGAGGAATAGAAAGTATTTTGGAAGATGTTTCACTGTATTGTCTTTTAGGTGGATCATAAATATATTTTAATTTTATTTACAGACTAATTATAGTAAAATATTACGTATAACATGGGTATTATAGGAAAGTGTGTGGAGACAAAAATTGTTGACAGAGACCAAGAGATGAATACAACAAGCAGATTCAGAAGGACGTAAGTTGCTGTAGTTATTCAGAGATGAAGAGGCTGGCGTAGGATAGAGTAGCATGGAGAGGTGCATTAAACCAATCTTCGGACTGAAGACTATAACAACAGCAACGACAACATGACATGCGTACAATTTTTATAGGTTACAGAGATACGGCAGGTTACAGACATAAGTTTTCATTTCGCGTGTTGGTACTCCAGTCGCTATGGGTTTATTACTCGATGGCATTTCTGTTTTGAAGTTAAAGCTATAAAGTTTGCTTGTGTTTACATAACTGAATTCTTGATTGTGATTTGTTGTGCCATTCTGCTATATCGCTTAAAATTGCCGCACGTATTAACAAATGCTGAAAGTGCCGACATGGTGTCTGTGTTTTGTAAAGGAAACGCTGCTGCTGCTCCCTGTAGAGAATACAGTAGACGATCTCCTAAGTACAGACTACAGGATTCAAGAGAGTTTATTTGCGTTTTCACTAAGCTGCGTGATACTGGTGTAATGTTCAGACGTCATATCTCATCTGAAAGTGTAGTGAGTGGATGACGTAAAGGACATTATTTAGTTGGTTGACCTTAGTCATTCAATATGCACACACAGCATTTCTACACGTATCAGTGTCCTGCATACAAGAATATGACTGTCTGCCAACTCTTGACTTCTCCTCCTTGAACAATTCGAATATTTACTTATGTTACTGCCATAATTAATTCCTATGTTCACTCGAGACACATAATTTGCAAAATATTTAAACTCTCAAAAGGAAAACAGTATTTTCGTGATTCCCAAACGTATTTTGTGTACCGATTTTCTCTATAGTGTAGAGCAGGGGTGGCAAGAATTGCGCTCACGGGCTGTGCCCTGGCACAAGTGTTATAGAGCTTAGCCCTATTGACACGTTTCGCCCACCGCCATGGCACGCTGTCTGGACGTGAAGAGGGGCCAACTGCGAATGCGCCGCACTTAAATATCAATGCAGTCGCAATGTGTAAGCCTTGGTTTTATATTTCACATTTCTCAAGAACTTAGATAAAAAATGAAACAAATCTCCACTATTATTTAATTATTTTTGGCACACTGAGGGCTTGCAATTTTTATCTAGCACAAATTGTCAGCATGATGACAGACGCAAATAATTTCAGAGATTTTCGCATTCAGGTTGCCACGTAATCGTTACTTATTTACCTTCAGAACCGAAAAAATGTCTGTCAAACAAATTGTTGGGAAGAAAGAAATGTAGACGTTGTCGACATTGTTACCGTTAAAAGGATTTGTCTATAGAATGGGAACTACCTTGCAGATGAGTCAGTTAGATATGCACATGCACAGGGACGGTTTTAGTTGATGTGGAAAATGGTCTCGAAAATAGCTCGAAAACAGATGTAAAATTGGCAGTGTCCTCAAAAAGTGTAGGAAACTAAACTTGTAATTCTTTCAAGGCCATAGAATTCTTCAAACTTTGCGTTTTGTTTAATGCCAGTGAGCTTATGAAACTGGCCGTGTTAGTCGGAATATGTCCCTTCTACAACGCGATTTCCTCTTTAAATTCATCCCCAAAAAAATCAGAAACAAGTTATTTGTCTCCTTGCAATATCCTACAGAGACCAGTGTGCTGTCAAGTCCACTTAAAATCCATTCTGGATGTTCGTTCCTGTACCCTTTTTTCCTTCATAGATTGAACAATAGCGAGTTTTAAATCGAAGAATCGTTCCGAGCACGCCCCTTCGCCTGAGCAACTTACTTTTCAGAAATATGTTGTTTGCAACTTTTTGTTCAGTTGTTGCAACTGACAGTGGAATAATGTGTGTGGCTTCAAAAATTTTGCCATTCGTACTAGCCAACGAATTCTTCACAGGTTCCAAGTGTGCAAATTCAGCACAAATTTCTTTGTGACGTAGAGAACAATGAATCCGGTCTGTTGATCGTTGTAATGTTTGGCTCTTTCAGTGCCAGCTAAATCTTTAAATTCTTTCTGCATGGTATTGTTTCGTAGTAAATTTTCGGTACCTGCTGCTTATGGAATGCATGATATACATTCAGAATCCTCGTCCCTCTCTTGTATCATTCCTGTTCACCTTTAAAGACCTCTGACGACAGATCGCTAGCTGGCTTTTCTGCGCAAATAGCCACTGGAACTGCGAACGTCCTCAGTACCACGAATAAATAGCGAAGTGCAAATGGCGCTGACACTACGATTCTTCCGCACTTAACAGAATTGTGCCAACCGCAAAATGCCGCAGCGCGATGCTAAGCGATGTGTCGCTCTATACCGAGCACTTCCGAGAAGGGCCGAGCAAAGCCGAGGTCCGCACACGCTCTCCGCGTGGAGCTTGGCACGCCGTGGCGGGTCCTGCAGTAGAATGTTTTGGTGTTACGGAGGGACTCTGCGCATAAAAAACAAATTCTACGTCTGGCGTGAGCGAATGCACGTAGGAATATCGCACATCTCTGTGGAGAGCAATTGTTGAAATAAAAAAAGAGATGACATCACCCAACAACATTTAAATGTTCAAGCTAAAGTCAATGACGAAACAAAATGTTCTCGAATTTAACTGACGAATAAAAGGCTATCATTTCTTGCGTATATTTAAGGGTATACTTTCATAGATATTCACATACAAATTACACTAGTAACAAGTACTTTTTTTTCCTCATATATTTGACGTAAATATACACTGAAAGGAAAAAAAATCGAATGGACGAAAATCGGTAGATATGATGTATGTGTGCAGACAATCAAATGATATCAATTTCAAGAAAATTGGATGAATTATTCAAGAGAAAGAGCTTTACAAACTGAGCAAGTCAAGAATGCATCCGTCCTCCTTTGGCCATTATTCAAGCAGTTATTCGGATTGGCATTGATTGAGCGAGTTGTTGGATGTCCTCCTGAGGGATAACGTGCCAAATTCTGTCCAATTGATGCGCTAAAACATCAAAATACCGAGCTGGTTGGAGGGCCCTGTCCATTATGTTCCAAACGTTCTCACTTAGGGAGAGATCCGGTGCCATTGCTGGTCAAGATGGGGTCTGACAAGCACCAGACACCCAGTAGAAGCTGTAGCTGTGTGGGGTGTACATTGTCTTGTTGAAATGGAAGTCCAGGATGGCCTGCCATGAAGGGCCAACAAAACAGGGCATAAAATATCGTGGCGTACCACGGTGCTGTAAGGTTGCCGCAGATGACAGCCAAATGAGTCATGCTGTGAAATGAATTGTCACATCAGACTTTCACTCTTGATTATCAGGCAGTATGGTCGGAGACAGACAGGATGGTATCTCTCCTCTGTCCATGGCCTCACTAGACGCATCTTCAGCCGGGAATCTCACTCGCTGGAGTAGAAGTATCTTCAGTGATGAGCGAAGATGTGTCCGGAGACGCCCTTACAGTGGTGGGATACCAACCTGACTGCCTCTCATCACACAGCTCAACAGCCAGGAATGATGTTCTAGAACGGTATTTCATTACATATCAGGACCCTTTGGTCGTCATTTGCAACACCCTTACGCCTTTCATGGCCTTCATGGCAACCCGTCCTGGGCTTACATTTCAGCAAGATAATGCACGTTCCCACACTGCGAGAGTTTCTTCTGCGTGTCTTCGTGTTTTCTAAACCGTATCTTGGCTCAAAGTGAGAACGTTTGGAGCATAGTGGGCAGGGCCCTCCAGACAGCTCGAGATTTTGACAAGGGCCAGAGGTGGAAGAACGAGTTACTGTCTTGTTCAATTTGCGAAGCTCTTTCTGTTGAATAAATCACCCAGTTTTTCTGAAATATTATTCATTTCATTGTTTTTACATATACATCATATCTATCTTCTTCCGTCCAATCCTGATGAGGTGAGGGATTGTTTTTTTTTTTTCTTAAAGTATAGGTAGGAACCATGGAACTAAAAGTTGAAGCAATTGCATCACGGAGATAGGATCTCGTTTTCAAACAAATAAATTAACTGCAAATAGCTCTTAACGAGACAGACGTGTTGACTTAACGAATACTTCTGTAGATGAATGCCTGCGACAACAGAAAGTGTGGAAGGAAAAAGCTACAAAAAGATCTGGTGTCGAAGCACAGAGTTCAAAATAAATATACGACTGATAGACTAACTTTTAATCAGCCTTTAGTTTCTTGTGAACGACGTACCAGACCTGTAAACAACTTTACGCTAATCTCTCTAATGTAGGGAGCATATTGTCAACAACGTGGGTTTTCACAGGTGACACGGATTCACTCTCATCCGAGAGCTGACTTCTCAGTACGAGTGGGAACTCTGGCAGTTCGCCTGTTGACACGAGCGTCCATTTCTTCATTAATCTGTGCGAAAGTTTTGCCCTTGGTCTCAGGCATCAGAAAATACGTGTACAGTGTAGCGCACAGGTTGAGCACGGCGAAGCCCCAGAAGGACCAATAGGCGCCCACGCTGTCCGACACCACCTGGAACATCTTCTTCAGGAAGAAGCCGTACAGTGACACGATGGTGGTGTTGATGGATGTGGCCACTGCTTTGACGGACAAATGGTATATCTCGCCGATTAACGGATATAGCACCGCTCCCGCGCCAATATCGTAGGAAAACTGGAACAACATACACATCTTTTAGATTAGAAACTTTTTTCAGTTGTGACAACAATAAGCTCTACTAGGAATAATGAAATGCGACTATTGAATCATCACTGTAGGTTTAAAGGTTTCACAATATTCTAAGTTTTTTAGTGGTACAGTCGAAATTCTACAGCTAGGATGAAAAACCATGTTATGCAATATCTGTGGTTTCATCCATCCCAAATTCGCAAAAATGTTCCAATCGTTTGATATACGCAATCCATCTAGGGCAGTGACTCCCAGCATTGTTGATAACATTACTGTTATATCCTAGCCAGTAATGCCACCCGAGCCCGCTGCCAAAAGGTTGGCAGTATCAAAGTCCTGACGCCGTCCGCATAAGCAGCGCCAGCGAGACAGGAAATCGCCGCAAGTCTGCGCGCGCCACCGCTGGCTTCTGGGTTCTTAAGCGCTGGAGTCGCGAGCGCTAGGACAGTTCTGTATTCGCCGCTCAGTTGTATACTCGCCACCGAATTGTGTACTTGCTAGTCAGTTGTGTGTTCATCGCAGCAGAGTTGTTGTTTGTCGTCAGCCGACGCTGACCTAGCCGCTCCGACTCGAACCAGACAGATCTCTGTAGACACGGAGTTCACTACTGTGTTTCTGTATCTTCGTTAATAAAGATAAGTACCGACTTTTATTTAATCAGAGTGTTTGGGTTTTCATCTTTCTGTTCACTGTTCCAGCGGACCGGTCGGCCCGCTATTAAAAGTGTGGCGGTGACTTCGTAAGCCGTTTCTACAGCGAATTGTTTGTCCCTACGAACGCCGCCACAAAAATTACCATCGAAGGCAATCAGTTGTTAGCTATTAACCGTCCCTTTCCCCCCTTTCTCGACTTCCTTCTACCATCTTCAACGTCAGCGCCTAGCTAAATTAAAAAAAAAACCAACAAAGATTTTCCTTGAAGATTTTTGTTTTTAAGATGATCAATGATAAACAGTATTTAGTTTTCGCTTGTGTTTTATTAAATCACAAACTGAAGGTCCATTGAGACAACTGATGCTGCTTATTTCTAACAACTTGTTGTTATACAATGATGAAGCAGTTCTCAGTGCATCGCGAGTGCACCTGAAATTTGTCATCAGAAAAGATAGCTAACTGTCCATGCTGAGGGTAGACTACCTCTGTACCACTCAGACAACTAGCAACAGTAACTTACTGTTTGTAAATCACTTAATTGCCTGACTCCTTCCTCCTGATCTGTCAGAAACTTGTATTTCTTCAGGTTGCCAATGCTTTGTTTCTGACTATTATCACTTACAACAATAATTATAATAATTCTGTTTAGACCCTGTAGCAGCATAATATCATTACTTAGTTACTGCTGTATTGTGTTGTCAGCAGTTCTGTATCATTGCAACGTGGGTTATGAAGAAATGTCTCGTCCATTGCAAGAACTACCTACAACTCAGAGATGGAATTTTAATGAGATATTTCAGCACATTTGATATCTATTTCTCAAAGGTTCAAATGGTATGAGTAGTGGAGCGAATAAGTGAATAAGATGTTCTTCCATTCATTTCACAAGCTGTAATCCCCGCCACTCTGTCTTACGGTACAAAAACCATTGCTAGAATTTGAATTAAAAATTAATTACTAATAACTTATGTAATTAGTATTAAATTGTTACAAAGTAGTAATAATATTAATGATCTTAAAAGTGAACCCATTTGATTTTACCACTAATAAAATTTAATTTTGCGCCTTAGAGGGTTATTATCAATAGGCTGGGAGCCATTGACCTAGAGGCGCAGTAAAACATCGTTGATTTTAATGTAATTTAACATTTTCTTCGTGTTTTGTTCTTCTTGAAATTATCCTCTGTGTTGACAAGATTTTCCCGTTCATAACGGTTAACAGGGTTCCATTACATGCTTTCAATGATTCCTGGCGCAATGGTTTGTTTTCTAGAAGGCTTAAATTATGTCAGACTTCGAACTGGCGTTATTTTACTAATATATTCGAAAACTTGCTGGCGTCGCAGGCTTATAAACAAAGAAATATGTTCGGTCTTTGGTGGAGTTTAGTCGTCACTGTTTTGTGTGAGCTAGTATCTCAAACATTACAACAAGTAAGAAGTAAATATTTGATGAATACTATTGCATGAAATGACTCCATATCCGCCTGTAAGTGTCAGGTTATTAGTTTACTTTTGGTGCAGTTACAGAATTTTGGCCTTTAGTCATTTTTAAATAACGATAAATTATCTTTCCGGCTATTTACATCTAAATCTACATGTATTCTCTGCGAACCATAGTGAGGTCTATAGCAACGTAATCTTTCAATTGGGCCAGTTATTAGTGCTTCTTTTCGTTCTATTCACGTATGGAGAATGGGAAGAATAATTACTTAAACGTGTATAACTACGTTCAGTATAGGCAAACACAGCTAAAATGTGTATGAGAAATGTTGGCAATGTACAGTTAAGAAGATGCGAAATGCCTTAACAATATTATTATACTGGAAAATACAAGGCAAAGTTAAAATTCCCAAGTTCTCTCGGCTCCTTTCAGCAGATGTGGCTTTTTATTACATCCTGGTAGGTATAGAGATGCAGCTTGTGCTGGCCTCTTGCAAGGTGTAGCTCACGCAATGCTCCTGTAATATGCAGCCTGTGCTGACCTCGCGCTGCTGTTTGATATGTACGAGGTGCATTCAAGTTCTAAGGCCTCCGATTTTTTTTTCTCCGGACTGGAAAGAGATAGAAACATGCGCATTGTTTTAAAATGAGGCCGCATTCATTGGCAATACGTCCCAGAGATGGCAGCACCGTACGGCAGATGGAATTTTACCGCCAGTGGCGAGAATGAGAACTGTTTTAAATACTTAAAATAGCGACGTTTTCCTTACTTGAACAGCGTGCAATCATTCGTTTTCTGAATTTGCGTGGTGTAAAACCAATTGAAATTCATCGACAGTTGAAGGAGACATGTGATGATGGAGTTATGGATGTGTCAAAAGTGCGTTCGTGGGTGCGACAGTTTAATGAAGGCAGAACATCGTGTGACAACAAACCGAAACAACCTCGGGCTTGCACAAGCCGGTCACACGACATGATCGAGAAAGTGGAGAGAATTGTTTTGGGGGATCGCCGAATGACTGTTGAACAGATCGCCTCCAGAGTTGGCATTTCTGTGGGTTCTGTGCACACAATCCTGCATGACGACCTGAAAATGCGAAAAGTGTCATCCAGGTGGGTGCTACGAATGCTGATGGACGACCACATGGCTGCCTGTGTGGCATGTTGCCAAGCAATGTTGACGCGCAACGACAGCATGAATGGGACTTTCTTTTCGTCGGTTGTGACAATGGATGAGACGTGGATGCCATTTTTCAATCCAGAAACAAAGCGCCAGTCAGCTCAATGGAAGCACACAGATTCACCGCCACCAAAAAAATTTCGGGTATCCGCCAGTGCTGAAAAAATGATGGTGTCCATGTTCTGGGACAGCGAGGGCGTAATCCTTACCCATTGCGTTCCAAAGGGCACTACGGTAACAGGTGCATCCTACGAAAATGTTTTGAAGAACAAATTCCTTCCTGCACTGCAACAAAAACGTCCGGGAAGGGCTGCACGTGTGCTGTTTCACCAATACAACGCACCCGCACATCGAGCTAACGTTACGCAACAGTTTCTTTGTGATAACAACTTTGAAGTGATTCCTCATGCTCCCTACTCACCTGACCTGTCTCCTAGTGACTTTTGGCTTTTTCCAACAATGAAAGACACTCTCCGTGGCCGCACATTCACCAGCCATGCTGCTATTGCCTCAGCGATTTTCCAGTGGTCAAAACAGACTCCTAAAGAACCCTTCGCCGCTGCCATGGAATCATGGCGTCAGCGTTGTGAAAAATGTGTACGTCTGCAGGGCGATTACGTCGAGAAGTAACGCCAGTTTCATCGATTTCGGGTGAGTAGTTAATTAGAAAAAAAATCGGAGGCCTTAGAACTTGAATGCACCTCGTAGGTCTTGCTTCTCTAGTGCTGTAGTTAGGTGGCCTCCCAGCTTTGTCCTAGCGCTCTGCCAGTGTTGGGAATGTTTCCTTGTCGAAATGCAATGCACAACTAGGCTGTCAACCACTCGCAACATATCTTTCTTTTTTGCGAAGTTTCTGAGAGTCAAAATTCGTCTTGTCACTTCATATCACCATTTTAGCTTAGGACAAAGTGTGCTCATGCATTATTGAATTTCTCTCCATTTTCACTTAGCACAAGTTGGCCATCTTGGATTTCACACCATTTTAACTTAAGATAAGTGTACTCAGTATTGAAAAAACAGTCTTAATCGCGATTTTTTATTTATTTACTGCCGACCGGTTTCAGCCCATCGCAGGGGCCATCTTCAGGGCGAACATATGTTCGACTGCTGGTGGCGTCACCTCTACCGATGTGACGCCACCAGCAGTCGAACATATGTTCGCCCTGAAGATGGCCCCTGCGATGGGCTGACACCGGTCGGCAGTAAATAAATAAAAAATCACGATTAAGACTGTTTTCTTAATACTGAGTTAATTTTTAGCATTCCCTGTTTCTCCACAACCATGTTGTCCAAACATTTAGGATAAGTGTGTTGTGATTTCAGAGGGGTAGGGAAAAACCTATTAACAGTAAGTCAGAAGGTGACTGCAGTGTCACTATAAATAACATACCAGTAGCGGTACTGAAACTATCAGCTACATGGCCTTTTTTGAATTTAGGGTCATTTTAAACCTCTGTTCGCTAGAAATGCTTCCCAAACATTTAAATATGTCTATTCTTTTAAAAGTGAATTCGTCAATGGGATAACATCAGTGGGTGCATTGGACACGACCGTGTACTCAGTTCTCTCCACGTTAATTTTCATTAATTTGTCGTCTTGCAATATTTCTGCAAGGACGTATCATGAGCTGCAAGTTCTCTTTGCTATCACTTATTAGATCAAATTCGTCAGCATGTGCAAGCTGATTTCTTGTGTTATTACTATCTTATTCCAGCTGAGTTTAATTTTTGGTGTCTCTGACTATCCTTTTTAAAATTAATTTAAACAGTATTAGGGATAATGTGTCTCCTTGTTTAAGGTCAGTTTCGTTTTCAGGATACTCTGTCATTACTGAAATGATCTTGACTCTGCAGTATCTTTCCTCTAAACACATCTGTACTAGACGCTTTAACTTTTGTGGAAACTGAAAGTCTTTCAGGCTATAGCAATTACTTTTGAAGTCACCACATATTTTCCATTTGTTGTCTTTGTATGCAATAAATTTGGCACATTTTCTAGGCTCTCGTTACTCTTTTAGGTGAAACTGGTGTACGAAACTGGGACGCGACACATTTTACTTCCATAGTGGAGCAAGAATGGTTTCGACGTAACTGCAGATAGTCCAACTTCTGTTAAGCGCATTTTGAATAACTCTGACAACGAAATTCTGTTTTTAGATTTTAATATCTCGGATCTGGAATCAGCCCCTTTCATACCAGACATAGATCCCATGTAAATCTATGTAATTGTCTTTTCCCCTCAGTGTTATCGTGTGATTTCAGGAACTCTCGTTTCTGTACGTTGCTGCCCATGTTAGTAATCCACAGTTAATGAGGCTGAGACAGAAGGTAATCTTTTGGATAAGTTTTGATGGAGCAGTTCTTTGAGGTCTGTTATTTTTCTTTTTCTTTTATCAATTAGATTTTAATTAATTATTGACTGTGATGTACCAGTCTGACATGGATACTTAACGGTGTCATTCAGAAGTGAATCTTACAAGAAATTTTAATATCTAATAAAAGCTGAGTGGCCAAAATTCACCGGAAGGGCAGTCCCATTTGTAGATGAGCCTTGTTTGACGCATGAATGTTATATGAGGGATATGGTGCGGGTGCAGACATGATAAGTGGGCTGTAATAACGGACAAGTTTGTAATTAACAAACCAGCACGTCTAGTATTAATCAACTCTGAACGTAAGATGATAACCGGTTCCGCATGGATCATAGCATACGGTAGATTCTATAAAAATTCGGTTTTCCGAGGTGAACAGTGTCTAGGATGGATACTCAAAGTCGCAGACAATGTCTGTAAAATACACCTTTCAAGGCCGGAAATGACACAGTTAATAAAATATTCCCGGTTGTTATGCCGTGGTCGGATGTATTTCACGTTAAAACTGTACATTTCGTCTCCAACTGCAGAGAACATTTTCAACGGAGATCGTAGCTTCTTTGAGAGCCCGATCCACACCCTGATCTCTACCGGCTGCAGCGAAATTCCATTTACGCGAGCATCCGCGCAGTGATGTGTCGTCACACGTTTTGAATATCTGGGCAACTAACCGTTATCGGTTGCCGTCGTCCGCTGATGCTACCACCCTATGTTGGAGGCCTGAAAAAGATCTTCTTCATCATTGGGATCCAGACGTCGTTCAATTTCAGGCTATCTCCCTCCCTATTGAAATTCCTGGGGTGTTTAACAATCTCTATCGCCTCGCTATATAACTTTTCATGGTATGCGCTTGTGGTTGCCTGTACTTGAGTCCTATCAAAATGAACGTACTGGTCTCCTGCCTGCAAAGTATGTCCCGAAACAGTTGACCTGTCAATCTCTCCCCTTCCACAAGTTGTAGTTGTGCGCTTCTAGCCGTCTTTGACCGTCCTTTTTGTACTATCGAAGTACACCTCCACACAGCTACACGGAATCCTATAAATTCCTGCTTTTTTCAAGTGTTTACGCTCTCTTAAACCGCCGCACGGGACGAACTCAAGTATCTGACGAACAGACGGCAGGTCTGCTCCGCAAAGCCATTCTGAGTGCAGTCAGTCTACTGTGATTCAAATCGTCGCTGACTTGAACGTGGAGCGCCACCAGTCCATTTCTACCAAGTCTGTTAGGAGGTAAATGCATCACACGCGATTCCGCATCAGACAACCAACGTCACATCCAGTTTCATCTCATAACTTTTCATCATTGGGTGCAAATGTGTCAGGGGGTCTTCTCTGAAAGTGCACCGACGGAAAAAAAATTGCAACGCCAAGGAGTTGTGCTATATAAATGAAAGTTGGCGGGCGTGTTCCTACATCTGAAGGATGATGTCTATTCAGATTTCGCGCCAGTCACATAGAAGTGGAACTTTTAGCGCCACAATGAGGATGCAAATCAGATTTGGTATACATACACGCTCTAACGCTCGTGGATGTTAGTAACCTTTGAGGTTGGACGTGATGAGTTGAGGTTAGTCAAGAATGCTTTTAAGGCTACAAAGACGCCAGTATCAACACCTCACCGAGTTTTAACGAGGTCCTGTAATAGGGCGACGAGAAGCTGGGTATACATTCTGCGATATTGTAAACAGACTCGGCAGGACTGTAGTCATTGTACATGACTGCAGGCAGCGGTGGTCACGAGAATGTATGGTTGCAAGAAGACAGGGTCCCGGACGGCCACGTGGCACTACCAAGAGTTGGGAATATGGTTTTGGCGCAACGTACTACATCTACAGCAGCAATTTGATCAGCAGTTGGAGCCACAGTGACACAACAAATTGTCACGAACTGGTTACTTAAAAGGCCAGCTCCTAGTCAGACACCTTGTAGCGTGCATTCTACTGACCCCAAACCACCCCAATTTACGACTTCAGTAGTGTCAAGCGAGAGCTCATTGGAGGGCAGGTTGGAGGACTGTTGTGTTTTCTGATGAAAGCTGGTTCTGCCTCGGTGCCACTGATGGCCGTGTGGTAGTTACAAGGAGGCCAGCTGAGGACCTACACCTGGAGTTATAGTTGTAGCGCGATTTCGTATGACAGCAGGAGCACTCTCATGACTGTCCCACACACCCTGACTGTAAATTTATACGCCAGTCTGGTGATTCGAGCTGTTGTCCTGTCATTCATGAACAGCAGTCCAGGGGGTGTTTTCCAATAGAATATAGCTCACCCACATGACAGTGCTATAACCCAGGATCCTCTACAGATCGTTGACATGTTGTCATGTGTCTCCAGTCGAACACATGCATCGGAAAAGCAGATAATCTGATTCGATCTGACCATCGTTTGAGTATTAGATTGTTTACTGAAACTGTAGAAATTGACGGAGAATGTTTAAGGCAAATATTAAATAACCAATTTCACGTGAGGAAAGTGAGTGTGAAACCCATTCCGGAATTTCTCAACATCGAACAAAATGGAGCTTATGAAAACGTTTGTACTTACACTTTGAATAAAGTTGAAAATGATCGTAATTTCTTGGAAAGAGTGATAACTTGTGACCAATATTAGTTTTTCCATTATGATCAAAAATTAAGAGCCTATCCATGCTCTGGAAGCACCCAACTCCAGCGAGAGCGAGAAGAGCTCGAATGAGCAAATAAAGAATCGAAGCGATGATAACCATTCTCTCTTGCAAATTCAGGAACTACGTATCTTCACTGGACTCCTAAAGTATTAATCAAAATTACCACCTTGACGTTCTTGTTCAACTCTACTAGGCAATAAGAAAAAAATACCCGAATTGTTGAATAATAAATTGTTGAATAATAAATTTTGGGTTCTGCTTCAAGAAACGCATCGCCTCATACTTCTTTCTCTGTTAAGTGGTTTCTATCGAAAAACAGCATCCCAGTGTTAGACCACCCAAATGCAGCGCCAGCATTATGTCAAATTACAATGCAATGTTCCTTTGGACATGCATCATAAGATGCGCCGACTACAGCCGTTGTGAAGGACATGAAATGTATTTGCAATTGCGAATATGGACAACCATCAGCTGTATAATGGAATGACGGCAATGAAAATTTGTGCCAGACTGGGACTCTAAGCTGGATTTCCCGCTTATCCCGAGCGGTCGTCTCACCATTTTTGTCTATATTGCTTTTTTCTATTTTATTATCAGAGTGACTTGGTACTATCACGAAATTTCAGTAGACCATAGTGAAATCATCACGTAATATAAGCTGCAAATGGGAGCAAAAATTAATTATAATAACAAAACAATAGTAAACGTAGAAAGGAAAAAATCCGAGAACATAGCCGAAAAACCACCACCAACCTCTCATGATACGTATAAACAATTTTTTATAATTTTTATATTTATTTAGTTTATATAAGGAAGGCCAATTGCCTCCTAATGCAATTTGCCATATATATATATATATATATATATATATATATATATATACACTCCTGGAAATGGAAAAAAGAACACATTGACACAAGTGTGTCAGACCCACCATACTTGCTCCGGACACTGCGAGAGGGCTGTACAAGCAATGATCACACGCACGGCACAGCGGACACACCAGGAACCGCGGTGTTGGCCGTCGAATGGCGCTAGCTGCGCAGCATTTGTGCACCGCCACCGTCAGTGTCAGCCAGTTTGCCGTGGCATACGGAGCTCCATCGCAGTCTTTAACACTGGTAGCATGCCGCGACAGCGTGGACGTGAACCGTATGTGCAGTTGACGGACTTTGAGCGAGGGCGTATAGTGGGCATGCGGGAGGCCGGGTGGACGTACCGCCGAATTGCTCAACACGTGGGGCGTGAGGTCTCCACAGTACATCGATGTTGTCGCCAGTGGTCGGCGGAAGGTGCACGTGCCCGTCGACCTGGGACCGGACCGCAGCGACGCACGGATGCACGCCAAGACCGTAGGATCCCACGCAGTGCCGTAGGGGACCGCACCGCCACTTCCCAGCAAATTAGGGACACTGTTGCTCCTGGGGTATCGGCGAGGACCATTCGCAACCGCCTCCATGAAGCTGGGCTACGGTCCCGCACACCGTTAGGCCGTCTTCCGCTCACGCCCCAACATCGTGCAGCCCGCCTCCAGTGGTGTCGCGACAGGCGTGAATGGAGGGACGAATGGAGACGTGTCGTCTTCAGCGACGAGAGTCGCTTCTGCCTTGGTGCCAATGATGGTCGTATGCGTGTTTGGCGCCGTGCAGGTGAGCGCCACAATCAGGACTGCATACGACCGAGGCACACAGGGCCAACACCCGGCATCATGGTGTGGGGAGCGATCTCCTACACTGGCCGTACACCACTGGTGATCGTCGAGGGGACACTGAATAGTGCACGGTACATCCAAACCGTCATCGAACCCATCGTTCTACCATTCCTAGACCGGCAAGGGAACTTGCTGTTCCAACAGGACAATGCACGTCCGCATGTGTGTGTGTGTGTGTGTGTGTGTGTGTGTGTGTGTGTGTGTGTGTGTGTACTTCAAATGGCTCTGAGCGCTATGCGACTTAACTTTTGAGGTCATCAGTCGCCGAGAACTTAGAACTAATTAAACCTAACTAACCTAAGGACATCACACACATCCATGCCCGATGCAGGATTCGAACCTGCGACCGTAGCGGTCGCTCGGTTCCAGACTGTAGCGCCTAGAACCGCACGGCCACACCGGCCGGCTGTACTTCATTTACACATATTTTACAATAGAACTGGAGCGAAACTGAGTCAAAACACAAAACAAAGAAAGCAGGTAAACTAGGAGAGAACAAACCGAAGCAAATCAGATGGGAAACACGCATAACAAGGAAAGCACCTATCATCAGAAAAATGAAATTGACCAACACCCTGGCGACGGAAAACAAGATTCAACATGTTGGCGAAGAGGTCTCGATATCGAGGCATTCGTAAGTATGTCCAGTAGGCCGTGATCATGTACTACATGAAGTTCATGTAATCTTCCCCCTCGCCTTCTACAACATAATGAACGAAGTGTCCCATTAACCACATAACGGTATGGGTTTTCGGCAGTGGAAAGAGAGAAGAATCTGGTCGCAATATGATGTCCGTAGTGTAGAACGTCTCAAAAGATCGAGTAAGGAAGGCCATTTGCCTCCTAATCCAAGACCAAGTTGCCATATGACCCCCAAAAGTAAAGCGATGTCGTATCGTATCTGTAGACGTACAACGACTACATAAATCCGAAATTAGAATTATATTAATACCTTCAGCTGCTAACGGGCGTTGATATATATCAACGGAGACGGGTGAAAAGCTGTGCCCCGACCGGAACTCGAACCCGGGATCTCCTGCTTACATGGCAGACGCTCTGTCCAGCTGAGCCACCGCGGGCACAGACGATAGCGCCACTGCAGGGACTATCTCGCGCACGCCTCCCGCGAGACCCACATTCTCACCTTGTATATCCACACACTACATTCGTAGTGTCCCACCCCAACACACTCATTACTCGTGGAAGACATTCTTACCAATCCCGTAAGAATTCGGGGAATATGTGTGCATCTGCACAGAAGAAGAAGGTCATGGCCGATATTGCCAGAACGATATACTTACATAGATATGGTGACTGTTCTTTCGGAAGAACAGACACCATACGGACATGTCCCAAAGAACAGACACTATATCCATATAAGTACTTAAATCGGTGTCGCTAAGCCCAATAGGGAAAAGTCGCTCGTTCGTTGCATCAAGTTACTTACCTTATACCAAGAGGACGTTACGCGCCGCGAAAGACTGATATTGCACCAAACTGACGCCCAGTTTGTTTGAGGCGGTCCTCTTTCAACGAGGTTCGGGCAAGGGACTGCTTTCCAACGAGTCTGTAGGAATTTCATGGTGAGGACGGGTCTCCATAAAATGTCAGCCCCTAAATAGCTCACCGCGAGATAGAAGTCACGAAACTGTTTCAACTTCTTATTTATGCGACCAACATCAGTAGGGGGTTCAAGACTAGCAGGACGGGCACAGAGAAATAAACGAAACTTGAATGTGTGAGTTTATTGAGTTATCATCAAAACAGTACGTCGCACATATAGCATCTGCGTCTTCCTTCGTATTTCAGCCGGGCCCAACCCCCCAAAGGAACGAGGCTTCGTGACCACCTCATATCGTAAGCGAAAGATATATCGTTTCCATAAGAAACGACCAGACAGTTGCTGTAGTTTCTTCGCCATCATCGAGGGAAGCGGATAATCTTGGGCCACGTAATAAGCTTTGCGTAAAATGTAAGTATCCATTATTCGGACTTTCTGGAGCAGAGTAAGAGAACGCCTTTCATGCTCTAGTATCGCTCCCTGAATATTTTACGTAACATACTTCCAGTTGAGCGTCGCCATTTTGAGTGGACAACGATCAATGATGATACCGAGAGACGTATGCTGATCCATCACAGTAACCCGTGGGACAACGGCGTCACCAAAACCTCGCAAAGTGAGAAGCCTGAATTTGCCTTCATTAAGTAGTACACTTGAACTCTGACAATAATCATCGATTACAGCCTTCAGTCGAGATACCTCCACAGAATTTCGGAGTAGAACGCTCACGTCATCCGAGTATGCTACGAACAGCTAGCATCCAACCTCTCAGCTGGGATGCTAGCATCCGAAGTAGGGGTTACAGAGACAACACAAACAAAGTCATTAACAGCGGGCTTCCTTGAGGCAATCCCCGACGGATATTTATCGGGGGCGTCAGTTGGCCATTAACAACCACCGAAGCTGAAATACCCGTGAACAGATTTGAGAGCACTAACCGTGTGTCAACAGTAAAACCAACAGCTTGCAGAATCCGAAGCAAAAAGTCGTGATTAACACGATCAAACACCTTATCAAAGTCCAGGAAAGTAAGGGCACAAGGGACGGACGTTACAGCAGCAACCGCAACCACGTCACTACACTCGATTACAGGAGTAAGAATGGTACGACCAGGTACGCAGCTTTGATGTTTGGCAACAATCATCTCCATCAGAGTCGACACCCTACTATTAACTACCCTCGCCACAGTCTTATAATCAAAGTTTAACTAAGTAATTGGGCGAAAGCTATCCTAGAGAGCCGGTCCAGGGCGTTTTGGGATTTTTCCCACACTGAATGAGGTCGGACTTACTCCACCCTGTAACACTTCATTCAAAAGAGACGTAAAGGTAGCACCCTACAGCGGCCAAAAGCGCACATAAAATTCTTTGGGAAGTCCATCAAGGCTGGGAGACTTTTGAGAAGGCGACCCCCAATAAGTCTGTAAACTTCCTCAGGCTGAAATTCAGCTAAGAGCGTTTCATTATGTCCAAGTGTAATAGTAGTATCCAAGATGCTGACTAGTGGGTCGCAAGGCGTTGTACTAGACTCATCGATGTCGTAGATGTCTGCATAGGAAAGAGATAGTACACCACTGGCCATTAAAATTGCTACACCACGAAGATGTCGTGCTACAGATGCGAAATCTAACCGACAGGAAGAAGATGCTGTGATATGCAAATGATTATACCATCAAGTTTCCGACTTTGATAAAGGTCGGATTGTAGCCCATCGCGATTGTCGTTTATCGTATCGCGACATTGCTTTTCGCGTTGGTCGAGATCCAATGACTGTTAGCAGAATATGGAATCGGTGGGTTCAGGAGGGTAATACGGAACGCCGTGCTGGATCCCAACGGCCTCGTATCACTAGCAGTCGAGATGACAGGCATCTTATTCGCATGGCTGTAACGGATCGTGCAGCCACGTCTCGATCCCCGAGTCAACAGATGGGGACGTTCGCAAGACAACAACCATCTGCACGAACAGCTCGACGACGTTTGCAGCAGCATGGACTATCAGCTCGGAGACCATGGCTGCGGTTACACTTGACGCTGCATCACAGGCAGGAGCGCCTGCAATGGTGTACTCAACGACGAACCTGGGTGCACGAATGGCAAAACATCATTTTTTCGGATGAATCCAGGTTCTGTTTACAGCATCATGATGGTCGCATCCGTGTTTGGCGACATCGCGGTGAACGCACATTGGAAGCATGTATTCGTCATCGCCATACTGGCGTATCACCCGGCGTGATGGTATGGGGTGCCATTGGTTACACGTCTCGGTCACCTCTTGTTCGCATTGACGGCACATTGAACAGTGGTCGTTACATTTAAGATGTGTTACGACCCGTGGCTCTACCCTTCATTCGATCCCTGCGAAACTCTACATTTCAGCAAGATAATGCACGACCGCATGTTGCAGGTCCTGTACGGGTCTTTCTGGATACAGAAAATGTTCGACTGCTGCCCTGGCCAGCACATTCTCCAGATCCTCACCAATTGAAAACGTCTGGTCAATGGTGGCCGGGCAACTGGCTCGTCACAATACGCCAGTCACTATTCTTGATGAACTGTGGTATCGTGTTGAAGCTGCATGGGCAGCTGTACCTGCACACGCCACCCAAGCTCTGTTTGACTCAATGCCCAGGCGTATCGAGGCCGTTATTACGGCCAGAGGTGATTATTCTGGGTAGTGATTTCTCAGGATCTACGCACCCAAATTGCGTGAAAATGTAGTCAGATGTCAGTTCCAGTATAATATATGTGTCCAATGAATACCCGTTTATCATCTGCATTTCTTCTTGGTGTAGCAATTTTAATGGCCAGTAGTGTATAACACACAGTCTTGAGCAAGAAATGCACGTGCGACGTGAATGAGAAGGTTTTTAATTACGTGGTAGCCAATCATGGCGGCGAGCGGCGCCCAGTCCAGCGCGGCGTCCACGTCGCCGTGCAGCTCGTCCAGGTAGAAGTAGGCCCCCTCGGCCGCCAGGCAGACGGCGCACAGCACGAACGAGACAATGCAGAGCGTCCGGCGGCCAATGCGGTCGATTATGAGCGACGCCCCGAGGCTCGCCAGCAACTGGACGGACACGAGAATGATGGACGATATGTCGGCGTCGAGGCCGCTTCCGCTTCGCTCAAATATTTGCGTCGTATAGGCCGAAAACGCCACCGATCCACTGGACATGCGCAAGACAATGAAACCTATCATTAAAAGTAACGTTCTGCGATGCACAGGTACTACCAACACGTCTTTCAGCTTCCCTTTAGTTTCTTGCTTGCGACGTAGGGTCTTGCGCATTTCCACCAGTTCTGAGTCCATCTCCTGTGGATCTAGTTGTCCCTTCAGTCTTGTGAGGGACTTTACCGCTTCTTGTTCCCTGTTGCGAATCAGGAAGAAATACGGAGATTCTGGCATCCAGATGAAGGTGATGACGAAAAAGATGGGAAGAGAACAACAGATAATTGCTGCGGTCGTAACAGACACGTAGGGCCCTATGCAGTAACTGAAGAGACTACCGCCCTGCAGCAGCACTGAGTGGATTGCTACCGACGTGCCCCGTATGTCAGTGTCGGCGATCTCGCCGAGGTACATGGGTATCACCGTGAGGACGATACCACTGCCCAGGCTCCCGACGATTCTGCCGGCGAGCAGCATCCCGAAGGAGTCTGCGAAAGCGACCATCACCCACCAGGCGAGGAGCGGGACAGCGCTGAGTAGCAGCAGTTTCTTCCGCCCCAGCACGTCGACGAGGTAGGCGGTGGCGAATATGGACACCGGCATGGTCAGCGAGTTGACGGACGCGAGCCACGAGCCCTCGTCTGCGGTGAGTGGAATTGGCGAATCCTCGGACTGAAGGGTTGGAACAGTCGTACCGGACCAGCCCGAGAAGGACCCGTGGGAAGCGTATGCCAGCGACGCTGAAGGAAAGAAGAAAACACCGTCGTCGTTTAACATCCTCGATCACCTGACGTGATCTTTAAAGCAAAGCAATAGTCAATGAGGAACGACAGTACTTGAAGATGGAACAACAAAACTTTGGCAATCATAATCACGTATTGTTCAAAAGAAGACAAAACTCTCCAGTCCTTATGTTTCACAGCGAGTAACTAATCGTTTTTAATTTGAGAGAAACTTCCAATGTAGAAGCGGTCTTGCACAGTGGTCATTCACTACGAAGGAATACAGCAGTTTTCTTTGACAACACCGTTGGTATTGCACTAGGAAAACACACCATATGACAATATCAGGTTCTTCTCACTTTGCACCTTAAATTTAAAAGTAGACGTAAAAATTATACACTGATTTGCAAAACTTAAGGACGAAAGTAACTTTCGCGTGATCTGATACTATCAGTTACCATAGCTCGCTCAATCTTAGATCGTAGATACAACAACAGTTCCAGTACAGTACGGAAGGTACTTGAAAGAATGTGTCAATGACAAGAAAATAAATAAAAATTTTTTCAAAGACTATAACTACACTGGAGTCCACTGGACATTGCAATAGGCGTGACATCGTTCTTAACAACGTGTGTGATCACCACGGACGTGAGTCTACGCTCTCCAAATTGCTTCCATGCTGGCCACAAGGTTGGTAAGCAGTTCTTGGAGGGGCGTTCCATTTCCCTAATTCCCTAACAGCGCGGTTGCCAGCGGTTGGGATGGTCGTTGGTGCATGTGGATGTGCTGCGGTTGGCTCCACAACGCGCCCCTCGAGTGCTCGATGTCGTTTAACTAGGGTATAGGGACAGGCCATTCCTTTGGCCCAATATCGTCTTACTCCAAGAGCTGCTCCAGCTGCAGTGTTTGATGCGGTCGCGCCTAGTCATTCATAAATGTGAAGTCAGAGCCGAATGCACCCCTGAAAGAACGCTCGTAGGAAGGGGTACAATGTCACAATAACATTGACTAGTGAGTGTACGGTTTCCAAGGATTTTAAGGTACCCACCTCATCCTATGTGAACGTTTCCCACTTAGACATATGATTACGGAAAAGGAATGCATTCACAGGTTACCAACACTCACAATGTACATAGAAAACAAATGAATAAGCATACAGACTCGTCTGAGTGCTGAACACGTGAACCTATAGAACTGTTAGTCCTGTGAAGTCTTATATAGGCGTGATGAAGCGGAAATTAGACCAAGCTGCGAAAGACAATGTGGGATCAAAAAAGGTGAAAAACTGACAATAGTGAACATGCAGCCAAGTTTATTTCGACCTCACCGTCCGCTAACAACGAAGAAAAAACAGTAGCTTGCAAAGACGCAAAAACACAGTAAGAAAATAGTTTGCCAATCTGATAAGGAAACACTGGTTTTAAGCTACAAATATCAAAATGTAGAGACGTATTATGTATCCATTTTTCTAGAATGACTGTAGAAGGTGCTCCATAAATAAAAGCGAAACCACGTGTGGTGCGAAATACTATTTGATTGCAGTAAGCTTAAGGCAGAGAAACCAATAATAATTGATTATGTATCAATTAAGTATTCATCAATGAAATACCTGGCTGAATGGTTCCTCGCCAAGTTGCTAGTTAATAAACAATAAAAAAAATCATACATGAAAAGACGTAACGCACTGATGCGTAACACAATCCGAAATATCTCTGACGCTATCATTCTTATACTTGAACGTCTCACAGCTCCGGATCATGTACTTCCTGGCAAGGATTCCAGACTGCCGGTGTTATCTTGACACACCATATATTACTGAACTGTTTATCTGTTTAACATTTTAATTTACATTTTTTTGTTTGAACATCATGTACGAGTGTTCCAAGCCCTTTGGCTCAACATAATACAGAATGCTAAAATGAGTTACTGAGTAGTTACCTCACCAGTAGTCGGAAAGTTTTATAAGACGCAGCTCACAACCGTTAACATTTTCATGAATAGTTAATCGATGTCGAAGAATTACTCTTTACAGGAGTTTGCAGCCTTGCATGTAATGTACGGCGAAGCGAAATGCAGGGCCGTGGAAGTCGAAAGAATATTCAGAGAAAAGTTTCACAATAAGTATTATTCTAAATGGAACAAATTTGTCGCCCTGGATAGAAACTTACTATGAAGTCGTCCATTAAATCCACTGAAGCTGACCAAGGCTCTTGACGAAGACTGTTATCACAGTGGACTGTAAGGAGATGATGGCGGATCCATTGCGGGAAAAAACGGGATGTATCCTAAAGAATCATCCGATTTGTCGTGTTTATATTTCTGAAACTAATAAACATATACAATGAATTTGGATTTTTAATGAATGGGAAACTCAAAAAGTTTTTTATTTTTTACTTTTATATACAGCATTTGATCAAAAGTATCCGGACAGCACCAAAAACATACGTTTTTCATATTAGGTGCATTGTGCTGCCACCTACTGTCAGGTACTCCGCCACACACCGTTGGGTGGCTTGCGGAGTATAAATGTAGATGTAGATGTAGATCAGCGACCTCACTAGTCATTGGACTTCGTGAGAGAACAGAATGGAGCTCTCCACAGAACTCACGGACTTCGAGCGTCGTCGGGTGATTGGGTGTCACTTGTGCCACACGTCTGTGCGTGAGAAATTCCACACTCCTGAAATCCCTACGTCCACTGTTTCAGATGTGATAGTGAAATGGAAACGTGATGGGACACGTACAGCACAAAAGCGTTCACGCCGTCCTCGTCCGTTGACTGACAGAGACCGCCGACATTGAAGAGAGTCGTAATGTGTAATAGGCAGATATCTATCCAGACCATCACACAGGAATTCCAAAATTAGGGGAGAGGTGAGGAAACTCGTATTTCATGGTCGAGCGTCTGCTCATAAGCCACACACCACGCCGGTAAATGCCAAACGACGCCTCGCTTGGTGAGGTAGTCAGTGAAGAATGGGCTGCCGTTCCACAAGAAACCTTCCAGCACCTGATTGAACGTATGCCTGCGAGAGTGGAAGCTCTCATCAAGGATAATGGTAGGCCAACAGCATATTGAATTCCAGCATTACCGATGAAGGGCGCCACGAACTTGAAAGTCATTTTCAGTCAGATGTCCGGATACTCTTGATCACATAGTGTAGGTGTTGAATAAGAGCCGACCGGTTCGGCCGAGCGGTTCTAGGCGCTTCAGTCTGGAACCGCGTGGTCGCTACGGTCGTAGGTTCGAATCCTGCCTCGGGCATGGATGTGTGTGATGTCCTTAGGTCAGTTAGGTTTAAGTAGTTTAGATGTTAAGTCCCACAGCGCTCAGAGCCATTTGAACCATTTTGTTCAATAAGCCTCCCTATAGATGCACTGCATATGCCAATGCTGTATTCATATTGTTCCCACACTGCAGCGAGCATGTCTTGAGTTACAGTTCCACAAGATCTGTTACGCGATGTCTCAGTTCATTCATTGTTGTTGGTAATGAAGACACATAAAAATAGTTTTTTATAAACCCCACAAGAAATAAACACCCCATACTGTCAGGTCCAGTGACCTTGGAGGCCAGTAATGCAATGATAAATAATTTGGTCCAGCGCGACCGTTTCAATGTTCAGTAATTCTTTGACTTAAAAAATTCCCGTTCATCCAAATGCCAGTGTGGCGGTTCTCCATCCTTTTGCTAAATGAAGTCGTTCGGATCATCAGTCTCCAACTGTGGGAAAAGAAAGTTCTTAAGCGTATCGAGATGTGTGCTTCTTGTAAACAGTGTTCCCGGCAAAGAAAAATGGACCATGCACCTTTTGTCGTGAAACTGTTCAAAACACATTAAGTCCCTCTCATATTGTACAACTTCATGTAGTATTTCCGTACCCCATATTCTAATATTAGACGTTTCACCTTTCGATTTAAATGGAATGTAACCTCGCCACCAAACACTAAGCGTGGAAGAAAACTGTCATCTTCCACCTTGCCAAGAACGAAATTACAGAACTGCACACATTGTTGTTTGTCACCTTCACGAAGAGCTTGAAGCAGTTGAATTTTACATGGTTTCATGTGTAAACGTAGATGCAAACACGCCAGACGAACATAGGGGGCATGTTGATCTGTCGAGCTGCACGGCGAACTGTTTTCTGCAGAGTCCTTGTGAAACGATGGCAGACGCGTTCGATGTCTGTATGAGACACTTGGGAACGGCTCGGCGATATGCCTTTACACAAACAACCTGTTCCTCGCAACTGTTCACGCCAGAGTTTAATTCTGCGTGCTGTAGGAGGGTCCACATCGTATCTAGTACGAAAGTCACACTGAACAGTTGTTTCTGACCAGCACTGCTCAAGATGTAGAACACACAACACTTTCTTTTGTCCCGATACACTTTTTAATAGAACTGAGGTGAGCGCGCACTACTGCTACCTAGCGAGAACCATGTAAACCTCGAGTGTTTGCTATTTCCAACAGTATGTTGTTCACGCACATACCTCAAATAACATAACCAGATATGCTTTCATAATGAGATTTTCACTCTGCAGCAAAGTGTGCGCTGATATGAAACTTACGGGCAAATTAAAACTGTGTGCCGGACCGAGACTCCAACTCGGGACCTTTGCCTTCTGCGGGCAAGTGCTCTACCATCTGAATTACACAAGCACGACTCACGCCCCATCCTCGCAGCCCCACTTCCGCCAGTACCTCGTCTCTTATTTTCCAAACTTCACAGAAGCTCTCCTGCGAACCTCGCAGAACTAGCACTCCTGAAAGAAAGGATATTGAGGAAACGTGGCTTAGCCACAGCCTGAGGGATGTTTCCAGAATGAGATTTTCATTCTGCAGCGGAGTGTGCGCTGATATGAAACTTCCTGGCAGTTTAAAACTGTGTGCCGGACCGAGACTCGAACTCGGGACCTTTGCCTTTCGTGGACAAGTACTCCACCATCTGAGCTACCCAAGCACGACTCACACCCCGTTCTTTCTCTACTTTCCCGTTCCAGATGAGTAATAAATTCATTCCTTTATATTCTTAAGGTACAAATGTGTGTATCTCATAGTTCATACTAATGAAAGTACTTTCCTATGTGTTTTTTTTCACGATTCTTGTTAAAACGAAATTTCTACAGCTACATCTACATTTATACTCCGCAAGCCACCCAACGGTGTGTGGCGGAGGGCACTTTTCGTGCCACTGTCATTACTTCCTTTTCCTGTTCCAGTCGCGTATGGTTCGCGGGAAGAACGACTGCCCGAGAGCCTCTGTGCGCGCTCGAATGTCTCTTATTTTACATTCGTGGTCTCCCCGGGAGGTATAAGTAGGGGGAAGCAATATATTCGATACCTCTTCCAGAAACGCACCCTCTCTAAACCTGGACAGGAAGCTACACCACGATGCAGAGCGCCTCTCCTGCAGAGTCTGCCACTTGAGTTTGCTAAACATCTCCGTAACGCTGTCACGGTTACCAAATAACCCTGTGACGAAACGCGCCGCTCTTCTTTGGATCTTCTCTATCTCCTCTGTCAACCCTACCTGGTACGGATCCCACACTGACGAGCAATACTCAAGTATAGTGTTTTATAAGCCACCTCCTTTGTTGATGGACTACATTTTCTAAGGACTCTCCCAATGAATCTCAACCTGGTTCGCGCCTTACCAACAATTAATTTTATATCATCATTCCACTTCAAATCGTTCCGTACGCATACTCCCAGATATTTTACAGAATTAACTGCCACCAGTGTTTGTTCCGCTATCATATAATCATACAATAAAGGATCCTTCTTTCTATGTATTCGCAATACATTACATTTGTCTTTGTTAAGGGTCAGTTGCCACTCCCTGCACCAAGTGCCTATCCGCTGCAGATCTTCCTGCATTTCGCTGCAATTTTCTAATGCTGCAACTTCCCTGTATACTACAGCATCATCCGCGAAAAGCCGCATGGAACTTCCGACACTATCTACTAGGTCATTTATATATATTGTGAAAAGCAATGGTCCCATAACACTCCCCTGTGGCACACCAGAGGTTACTTTAACGTCTGTAGACGTCTCTCCATTGATAACAACATGCTGTGTTCTGTTTGCTAAAAACTCTTCAATCCAGCCACGCAGCTGGTCTGATATTCCGTAGGCTCTTACTTTGTTTATCAGGCGACAGTGCTGAACTGTATCGAACACCTTCCGGAAGTCAAGGAAAATGGCATCTACCTGGGAGCCTGTATCTAATATTTTCTGGGTCTCATGAACAAATAAAACGAGTTGGGTCTCACACGATCGCTGTTTCTGGAATCCATGTTGATTCCTACAGAGTAGATTCTGGGTTTCGAGAAATGACATGATACTCGACTAAAAAACATTTTCTAAAATTCTACAAGAGATCGACGTAAGAGATATAGGTCTATAGTTTTGCGCATCTGCTCGACGACCCTTCTTGAAGACTGGGACTACCTGTGCTCTTTTCCAATCATTTGTAACCTTCCGTTCCTCTAGAGACTTGCGGTACACGGCTGTTAGAAGGGGGCAAGTTCTTTCGCGTACTCTGTGTAGAATCGAACTGGTATCCCGTCAGGTCCAGTGGACTTTCCTCTGTTGAGTGATTTCAGTTGCTTTTCTATTCCTTGGACACTTATTTCGATGTCAGCCATTTTTTCATTTGTGCGAGGATTTAGAGAAGGAACTGCAGTGCAGCCTTCCTCTGTGAAACAGCTTTGGAAAAAGGTGTTTAGTATTTCAGCTTTACGCGTGTCATCCTCTGCTTCAATGCCATCATATCCCAGAGTGTCTGGATATGCTGTTTCGTGCCACTTACTGATTTAACGTAAGACCAGAACTTCCTAGGATTTTCTGTCAAGTCGGTACATAGAATTTTACTTTCGAATTCACTGAACGCTTCACGCGTAGCCCTCCTTACGCCAACTTTGACATCGTTTAGCTTCTGTTTGTCTGAGAGGATTGGCTGCGTTTAAACTTGCAGTGAAGCTCTCTTTGCTTTCGCAGTAGTTTCTAACTTTGTTGTTGAACCACGGTGGGTTTTTCCCGTCCCTCACAGTTTTCCTCGGCACGTACCTGTCTATAACGCATTTTACAATTGCCTTGAACTTTTTCCATAAACACTCAACATTGTCAGTGTCGGAACAGAAATTTTCGTTAGTTAGTCTGAAATCTGCCTTCTATTACTCTTGCCGAACAGGTAAACCTTCCTCGCTTTTTTATATTCCTATTTACTTCCATACTCAGGGATGCTGCAACGGCCTTATGATCAGTGATTCCCTGTTCTGCGCTTACAGAGTCGAAAAGTTTGGGTCTGTTTGTTATCAGTAGGTCCAAGATGTTATCTCCACGCGTCGGCTCTCTGTTTAATTGCTCGAGGTAATTTTCGGATAGTGCACTCAGTATAATGTCACTAGATGCTGTGTCCCTACCACCCGTCCTAAACATCTGAGTGTCCCAGTCTACATCTGGTAAATTGAAATCTCCACCTAAGACTATAACATGCTGAGGAAATTTATGTGAAATGTATTCCAGATCTTCTCTCAGTTGTTCTGCCACTAATGGTCCTGAGTCGGGAGGTCGGTAAAAGGAGCCAATTATTAACCTAGCCTGGTTGTTGAGTACAACCTCCACCCACAATAATTCACAGGAACTATCCACTTCTACTTCACTACAGGACAAACTACTACTAACAGCGACACCACCGGTTGCATGCAATCTATCCTTTCTAAACACCGTCTGTGCCTTTGTAAAAATTTCGGCAGAATTTATCTCTGGCTTCAGCCAGCTTTCTGTGCCTATAACGATTTCAGCTTCGATGCTTTCTATTAGCGCTTGAAGTTCCGGTACTTTACCAACGCAGCTTCGACAGTTTACAATTACAATACCGATTGGTCCCCGCATGTCCTGACTTTGCCCCGCACCCTTTGAGGCTGTTGCCCTTTCTGTACTTGCCCGAGGCCATCTAACCCAAAAAACCGCCCAGTCCACGCCACACAACCCCTGCTACCCGTGTAGCCACCTGCTGTGTGTAGTGGACTCCTGATCTATCCAGCGGAACCCGAAACCCCACCACCCTATGGCGCAAGTCGAGGAATCTGCAACCCACACACTCGCAGAACCGTCGCCTCTGATTCAGACCCTCCACTCGGCTCTGTACCAAAGGTCCGCAGTCAGTCCTGTCGACGATGCTGCAGATGGTGAGCTCTGCTTTCATCCCGCTAGCGAGACTGGCAGTCTTCACCAAATCAGATAGCTGCTGGAAGCCAGAGAGGATTTCCTCCGATCCATAGCGACACACATCATTGGTGCCGACATGAGCGACCAGCTGCAGAAGTGTGCACCCCCTCCCCCTCATGGCATCCGGAAGGACCCTTTCCACATCTGGAATGACTCCCCCCGGTATGCACACGGAGTGCACATTGGTTTTTCTTCCCCTCTCTTGCTGCCATATCCCTAAGGGGCCCCATTACGCGCCTGACGTTGGAGCTCCCAACGTTGTTGTCACAATGTTGGTTTAACTTCCACCTAGGTTTTAGGTAACAAGTATTGCTATGTATTTTAATGCGAATATTTTAGGTTAGGCTTTACCGTGACTGTTATTGACATTAAATGAAGCAACAAGTTTACTGTTACCAGTCGATAGACAGTTCCTCCAAAAAATCGTAACACAACACACCCTCAAATGCCGTACTAACAAATGTAAATCCACCTGATGATGGAGGGTTAAACCTTTGAAACGCGTGTGGAGATAAATAAACAGTGACAGGTAACAGGTAACTTGGTGTTTCATTTAACTATTTCAGTGTATTTTAAAGAGTAAAATATACTGTAGTCCCAGATACACACAGAATACTTCACCATGAAGTGGGTAAAAAACAGACAGCTGCAGATTTACGTGCAAATTTACGACAACATCAATACACTAAGGTATAACCGCAGCAATTGTAAAACAACAGAAAACCCAACTGCTTTCACATCAGTTATTATGGTGTACGAAATTTCTATTGGTGCCATTCAAATGAAAAAAGTTGAATGGTTCAACTGATGTCACACAAAACTTCTGTCTCTGGAAAACCAGCTTCAGAGCACCACTGTCTGTGCTTACAGCCAAAACTTAATACGTCTGAGCTTCTTTAAAATGAATAGTTCCATACGTGCGAACTACCATATAATAAGCGAATAACTAGTAACAAAGCAAAACTCAGCATTAAGGGACAAACTAGACCTGCATCTACATCTACATTCCGCCAACCACCTAAGAGTATTTGGCGGGAGGTACCTCTGGTACCGGTATCGCTTATCCCCTTTTTTGTCCCCTTCGTGAGTGAAAAGCTGGAAGAACGCCTACCGCTAAACTGCCGTACGGGCTCCAGTTTCCCTGTTTTCATCCTCTTGGGCATTCGTGAGAGGTGGATATGTGTATTTAACAGTGATGCACAACCACTGTCTTCTAACGTCCGACTCTAGAGTTTGTTGTGCATCTCCGTAACGTTATCGCTTACACTAAACGAACCCAGGCAGCTACGCACTACTCCTCGTTGCATCTCCTTTATCTTTGCTGTCAATCCAATCTGTTAAGGATCCCAGAAGACGAACAGTACTCAAGAATCTGCAAAGCAGGCGTTATGCAAGCCGCTTCTTTACTGGGGCAATAATGTTTCCTTCCACTGGATCTCAGCCTGGTATCTGCTATTCACACAGCAAGTTTGATGTGATCATTCCATTCTAGGTTTCAACGATCGGTCAGTACTAAATATTTTACAGGTCTAATTGTTTCCAGTGATTAATCGCCAACATCATAACCAAAGAGTGACGGGTTTCTTCGCTTATTTAACTGCAGTGCGTTATTTTTATTTGCTCAGGGTCAACAGCCGGTCCCTGCACCTGTCATCGATCCTCTTCAGGTCTTCCTCCAAATGCTACAGTCTTCTGGCGTTGCACCTTCTGTAGGCAACGGAATCGTCCACAAACAGTCTCACAGATCTAACAGTCCGCCGGTGCACTGCCGAACCATAGTGTCCATCGGGCACAATACTTTGGCGATCAGACATGTCGCCATCGCCAGGTGCGCTGAGGAACTGAGCTCATTAGCGCTGCAGAATATATTGGGGCATCAAGGATTGCCCAGTCTGAAAATAGAAGTTCAAGCCATGCGGCTACGCCTTCAATAATAAAAATTGACATTAAAACAATAGCTTTTTGGTTCTCATATTTTTTTCTGCTTTTAAACGATTTAAAATACATTAGCTGTGTGGTATTTTTGTTATTGTTTTTTTGTTTTTATATTTTTTCTTTTTTTTAATTTTTTAATTTTAATATTTTTTTTCTCCATTCGCTCACTCATTCACACAATATATACATTGTACTCACACATACATATACAGTTAACACATTCTCACACTCATTCATTCACCTTTCATAAAATAATAATAATAAATAAATAAATGATAAATACAATAAAATAGGATTAAAAAATAATTAAAATAAAATAAATTGAGTTAAAATATAATAAAATAAAATAAAAATTTAAATTAAAGTAAAATTATTAAATTGTTAAAAAATTAAAATTATTAAAATTGTATAAAAAATATATACAAAAGATGTGTAGTCTTGTTATTCCCGTAGATCATCAGGCCATCTGGTGGAGGCCAGGTAGTGCACCCTGCGTCCAAGTTGTCGTACAAGTTCGTTGTCTGACTGGTGCGTGTTTTCATAGAAGGTTTTGCACTGGTTCTAAATCGGTCTTTCAAATAGGGTACCCCTGCGGGTTGGTGAAGTTCGTTCGTTGGGAACCGGTATGGAAGATGGAGTGCTCTTTTCAGAGCACGATAATGAAATTCTTTGTAGCCGTTGTATGTGGGTTGGAGCAGCATTGCCCCACACGACAGCAGCGTAGTCTAAGATTGGTCGCACCAGTGTGAGGTACAATATCACCCCCAGTCTTGATGGTAGTGTTGACGCTGGATTTAATAATGGGTAGAGCTGTACCATTCTTCTACTGGCTTTCTCCCGAATATCTTCTATATGAGGTTGCCATGTCAATCGCCTATCAAGGGTCACACCCAAGTATTTTGCTGTTTTTGACCACGTAACTGGGGTGCCCCTTATCTCAATGGGCTGGATGTTAGGTGGAAGTGGTCTTCTACAGATTGCTATTGCCTGCGTCTTTGTGACGTTGAAAGACAGTCGCCATTTCGTTGCCCATTCACTCAGCTTATTACTTGCTTGTTACAGTCTTGCCTGGAGGTGTGCAGCATTCATACTTCGGGAGTAAATGGCTGTATCATCGGCGTATAAGGATAGGTGTGTTTTGGCCGTCGATGGTAGGTCGGATGTATACAAGATGTATAACAGTGGTCCCACAACACTGCCCTGAGGTACTCCTGCTTTGATTGGTTTGGTGGACGATATGCCATCTTGAGTGCGGACATGAAAAGTCCCGTTTTCTAGATAACTCTTCAGGAGTGTTGCGTGTGACACGGGGACCCCTATATCTAGGAGTTTATAGAGGAGTCCCTCGTGCCACACGCAATCAAAGGCACGAGAAACATCCAGAAATACAGCCCCAAAGAATTCTTTCCTTTCCTTGGCGCTGAATGCTTCCTCAACTAGGCGTAGTAGCTGCTGGGTGGTGGAAAGGCCTTGGCGAAAGCCGAACTGGACGTCTGGTATCAGATGCTCTGCTTCCACATGCTGTTGAAGTCTCTTTATGTATAAACGTTCAAAAAGTTTCGATATGGCAGGTAAAAGACTGATTGGTCTGTAACTAGCAGGTGATCGAGGGTCCTTTCCTGCCTTCGGTATGGCGACGACCTCTGCATGTTTCCATGTGAGGGGGAAGTCGCCAGTTGCCAGGATCTCATTAAACGCGGCCGCTATTATTGGTACTGCAGTAGGTGGTAATTGCTTCAACAGCTCATTAGTTAGAAGGTCTGGTCCTCCAGCCTTCTTTCCGTTTAATTCTTCGAGCTGTTTTGTAACTTCTGCTGTCGTGATTGGTTGAATGTGGTCATCTTCGGTTCGACTGGCGAGGAATCTTGGAAGTCTCTCGTTGACTAGGCCAATGTGGTCAGCGTCGGCAGGGTCATTCATAAGTGTGAAGTTTTTTGCGAATACATCTGCCAAAGCATTTTCTTTGGCATCTTGTTCGCTGATTATATGGTTGCCCACATGTAGTGGGGGTAACTTCTGTCCGCTTCTTAGTAGAGACTTCGTCATCTTCCAGGCCGATTGGTCTTGTAATTGTAGCAGTGCAACCTTATCTGCCCAGACTTGATTCCTGTTTTTTTCTACTTCTGCCTTAATTTCTCGGTGTACTCGATTTACTAGGCGCTTTGTGGCTGGATTGCGCGTTGCCTGCCATTCTCTGAATGCTCGGTTTTTTTCCCTGATGGCAGCTATGATAGGTGGGGGCAGTTGGTGAGTTTTTGGTGGTATAGGCCGTCTCAGAGGTTTAGCTTCTGTTGCAGCGTCTAGTGTTTTAGATGTTAGGTATAATAGAGTGGCTTCTGCTCCTGCTGTCTCTGGGTCTGGTGTATCCGGAAGGTCTCTTCCAAGCAGTTGATGATACATTTCCCAGCTGATTCCTCGAATATCAAGATGGTGTCTAGGCAGTTTATTGATGCCGACGAGGTCGACATAAAAAATGACAGGTTCGTGGTCAGATGTAAGGGCCCTTCTGGTAGTGGCAGTAACACCATTGGGAAATCCCTTAATGATGGCTATATCCAGCACGTCACTCTGGCCTCTGTTCGGAAAGCAAGTGGGGTCATATGGTCCCACGATGATGGCGTGGTTTCTTTCAGCAACTCGCAGGAGACGACGTCCGCTGATGTTAGTGATGCGGCTATTCCAGTTGGTATTTTTGGCATTAAGGTCACCAGCAAGAAAAAGATTTCCTTGTTGTGACAGTAGCACCTCAAAGTCTGCTTCATCTAGATGGCCACGGGGGGGCCTGTACACTGCAATGAATTTTATGCGGCCTCTTGATGTCTGGACTGCAACTGATGTGGCTTCTACTGTGGCTAATGCTGGAAGTGGCAGTTGGTGATGCATAAAGGAGTTTCTTACATATACTGCTGTTCCTCCACCAGCAGTCGGCCGGTCCGTCCGGAAACAGCTGTAGTTGGCGACTCGTACTTGGATGTCGGGTTTCAAGTGTGTCTCGGTGACCAGGCACACGTCGATTCTTTCATCTTGGAGGAATTGACGGAACTCTCCTACTTGATTGCGAATTCTATTGGCGTTCCATGTGCACACAGTTAGCCCAAATCTAGCTGCCATATTAGGTGGTGGAGGTTGGCTGTGGAATGGCCTGTAGGGCAACTTGAACTACAGCAGAAATCTGTTGCGGAATAGTAGCCACGATAGCCTGGAGGGCATCAGTGATAGTTTTCGTCATGACTTGCATGACTGAGGTCAGATTAAACTCTTGGCAGGAAGTGTTGTGTTGTGCCTGAGTTGTTGGCGGTCCGGCACTGATTATGTGCTGCTGAGGTGCAGCAATGGTCGGAGGAGGTGGAGCTGGGCGATGGGGAGTAAACTGAGTACGCCTATGGTGGCGTAGGTTGATTCTCTGTATGCCTGCAGTGGAGGCATTGGCCTTAGAGGATGAAGCATTATTGGTGTTGGTTGTTGCTACATTTGTATATCTCCTATCAACTGCAATAGCAGCATAAGTGAGACCCTTGTGAGTGGTTGCATTTTGTCTAGTCCTATAGGCTTTAATGACTTCACAGCCAAGGTAGCTAGCAGGATGAGCTTTGTTGCAACGGACACATGTGGGAAGAGTGTATTTGTCCTTAGGGCAATCTTTGGAAGTGTGTTCTTGGCCGCACTTCACACACTTGAAGGGCATTGCACAGTGTCTGGCTACATGGCCAATGCCTTGGCATCGATAGCAGATGGTGGGGCCACGTTTGCCCCAAGGTTCCTCAACTGTGACGTCTGTGTTGGCTATGATCTTCATTGTCAGTAATTTTCGGTTATCTGGTATGTTGGTGAGCACTACCATAAAGAGGGGGGTGTCTTTATGAGTTCTAGGCGATTGCACTCTGGAAATTGACCTGGGGACAATTCCGATGGCTTCCAGTTCTTCCCTCAGATCATCACACGAGAAACTGAAGGGAAACCCTCGAATGACTTTTTTGATGAGCTTGTCAGGCGAACAGGTATAAAATCCCCATTGCCTTTTTGAGATTTCTTCTGTGACTTACATAAAATCCGCAGTATTTGCGGTTTGAAGCTTATAGAGGTCTTTACCAGCTGTTCTGAATTGAAAAGGGTTGCAAAGAAGGCCCTTAATAGTTTGCAATACTATCGTATACGCCTCCTTGAATTCAATGATGATGGGAGGAGGTTTCTGTGCTTTTGTAGAAGTCTGGGCCGTGGTAGCCAAGGTGTCACTTTGTTCGGTTGGTTCGGCGTCCATAGCCGCGAAAGAGTTGTTTGTTGATATGGGAGCAGCACTCGTAATCTTTCGGGCAGGAGCCGTCCGAGTGGCTGGAATGAATCCCTCCTTATCGGATCGGCGATGGGGCGGGACTTCTTGTGTCGGTTTTCGCTAGCTGACGAGTTCGGGGTTGTCTCGTCCGTCTTTTTCCTCTTAGCAGGTCCAGGAAGTTCTTCTGTTGGCGTAGAACACATAATAGTCGTTGGCATCAAGTCGGTAAGAAGCTTCAATCTTTCATTTGGATCTTGCTCGGCTTGGTTGGACGTTGCATTGCCAGTGTGATGCAAGTCAGTGTCTCTCTTGGCGTCGAGTTATTGCTTCTTCTACGAAGCCTCGGACGAGCGGGGCGCCTTACGCGTGTCTGTCATAGTGCCAATAAAGGCGAAGAGATTTGCACACAGAGGAAGGAAAGCTAGCCTTGGCCTCTGCGAGCGCGGGCTTGTCCCATGCGAAGGGGGCCCTGACTCGCAAAATCCCTCACTAACGGTCCCTAGGTGTGCAGTGGTTTATTCCTGAAGAAAGCACTGCACAACCAACAGGTACAGGAACACGACGCGTGTGCGCGACGACGTCCGATGCTGCCTTGACAACGAGAACGGTGAGAGCTCATTAGGGTGCGCTGTCCACTTATATTCCTTCCCGCCACAAGCAGTTCCATCCATGGTCCGCACCCGAGGGCGCGCTTCTGCAGCCTCGGAGGCGTTTGCGTCCGTGTACGTGGTAGCGTCTAAGTAGTTGCTCTATCCGCCCTGGTCGCCAAATCGTGTCGAATTCTGTTCGCTGGAAAGCCCTGAATCCAGATAGAAATCTAATCTGATACTCGATAAACTCGTATGTTGTTAATGAATTAAGAAGTATGGGTCCACCGTTTTGCCAGTAAACAAAATTATTGTCATTTTAGAGTGTTGAATAGTGTTTTGTTACATAGTACCCGATACCTTTCTACCAGATCGATAGCTTTTTGGACATGGTAATTTTTTTCTGTTATCGGAAATCAGTACACATGATCACTGTGTTATAGGATTTGGAGGTCTCTTTCTATGTCATAGGAGCAGAAACACACTGAAAAGCGACAGCAAGAATTCTATGTTTGTAAAGCACCTCATCAAAAACAACCAGAAACAGACCTTCACATCCCAAAACGCTATAATCATCTACCAGTAAAAGAAAATTACCGCATCCAAAAGACACTCACACAGAGCAAAGAGTTGTCTATGACAAAACAGTACTATGTAACGAACACTATTCAACACTATAAACTAACTATTGGACAACACAAAATGAAACAAACACACTCATCTGTGAGGAGAACGAAAACACACGAAACAGATTCAAAGTTCACGATAGTCAAACCAAAACGAAACGGCCAATAAACGACAGACGTAAGCATATCAGAAACGTAAATTTGTACAGTGGAGCATGTGTCCCAGCCACAGCAACACAGCAAGAAGGAGTATTCACAAAAGAGGCGAAGACTACGTGAGTAAACACTACCCAAATACGAAACATAATCCATGAGTAACGAACTACACGAAATACTTCTCCATGTTTAAGCTTAACCAAATGTTTAGCGATGTCCACATGTCATCACGTCTACACAAAAACACGTTTGGCGCACATAAACAAACATGTCACAGCTCAGAGCTAGACAAACACTACATGGTAACGCCGCAAACGGCCATATGGCACGATTTCTTTACCTGAACATAGTTTTTAAAGATTCAATTGTAAACAAAAAATTCAATGCAGACCTCCCTCATGTTTTTAGATGACATGGTGTGGTAATTTAGAGCTGTGGCTGATTTCGGTTGGCAGCCACAGGATACGTACAATGTAAAAAAAAGGTAAAGTGCATACATAGTTTATACAACATCAAAATCCGATGTAATCGTAACATGAACATAATCCGTCTGCGTGTATTTTAGAAAAATAAAAGAAAAATCCCACTGCGGAGGCCACAACAGCGATGTAACATGTTTGGATGTCCAAGTAAATCAATAACATGCAAAATAATAACATACAAGAAGAAACGCAAAAGGTTGCAAATTTGCCATATGTTGGGCCGATATCTGCCAAAATCAGCAGAATTCTCCGCAAACATAACATTAAAAGCGTGTTTCATGCATCCACCCACCAAGATTAAGGCTCTGCTAGGGAGTATGAAGGATGACGCGCGTCTACAGAAACCGGGCGTTTACCACGTACCATAAGAGTGTGGTATGGCATACATCGGCCAGATGACCAGGGCTGTTGACATCAGGTGCAAAGAGCACCAAAGGAACACAAGTTGAGACAGGCAACCAAGTCAGATATTGCTGAACATTGTATAGAACTCAATCATTCTATGAAGTACAATGATGCCAAGATTTTAACACAAACATCGAGATACTGGGACAGCGTCATCAAAGAATCTATTGAGATTAAGGTTGCGGAGAATCTCATTAACAGGGACACCGGTTTCGAGCTAAGCTCAGCCCGGAATCCAGCACTTGATCTTCTGAAGTCGCAACGTAGACAACACCCAGATCCCAAGGGACACAAGTATATGGATGGAATTAGAGATGACAGACCAGTACAAGTAACTAAGGACGTAAGTGAAATGACACCTCAGACAACACACAAAGTATCTGAGGACGCTCTTTCGAGTCTCGAGCGATGATTTGGACACAATCGGCCTGAAAATGACGCTGCAGCCGCTCCTGGGGGGCAAGAAATTCGGACGGAAAGCCTAGCACGACACAACACGGTAACAAAACGTCCTAATTCACAGAAGGACTCAAATGACGACAGTCGGAAGATAAAACTTCTAGCATAGCTTGGACGCCATTCAGAACTTAATTCAGCTATACTAACAACGGATAATAACCACAAGTACGCGCACAGCGTTCGGAACAGCCGCAGCTAGAAAAAAATGCTACAGCCGTTGCTATTGGTCAGCGCACACCACGGACAGAGCGCCAGACGCGGCGCGGACCGCAGAGGGAACGCCTAGCACAACGTAGGCATAAATACCGGACTCGTTCCACACTGGACGCAGTATCAGACAGCACCTGAAGAAAACTGCGAGTCACGCAGTTGAAATATCATGCAGGAAAGACGCGAATAACCGGCAGAAACCCGATTAATCAACATCATAAGGCCTCCCCGGGAAAGGTTGAAGAATTACAACAATAATTTTGTTTACTTGCAACAATGTGAAACCATTCTTAATTCATTATTATTTTCTGTAAGCACGGAAACTGAGCACAGAACTCCAACATTGTCGTACAGTGTGATGCGGGAGTCAACGAACACAGCAACGATGTGGGTGCCGTCGTCCGCCGCACTTGCCATTGTCTGCGGCACTGTGGATTTCGTGGACGACCAAAGCGAGCTCAGATTCACAAAGTCACTCTTTGCGGAATCGATGTTGAATTTTATAGACTTTTTCTCAATTTTATTTTCTCCAACGATATCATAATGAGTGGCTACCAAACGTACCCATTTTCTGTACAACAGAGTGATATAGACGATATAGGCCAACAGGCCTAACTATTTTCTTCCGGCCGACGAAAGAAAGCGGGAACGTTCTGCACTTTTTCTACAATCACTTGGTAGTATTCCTTGCTACGACAAACTGCTGGTAGAAGGGGAGCAAATTTTTGTGAATAATATATGCTGAATGTCACAGGCTTCTCGACAGGTTCCGACGCCTCAACATGAAGTATTCGCGCGCGCAAATCGACGCTCTTTACTTCCACAGATAGTCCCCATTCTGTTCGACTGGTACACTAGTGGTTGGTACTGAGCACTGTTACGACATTTATCAGATACCTAAGGAACGGTTTCCGTATTCACAGTGAATTACAGTCGCTGTTCCATTCAAGAAATGTGGAGAATGGTAAAAAAACTATTTTACATTTCTATTCCGCTAACACCGAAGAAGTAGCAGTTCTGATTGAAAAAGCTAGCTACTTTGGACCTCTAGGAGTATTTGAAACACTTTCTATATGGGCTGCCAGCAGTGTTAACGCGCCAATGTAATTCGTCAGTTACTTTACACTGTTACTGTTTACTCATACCCTTCCTAAATGAGAGCCCACTTCTGTTTTGGTTTCAGTTCCAGCAAGAAATTTTCTGGCAAGAACAATTTTTTCTGCAGTTATTATACCTGAAAACTCGAAACCCAAAATTGCGACACAAAAAAGAAATTTGTGCTTTTACCTATGACCGCCGTCACATACTGCTTCCAGCGGCTGCGCTGCTCCATCTTCCTCAGGTTGGTGCTTTAGGCTTGGTGCTGCAGCGTCTCGCACTGGTGGAGAACAGTTTTGGCGCTGTATATAAATGAAGAGGTAGCTATTCAGCAATAATCTGAAGTGGATAATTACATGAGACCAAACATTCACTTGTATTTCTATTGTAAGTAGCAGCAGTAGGCTAATTTATCTCTTCAGACACTTAATCCCTATCAGGAGGAAATTCCTCCAGAATATCTCGAGACAAATACGAGTGCCTTACGACACTACCAATATCGTCTCTATCATGACAGAATTTCTATTTAAATACCGCAAATATATTGCTCATATTATAGTCGAAATACTCATTAACGAGCTATGTTATTCTCAAGACAACTCAGATGTTAAATTAGAAGAACAAAGTAATGGAATTGAAGATTTGTGGAATATATTGTTGCATCATAACAAGAAAGATGTACAATTCATTTCGTAATGGTACGTAACATTAATCTACACACCTTACTATCAGCAAGAAAGAGCAGGACTTCCCATAAGTCAGAATTAACATTTTATACAAAGAAACATTGTTACCAAATACCCAGCCGGTGTCACACCTGTTACGAAATACTAACGGAAGCAAAAGTCTACAAGTTTGCCTGCATTTTTGTCGAAATGCTGCAACTCTTGTGTCGGCGACGCACAAATAAATCCGCTAGACCAAATAAACAGAACTGTGAACGATAACAAGAAAGTCAGTGTTCAAGTAATTGAGCCAAATATACGAAATTAAGGTACAAAACTATATTTTGCGAGTCTCGCGGAGTGGCCGCGTGGCTTGAGGTGCTATGTCACGGATTGCGCAGCACCTTCCGCCGGAGGTTCGAGTCCTCCCTCGTATCTGGGTGTATGTGAGTTGTTCTTAGCATAAGTTAGTGTAAGTAGTGTGTAAGTCTAGTGACCGATGACCTCAGCAGTTTCGTCCCTTAGGAATTCACATACATTGGAACATTTACATTTTGCGATTGTGTGTTTAACAATTGGCGACGAGTACCCGCTGCAGGCAATGCTGGTTTTGAAACCCCTGCTTGGAAAGAATAATATTACTGTAGGAGGATGCCATGTGAAACTGTTTACGTGCCAATCCCCTTAGAAGAAGGGAGACAGCAATTGATTTCATTTATCTGTGCCTATCATAGTAACACTTGTATGTTCCCCATGGCAAAATTCTATTGGAGGTTGCTTGTCTCTACCTTCCCCTGACTCATAAAAATGTAAGTGTGGTGTATTAGGTGCCTAACAGTTATATATCAGTGGTTGTTAACTGCCTCAGTAGTGATGCTACAGATGAATGCGAAGATGAATGGAAACGAGGGTGCTACCCTGCATGACTAATTGCACATAGTTTACTACTCACTACTACCTGCACGGTAGAATACTACAGCACCTAGGACAATGGCACACACTGAACCTCACCGCTAGTCTCACCATACAAGCCACTTCTCAACTGTTCAAATGGTTCAAATGGCTCTGAGCACTATGGGACTCGACTGCTGAGGTCATTAGTCCCCTAGAACTTAGAACTAGTTAAACCTAACTAACCTAAGGACATCACAAACATCCATGCCCGAGGCAGGATTCGAACCTGCGACCGTAGCGGTCTTGCGGTTCCAGACTGCAGCGCCTTTAACCGCACGGCCACTTCGGCCGGCTTCTCAACTGTGTTAACAGAAATAACTTTATAAAGTGTACAGAAAAATTTGATTTTTCTATCCATTTCTCTCCTAAAAAATATAACGGCATTAAGCTTGCTTAACGTTTATTGCAAATAATAGCTTTGTAAATTCGTAATTATCTTATTATCTCATAGATACCAGCGTTCAGAACATTACTTATCAACATTCCTTCTGCTGCTGAAATAATAGCCTATGGACTCTTAATTTCGCATATTTTGATACTGTCTCTCTGAATTCGACATTACTTTTGGGTTTCAGTACAATAAGTAATAGCTTGAAGTAAGACAGTTTTTGCTTTTGGCGCCTTGTCCTGCCGTTTCGTAGGGTCAGCACGGTTAGCACGGATGTGGCAAGGTTAATTTTAAGGGTGGCTGGATGCCCTTCCTGACACCAACCCGTACCCCCCTGGGACAGAATTAGAAGTACCCTAGCTGTCTGCAGCTGGTATAATCCATGGAATAGTGCGAACGTGTTCAGATGTCTGAACATGGGGATGAGCCCAGTATTCACCTAGCAGGATGTGGAAAACCGCCTGAAAACCACATCCAGGCTGGCAGGCACACTGGCCGACGTCGTCAAACCGCCAAGCGGACTCGATCCAGGGATAGGCGCGCCTACCCAAGTCCAGGAAGCAGCGCATTAACGCTCTCAGCTAACCTGACAGGCTGAAGTAAGACAGTCTTGTTTGCAAATTGTTTTTATCTATTTATTGGCAACTTCCAACTTGTTTTATCTTTTTATGACAATTTGCAAATTGTTTTTATCTATTTGTCGGAAATTCCCAATCTGTTTTTACCTCTTTATTTGCAACCAAGATTGTCTTATTTGGCTCAAATGGCTCTGAGCGCTATGGGACTTAACATCTAGGGTTATCAGTTCTCTAGAACTTAAAACTACTTAAACCTAACTAACCTAAGGACATCGCACACACCCATGCCCGAGGCAGGATTCGAACCTGCGACTGTAGTGGTCGCGCGGTTCCAGACTGAAACGCCTAGAACCGCTCGGCCTACTCCGGCCGGCAAGATCGTATTATTTCAAGAAATTCAATCTGGCTCCTGTACCAGGATCCCAGCATGGAATGGAACCGAAAAATAATGTGTTTAAAGTGACGTCGAAGGATCAAAACGTCATAACTCGGAACATTTCCATTAAGCTTACTATTCTGTCCTTTGTGTCAGTAGTTACCTATAACATCTAGGTTATTTGTCTGTTTAAAGAAATAATTTTTACTTCTCAGTATCATCTTGTTTCTTGTTGAGCTCATTTTGTCCTAGAAGCGTTGTGCTGTGAATAACATTACTATGCTTACAATAAACTTTTTCAGTTTGTACAGGAATCAATCCAGGTGCAAATGCATCTCAAACATTCCATACACTTCAGACTACACTTACATGTTGTAGCTCTTTTTGTATGAAGTTCCTTCTTATTAATGGATGCCGCTATCCAGATTGTCTCCTTGAATGTAATATTCTCTGCAGATATTAACAGCCATAGATATTGTCTTTCTTGTGGCAGGGAGATTGCTTGCCACTTCAGATTTTACCTTTCTGAAGTGGATGAAATTATACCTTGCGAGAGTCGTAATGGTGTGGATAAATAGCTCTAACCCCTTTGGTTTCTTAAAACTCATGTTCTTGTAGTGCTCTTCCGTCCAAAGACTGATCTGATACAGCTTTCCACGCTACTCTATCATGTTCAAGCTAAAACTAGTTTTAGTGTCTCATTTCTTAATGTAATTTCTTCAGCATCACCTGATTTAATTCGAACTACATTAAATTACCCTCGTTTTTCTTTTGTTGATGTTCATCCTGTATCCTCCTGTCTAGACTCTGAGCACTCCGTTCAGCTACACTTCCAAGTCCTTAGCTGTCTACGGCAGTATTACGTCATCGGCAAACTTTAAAGCTTTTATTTACTCTCTCTATATTGTAATTCCTTCTTCATATTTTTCTTTGGTTTCGTTTACTGCTTGTTCAATATACTGATAGAATAACATCGTGGATAGGCTACAAACCTATCACACACTCTTTACAAACACCGCTCTACGTTCATGTCTTTTGACTCTTACAGATCCCGCCTGGTTTCTGTACAAGTCGAATGTATCCTTTCGTTCCCTGCATTTTACCCCTGATGCCTTCAGAATTCCAATGACTGTATTCTAGTGAACACTCTCAAAAGCTTTGATGGATTTACACTTGTTATAGCCGTAGATTAACCTTTCTTTAATCTGTGTTCTAAGATAAGTCATAAGGTCAGTATTGCCAAAGTCGCCTTCTATTAGTTGTTCCATTCTTCTATAAATAATTCGACTTAGTATTTTGTCACCATGACTTATTAAGCCGATAGTTCTGTAGTATTCACACCTATCAGCACTTGCTTTGATTGGAATTGTAGCTTTTTGAAGTCTGAGAACATTTCACATGTCTCAGACAACTTGCACGCCAGGTGGATTAGTATTGTCACGGTCGGCTCTTCCAAGGATGTCAGTAGTCTGAGGGCATTTCGTTTACACCATGAGGCTTGTCTCGACTTAGGTACAGTGCTCTGTTAAACTCTTCTCGCAGTATCGTATCTTCCATCTCTTCTTCATTTACTTCATCTTCCCTTTCTATGATACTGTCATGAAGTTCATTTCCCTTTTGTACAACCCGTCTACATATTCTTTTCATCTTCCAGCTTTCCCATCTTCGCTTATCATTGGTTTTCTACCTGAGCTCTTCATATTCATGTAGCTGCTTCTGTTTTATTCAAAGCCCACTTTAATTTTGCTGTAGGCGATATGTATCTTTCCCCTAGCTATGAATCCTTCTATAGACTTACATTCGTGGTACAGGCATTCCTGCAAACCTCATTTTTTTGACATCTATATACACTTCCGCCTGCTTCATTTGCTGCTTTTTCTTATTTCATCCTTTGACTAATTAAATTCAGTATGTTTTATGATACCGAAGAATTTCCATTAGGCCTTGTTTTTTCCCCAGTTTCATCCTCTATTCCATCTCTCAAAGCTACCCATTCGTTTTCTATTGTATTTCTTTCGTCTTGATCAGTCAATCGTTGCCTAACGCTCTCTTTAAAGGCCGGAACTACCTCTGGTTCTGTCAGCTTATTATAATCCGCAATTTATTTGGAAGTAGAGTAAATGGTATTATATTTGCTTGATGCATCGACTGGTTAAGGCACAAAACCTAATCAGTTTTGTTGTAAGACAAAAAGGAAATAATATTTGAAACCGATCACGAAGATGCAGGTTCGAATTTCTGCCGAAAAGAAAATGAGCGCTCATTTACTAGCCACGCCAGAAAGATAATTAAATGCATCACACATTGTAATACTTCACCATCACTGAATCCGCACTCATGATGCTACAAAAGTTTTTTGAATACTAAGCATCATCATCAACGATTCAGGTATTTTTCGAAATGCTCAACATCGATTTAGTAATTTGCAAATAGAGAATACATTTTTTCATTTAAGGGATACATTTAATTTTAGGACGATCATTAGCATGGGAAAAGAATAGAAGACGGAGTGAGGATGGAAATGGGACTTTAAAATGACGATACAGCATTTTATGATTTCTTGTAATGCAGCAAGTAAAGGAGAAGGATGAAAGAGTTTCAATTTTTCACGCTTAGCGCTTCTGAAATCTTACCCAATCGCTGACAAAGATAAAAGCATCGAAAAACAGGGATGTTCGACACCATATAGTACGTTATTCAAGCCCCATCTACTTAACTTTCTACCTTTTTACATTTTTTTCATTTTTAATCTACAATTTATAACCAATAAATTATGGTGAGTCCATATATGCACCTAGAAATGTCTTTCAGTTTAGAATCTGGTTCCGAATAACATAGTGTCGGAAAGTTTCTAATATCGCCAGGTATCTCTCACGTATGTAGTGTTCTTTCATGATTCTTAAACAAAATTTTCCTGCCTTTTAACCGTCTGAAGAATTTATTTTATCTCATCATACATTCTTTGAAACTCTTCGTTGTCTCTGGGACTAACTGGCCTATAAAATTGTACTGCTGTGGTGGGTGTTGGCTTCTATCTTGGTTACGATTATGCATTCAATGTGGTGCTGGTAGTGCGTACCCACATCGAGATTTTCTTATTCGTTATTGTACCTAGTCCTTCATTACCCCTGTTTGATTCTCTATCTGACCAGAAGTCCTATTCATCCTGCCTCCGACCTGTAGAATACCAGATTTACTTTTCCTGAGTAGTCCCCACCTGGAGATCCAAATGGGGGACTATTTTGATCATCAGCATCATCATCGCGTTGAGAGTATTATATGGCTGGCGCCGCTTCTCGCTTCCCGAAATTCGCTTCGTCCTATCAGGTCAGTCCCCTCGTTATAGCCCTCTGGCATCCAACGAATCCTGAACATCTCGATCCAGCTCCTTCTAGGTCGCCCACGCTTTTTTCTTTCCTCTAGGACCCACTGCCACACATTCTTTGGCCATTGGCTTTTGTCCATTCTTCCTAGATGCTAATACAGTTTTAGAGATTTCATCTCTATGGTATCTGTTATTGATTTATCGACTCCAATAGACTTTCATATGTTAATATTTGATACATGATCCATCTTAGACATGTCATGACGTCGTCTCCATTAGTCCATCTCCAGTTCTAGCAACTTGTTTCTCCGACTGTTATTTCCCACCCATGTTTCTTCTCAGTACATAGCAATGTCTTCAATGACTTCAGGGTTCTTTTTATTGTTTTTTATTTCAGAGGACTGAGTTATGTCGTCGTATGGCCCTCTTACACTGCCCTATTTAATTATTTATGTCATCCTCACTTTTCCATTTTAGGATATCGTAGACCCTATATACTTTAAAGACTTAAATTCTCTGATCTTACTGCTTCCAACCACCAGATCTTCTATTATGTCGTCACCAAACCTTCAGAAACTTTTTTTTTGTCAAGCTGATTGTGAGGCCTCCTTTTTATATTCTTCTTTTAACTTCAAAATATGTACACAGCCTCATTCTGGTCACCTGCTACGATATCCTGGCCATCAGCGAAGTGTGTACAAGATTTGGCCCCCACAGGGATTCCTGTGGATTCACATTTGATCCTCCAGGGTTTTAAGTGCTTCCTCCACATAGATTTTAAATAGCTTCGGTGCTATAGCACAATCTTGGCGGAGCTCTTTTGTAATAGGAAACTCCAGTGATACTCAGTTTCCCACTGTGACAGCACTCGCACAATTCATATGCAACTATTTAACTGCTTTGATGAAAGCTGTTGACAGTAGTAGGGCAAAGAGTGTGCTACACCACTTTTTTTCTGCCGTTGCATACATTCAGGGGCAACCATACATCCAGGGCCAAATTATCCCCCTCAACCACACCTTAACCTATTATTATGGCAATTGATTTATGACCTCCTGGGGGTTGATATATGAACCCCTGTGGGTAATCTGTCCTCCTGAGAAACTCCTCAAACCCATAGACCAACATGACAAGCGTACCTACCCAATGGGCCTCCACTTGTTCTTGTAGGTTGTGGCATTGCACTGTTTGCGAAATTTCAGACTTGCTCCCTGTCTCTGTCTCTTTCAAGTGGTTATTACTTCTTCATGTGCGTACATGCAGGACCCTACATATTCGAAGACGCATGGGTAGGTTTTCATCCCTCCTTATAATACTGTGTTCCTAATGGGTAATGCTCAGCACAGAGGGAGAGCTGGAAGAATTCCAATATCAAAAATTGTGGGAAATAGTCCATTTGCACTACCCTACGAAATTATTTGTTTAACAATTTAAAGGAGCCAAATAGATCGCTAAAAGGCACTCACCGCCACCTTATGATAATTTGTTTTCGTAATAAAACGTATTTTCAACGTTTGAGAATCACACAGAAGCATCTTGCTAATCAAGTAATTAAAATTCCGCCACAAATGTATCATAGGACTAAATATATCCGAGGTCTCGCATGCACCAATATGTGGAGACAGAAGCGTTCTCCTACAGCACGACGTTTCCACCTTACACTAAACATATCTGGTGAAAAAAACCTTCTAGTCACACACACACTCGTGATCATGTAGTGCTCACCATGCACTGGCTGTCGGGTAGATGTGATCGCCCCAGCCAGAAGAGAGCCGACCCATGCCAGCATTTGTGTACACATCTCCAGCTATACAGGACACTCAGAGGTTGGAGAGGCCATCAGTGTGACCACCAACCAGCCAACTGATCAATTTACACGGCCAGAACAATCGTCCAGCAGAAACACTCGTTGTACTGAATCTTCTCACGCAACACAGACCTCTGCTTTTAGCATAATGGCTGGGTCACTATTCAGCCACTCAGTGGGCACCACCACTGGGACTTATCCCTGCGGCTGCGGGCAAGGTCAGAGCATTCCTTGTAACCAGCTGGTTGTCACAATCTAAGCCTCGACTTCTGGTCATGCCCACTCCAGCCGCTGACCATGGCACACTGCGAGGCAAGCAGGCCCGACTTGGACATATAGTTCTAACTGCAATTTCGGGCCTGACATACTCTCCCCACTTTAGCTGACCTGAGACAGGTATGTTGTCGATGCATCTCGAATTTCTCATGTGGAATGTAGATTCCTCCCTTTTGTGCATGTTATTTTCGAAGACAGAAAATGGTTCTGAGCACTATGGGACTTAACAGCGGAGGTCATCAGTCCCCTAGAACTTAGAACTACTTAAACCTAACTAACCTAAAGACATCACACACATCCATGCCCAAGGCAGGATTCGAACCTGCGATGGCAGTGGTCGCGTGGTTCCAGACTGAAGCGCCTAGAGCCGCTCGGCCACTTCTGCCGGCGAAGACAGAAGAAATTGGAGTATACACACGTTTCAACAATGGTATGAAAATTCTGTACAACAGTATGGCATAGGCTACATTTTATTTAAGTATTCTCTCATCAGCTAAAGAAATCTGTCCGTTTGCGCTTAATATCTGTTACATCCTCCATCACAGGACTAGAATATTAAACTAATTTTTGCCTCATGACTGGGTGCTAAGAGCACGTTCTTACCTCTGTCACAGGACGCATCCAACTTTTGAACTCTCTTAAAGTAGCCAGATGCCGCATCACATATGCCACATCACATATGAAGTCTTTTAAGGTACCAGCAGAGGCGAGTTGTAATCATCAGGTTAATACTCTGTATCACTTTATAATCCAGTAATATAGCTAATATTATTACGATGGTCATCTCTCCCTGTGTAGGTGGGAGGTTGAAATTCTGTTAAATGATCTCGCTGCAACTTGCAGGTTAACACTCCAACTTGCGAATCATGTTCGTGGTAGTCTCAGCCTCGCTTCCACCCCCCGGCAGCACGTCATTGGTATAAAATTGACTGACTAATTAAATTGATCTCTCTCACACACACACACACATACATATGTATACACACACACACACACACACACACACACACACACACACATATATATATATATATATATATATATATATATATATATATATATATATATATATAGCGTAGCTGCGTTCGGTGTTGTCAACTCTACTACATTTACAAGCACTTGTACAATATGTGGCCAGAACTGATTTTACGATCAAATGAGCAGCAGTGACGTAAAATCGGTAAAATTTCGAAAATTGACGAAAAATATGTATAAATTGAGGTAAAATACGCCAAAATGCGGGAAAAATGTGACACAATAAGGGAGTACTTACATGTTTCCTTGGTGCAGGAAAATTCTTGTGAATGACGGCAAGAGCAATACGAGAATAGTCGACATGAAAGCAGTGGGGTCCAAAGAAACACTCATTTATCTTGGACAGCAATAAGATGGCTGGAATAGATTGCTTAATGGGTATGAATACCAAATGTAGAGTAAAAATTGTATGTATGTTAGGTCAAAAGGCCAAGTAAGACCCCGAGATATCGGCAACTATCTTACAGATTTTTATAATGTGGCCGGACATGTGGCTCCGATAAACTTTACATCATCCTTTGCTAAATGACATTATATTAACAGCTTGGGGCTGCAATATACAACTACAGATCGAGTCGTGTGTCTGACACTGTGTAAGAGTGTTTAAGTGTGTTAAACTCTAACAAACAGTATACCCAGTCCAGATATGCGACTACAATGAACTTTTCGTCCTCCTTACCGAAACAGCATTGTGTTACCATCTTGGGGACTGCAATATATACCTACCAGATCGATAGTGTGTTTGATCCTGTGCAAGACTGTTTAAGTATTTTAAACTCTAACAAACAGTATGCACAATGAGCTTCTCTGTAACCCCTACCAATCACAACCATGTGGTGTCAGCCAACAAATACCTTACAGAACAGTTGCTGCATGGTTTTTAAAATCATTCTGCAGTATGTCTACTGACGTAACAGGAATACATGCAAGCTGAATGCTGTCTTGGATGCTTTCTTAGGAAAGTGAACCATCTGCCTCTAAATTGAAATGGACCTGCGTTAAAGGGCGATGGAAAGTAGATGCAGGAATCAGTTTGAGAGGGTTACATGAGGTTTGATTTAATCGTAGAACGATGATGCGTTCTAGAGAGGGGGAAATGATGTGGCAAATCATTTATCGCACATTCAACCATATTTTTCCGTTGCTCTCTTGGGCTGTATCAATTGTGCTTTGTAAACTGCGTTCACCTCGTATACAATTGTGTGTTATGTGCGTGACTTAGAGCGCTGTCTACTTGCAGTCGTAAAGAGCAAATCTCCCAATACCACAGTCAGCAGGGACTTCCGACGCAAGTGTGATGAATAATGTCCATCAAACCGATGGAAAACCTATTGCGGCACCCTCCTCTAGATGAAGGAAAACTTATGCAAAGTTCTTTTTCCCTGCCACATCTTGGGCATAAATCAAGTCTTCAGTTTCATAACTACAGTGATTCTAAGTCAGTGACAGGGGTTCGTGTGGTACTGCAATACCTGTGTATACATTTCCTTAACATATGCTGTGTGTGGAAGAGAGTGTGTTCTGTTCACGGTGTTGGTGTACCACGGCGTGCAATTTCGCATCTGAAACGCTGCTCCTATGCATTTGCCTTTTTTCTCATGAGATGTCGTTTTTCATGCATTTTCTCTTGCTGATGATCATTTTATAAGACTAAAGCGAAGATGGCGCAATTTCTGAACCGTTATCGGAGTGAACATTGGCGCTGTGCACGTCCAGTAGTGTATGTCTCACAAAGAATTTTTTCTTTTGATGTAGGAAGTAGTAGTTTCATCATCTTAAAATTTTTCACCATAGTGAGTGGAACAGAAAACTTGCAGGGTGAGAATATGTCAGATGTTGGAAAAATTTTTCCTGCATTTCAGTATTAACAGCATTTCATTCCACGCGACTAATACGTTTTAAACCACACTGCCTTAACATTATAGCGTGTTTAAGTGCAGAACCGTGTGGCCTTAGAAGTGTGTGTTTCTGTTCTAAGATCACTTCTCTCTTTTCAGCACGTTCTTGGTATGGAATCCAAACACTACAAAATTGATAGCACATGTGTGTTACGTAAAATGTATCAAATTCCTTCCATCTGGAGCTCTATGATGCATAAACAATACGTTTTTTCTTTTCCTTAAACATCTGTTACATCAACATAATATTCTGAAATGTATCTTGTATTTCCCATACACTAGTAGGGAGTACTTACCTCCTCAGCATGCATGCATACAGAGAGATCGCATATGATTGGATGGGGGACGTGAGTAAGATTGTTACGGGACAGTCTTCGCAGAATGGCAGCTACAGTATTCCAATGAGAATACAGTCTATATCACTAGCATTGGGCGTTGTGCCAGTTAGGAGCGCGTGTTATGCTCTTTCCGAAATTAAAATATCGTGGAACTGATTTTGTTCCTTCATGAGACGTCGAATATAGCGTGTATAGCGTCGTCCTACTTCTGGTTATTTCCAAATTAAACAGGAGACAATGTTGCAGGGAGGCTGATTAAAGATAGAGGTACAGTTACAAGATGCACAGAGAGACCATCTACAGTTTCGCCCAGGATCCTTAGCTGATAGGTTCAACGAAGGGACAGCTCGTTTTGAAATAGATTGCAGAGTGGTGCTGGAGAGATATTTCAATCCCAGATTTTATCCTATGAATGCGAGAATACTTCGTGACTCCCATCCACATAGGGAGAGACAAGTAACCGTAATAAAATCTTACAGAATTTATAAAGTGTTTCGTTTAAGGAACGTACTTTATGCGCCTCCTCTCTGCTGATAGCTATTTTCTGCACTAATAAACACTATTTGCGTTTGTGATGTAGGTAGTGTAATAGGGTTTGTAATATGTCTACATGTACGAAGTACTCCTAAAGTAATGGTGGTGGTGGTGGTGGTTTAGCAGTGATACAGAAATTGACAATCATGCTGCAGTGTCATTTGCTGATAGCATCACGAGATTGATGCGATGAGACGCTTTGTTGAAGTTGTCGAGAGTGGTGGTTTGCAATTCGAGTAATTGTGTTTAAATAGTGGAAAAACCTCATAAAATTAAAATTGATGCAAAATACGTATAACTGAGGAAAATTCCACAAAAATGTGAATGAATGGGGGTACTTACACGTTCGCCTGGGTGTATGAAAATCATTCTATTTCTCCATGTTGCATACTATCCGTTCTCTATGTGTTTAAGTCCTCTAGAATACTCCATCGTTCCAGTTGCAGTTACGCATTGTAAGCCATAAAAATAAGACACCCTATCAAGAAAAAGAGGAAAACGATATATTAAACTGCTTTTGAAAGAACAACACAGGAACCCTCTCTAGGGTTTGATAGTCAGTGAGATATGGTCTTTATACACTACAGGCGACAAAACTTTACAATCTGTGGAAGCGACTTCGATCACTGGCCACCTGCTTCAATGGACCAATACTCTCCGCCCGCGGCGCGCTCACTCCGCCGTCCGCGCCCCGCGCCACGGTCACGCGGTGGAACAGATTGCGACGGTGTGATGGCTCTGTCCACCGTGGTCGTCACAACTATACGTTTGCTCGATTTGCTCTTGATTAACCCAATCGCTGGTTCCCAAGCCTTGCTAAGATTATAGACACAGCCACGGTTTATGAGGTCGTCATTGGTGCGAATTTCGATGGCCTCTCTACCAACGCTGTCCCAGTATCTCGACGTCTGTACCAGAATCCTCGCGCGTTCATACTCCATAGCGTGATTTTCTGACAACAATGTTCAGTGACCGCCGACTTGCTCAAATACATCAGTCGAGTGTGCCTCTGGTGTTCACGGCATCGATCCTCGACGGTATGCATCGTCTGACCAATATACGACTTGCCACATTGACACGGAATCTGGTACACGCCGGCCTTCCTCAAACCGAGGTCATCTTTGGCGCTCCCCATCAGTGCGCGAGTTTTATTCGGAGGACAAAACACAGTTCCGAACCGGTGTTTCTTCAAAATGCGGGCGATTTTCCCTGAAAGTGCACCTGTATATGGAATAAACGCAGTGCCTACCTCCTCCCTCGAGATTTCTTCATCCATCTCCACAGTTTGGGCTGTAGTGGTTGGGAGGAGAGCACGTTGAATCTACCACTCTGAGTACCCATTTTTTCGAAATACAGTTCTCAGATGTTCCAATTCTTGGGGTAGACTCTCTGTGTCAGAGATACTGCGCGCCCTATGTACTAGAGTTTTAAGTACCCCATTCCTCTGTGAAGGGTGGTGGCAGCTGTCTACGTGCAAATACAGATCAGTGTGCGTTGTCTTCCGATACACCCCATGACCTAGGGTGCCGTCAGCCCTTCTCTTAACCAAGACGTCAAGGAACGGTAATTTATCCTCCTTTTCAGTCTCCATAGTGAATTTGATGTTGGGGTGTATGGAGTTAAGATGTGTAAGGAAGTCAAGGCGCGACCGAACCCAGTTCCCCCTGAGCAGCCATAGCGTACGGATCTCCGTGCCGGCACGATCACAGGAGCTCAGTCCGTCAGTTCACCTGATGATGGCGACATGTATGATGCCCGTTGGACACTGTAGACCGGCAGTACACCCATTGATATTTTGAGTATCAAATACGCCGGGAGAAACTCAAGAATACTTGATTGCTGTCAATTGTTAAACAATTAATGTGGTAGGGTAGTGCAAATGGACTATTTCCCACAATTTTTGATATTGCAATTCTAATAGCTCTCCCTTTGTCTTCAGTATTAGCCAGTGGGAACACAGTATTCTGAGGAGGGATGAAAACCTCCATCTGCATCTTTGAAAACATGCATGTATCCGCATGAAGAGGAAGTAACAACGTGAGGGAGACAGAGAGGGGAAGGGAGTCTGGAATTTCTCAGTCAGTGCAATGCCTCCAACTGATGCCTTATTTGCAGTCTACGAGAACAAATGGAAGTCGTGTTACAACACAAAGTAGCCACTTGAGAGAGTGCGGAATTGGTATACTGAGTACTGAATATGAAAGAACACCAACTTCCAGTCATGGTAAGTGAAGTTTGGTAGTTATTACATCATGTAAAGTGGACGAGGTGAGAAGCCCTGTCTCCTGCAATCTGATTAAATAAAGGATATGCAGCAAATATTATTGACATTAACTTGAATTTCATGTCATAAGATCCTCTCCAACACAGTCTGAGTCTTTTTCCTGCCAAGTTCCAGGTGGGGCAAGAGATGAAGTGGGGGATGGGAAAAAAGTGGGGGAGGGGAGGGAAATCGGGGAGGGAGGCAGGCATGTGTGATTTCCCAGAGGGATAGGGGTAATTAATTGATCAATTTAATTAATTAGTCAGTTAATTTGATGCTAAAAGTGTGCTTGTATCGGCAGATTGGGGGAGGGGGGAGGAAGCAGGGTTGGTGATTTTCCAGAGGGGGAAGAGGGGAAGTAGGAGGAGATGGCGTTTCTCAGTAAGACATACTATCCCCAGGGGTCATAAATCAACCCCCAAGTGATCACAAATCAATTACCTTAACAATTGGTTAAGGGGTGGGGGAGGGATATAGTTTACCACTGAATAAATGCTTGCCCCTGAATATATGGAACCCACACAAACTAAATGGCATAGAACTTTTTTGTCTCACTACTGCTGACATGCCATTGTTCTTCATAGTTGTCTGCAGATTGTTTTTTGGTACCATATTATAGATCTTATGTAAATCTAAGAAGACTAAACGGATTTCTAACCCTATTAAAATTCCCCTCTCTTTTACTTTGTAATGTGAATGTTCCATCAACAAAATAACGGCCTGGTGTAAAACTATTGTTCAGATTTTATAGCCTCTATCTCTATTCTTTCTTTTAAAATTCCTTCATATAACCACGCTAGTCATACTTATGTCTTGGTAATTTCCACAGTCCTGCTTATTCCTATTATTATGTACTGAAGTGGTAACAGACTTTTTCCGTTCTTTGGGTTACTGGTTCCCTTCCAAACACTTATTGTAGAAATGGGCAAAGATAGCACACACAAGCATAGGAGCTGACTTCATTAATTATATGTTTATTCCCCTCAGACCTGGTGATTTCGCATTTTTATATTCTTCACAGCTTTACAAATTTCTTACTTGGTTATGTTTCCTATACATCACTGTTCATCTTCTTCCATCAAATTCAAAATTCCTTGTATGAATTCCTTTCCACTTGCCTCCCAACACTACGTTAGTTTTCGACTCTCATCATCTCCACTAACTTCCATGCTATGTTTGTTCTACCACTAAAGTTTTATTCTCTCCAACATTCTTCCACTACTCGTTTTTAGCTTTAGTAATGGCCCTTAGTATTTCTTTCCATTTAGCTCCATATCTTTTGCAGTCTTCATCAAGCCCAGTGCTCAGCCATATTTTATATTCCTTCTTTCTCATCTTCGCCAGTTCCTCTACTTCCTCATTCCACCATGGATCACTTCAGTCTTTTCCCATTTTTGTTTACTACCCCATAGTTTCAAAGACCTCCTGGTGTAGCTTTGCTGTAACTGAATATTTGCTCTCTAGAGAAGAGGTCTCCTAAAATACAGCCCTCAGGCTGCATCCAGCCTATGAAGCCATTTAATCCTCACAGTACCAACATATTTTCAGCAGTGTGTATTACCAAGGGGAGGACGGAGTGAAGTTTACCCTCACCTTAAAAAGTTAAAAAACGAGTTTATTAATTGATGTTAACTTACATTAAGAAAGTTTTTTTAATGCTGTATTGATTTGCAAGTAGGCTCCAGAACTCGAAAATATCCTTTAGTATTGTGTTAGCAATGCCAACACACTTCCAGAAATGCATGCTACTGAGGGGGAGGGTAGTTTGTGACCACAACAAATAAAACAACAAAAGACAGATTTCATTAATTTTTTACTTTTACTTACAAAATATATCTTACAGGGATATGAATGTGTAAGTAGGGTTCTGAACCTGAAAATATTGAATATGACATTCATTGTGAAAAGTCTCATCTACTACTAAGATCTAAATTTATGGATTAGTTTCACTAATAAAATTAGAAAATTAATGTAATATGGTACAAAACCTCATTAAAAACAATAAATTTTTCAAAATTTGAAAATGAAGGGGTTCCTACTATAGAAAATTTTTAAAATGTGGGCACAGAGTAAGCCATCACATTGGTAGTGCAGGGAGTTAATTTGACCAATGCTTGAATGAAAATATTTTTAAAGGTGCATGCAGTTCTTTCTGTTCATTTAAGAGTGGCTGCTAGGGGCATTGTTTACACTTGTTCATGAGTAACAGAGATGCCATCAGCAATGCATACCTGCAGCTGACTGACTTTCTGACGATGTCTGCTGTGTTGTTGTTTCAAGTTTGGTTCCTGCGAATGATTGTGAAATACTTCCATAGAAACTAAAAGAAAAATAGTGGATGTAGTAGGGTAATGGGTGCATTGTTGCTCTTTTGATATCAAACAGCCGGCCGCGGTGGTCTCGCGGTTCTAGGCGCGCAGTCCGGAACCGTGCGACTGCTACGGTCGCAGGTTCGAATCCTGCCTCGGGCATGGATGTGTGTGATGTCCTTAGGTTAGTTAGGTTTAAGTAGTTCTAAGTTCTAGGGGACTGATGACCACAGCAGTTGAGTCCCATAGTGCTCAGAGCCATTTGATATCAAACTGATATTCAAATTAATTAAATTGGATAATTAATTACCCTGATCCTCGGATGTAGTTTCCACTGCCAGCACCTGGGTTCCTGCCCCATCCCCATCCCCCACACCTCCCTCTCCCCCACCTACCCTACTGGCAGGAATTTCGAATTTTGGTTGGAAATTTCAAAAAATGCTGGGAATTTCAAAGATGGGGGGATTTCTTTGTCCCAACACTGTGCTGACCTCCCACCCCACCTCCCCACGGGCATTGGCGGGAAATTCAAAATAGTGGCGCACTTTCTGGGACTCGAATCCCCCTCTTCTGGGCAAAAAGTCCAATTGCACGACGCAACACAAGGGAACAGTCCAGGTGCAGGAGAGGAATGTTGGGTTAGTGTACTTTAGTTATGTAGGGTGGGAAGCTGAAATAAAGATCAATCCTAATTAATTAATTAATCAGAAAGATCGGTCCTAATTACACATGTATATGCGTAGCGCTACACAAGAAGCACCTAAAATCTCAATACAGCTCAAAATTTACGATTCCATATGACCGGTGTTATCTACCAAGGAAATAATTTCACATTACCACTTGAAGCTAATAGCTGACATACTCAAACTCTACACAGGATGTGACCTTCACCTACAAGCTGGCGGGAGAAAAGGTGAATTGGAAGGTGCTATCTTTATTTTTGCTGGGAATTATGCTCAACTGACGAGATTCTGGTGTTTGACAGAGAGGAGTTTAGTATGTGTATTACCTGTAAGCATACAGCTTAGGACTGTGGTACGAAGTAACCAACTTACAATCGCTCTTACTTTTCCCCCTCTCTACCAACCCTCATCCCTCCCTCTCCCCACTGTTGGTAGGGATGAAGGCCTGTTCTATCTTGTCGCTGGCGGTCTACAATGGGATCCATCTGATGATAGTGAAATACTGTCTCTCGTGTGTATATCTCAGTCACAGATGGATCCCTCCTACAATCTGTTTAGTTTGTTTTATGCAAACCACTCGCATTTCGGGGAAAACACTATCATGTCTAGGTTACACAACAGCTATAATGCAGGTGGTGGCTACTTTATAGTTGAAGGTTATGAAGTATGAAATAACACAGGACTTGTGGCAATACATATTTTTTTAAATACACAATCTCTACGATAATAATAAGAGCAGTCATGATTCCATGAGAATAGATACAGTCGAATTATGCTACTTTTATGAGCAAGATCGGTGTACTTTGAGAGCTTTCTGCATGTTCAAATCGCAAATTGTCATGCACAAGCACTGTTTGTCATTTTACACTTACGTAAATGATCGCTGTTGCAGTGTTGAGCATCACCAGAAGGTGCTTTCACAAAACGCAAAGGATAGTAGAAATAAAAAGTACTGTTATTGGTAAAAAGAAAATGTGAAGGGCATCGCAGCACATGGAAATTAGACGAGTCAGCGGCATTGAGGAACGCCTCAAAAAAACTGTCTGAAGGTGATGACCTCTAAATTTAATGCCATGTTCCACAGTGACAAGCAGCAGATGTCCAGTGTTCTGCCAAGGTTCTCTCCATTTCAAACAAGTGGTGTCAGTCAATCATTGTATGGTAATCAATAGCATACCAGTGGATGGATGGGATGAAAAAGACGCTGTCCATATGGGACGATGTACTGTAATAAGCACTGCAGTTGATAGCGCGATCAGTTTTAGCAATTTTACAAGTTTTTCCATAATTTAGACGCCAGTCAATGACTTAGCAGAATACTTCCCAATTTCTGTATCATCACTAAACCACCCCTCCAATGCTCTGCAAATACCATACATTAGATTGCGAATGCAGACAGATGACTGTGCAGTATATCCATTTGGTCATATATACCAAAGTATGCCAGACAGCGTCCTATAGCGATGCAGTTAGGTTATCTACAAGTTTCTAGCACATCGATGATAGTGTGGAACTTACGATTACGACTGGTCATCTTTCCCTGTCTGAATTGGAGTCAAAGAGTATTCTCGCATTCATAGGATAAAGTCGGAGATTGACAGATACCGCGCATTGTCCTTGACCCTCCCTCCCTGCAACACGTTGGTCGATTTAATCTGCAACTGATCAAAAGTAGGAGGGTACATTCCATGTCTCGTGAAGGAACAGAGGGAGCTGTGTCTGTAACCGTCGTTCAGCGAAGACTGATGTGCACGACTCGTACGTCACCTATCCAAGTGCACAAGATCTCTCCAGATGCATGCATGTAAGGAGGTTAACACTCCTTATCGGTGTACAGCAGACATGAGAGTGTTGTGGTAATATAACCCACGGTTAAGAAGAAATGTGTGGCTTATACACAATGGAGCTCCACATCGATGGAATTTTATACATTTTACGTGAATCAGCTATAGTATCTATTCTGCAATATTATTCCAGTGTTTGGAGGCAGTACCAAGACTGTACCAGCAAGAGATAAATGATCTTTGAGCATAAATACACATCCCTATCGCTACACAATTCTGCACCTAAAAGCGCTCTATTGTTAAATCCATGTGGTTTCCAAAGTATTAGTCGTGCGGAATGCACACTCTTAATACTCTAATGCAGGACATACATGTCCAACATCTGACATACAGCCAACCTGCAAGTTTTCTATCCCAATCACTATAGTGACAAACCTTAATATGATAAAGCTGCTTTCTTCTACAGTGTTCTGGTGTCATAGGATGTGACTGACCTATCCCTCACAACGAAAGTATCGTCGGTGTATATCCGACGCTCAACCTGCTTTTAAACCAACTATAACAAAGTTGGGAGGCTGTTCTGTCTCTTAGGAAACTGATGAATTTTATACGTCTTTTTAAGTCGGAAATGTATATATCCTCAATCACATTTCCCGCATCAGTTGTACTTATTATTAGTAGTAGCGGTTTTGACGGATGCGGCTATACCTCACTAGGAAATAGATTGAGGAAAAAACGACATGAATATTTTCGATACTTGATACCTTGAGTTACCACCTACTCCCTGTTTCACGAAAATCAATGGAGAAGCAGCGACTTCTTACGAGGAAGTAAGCGCCATGACCAGTAGCCAAAGGAGATGTAACAGTCTAATTGCTGTTTACAGTAGCATCACCACAGTCCTTGTAACATTCCTCTCACACACAGAAGTCCTGGTCCGATGTTAGATAGTTTTGCTCATGTATAAGGTAACAGCAATTTCGTCCTAACACCACGTCTCTAGTGTACACCCTCCTCACAAAATGAAGACTGATATATGGGCGTCAGTCCACTCTTTTAGAGAATGGCTTAAGTCTGATAAACACATCGATTCACCTCCTTAGTACTAATGTAATAACATTGCTAGTGATAACCAACTGTAATTCGGTAATACCTATATGCGACTCCATGTGTGAGAACATGAGAAAACATTCTGGATTGGGTCTGATTTAATATAGCGCTTCTGTGTCATACTTACATCGCCTTTGTTGAAGTATGTGTTACGAAAACTCACAGGAGAGTGGAAGGGTTAAAACTGAATGCAAACAGAGCATAATTTTTAAACTTTTCTTGGCCTTGAGTGTCCAGATGCCCCCACCCACCTCAATTCCTTTCAATTCACGGTACTTTTCTCTAATTTTAACTGTTCTCGGTCAGCTTACGTAATTTTGTAACTTTTCCTCTATTTTACATACTTCGTTGTATTTCCCTCAATTTTACGTAGTTACCGTCAATTTGTCGTCATTATAAAAGGTTTCCCTCGATTTTTACTATTTTATGTCATTTTTCATATTTTTCGATGGTTTTCCTTACGTATATGGCCATTCTGCAGGCATAGCCATGCATTGTTGGATTTTATACGAGGATATTTGCATGTCCTATATACCAACCTACTAAAAAATCCTAAGAATTTCCCTCTTTCTGATGATCTACATGCATGCATTTTGGGTGGGAAGATCATGAAATGTATAGTAACACTCGCCTCATACCTAGGTGAGATTCAGCGAGAGGTGCAGATTGGAAACAATTCCGTATACTGCTACCACACATCTCCAGACTATTAGCGATGCACTTGATGGAAAATCGAAGTCTGACACAGTTCTACATGTTCATTTGACTTTTATTCTACCGTGCAGGGGTGTGCGAAGGGAGTTGACATGTGTACAAAGTTGATTTCTGCTGCTGCTCTGGTATTTCTCACAAAATTGTATGTTCTTATTATTTACCAGATGAGCTCCGCTACTTTTGTTTATATCTCCCAACTCTGATACGTTCCCACAACTCTGTGAGGACATCTACAATCTGTAGATTTCGGGTATTTTTTGATCCAAGTAATGAGTTATTCGTTAGTAGACAGTGTGTCGACTGCAGTTAGCATCCTGGAACGTAAGAATTTCCCTTTTCCCTATCTACAGAGTGTGTCTCCCCAGCAGCGTAATTTATGGACGAACATTTAGCAAGTTATGCATTCGAGCCGGAACCGTCCACTACTATAAGCTCTACAGACGTATATATAAAGACTATGCATGCATATAACCAATCTCGGAGTCTCGATCTCAACCACTTGTACATTATTTTCGGAAGTGCTACACCCTTGAAAATAGCGGAAAACTCTGCACAAAGCGATTCTGTAGGGGATGTAAGAGTATTTAAATTCGTCCCGCTGAAGAGCATAACATCTTCGATGCAAGTTATATTACCGATGTTTCGTAACAATACTGTCTAGATTCTCCAGTAATAACACCAAACTAAGGCGGCCTGCTTCACCTAACACACCTTTTTTTTATTCTCTTAAAGATTCGTGATGATGGCACATGATCATCTCAATTCCGCTGTCGTGTGCTAGATGTCCGTTGGATGGACGGAGACAGTCCTTCGTGAGTGTTATTCTTATGCACAAGATAGAGCAGCACATTAGTCGGACGGTATAGTATAGCACTGTATTCGAAGGCACCCAGTCACTCACAACCATATATTCTACAGATGCATTTATTTGCTCTATTTTCTGAAGGTCTTGTGTCGATGCGTGAGCTGCGGATGAATCCCATGAGGCAGGGTAGGCCTGAGTTCGAGTTCGAATGTGGACCCCACCTCGCGTTATGTCCGGAATGGTGTCTAGAGGTGGATCCACAATGCGCTACATCCAGGAGAGGGTTCAAAGATGGATCCACTAAGCATTATATATCCGGAACAGAGTCTAGAGTATACTTCACAGTGTCGTAGGTCTGATGTAGAGTTCCAAGGTCGATCAACCAGCGAGATGACTGGCACAGGTCTGTGGGAGCTATCTAAGGCACTCGCAGACACATAGACATACATAAAACAGAGCAAATGCACTGCATCTGTAGAATATATGGTTGTGAGTGGCTGGGTGCATTCGAATACAGTGCCATACTATACCGTCCGAATAGTGTTTTGTTCCATCTTGTACATAATAAAAATATTTGCGAAGGACTGTCTCCCTCCATTCAATGGATATCTAGCACACAAAATAGCGGAATTGCGATGATCATGTGCCATCATCTTCGATGAGTATAAAAGGAGGTGTGATAAGTGCAGAAGGCAGCCTTGGTTTGTTGTTATTACTGTAGAATCTAGACAACATTGTTACGAAATATCGGTAATATAATTTCCATCAAAGATGATAGGCTCTTCTGTGCGAGTAATTTAAATGTGCTTATATCCCCTACAGAATAGTTTTGCAAAGAGTTTTTCGCTATTTGCGAGACTGCAGCACTGTCAAAAATAACGTACAAGTGGTTGAGACTGAGTCTTTGCGATTGGTAATACGCATGCATAGTTTCTATACGTACGTGTGTAGAGTTGTCAGCGAAGGACGGTTGCTGTTCGAAAGCATAACTTGCCTACTGTTCGTCTACTAATTACGCTACCAGGGAGACGCACTCTGTAGGTAGGAGAAGTCACTTGTTGTCGACAACTTAACTGTCGTAAATTTGGCTTACTGGAGAGCTGGCAATGTTGAGTGGACGTGCGGAATCCAGGCTATCACCCATTTTGTACGTCTTGTTAGGCAATGGCACAGCTTGTTTTGCGTTTCCATGTTAAGACAAGTAACACAGTGAGACGAAAGACCTAAAAGACAAAGTTGAATTTTCTGACTTCTTCGTTCGATGAAAAGTAATTCACACCATGTGCTTTGAATCCTATTTCTTCATAGTCTTTCAATTTTATAAACAGTGATTTGTTAACCTATTAAGTGTTACCATCATAGTATTTAACAAATGCTGTTTTATTCTTTATCATAAAGATAAGAAAGATTTCCATCTTTTGCAGCTGAATGTTTTATTTGTGTCTACCAAACACATTTCGCGTAATCATGCTAGTTATTTTCAGAGTGTATGCACAGGTGGAGATTGTGGGGAAAATAGCTCTCAGGGGTGTACTGCATGAGACTGTAGACCGTGTATTTATAAGTGGTTTTGTTATATACAACCTAACTGAGTTGATGTCTGATTATTTCGCCCCCAGAAGAATTCGATTTACTTCCGAATTGTGTGGATATGGACAATGTGATTCAACCTTCACCAGACTATGTAATCCTGAGTACGTGCAAAATGGGTGACAACCAGGATTCCGTACGCCCACTCAACATTGCCAGTTCTCCAGTCAGCCAATGCTCACGGCAATTAAGTTGTCGACAACGAGTATGTTACCCTACCTACAGAGTTGGTCGTTACCTGGGGAGAGCGCACAAAAACGTAGCTTATCTGTTCGTTGTTGGAGAGGCGTGTTGAGATGATGACGGTAGCTCTGGATGTTGCAGATGAAGTTATTACAGCAACCCCATTTGGCGTATTACCATGAAGTATGCTGGTGAAGTCTCTCCTTGGTTAGGCTGCGAAGTTATCTACGGATGCGTTTAACAGGCCACTAGCTGAACTAACGTTAATTGTTGGTGATAATTCACTGGTTTAGCGTGTGCACTTTTATTATTCGTTACACACACCTAGTTCCCGTTTCAGAAAGTTGTACACTGTTCGTGATATTTCCGGTCACGGAATAACTGTTCATTACATTTGTATATGCTTTTAGTTTAGCATCTTAGAATCTACATTCCAAAACTCAAATGGATATAAACAGTTATATCATCTATGTACTCACCGGATCAACACACTTTCTACTTTTTACATTGGTTTGTCCAAACAAAACTCCACTGTGTATATAGTAGAATTTTGACAATTTAATGTTGCCATTTGACTTATCCAAGTCTGTCTTTACCGTCTACCATGTCTCATTATGATTCTGATACTTTCTCATGTATTTACAAATCCTTCTATTTTATTCTCTCCCTGAACCCCTTTTATACAAAATAGTTTTACATGTTTCTCATCTACATCTTGTCTCACCTAACCATTTTCTTCATGTGGTAGAGTGGATAATGCATCTGCTACTTTGTTCTGTGTATTCTTGACATGCTTGGTTTCAAATTCAAATCATTTCATAAATACTATCCACCTCATCAACTGTGTATGCAATAATCTAAATTTTCTGCAAAATATAAGGGCTCTTGTTTCTCACAGATAACCTCCAAATTCCCAAATTATCACCAAGGCTTCACGTTCCATCACACTGTAATTTCTCTCGTAGCTAGTCAGCAATCTGCTTGTAAATGCAGTTGTCCAACTAGAGTCAGTCCCTAGATAAAAGTCAGGATTGCGTAAAATTCTATCCTCTTTCAAGACCTCTTTAAGGTAGTTAAAAAGCCTTCTGACACACATTTGTCCAAAAAGAAGTTACCTCAGGACTTAAAATCTTATTCAAACATAGATTATTGAACTCTTGTCTAGACACAAAATTTCTGTAAAAATTATGCAAGCACAGAAAAGGCTATAACTGTCTCCAGTTCTTTAAATATTGACATTTCTTATTTGCTTTTATTTTTCAGGGTCAAATATAATCCCAGTAGTGGGTAAGACACTACCTAAGAATTTTATCTCATTTCTCACAAATTCATATGCCTTCCCCAAGATTCACTGGCCACCAACAGGTCATACACATATACCATTATTTTGAAAGTCAACTCCAGTCCTAAGATGGACCCCTCATGAACACTGACACTAATATTCAACTAAGACAAAGCCACATTATATTGGTAACACTTTCCATTCACCAAAAAGGTAGCATACTTCCTATAATCCTCTGCATGTGTACCTGCCAGTAATGGGGGGTCAAATCAAGACTGGTCATATAATTCATATTTTTGTAATTTTGTAATATCCCAGTCATATACTTTGTGAAATCGGTCTCTCTATTTACTATCATATTCAATGTTGCTGTATCTATGACCACCCTCAAACTATCATCTTCTTTACCCACAATGATCAGTGGACTACTGTATTCATTCTTGCACCACACTCCATCATCCTCTCAGTTTCTTTGTGAACTGCTTCTCTCAGGGCAATCACCATAGGAAAAGATTTTCTTGAAAAATTTTCGTATGATTTCACAACTAATTTTTCACTCAAAATTCTGAACTATACCTAGTTTATCAAAGAATACCTCTCTATTCATCCAGAAAACTGCTCTCAACTTCTCTTTCTGTTGCTCTTTCAACCCTCCCACTTTATCAAATTGCTTCTTCAATTCTTTGTCTCTCATTTCCACTACCACCATAGCCTAAGTTAAGTTTTAAATCCCCAACATAAACTCTTATTGACATAATTTTAATTTTTATCTGTCCCACGAAACAGTTATTATCCACTACCACCACACTGAAACTTGCTTAACTTCTGAGTCTACACTACCAACACTGTCAGACAGTCTTCACAATGAATCTCTATTCTGAATCCCCTTAAACCAGTCCATCCCCAAAATAATATCTCCATTCAGACCAGGTACCACAAAAAAATGTTTACCAGTTCAAATTCCAAAATAACTGAATGCTTAACAGCTTTACTCATTAGCTGTAGTGCTCACTATTTTCAGTCTCAATACTGTCACATCCATTAACTCATTATCATCCTTTATACAATTATAAAATTCTTCAGCAACCATACTAATTTCACTACCAGCGTACAAGAGACCATTTTCTTCCCTACCATAGGCTCTTATACTTACAAATGGTTGTCCACCTTTAATATAATCAACACCCTCCTCTTCATGTAATAAATCTCTCTCAATATTATCTCGTTCCCAATTTCTACAACCTTATTCCGAATTTAGTTCTTCTCCTGACTCTTATTGAATTGCATATAAACTTCTCTCCTCCTCCTCACAAGTTGCCATCCACCTATCTTTAGCATTGATGAAAACACTGACCTTCTGCTCTACATCTGCAGCTGTATCATTGTTCATAGGATTTGTAGAAGTCTTCTCCCCAACAATTTCAGATATCTGCACTTCTCCTTCTTTATTACTTTCCTGAAGACTACCTCATAACACAACTGCATCCCCTTGTGTCTTTTCTTTCCTTCTTTTCCTTCTTCTTCTTCATTACAACTACTTTCACCACTAAATACTTCCTCACTATAAGTTTGTAACATTTTGTCTTCCTTTCTCTCATCTTCCTGCACCTCTGCATATTCTTTACTTCCTTCATATATTTGGGAAACATTTCAGTAAATTAATCCACTGACTCTGCATTACTTCTATAATTAACTTCAGACGCTATCTCTTCCATCACTAAACTCTGATTTCCACATCTCCTATCACCATGACTAGTATTATCTGCATTATATATTACTGAACTTCTTTCCTCACCATGGCAATCTGTGACACTGGTATGCCCAAACAGTTTACCAGTCCTAGCATGGGCCCTCACTATTGGAAGGTATTGTTTCCCATCCGAAATTCTCCTCTTCTAACATACCTCTACTGTGACCCCTAAAACTCATTCCACCTCTTCCTCCTCTGTCTCTCACATTTACTTGGTTCATTCTGTTAGTCTGTTTTCAATTCTTCTGGTACCACCCAGAGTCTCTGTCTTCATGAAGTGAGCAATTTGTTTGCCATTCATCTACATCCCTCACTCTGTTCAAAAAGTCTCTAATATTATTATTAAGCCCTATCAATCTGCATGTCTTGTTGGGAGGTAAATTCCCCATTAGTATCTCTATAATGTCCCTATCAATCCAGGTACTATCCAAATGTTTCATTTTATTGATCTGCCTCTCACAGCCTTCTCACACACTCTTCCTGTTTCTCCTGTCATAGTATGGAAATTTCTTAAAATCTTCTATCACATCACTTTGTTTCTCTTTGGAACAATACTCTCCCAGAAAAGCTGATGTAAATTCCTCAAAAGTTTCATATCAGGCAAATCTGCTCTGTAATCCAAATTTTCTCCTTTTAAGCGCTGGTCCTCCTTGGCTATCTTTTTCTATCTATAAACTGACTTCTCAAGCTATTTATAAGAGACACAGGATGTACATTCCCTTTAGGATCAAACACTATATTATTAAAACTATTGCCCTCTCTCAAATCCAATACCACAGCTGATGCTGCAATACATCTATCATGAACTACTGTTCTCTCTACTCTTTTCTCAAGCGCAGAGATGATCGTTTTCATTTCTTCCACTTTTGCCTCAGTCTTCTGGCAACATTTCTGGAAAATTCCATCGCAATATTTCTTCACTTCACTCTTTCTTTGTTCACACTTTTCAGCTTGGGCTTCTACCGTTTTATCCAAGCATTCTACCTTTTCCTTTATGAAAGTCTCAACTTTCTTTTCCTTTTCGTTTGATTGAAATGAATGATAATGAATGATAATGAATGACAATGAATGATCATGAATGTTAATAAATGATAATGAATGGTAATGAATGATAAACAAAAGTATGGTTTTGCAGCCATTATCATGTTGGAATTTGAATTTGGAGGGAATTTTCTAGTGGAGGCAGGTCAATAATAAATAAATAATAATAAATGATAATACATAATAATAAATGATAATGAATGATAATGAATGACAGTGAATGATAATGAATGTTAATAAATGATAATGAATATTAATGAATGATAATCAATAATAATAATAATAAAGACAAGTACGGTCTTTGCATACATTATCCTGTTGGAATTCAAACTTCCCGCCATTTTTTTGTAGGATTTAAACGTTGATTCATTTATTCTGGAGAAAGACAAGTTGTTGAGGGTCGATTTTTTTCCAGTGTTCTATCTGGATGCTTTAGTCACGTGATATAGCCTGCGTTCTAGCCATATGCAGCTACATTGCTTTACACATGATAGATTGGATGATTTACATAAATATGTGTCGAACTATGTTGTGTATAAATATCACTCCGTTCTTGTTCTTCTAAACTGTATGCTATTAAATTAAGGCACTTTGAGATCTGTTACTATAGATCGATATGGTGTGCTAAGCTCCAATACTTGGGTACATCTCGAGAAATGTGGTGCACTTGGAGGGGTTAGGCCTAGAAAAGCTCTATTCAGACAAGAGAGGTGAAGTGTAGCTATGTTCTTCTGCTCGGTTGAGGATTAATTGGGTAGCGACGTTGCGGGGTAGAGAGAGTGATTGAGTACTATGCGCGAGGTCTTAGAAATATGTATATCGTTGTCTGGTATACTTTGGTCGTTTTCATGTGTTCGAGAATTAAGTGTGAATGGACATACTGAGCAGTCACCTATCAATGCTCGCAATGATACTTGCAAAGTAGAGGAGGTATGGTTTAGCAATGACATTGAAATTAGGAAAACATGCTGTCACATGATTGGCCAGTGTGCTTTATTATGAGGACAAGGTGCGCGTCGGAATATGGTTATCATTAGTTTGTGTTTAAGTGCCCTATCCTCAGTGAGAGGTGTGTGTATGTCGATAAAAGTATTTTCTTATTTGATTACATGTGTGCATAATTTAGTACATTTAAGTGTTCACCGAATATGGCTGTCTGTGGAAAAAGGAATTATTATGTTCTATTGAGCTGGGTTGTATGTGGGGGCCTAAACGCTTGTTCAAAATTATTATAACAGGGTGGGTGGCATATAAGTAGAACAAGTTCTGTGAAAGTGTGTGTAGAAGGAGTGAGCGAGTGGATGACACGACTCATCTACAAATGTATCATTAGGACATGTAAATAAATGTCGGATAATCTAAATTGAGGTCTTTTTTTTTCTTTTTAATCATATGTACGACTTGAGCTTGGAGTTATGTTTGTCTATTTGTTCCAAATGAATACTCATTTTTGCTTAGAAAGTGAGTTTTGACAGAATTGTCGGCGCAACGTGAATGACGACGAGTTCGCACTGGCTGGGGGGGGGGGGGGGGCACTGTTTAAATGTCGAGTTGGAGATGCAGGGGAGGATAGAGATCTGCGCTATTCAGGAATCCGTCTGTGTAGTGTAGGTCGTTAGACAATAGCTGGAGAGCAGGTATAGAGAGAGAGCCCACTACAGCATGCTGGTCCTGAGGCTTAGTGGACGGTTGCAGTAACTGAGGTCATTCTGCTTGTAGACAGGCTGCAGAAGGTAACTGATATGTCTTTCTCCGACTTAAATTGCATATATCAGATGCGCAAAGATCTGGAAATGGGATCAGTTGAACGATGTGTAGGGTGTGACTAAAGCCAAGTTGGAATTTTAATGTAGCATGCAGGTTCGGGAAAGGTGGCACGTTTCGCACTGGGTGGAGCCGTCTTGAATAATGGTAATTGCGTAATCAACTGACGTGATGACAGAGCGCTCTGGTGGTTGTCATAGGAGCTAAACACAGTTGAACTTGGAGCCATTTTTGTTAGGTAACATGATATAAATAATAATACATAATAAATCATAATAAATAATAATAAATGATCATAAATGATAATAAACAACTGGAGCAGCTGTCCGAATGCAGAGACCTGTTGGGGTGTATGGATCTATAAGAGCGAACTTTGATGTCCTCTAGACGACCGACTAGCGAAGTAATATTATGTGTTGGGCGGCTTTGGTGATCAAATCAGAATTTGAGAAGATGGTTGATTTGGGTTGGAGTGTTATTAGATGGGATGTAGATTGTTCCGTTGACTACTTCTGCACATTTGCTTCCTTTATTTAGCTGAGTGAAGATCGATTGTGGTGTGTTGGATACATGCTTGTCTGTTCTCTAGACCTGGGACAGACCTTAGTTGACGTGTAAATTATAGCCAAGATCTGGAAAATGTTACATGACTGAGACCGGTATTCGAGAGTGGAAATATCATTTTGCGTATGTTTGTTTCCAGTTAGTCAGCGGTTTACAGCATGCTGCACATAGATAAAGTTCGGCGTTTGTAGAGAATTAATTTGAAGTCTATATCTTGGGAATTATGATGAACTATGATCGGTAGGGTGTAGCTAGTGCATGATATTGAGAAGTACAGCTAAAATGGTGTAATATTATGGAGAAAGTACATGTGTTCTTGCAGTCTATGAGTCTGAGAATGTTTGAAGAAAAGCGAACAGATAAGGAAGGAGAGACAGTAATGCGTTTGTGCTGAGGAGGGGACGATACCGAATTTGTAAAAAAAGAGTTCTGAGGGTGACTTAGGTCCGCTGATGTAAGAGGGAAGATTAGCTCTGAGTGTCGGGTCTGTAGAGAGAACAGGTTGACGGTGCTTTCCTAGGATTGGGGAGCATTGCTGTATATAGACGCTGTAGGGATAGGATATTTTTCTCGCATGCTGTAGAGATATACTGGATAAGTGCACTGTTTTGTGTCAAATGTGTCTATACTGTATTGTGAAGTTAATGTGGTTTACATTGTGTAGCGTTTGTATATACTGCACTGTAAACTTAATATTGATTATGTTATGTGACGAGCAGAGAGGAAGCCGTAAGGACGGTAGAGATATTTCCAGAGTAACAGCGGTCAAGAGAGTGTATTTCCGATACTTGGCTCATTGTGGAATGCCAATCAAATAGGACCGCGATCGTTGGAATGCCAATCAAATGAGACCGCGATTGTAAGATTTAACTGTATAAGTATAATGAGATCAACGACTTCGGTATTCGAGAGTGCGAATATAATTTTTTGGTCTGTTTGTTTCTAGTTATTGAGTGGTTTAAAGGTTGCTGTACTTAGAAAAAAAATTGGTGTGTTCTTGTAGTCTATGTGTCTGGATAAGTTTGTAGAAAAAAAGCGAGCAGGCAAGGAAGAAGAGGAGAGAGTAACGCATTTGTGTTGAGGGGGAGCGATCGCCGAATTTGTGGAACAGTTCTGAGAGGGACTTCCGTCTGTTGATGCAGAAGGGCTGATTACCACTGAGTGTGGCGTGTGTAGAAAGAAAGAGCAGGTTCATAGTGCTTCCTTAGGAATTGAGAGAATTGGGGCATTTAGTGGGTATTGTAAAGTTAATGTGGTTTACATTGTGTAGGGTTTGTATATAATGAATTGTAAAGTTACTAATGCTTATGGTATGGTATGAGTAGAGAGGATGACAGTATGTGTGTGTGTGTGTGTGTGTGTGTAGATTGAGGGGTGTGTGGAGGTAATTTAGCGATCTCTGTAAAAGTAAGCACAGGAAGCATCAGAAAGAAAAGCAGGACTGTACTTCGATAACGGGTCCTTGGGAAATTAGACCAGTAAATTCGATAAGAAGGAATAAGAATGATTAATCGGTTGTGCTGGGATATAGGAGGGTTGAGAACATTTGCGTATGTTGAGAGCTGGAAAGGTAGGAGGTGGGGAGCGCATTCAGTATTATTTTGGTGAACAAGTTCTGCTAGGGTAAGAATTTGAATTTACAAATAATCTTAGAAAACACGAAAGCGAGCGTTAACTATTTTTGGGGGGCACTATACAATTTTGGAGAGGTTGACTGGGCTCTTATTTTTGTTTTTTAATTTTCAAATGATCGTTTTAGATTGAGAGGGGAGAGAAGCGCTGGGATGTGTGCGGACGGTGTGTGTGTGAACTCGCTGTCGGCTATTCTGACAATAGACGTGAAGGAGGAGATGTGTCGCATATAGGCCGGCGAGCAATGGAATGCGGCCTTAACATGTGTGTTGGACCGCACTGAGTTTGGACGGTGACAGACGACTCGCGTGGCCTGGCTTGGATGGTCATGTTTGGCGTGTAGCTGATATGAATTTCTCAGGTGTTCGGTGTGAATGCGCCTGTCATCAAGTCTTGTTTGAAGGGTCGAACAGAGAGCTGTCGGACGTGTGACTTAATGTGGGATAGGTTGATTGCGCGCGTCTGTTGAGTTACTTTGCTGTGCGTTATTTGGACAGATTACGAGTACTGATGGTGTTAACAGTTGTGTGTACTGCATTATTTAGGAGCAGTTTGATATTGTGCTCTGAAATTAGGAGCTGTTTGCGTGTCTGCCGACTGTGCAACATGGGACCAGGTATATCAGGACGAGTGTTTTTTGTTTGAGAGTGATAGGTATACTCGATGCGTAAATAAAATGTACGTTAAGTATTTGTGGGACGATATAGAATATGAGAGAGCTCGAGTTGGTTGTTATTTTTTCTACTTGGAGGGTTTGTTAGATCGAATTGCTGAGGTGAGTAGCTACGAGAGCGCGAGGGATGTGATTGCAGCATATGTCCGTCTCTCAGCGGTTAACTAAAGATGGGGCGAGCAATGTTCTCAGCTTAGGTACTGGGGTGTGCTCTGGCCATGTACTAGACCGTGTGGATTGAACAACAGTATTAGGGTCATAGTTTAGCTAGAATATTTATACAGGAGTATGTCCGACGCTAGTATAAGGGTCCAGACTGTGATGTGGGCGGTCTCGCGCTCGTGTTGTGTGAGAGAGGCAAAGCAGACGATTTTGAGTCATCAGGGGACTTAGGTTAGTGGCTTCGTTTGCCACAATTTCTTGTGTTTGGTAGCGAAACACGAACTGACCATCAGAATTGAAGCTTGGCTTATTTGTATAGACAGAATGTGATATAAGTTAATGTGGGTTAGTACACGTTAGTAAACGGAAGCAAGCATTAGTACATGTTAGCCAACGAACATGGGTCGGTAAAAGGACGTGGTGGTCGGTAGGGACTTTAACTATTTCATTTCAAGTCCAGGTGGGTGTGGCAGTGGCGAAAATTGATTCCAAGTCTAGGTGGACGTGGCTGTTTTCCGCATCAGAGAGGTTAATTAATTGATCAGATTAATTAAATAGTCATGTGGACTTTGTTACATTCACTTGCGTAGGTACTAAGCTAAGTGCGCGCGATGGCTCATATGGACGGACGTGTGTTTTCGCCAAGATCCTGGATTAGATAATCGAAGCATGTGGGCTGAATAATGAGAATCAGGTGATCAATTAACTTAGTGAGAGCGTTCTTTGTCTGACAGAGCCACATGGTCGATTGCGCATTGTGACGTCAAGGAAGTTTCCAACTCGGTAGAAAAAACATTCCGTTTGCCAGAAATGTGTAGGAGGAGGTTGAGTGCTGGTGGCTTAGTTCGGAACAATTTTCTTAGGTTGGTGGCAGAACCGCAAGTGAGCTTTGTTTACTCGCAGATATCAAACTTGGCGCCGGTTCCTAGGAGGAGGAGGTAGCGTTCTGGTCCTCGAAAAGTAGTTGATATTAGGGAGTTGAACACGTTTGAATATGTATATGAAATTGTAAATGGAATTATTTAATATAGCGGGGTGGTGAGAGTGAATTAGCGAGCGTTCTCGCGACGAGTAAACGCACACGGCACGCGGTCGACAGGAAACATCGTGTCCGGTGTTAAGTGCTCGCGGGTGGGGGCCCACCGGCGCCGCAGCCTACCTGTCGCGCGGGTCATGGGGCTGGGTGGGCACCATAAACCGCTTGACGTCAGCCAGCCAGGAAGCGGGCTCAACTGGCCGCGCGTACGTCACCTGCGCTCTGGAGTTTTGCTGTGTGAGCATGGGGAAGTCAGTTGGAATACACATACATGACCGTAATGTCTGAAATAAAGAGTCATTTTCCAGGTATTTACAGAAGGCTATGTCCATCACGTGTATGGAGGGTGTGTGACGTAAGTGGGGTGGTGGCACAGCGATTGTACAGTTATTACGCGTGCGCGAGATCGAGTCAATTAGCGGGCGTTCTAGTGCGGTCCAAAGGTGCTGTTACATAGTCATGGCGGATTCCACTGTCAAGCAAACTTTGCCGCCAAAAGTGTAGCACTGCGTTCTCGATCGCACAAGGACACGTGGCGAACGGCTGTGTGAGGTCGGTATCTGCAAGTTTGAACGTGGTGCCGGAAGTGTTGCAGGGAAACGGCTGACCGTTGTGTGATTCAGCTCCGAGGGAGTCAATTTTGGCGGGAAACGTGTGGAGGCGACGAATTCACGTGGTGAGCGGACAAGGGGCCGCTGTGACGTCAAACTCGACAAGTTCCAGCGTGTCCAGCGAAAACATGTTTACGACGTGGGAGCGATCGCTGGGCACGCCCCCCGCGCTAGTGGCCGGCCGCCTCACGTGACGGGCGTAGGAAGTGTATCCTCAAGCTGGAGAGGGGATTGCGAGGATTTGAACTAATTCAGTTGGAGCGCGGATGTTATGGTGACTGCACTGCGGTATCGAAGGTGTGTGTGCTGACTGTGTTGGAGAACAAGTGATGACCGTACTGCTTGAAATAAAGTCTTCAGTTCCTTCCCCCCTGCAAAATCAAAGGATGTGAATTACGTTACTATAAGTGCAGTTTATTATTTGACGCGATTATGATAGGTTACCAGTGAAAAAAAAAAGATAAGTGACGGAGAAAGCTCGTACATGTGATCAATTATGGTGATGGGGATTTGAACTTTTGATAGATTTTTGTTGTGGATGTAAGGAGAATGGCTTTCTCACGGAGAAAATCGGACATCTTGAATTAATAATAAATGATAATAATACATAGAAGTACAGTTTTCGAGAGAATGTCGTGTTGGAATTTGAATTTGGCGCAATTTTCTAGTGGAGGTAGGCCTATAATAATGAATGATAATGAGTGATAATGAATGATAATGAATGATAATGAATGTTAATGAATGATAATCAATAATAAAGACAAGTATAGTCTTCGCATGCATTACCCTGTTGGAATTCAAACTTCCCGCAATTTTTTCTTGAGGTTAGGTTAGTGGACGTAGCACAATTGGACTATTTTACCGCCAAAATTCAAACCTCCCGCCATTTTTTCTGAAGGTTAAGTTAGTGGACGTAGCACAATTGGACTATTCTCCCGCCAAAAGCCGCTATCTTGTATGATGTCATGCACTGTTGCCAAGTCTACATGCCGCCATCTTGGATGACGTCATCGCCGCCATCTTGAATAAATTTGGCAACAATGTAACGTGCACTGACGCGAAGGTTGTCCCCCTACTATTATAGACTGTGTATTTATAGAGCATTTTTATAAATAACCTAACTGAGTTGATGTCTGATTATTTCGTCCCAGAAGCACTCATTTTACTTCCGATTTGTTTGGATGTCGACAATGTGATCCAGCCTTCATTAAATTATGTAAATCACATAGGATTCTCTTACTAATCCTGTGAAAACTATGCGATTAGATTATACGTCTGTTCACCGATCCCTGTAATCGTGAACAACCAAGTAAATTCTTGTGAAATGCGGTAACATGACTCTAAGCGTGATGTGAACATCACCTGTGTGGTTTGACAACTGTCACCTTCAGTTTGCCCTCGCTACGTAACTTAGACCAATTGCAAATAAGCAGCTTTAATTCTATCAGTCGGAGTTTAGAAGCTAATTATGGATGCAGTGATTTACTTTTGCAGCCGTACCATACATTAAGGTATGCCAACTCACTTTGAAGATAACACTGCACACGAATTTGTAACACTTCCTTCCAAAAGACACATAAAACACATGCAACAGCAGCAATATTAATTTAGATGAAAGGGATAGTTTAAGCAAAAAAAAAAAAAAAAAAATAATAATAATAATAATAATAATTAAATAAACTGTTTACAATCTGTACTCCAGCATTCCGTTAGTCTTTAACTGAGGGGAGCACACGACGATGCATCTTACCTGTTCACTGTCGAAGAGGCGAGTTGAGATGACAGTGGTGGCTCGAAAAGTTGCAGACAAAGTTATTGCAGCAACTCCGTTTGTCGTATTTCCGCCGCGAAGTATACTGATGAATTCTGTTCTCGTTTAGGCTGCAAAGTTATCCGTAGTGACGTTTATCAGGCCGCTGGCTGCGTACACGTAATTGTTGGTGACAATCCACAGGTTTAGCATATGCACGTTTATTACTAGTTATACACACCTAGTTCTCTTTTCAGAACTTTATCCACCGTTAGTTATCACTGTCGACCACGACATAATTGTTAATCACATTTTCATACGACTACTACAATCGCGGATGAATAGTCAGTAAAACCGTTCTTACACCAGATCCTTTTTTTAATTCTGTTCAGCACGACAGCTATGGCTTCAAACACTCGGTTGTTCATTAAAAAGACAAATATATTACGCAGTTTTGTGCAGCCCTGGCTCTCGCGATGCGATTCAATGTAAAAGTAACTTCACTCACTCTGTTGCGATAACTATAATGTCTAGCATGAAAGCATGGTCAGTACCGACAGTCCATTTAGTAATAGTGAAACCTTATGATCTTTCTGTTCCTTATGACCATTTCTACTTTCAGTACACACTATGACGGTAATCTCAGTCGTCAGTCGATAAGTTCCACGATTCACAGTCCTCGTATCTCAAAACGACAGCTCTTTTATTGTCGTATTGCTGCACACACTCTGACTAACACTCTGTCACTGTATTTTGGTACTCAGCTGTTACTCTCATCTCTATGACATACAGAGCAGTTCTTTACATCACAGTTAATATCAGAAATGCAGATAAAATAAACAAAAGAAGTTAGAGTCTTTCCATATTCAAGTAATAAAAACAAAACACATTTTCCTATAAGAGAAATGGAAATAAATTACACTTACGTTTTAAGATTATTATCAAACACAGCTATGCTACACCATCAAAGATGTGAATACTTAGTCTAAGAAAGAAGAGGAGAATATTTACCTTTAACTAATGGCTCTCTCTTCAGTTGGTGGTCGACAGGGTGAGGCAGATGCTGCTTGAAGGTAGCACAATCTCTTTGTTAGTTTATTAGTATTTTTCCTGTGGCTTTGTTCATGTCACATTCGACACTTCTCCTCCATGCCTGTCTCTCTGTCCACTTCATCCTTTCCATCTTCTCCCTTGCCCTCTGTGTCCACCTCCTTTGACCTCTCCGGTCTTTTCTCCCAACTCCATATCGTTCTCCCCCTTTTTCTCTCCATCTCTTCCTCTCCTCTTTTACCAACTCCTCCTCCCCCTACTTAGTCCACCCACTACTCCTCTTCCTTCTTCCTGTTCCTCTGCTGTTCCCCCACTCGCTGTGCATTCCCTCCTCTGCCTTCTCTCTCTGTCCATCCCCTCTTCCATCTATCACAAACTCCCCCACCCATGCCCATCCAAGACAGGTCGATAAAGCAGGCCAGTACTATGTCAACAATACCACTGACGTGTGGAGTGGCTACACGAGAGAGCTTGAAAATCATATTTTGCCCTGACATACAGGCCAGCAATAAAAACAGGTAGATGAAACAGGCCTATCATGTGGGGCCTACACGTCTTTTCCCTGACGTGTAGGCTGTACGGCAAAGCTGATCAATGAGTGAGGCCTATACTAATCCCACACAAACACACCTGTCATGCTCGCATTTGCCACATACACTAATCAACCAGAACTGTATGACCATCACTCTAATGTATGTCTCCATTTCGAATGGATAACAATGGCGACATGGTGTGGCATGGAACGTGGAAAAATGAGGCCTTGGTAGGTGGATGGAGGGAGTTGGCACCACATCTGCACACACAAGTCACCTAATTACCATAAATTCTGGTGGGGGGGGGGGGGGCGGAAGGCGAATTTTTCTATCAGGGTAAAATCTGGCGATTTGGGGGGCCAGAACATCAATTGGAACTCGCCATTGTGTTTCTTGAACCTCTCCATTACACTATTGACCGTGTGACATGGCGCATTATCTTGCTGAAAAATGCGTCTGCTATCAGGAAACATGATTGACATGAAGGGATGTATGTGGTCTGCAACCAGTGTATGATACTCCTTGTCCATCATGGTGCCTTACATGACCTCCACACGACCCATGGATGCAAACGTCAATGTCCACAGAGCATGATGGAGCTGCCAGCAACTTGTCTCTGTCCCAAAGTACAGGTGGGAAGGAGCTGTTCGCCTAGAAGAGGATGAGTTAGCGCCCTCCCATCGGCATGACCAGGTAGGTATCAGCATTCATCAGATAATGCAGTGCTCTTCCGCTGTGGCAACATCCAATAGCGATGGTCACATGCCAATTTCAGTCACAGTTGCCATGTAATGGCACATTGGCACATGCATGGATCATTGGCTGCAGAGGCCCAAAGTTAGGAGTGTGGTCCACTGTGTGGTCATCACACTTGTACACTGCCCAACATTAAGGTAAATACTGTAGTTTGCTGCCTGTCCTGGTTTGCCAACCTGCCCTGCCTATGATGTCAGACATCTGTAATGAGGGATGGCCGCCCAACCTCACAATGTCTGGATGTGGTTTCACCTTGGTTTTGCCACTCAATATAGCACTCCTTGGACACCTGACAAGTCGTGCAGTTTTTTGAAATGCTTGTGCCTGGCCACTGGGCCATCACAGTCTACCCTTGGTCAAAGTAAGATTGATTATGTACCTTGCCCATTCTACACACAGACAACATGCTCACAGATACTACATGCGCCTTGTGTGTGTCTGACCAGCAGTAATTTAGCACCAGGTGATGGTGCTGTTGCCTGGATGGGTTTATAGCAATAGAAAATGGCTCTGAGCACTATGAGACTTAACATCTGAGGTCATCAGTCATAGCAATAGCACGTCGGTGGTCATAACGTTCTGGCTGACCAGTGTACACACATCTACTCCTCTTCTGCTCCCTCCCCAATCTCTCTGTGACCCTTATCCTCCACATTTACATGTCCATCTCCTCCTCACCACTCTCTTTGTGTCTCCATCTCCTACCCCCTTTCTTTGTCCACCTCCCCCACCCTCTCTTGAGCCAGTTTGGTTCTGTCTCCAGTGCGACAGTTAGATTGTGACCTGTTCTGCACGCTATCGCTGGACAATGTAACATGGCGGTGGTGCTACAAGTATATTTTGTTTCCATTCCAAGGGCACTATCTCTGTCTTGGACAGTAATCAGTTATTTCCCTAAACCCCAGTGACTTAGGACTGATATTATTTATGTTGGTGTGTGTTTAGTGGTATCACAGGGAGATGACATGTCTGAAAGTTGCGTAGCGACGATTTTGATAGGAGTTGACATTAATCTGTCACCTGTGGTGGTCAAGTTTTGCAGACTTCTGCCTTCATAGGGCATATATAAAGTGCAGATACGTGTATCCGGAAACATTTGATGGTTTATGTGATATGACTGAGATCTACTGGAGCAAATGAAGTTCCAGTCATTGCACTGTGTACCCAGTTCTGTGTACAGTGACTTGACACCATTTACAGTCTGCAGCTTGTAGGCCATTGGTAATTGACACAGATATTGGAATTGATCGAAGGAGATCGGAGAAGTCACTTTCCTGCACTCATAGAAGTGTGCATCATAAGTGTTGTATGCATTGGCATGTTAATAGTATAACTAAAGTTTGATGCTTTAGCTGAGCCAGAATCTACAAGATACAATTGTTTGAAGTTGTTTTAAAAAACGGTTATTTTTTAAAAGAAAACACATCATTTGTAGTATCACGATTTTACTTGCAAGTGGTTATATGGCGTTTTAATACGTAAACAGTAAAGGTTTATAAGGCAGTTGTGTGCCCCGAGCTATTAGTTACTTTTAGGAGTTTTACGCTAAACACATTAAACATTTCTGCTACAGAACTAGAATGGCGTTAGTACTTTAACGATTTAAGCTATTGATTTAAAGATTTATGGTTAGTCACAAGCTGCTTAGAGGAGATGCATTAAAATGAAATCACTTTTCTGGTCTGTAAATGCTCTGTTTCAAATAGAATGACTTACTGACAGTATTGTTTTTCCCTATGTTGCTTGCGTCAATAACTTGTATCTTGTTGACTGTTTTACAGTGTAATCGTTTCTCTGTTTCAGTTGTATTATCGAAATGTGTCTTTGTGCCATAGAGCAGAAGCAAAGATGGAACTGGCCTCTAGACTGTTACGATGAAGGTCGTGTGTAATTGCTATTTTCAATATTATGCAAGAATTCGGAATAGCAGCTTTCGTGTTATGCTTATTAATTTGAAATTTTCAAGACAGCTTGGTCATTTTGGTTCGGCTTGTGTAAATGATTAAGCTTTTAAGGTCTTTCCTATTACTGGTCACATTTACTAAGCTGAAGGAGAAATAAAGGTTTGTGAAGCTTCTTTTAAATCAGTTTTGTGGCCTGGTACCTTCCAGTCACCCAGATTCTCACTAGCAGTTTTCAGTCGCATATTCCTTCTCTCTTTCGCAGTCTACGTCCTCTGTCCCCTCTTCCTGTCCGTCTCCTTGTCGCCTTCTACCTTTTCCATCTGCCCACTACACCTCTATATGTTCCATCTACTCTTGTATCTCCCCTCCCCCGCTCTCTTTGTCCATCGCTTCCTCGCCTCTGCCCATTTCTCTGCCCTCTCTCTCTGTCTGTCTCATCATCCTTCACACTCTTTCTGGCCTTCTCATTCTCCCCCTTTCTGTCTGTCCGCTCCTCGACCCTCTCTCTGTAAACCTGCTCTGCCCCACTCTCTGTCGATTTTTTCCTCCTTCAAATTCTGTCCTCCTCGTCCTGCCCCCTCTCTCACTACCCACATCCTACCACCCCTATCGCTCTGCTACTTGTGCCCATCCAATTGTGTAGATCTGCAAGGCATACTGATACTGGGTGCACAATACATCTCTTCCCCTTCTCTTTGACGATCTCCTCCCCCCTCTTTGTGCATCCCTCCTCATCCCTCTCTCTGCCCATCTCTTCCACCACTGTTCATCTCATCCTCCTCCACACTCTCTCTGCCTGTCTCCTCCTCCCCCTCTGTCTCTATCCATATCCTCTACCTCCCTTCCTCAATTCGTCTCATATTCCCCCCCCCCCTATCATCTCCTCCCTCCCCATCTCCCTGTTCAACTGGTGCCCATCCACTTGTCAAGCCCCTGAAAAATAGATCTATCAAGCAGGCATATTTGTAGTTCAGGGCAGCCCTCGACAGGATTAAAACAATTTTTCACTCATATTTCCACTCCTATAGGATTTAGGAAGTTCTAACCCGTGGTCTACAGATAGCGTCTTTGATTAGTAATCAAAACGTTCTCGGCCCTGGCTTCGAAACGCGCCACCGTTTAAACTTTGATTAATAATCAGCATTGGCGGTCGAAGAATGCCGGCATAAGAAGTCACCTTGGTCCTTCCAACGGCCTTGCCAAAGAAGGCGGAGGAGCTGAAAGAGGTTCAGGGCACTATCTTCTCCTTTGGGTGGGAAAATGTACCTAAAGGGCGAAGAATCACCAATGATCAATGGCATGAGGAAGCAGAAGGCAATGGAGTCCGCTCCATTAAAGACACATAACGTCTATCCTCAGGACATGTGGTCTGTAACTGAAAAAGTGGCAGGATGATCTCTCCATTGATAAAAGCTTCAGGTACAGTGCCGCATTCGAACCTCCAGGAGGGGACTGCCAAAGGGGGAGATGACCATGAGGAAAAGATTGAATAACAAGCAAAAGGATAACGTTCTACGAGTCAGAAGCTTGAATGTGGTAGGAAAGCTAGAAAATCTGAAAAGGGAAATGGAAAGGCTCAAATAGGTATAGTAGGGGTCAGTGAAGTGAAATGGAAAGAAGACAAGGATTTCTGGTCAGATGAGTAGAGGGTAGTATCAACAGCAGCAGAAACTGGTATAACGGGAGCAGTATTCATTGCGAATAGGAAGGTAGGGCAAAGGGAGTCTTACTGTGAACAGTTCAGTGATAGGACAGCAGCCAATACCGGCAACCATAATTCAGGTATACATGCCAATGTCGCAAGCTGAAGATGAAGGTACAGAGAAAGAAACTATGAAGATATTGAAAGGGTAATACAATATGTAAAAGAAGATGAAAATCTGATAGTCACGGGGGACTGAAATTCAGTTGTAGGGGAAGGAGCAGAAGAAGTGGTTATAGGAGGATATGTGCTTGGGACAAGGAATGAGAGAGGAGAAAGACTGCTTTAATTCTGTAATAAATTTCAGCTAGTAATATCGAATACTCTCTTCAAGAAACATAAGAGGAGGAGGTACACTGGAAAATGGCCGGGTGATACAAGAATATTTCAATTAGTTTACGTCATGGTCAGACAGCGATTCCGAAATCAGATATTACAGTGTAAGGCGCAAGCAGGGGCAGATATAACTCAGTTCACAATGTAGTAGTGATGAAGAGTAGGCTGAAGTTTAATAGATTAGTCAGGAAGAATCAATAAACAAAGAAGTGCGATACGGAAGTACTAAGGAATGACTAGATATGCTTGAAGTTCCCTGAGGCTATAGATACAGCAATAAGGAATTGTTCACTAGGCAGTTCACCTGAAGAGGAATTTGTCAAAACGGCAGTCACAGAAGATGGAAAGAAAACATAAGTGCAAAGAAGGTAACTGCAAAGAAACCTTGGGCAACAGAGAAAATACTTCAGCCCATTGATGAAAGAAGGAAGCATAAAAATGTTCATGGAAATTTAGGAATACAGAAATACAAGTCATTCACAAATGAAATAAATAGGAAGTGCAGGGAAGCTAAGACGAAATAGCTGCATGAAAACTGTGAAGAAATAGAAAAAGAAATGATTGTTGGAACGAATGACTCAGCATATAGAAATGGCAAAAGAACCTTCGATGAAGTTAAAAGTAAGGGTGGTAACTTTAAGAGTGCAAAGGGAATTCCATTTTGAAACAATGAGAAGAGAGCGAATATGTGGAAAGAGTAAATTGAAGGCCTCTATGTGGGAAAGATTTGTCTGATAAGATAGAAGAAGAAACAGTAATCGATTTAGAAGAGATGGGGGATCCACTATTAGAATCAGAATTTAAAAGAACTGTGGAGGACTTAAGATCAAACAGGGCTGAATTTCTAAAAGCATTGGGGGAAGTGACAACAAAACGACTATTCTCAGTGGTGTGTAGAATGTATGAGTCTGGCAACATACCATCTGACTTTCGGAAAATATCATTCAATCAATTCCGAAGAATGCAAGAGCTGATAAGTGCGAGAATTACAGCACTATCCGCTTAAGAGCTCATGCATCCAAGTCGCCGACGAGAATATTGTACAGAAGAAAGGAAAAGAAAATTGAGGATGTGTTAGATGACGATCAGTTTGACTTTAGGAAAGGCTAAGGCACCAGAGAGGCAATTCTGACTTTGCGGTTGATAATGCAAACAAGACGTTCGTAACCAGAATGAGATTTTCATTCTGCAGCGGAGTGTGCGCTGATATGAAACTTCCTGGCAGATTAAAACTGTGTGTCCGACCGAGACTCGAACTCGGGACCTTTGCCTTTCGCGGGCAAGTGCTCTACCATCTGAGTTACCGAAGCACGACTCACGCCCGGTACTCACAGCTTTACTTCTGCCAGTATCTCGTCTCCTACCTTCCAAACTTTACAGAAGCTCTCTTGCGAACCTTGCAGAACTAGCACTCCTGAAAGAAAGGATATAGCGGAGACATGGCTTAGCCACAGCCTGGGGGATGTTTCCAGAATGAGATTTTCACTCTGCAGCGGAGTGTGCGCTGATATGAAACTTCCTGGCAGATTAAAACTGTGTGTCCGACCGAGACTCGAACTCGGGACCTTTGCCTTTCGCGGGCAAGTGCTCTACCATCTGAGCTACCGAAGCACGACTCACGCCCGGTACTCACAGCTTTACTTCTGCCAGTATCAGTAGAGCACTTGCCCGCGAAAGGCAAAGGTCTCGAGTTCGAGTCTCGGTCGGACACACAGTTTTAATCTGCCAGGAAGTTTCAAGACGTTCGTAGGATTTGTCGACCTGTGAAAACCGTTCGTCGATGTAAAATGGTGCAGGATGTTCGAAATTCTGATAAAAGTAGGGGTTAGCTATAGGGAGACACGGGTAATGTACAATATGTACAAGAGCTCAGAGGGAATGATAAGAGTGGACAACCAAGAATGAAGTGCTCAGATTAAAAAGGGTGTAAGACAGGGATGTAGTCTTTCGCCCGTACAGTTTAATCAGTACATCGAAGAAGCAATGATGGAAATAAAAAGAAAGGTTCAGGAGTGGAATTAAAATTTAAGGTGAAAAGACATCATCAATGATACGATTCGCTGATGACATTGCTATCCTGAGTGAAAGTGAAGAAGAATTACTTGATCAGATGAACGGAATAGACAGTCTAACGAGTACAGAAAATTGATTAAGAGAAATCGAAGAAAGACGAAAGTAATCAACAGTAGTAGAAATGACAACAACTAGAAACTTAACATCAGGAGTTTTGGTCACGAAGGTAAGAAATTCTACTATCTAGGCAGCAAAGTAATCAATTATGGATAGAGGAAGGAGGACATCAAAAGCAGACTAGCATTGGCAAAAGGGCATTCCTGGGCAAGAGAATTCTACTAGTATCAAACACAAGCCTTAATTAGAGGAAGAAATTTCTGAGAATATACGTTTCGATCACAACATTGTATGGTAGCGAAACATGGGAAAACCAGAGCAGAAGAGAATCGAAGCATTTGAGATGTGGTGCTACAGACGAATAGTGGAAATTAGGTGGACTGAGAAGGTAAGGAATGAGTACGTTCTGCACAGAATCAGAGAGGAAAGGAAAATTTGGAAAATACTGACAGGAAGACTTTTGTGATACTGGAGGGGCCGGCCAGAGTGCCCGTGCGGTTCTAGGCGCTACAGTCTGGAACCGAGCGAACGCTCCGGTCGCAGGTTCGAATCCTGCCTCGGGCATGGATGTGTGTGATGTCCTTAGGTTAGTTAGGTTTAATTAGTTCTAAGTTCTAGGCGACTGATGACCTCAGAGGTTGAGTCGCATAGTGCTCAGTGCCATTTGATACTGGAGGGAGCTGTAGAAACAAAAGCTGTAGAGGATGACAGAGATTGGTATACATCCAGGAAATAACGACGTAGGCTGCAAGTGCTACTGTGAGATGAAGAGATTGGCACAGGAGAGGAATTCGTGGTGGGCTGCATCAAACCAGTTAGAAGACTGATGACTCAAAAAAAAACAACTTCCACAGCAATCATACTCACCAAGTGCACTGTTTTTGTCAAATTTGGTTAAAATCGAATTCAACACATATATGAAAACACCCCCTCCTTCCCCTCCTTTCTCCCTCTATGTCCACTTCTTCCTCCCTCTGTTTCTTCACCCCATCCTCTTCCTCATCATTCTCTTTCTGTCCCATCCTCCTCCCCCTCTCTTTATCCATCCCTCTCTCTGACCATATCTTCCACCTTTATCCCTTTGACCACATCCTCCTCGTGCTCTCTCTTTCCATCCCCATGTACCGCTTTTCCTTTTCCACCCACCTACTACCACTCAACCCTTTCACCTGCCTCATGCATCTCCCCCTCCTCCCCTCCCTCTGTTCATTTTCTTCTCACTATTGCTCCATCCACACCTCTGTTCATCCCAACCTACAGAATGAAATTTTCACTCTGCAGTGGAGTGTATGCTGACATGAAACTTCCTAATGAGTTTGTGTACCAGATCGAGACTCGAAGTTGGGACCTTTGCATTTCACAGGCAAGTGGTCTATCAACAGAGCTACCCAAGCACAAATCTCAGCCGCTTTACTTACACCAACAGCTTTACTTGCGCCAACGGAGCAATTGCCTGCAAAAGTAAAGTTCCCAAGTTCGAGTCTTGCTCCAGAACACAATTTTAATCCACCAAGAAGTTTCAACTCAAACTGTTCAAAGCCATGCTCATCAGCAAGTGTTGTCCCTGCCATGCAGCAGGCTGATACTACTCCCACAACACATCTGTCACACAGGGCAAGCAACATAAGGGGCTTTTGAAATAATTGATTTGCCCCTTGTGTTCCGGCCTCCATGCAAAACTAGTCGATAGAGCAGGCCGATACCTCTCAAAGACACCGACACTACACACTTGTCATGCAGGGCAGTCTACATGCAGTGATTCGGAAAACCACCTGTTGCCCCAGACATTTATGCTGCCACCACAGGGTGGCCTATATACCAGGGGCTGGAAAACAAGTTTCGCCTATATCTGCACTTGTATTGGAGCTAGAAGATTATAAACCCCTGAGTGCTTATACTTACGGAGGATGCTCTCTGTGTGGCACATTTCGTTGAGACATATCCAGGTGGAGGTCACAGATATACATACACTCGACTTTATATGTATATATATATATATATATATATATATAGCCTGTATATGTCTTTGAGGCACATACTGCACACATCTCCTCCTCCCCCTCACTTGGGCCATTTCCTATTTACCATATCTCTCTGCCTATGCTCTTCTCACTCTCTGTCTCCTTCTCACTTCCTTTCTGCCCATGTTTTCTTCACCTCCCTCTGCCCATCTCCTTCTCACCACCCTTCCCATCTCCTCCTTACCCCTCTCTCTAACCATCTCTCCCTATACCTATCTCTGCCCATCTATGCCTCCTTGCACATCTCATCTTGTCCATCTCCTCCTCCCCCCCTCCCCCCTCTCTCTGTCCATCTACTCCTGTCAACCTCTCCTTACACCCTGTTCTCCTAACCTCACTATTTCATCTCCTCCTGCCCACCACTCGCTATCCATCTTCTTCTGCTCCATCTACCTATCCATCTCTTCTTCACCCTCTCCCTATCTATCTCCTCCTCCCCATTACCATCCTTCTCCCTCTCCCTATAGACATCTGCCTCATCCCCTTCCTCCTATCCATTTTTCCTATTTATGTCCCCTCTTTTGCCCCTCTCTATGTCCATCCTTTCCTGCTCCCTCTTTATATCCACCCCCTCCTGACCTATCTCTCTGTCCATCCCATCTTACCCCCTCTCTCCCTATCCATTCTTTCCTGCCCCTCTCTGTCCATTCCTCTCTCTTAAGTTTCCCTCTGCCATGTGCATGTGCAATGTAGCCTCTGCTCAACAGGTTGATGAAGTGGGCCAGTACAACTTCGACTAAACTCTGGTCATGTTTTTTTCAGCCACTTCTTGCTCTGGATGACAGGTGTATTGTGTGAGAGTAGTAGCAGGGACATTGTCGAACATGGTAGTTTTTGTTGCCCAAGGGTTATATTGAGGGAAGGAATAATATTGCATGGACGTACTGACCTCCAGATCTTTGAACACGGTATGCTCACTGGTCAACTTTATTGTGACATTGTACTCCTTCCTCGTGCTCGTCTTTACAGGTCGCATTTGGCCATGACTTCATTTTTATGACTGACGATGCATGACTGCATTGAACTGTACAGGTGGAGGAGTTCTTGAAATGAGAAGATGTTCAGCGAATGGACTGACCTGTCCGTTGCGTGCCCTTAAACTCCAACGAGAAGGTGTCGTATGTGTTGGGGAGACGACTGCAGCACTTTCCATATTCACTAACGGCCATCTGGCAGTTATCCACCGTGCTAGTGGAAGAATGGAACGCCCTCCCACGAGAACTACTCACCAGCCTTGTAGCTAGCATGGGAGCACGTTGCAGAGCCTGCCTTGCCCTCTGTGGAGATCACACGCCCTGTTAAGGACAATGTCTCGCCTTTTGTAACGTCCATGGAACATTCATAGAGCGCGGTGACTTCGGTATAGCAATTTTCTTTCAATAAAAGTGTCATTTCCGATAGACTCATTGCGTGTTTCTTTCAGGTGCCTTCTGTACTGTACTGTAGTAGTTTTTGCATGTATGGTCCAAGTTTCATCGAGGTATGTTACTTAACAGTGACACATCATGCGAAAGCTACTTTCGTCCTTAAGATTTGTACACCAGTGCATTACAACATAACCTATCGTCCAACCACAAAGAATGAGCTTTGCTAACAGTACACAAATGTTGAATGGAGATATGATTACGAGAGAGGTATATATCATGAGAAATGTCAGTTTGTTTGGTATATTTGGTTGTTATTTGGAATGGTTAATACTTTTAGAATCTTTGCATGTCTAACACATGATTAATAGGTGTTCTTTTGCTGCCAGAAGTTCTAGTATTATTGAGTAGAGTTCGGACGAGTGAGGGATTAGGAAATAGTTGTCGGCTAGAGAGTGTTGTCATGGCATAATGAGGAGCTTGGAAAGCGGATGTGAGTCACAGAGATTTTCATTCGAGATGTTCCATGAAGCGTAATTGAGGATATAGGATGATCTAATATGATGGTACAGAGACATGGTTCATTTTAAAAAAATGGTAATTTTCATTGAGATTATTTTGCTGCAAGTACTAGTTTAGTAATTATTGTAGTGTAAATATATATGTGTTGGTATCCTGAGAGAATTATCAGTCATGTGTTCAGTATTCTAATTAGTTTCCCCCACCAAGACTACCTTAAAGATAATTCATAACTAATCTTAAAGAACAAATTCTACGTGATTCAAAAAAGTGTCTGTTAAAAATACTCAATATGGTGTTTGACAGTGCTGAGAAAGACAATGTTGAGAAAGAGCAACAGTTCACGTGAGTTGAAGTTTTCTCAGTGTTATTAAAAGATTTCAACTAATTGTAAAATACCCTCTTACTTATTTACGGAACATTTCACTGAAGCTTATCCTCAGTGTTTAAATGTAAAATGTGTTTGGTGAAAGGTTGGAATGTCACGACTTGCACCATTGTGTGAACAGTGATTATCAATTTTTGAATAAAGGATTAAAAATGTTTAATTTGCTAATAGAATCTGATAAAAGAATTAAAAAGGCAAACTGCACCGTGGCGATATATTCCAGCTCATCATTGGTATCATACACATTGAAAGTAATCTGCACAGTCATGTTAGTGTTTAACATTCTAGATCATACTGTAATTGGAATTGAAAAGTACTTGCTTTCACTTTGCTAGCGAAAGTTTTTAGCAAACACACACTCTTTCTCCGACTACTAAAAGTAAAAGGATGCAGGTTTCAATGTACATTGTTGAATTTTCTCTTATTCTTGATACTGCAATATCTAACTGTGAAGCGATGTTTCCTCCTAAATTCTTGGTCGCGCTGATGGAGAATTGCTGTGTCCACCACCACGAGGTGACCCCCTGCTACTGGCAAACAGACAACTTTATCTGCAAATCCAAACCGTCCTTCTCCTTACTGACATTCCATTATTTTAACCAGTTAGCCAGCTGCCTTCATCCTATTACATCAAGTTACTTTAGACAAACCCATACATAATCATTTGAATTCTTAAAGCAGGGAAAACATGGACACCATTTTGAAGCTCTTCTATCTTTTTCTGTATAAAAAGTTGGATTTTTGTCCTAAGCCTTAGAGGTATCCTATTAACGTTGCAGTCAAGTTACCCTTAAATCAACTCATCACACACCACATTTGCTTCTCATTTAAAACGATCTCATTTTTTCTTTCTTATTCCATCTGTACGACGTACGGGGTGAGTCAGTTAAGTTGTTCACCTCGTATATTTCCTGAACCATTTGCAATATCTTTATTCTATTTTCACACAAATGAAATGTGGAAAAGTTTTCCCTAACTGATGTATTGCTCCTTTTCATAGCTATATTAATTACAAAAATATAGCTACCAGATTATGCTTTTCCAAATGAAACTATAATAATTTCATCGTCTCTCATACAGGGCGTTTCCGTAAGAGCATGCAAAAATTTAACAGGACATAGAGAATGTTCTACTGAGAAATTTGAGGTAGGGAAGGGGTCGGAAAAGCCAGCTTAAGGAGATATGGAAGTAAATTTGTCTACCGCTTTGTCTAGCATTATTTTTTTTGATTTCCAGCTTACTTACAACTAACGTACGAACACGTTTACACGTACTGTGATGTTTCTTTACATGTACATTCTTTATTTCTTGCAAGGAAACAAGGGCGACGAGCCTGATTACTAGGAGGTCATGATGCATGTTTTGTTTACTTTATTTGTCCACAAGGTGGCTCTGCTGTTTCGTATTTACTTTGTCCCATTACAGAACGTGCTATGAATCAACGACAGATCCATTCGTTACTCAGTGCTATTCATAGACGTACAGTTCAATCCAATGAAGCAGTACCGTTACAGGTTCGCAGAACTCACAGTCATGCACCTTGAGTATGGGGAATATATTGCAATGCTCTGGCTGCTGAAAGGCTGTAAAGGGAAAGATTTCCTAACCATCCGTCACGATGAGTATTTATATGTCTCGATCGACGAATGCGGGAGACTGGTTCATTGCAAACAAGAAACGAGGGCCTGGTAACATGAGAATCTTTCGCACACCCGATTGTGAAGAGGAGGTGCTGAAAAGTGTTGCAGCGGACCCCACTACAAGTACTCGCCGTATTGCACATGAAATGTGCGCTGCACATACTAGCGTGTGGCGAGTACTCCACGAAAAACAATTACATCCATACCAGCCACAACGAGTCCATGTATTGGTTGTGACTGACTTTGCACCAAGGGTTGCATTGTGTCAGTGGTTGCTCCAACAATGGATTGATCGACCAGAGCCGGCCGCAGTGGCCGAGCAGTTCTAGGCGCATCAGTCCGGAACCGCGCGACTGCTACGGTCGCAGGTTCGAATCCTGCCTCGGGCATGGGTGTGTGTGATCTCCTTAGGTTAGTTAGGTTTAAGTAGTTCTAAGTTCTAGGGGACTGATGACCTCAGATGTTAAGTCCCATAGTGCTCAGAGCCATTTGAGCCATTTGATCGACCAGATTTCCTCCAGATCATGCAGTTTACTGACGAGGACTCATTTGATCGCGGTGGTATTTCGCACACCAGGAACAGCCATGTGTGGGATGAGGAAAATTCTGACGCTGTAGTGAACTCATATCATCAAGCAGGTTTTGCTGTGAATTTAGCCTCACTTCAGTGCGGATGTCCGCAACCATCTCACTGCTGTATTTCCTGCTAGGTGTATTGGAAGGGAAGATCCTCTTCCATGGCCTACGAGGTCACCTGACCTTAATCTCCTTGATTATTTCCTGTGGGGATATCTAAAGTCTCTTGTGTATGAGACCGCAGTGGATGCGTAGATGAAATTAGTTGCTAGAGTTGTAGCTGTCTTTGATGTGATTCGAAACACACCAGGGATGTTTGTCAGGGTGCATCAGACTTTGTTCACTGATGTCATGCTTGCATTGAGTTTGATGGCCGTCAGTTTCAACACATTTTGTGAGATACAGTACAAATCGTACGTTCATTGTGACAATGATAGTGTCTGTAGTTAACTGTAAATAATAAAAATAAAAAAGTACAAAGTAAATATTACTATTATATACTTAAGCTGGCTTCTCTGACCCCAGGATCCCTACCTCATATTGTTCAGTGGAGAATCCTCTATGTCCTGTTGCATTTTTGCACGCTTTTACGGAAAGAACCTGTACATACGAAGTGTGTGAGAAAGAAGCGAGACTAACAACACTGCGAGTGATTTGGCAACGCTGTGTTGTTCTACTCGTGTAGACGGCGAGTTCATCCCTTCCAGATACTCAGTCCGAGTTTCACGTACAGCCATCACGTGATTTTTAAGATCGCTATCACTGAAGTTGTTTTTCTTGTGTGTTATGAAAATGGAACAGCTGAATTTAAAACAACCTTATGCCATCAAGTTTTGTGTTGGAGAATCCGCGAGTGCGATCTTTGAAAAGTTGAAACAGGGCTACGGAGAACATTCGTTATCAGGGGCACAAGTTTTTCACTGGCACAAATAATTTCTGGAAGGCCGAGAACACACTGAATGTGAAATTCGCTCCAGGAGACTTTCAGCTTCAAATACCGACGAAAACATCAAACGCGTGCGTGCCCTTGTGTGTTCTGACCGACTTTTAACAAAAAGGGTAATGAGTGACTTGTTGAACACTTTCATCATACATATAATTTTGACCGAAATTTTGCACATGTGAATAGTTTATGCCAAAACGGTGCCAGACAACCTCACAACTGAGCAGAAGGACAATCGAAGAAACGTGTGCACTGATCTTCTTGACAGGATTGTCAGTGACTAGGATTGGTTCAGTCGTGTGATCACAGGTGATGATTCACGGATTCCTGCATAAGAATGAGCTCGAATGAGTAAATCAAAGATCAAAACAATGCTGATTTGATTTTTGACAGTAGGGGTATCGCGCTTAAATAATTTGTTCCTCCAGGACAAACTGTCAACCAAGTGTTTTACAAAGATGTCATTCAAGCCTCAGGAAAATGGTGAATCGAGTTGGACTGGGCATTGTAGACAAGTTGATGCTGCATCATGATAACGTCCCATTTCACACGGCTACTTTCATCACGGATTTTTTTTCCTCAAAAGGCTTTCTTGTATTTCCACAGCCTCCCTACTCATCTGATCCGAGTCTTTGTGACTTTCTTTTCTTGAAGTTGAAAAAGTCTTAAAAGGACGTCATTGTGGGACTCTGGGGAACATTAAAGCGAATGCGAGCAACATGTTAAATACCCTACCAGTTGAAGCACTTCAGCGCTGCTACCAAGAGTGGGAACAACGATTCCGTCGGAGTGTAGCTGCCGAAAGGAACTGCTTTGAAGGGGACAGTATTGTTGCTTAAAAAAAGAAATAAAATTTGTAGTCGATAGAAAATCAGTTTTGTTGCTTTTCTCACACTCATTGTATATTACTGGAGTGCAAAACTTAAGACGAAAGTAACTTTTGTGTGATGTGTCCCTGCCAAGTAATATAGTCTAATGAAACTCGGTCCATATACAGAAAGAACTGCTGCAATATAGTACGATAGAAAACAGGAAGAAATAATGACATGAATAGAAATGATACTTTGATCCAAAGGCAATAATTACACTGAAGGTACCGTAGTTTATGATATGATGGTACACGGTTCTTAATAGTCCACATGACCACCAAGAAGAACAGCGTTTGCTCTGCATCATGTTCGCATGCTCGCCACAAGTGTGCTAAAGATTTCTTGTGGGAGGGCTTTCCATTTCCCCGCCAGCGCCGTTGGCAATGGCCGAATGGCCATTGGTGCACGTTGGACATCCTGAAATGCGTCTCACCACATATGCCACACGTGCTCGATGGGATTTAAGTCGGGGAAACGGGCAACCCAGTCAATTCGCCGAATATCCTCTCTTTCCAAGAACTCTTCCACCTGCGCAGTTCAGTGTAGTCGCTCATTGTTATCCAAAAAATGAAGTTAAGGCCATATGCCCCCCATAAAGACGCACATGGGGAAGGAGCACACTGTTACAATAACGTTGACCATATTCAAAGATGCGGACGGCAGTACATCCTTGCAACTTGATGCCTCCTCACAAAATGGTTCAAATGGCACTATGGGGCTTAACATCTGTGGTCATCAGTCCCCTAGAACTTAGAACTACTTAAACCTAACTATCATAAGAACATCACACACATCACGTGGTTCCAGACTGAAGCGCCTAGAACCGCACAGGGTTGCGGCGTTTAGAGGACCTGCAACACACCTATATTATGTTGGTTGCATTCAGCGAGGTCCCACTTTTTCTCCTGCCAAGACAGAATCACCGTATTTATTCAACCGAACACACTCTTTATCGCAGACTGACGATAATAGAATTTTTCAGTGTCGTTATCCACTGTCGTGAAGGGATGTCTCTTCGTTACACCCACTACTTATTTGATCTGCATTTACTGGGGATCGCTTGGAGCGAACTTACGCTGATGTTCTAAAATGAGGTCGAAAGTCGGAATTCTCTATAGAAACCTGTGACATACAAGCAGTGGCTTGTCCCAGATTATCGAATGAGAGGGATTCTTGCACAGTGTATGACATATTTTTTACAGCCCCTGTTCAGTAAATTTACAGTCTAAACCAAGACGATGTGATTCCCGCGAACAATTTGAGTCGGATGTTTCTTTCACAAAGACAAATCCTTATTTTCCATTTCTCCAATTAAATTATTGTATTTATTCTAGAGGCTTCAATGCTGAAATTTGTGTACTTTCTTCCCCTTTCCTCTGGGACGAAGTCAGAGAAGTGATATATCTTGCAGAGTGATGTTTTGTCAAGTCAAAGATGAGAACAGGAAGAGAAGTTAAATAAATACTCTTAATTTCGTGGAGTTGTTCACCACTACAGGAAGTATATCTTACTATCTAAATGTGTTCCTCTTAGCCGTATACGCAACACATTTCCAGTCTGCTTTCGTTTATAGGGTTGAAATAAGCGTCATTGCCCTTTCCGCGACCCGTTCTCCACTTGTTCAAGCAGTCGACTGCTTGATAAATTCTTGTTGGGAGTCATTCGTTATACTGGCATCTCTGATTTGCTATCGCCTCTCGTGCTATCAGAAGTTTCTAAAAGGAGGGTTTCACAGCGCCACGAACAAATACCGATAATGCTATAGGTACAATTCAAACATGAGTGCTGCACCAAACGTTAAAGTATCATATAATAGGAGATAAGCGTGCGTTCTTGACGTGAATGAGTGCATTAAACAACCATTTATTGTGAATTTAGACCCACCGACAAAAGCCTTAAACTTGTTCTTAAAGCTTCCTTTCACTTTTATTAGGATAGTCAGGATTTTAAGTGAAACGGGGAAGTTCTAACTGGTAAACGCTGCCATTAGTATACATTACTTCCAATACATTTCGTTGTACCTCCAGATGATCTATTTTCCGTTGTACTGGCAGCGTCCCCTAGACCTAAATAACTTAGTCAGGATATGTATCTACACAATAACTGAAATAATGTAGAAAAGTGGCACTATTGAGATTTTGCTGTTAGAGGAGGTGAAATGTTCACTACGGATTCTTGTTTATTGATGAGGTATGTTTCAAGTGGGTCGCAGATATCGCTAGCACTCACGGCCACGTATCGGGTGGTGTACCTGTAACTTCGTAATCATTCGCTGAGGCTTCCTATTCCGCTCCCTCTAAATATCGTTTAGAACACACTTATGGAGGATGTTACCCTTATTGTACTAAGAAGCACATGGGTCCAGCGAATTCTTGCCAATAATGCTGTAAAGCTGAATAAAGCAAAGGAGAGCAGTATATAACAGTAGCGTGAGAAAACATGCTACATTTGTGAAGCTTGTTGCTTGGAAGCACAGTCTCTGCTTGAGAAGGTATTGGAAACCCACCTCCGTAGAGACGCTGAACTCGGAGGTAGCTGGTTCTAATCCTGGCAGTAGAAGAAATTTTCATCGCAAGTATTTGTTATCATCAGACACTGTGTCAGTGCCCTGTATTACATCCGAAAACACTCCGCTGTGACTCGCAGTGTGAGCGCAGGGGATACTGTTGATGATGATCAGTCATCCACGCGGCAAAGTTAAGCTCATGGCCAGCTTGGAGCTGTTCAGCCAAGTGTAGGTTCTCCCTTCTCGCAATATCCACACCCCACATACAAGATTACACTCAAACGCTCTCATCAACGATCACCTAATTTCGATAGATGATACACTTAAGACAGCTCTCATACTTCGCAAAAGAATGTTGCTATTATATAAGAAAGAAAATCCTGTTAATTACGCAACTGCCCGTTCTCTTCGGGATCTGCTACTCAACAAAGCTATACAAATTTTTCGTTGGATTGTAGAAGCATTCGAAGCCTTTGAACAAACTCTGCATAAACCTCAGATGTTTTAAAGAATGACAATTATTGCTGTGGTAGTATAATGAGTGCAATCAGTTTCAACTTGGATATTTTCACAACCTTCAATAAACTGATCGCAAATGTACTTGAAGAATAAGAACATAATTTACTACATTTCTCTATCTGACTGACCCATCAACTTTTCTCTTTTTGATAACTCCTAATTTCGGCTATTAGCACTTTCTCTGTTTACGCAAGTTTCTCACTTACACAGCGGGTGGGAATGAGCACATACAGACTCAAATCTGTCATTTCAGAGATAGTTCGCCGAACTGCTGACACTCAGCGCAAAATTCAGAAGCAGTCATATACACTCCTGGAAATTGAAATAAGAACACCGTGAATTCATTGTCCCAGGAAGGGGAAACTTTATTGACACATTCCTGGGGTCAGATACATCACATGATCACACTGACAGAACCACAGGCACATAGACACAGGCAACAGAGCATGCACAAGGACGGCACTAGTACAGTGTATATCCACCTTTCGCAGCAATGCAGGCTGCTATTCTCCCATGGAGACGATCGTAGAGATGCTGAATGTAGTCCTGTGGAACGGCTTGCCATGCCATTTCCACCTGGCGCCTCAGTTGGACCAGCGTTCGTGCTGGACGTGCAGACCGCGTGAGACGACGCTTCATCCTGTACCAAACATGCTCAATGGGGGACAGATCCGGAGATCTTGCTGGCCAGGGTAGTTGACTTACACCTTCTAGAGCACGTTGGGTGGCACGGGATACATGCGGACGTGCATTGTCCTGTTGGAACAGCAAGTTCCCTTGCCGGTCTAGGAATGGTAGAACGATGGGTTCGATGACGGTTTGGATGTACCGTGCACTATTCAGTGTCCCCTCGACGATCACCAGTGGTGTACGGCCAGTGTAGGAGATCGCTCCCCACACCATGATGCCGGGTGTTGGCCCTGTGTGCCTCGGTCGTATGCAGTCCTGATTGTGGCGCTCACCTGCATGGCGCCAAACACGCATACGACCATCATTGGCACCAAGGCAGAAGCGACTCTCATCGCTGAAGACGACACGTCTCCATTCGTCCCTCCATTCACGCCTGTCGCGACACCACTGGAGGCGGGCTGCACGATGTTGGGGCGTGAGCGGAAGACGGCCTAACGGTGTACGGGACCGTAGCCCAGCTTCATGGAGACGGTTGCGAATGGTCCTCGCCGATACCCCAGGAGCAACAGTGTCCCTAATTTGCTGGGAAGTGGCGGTGCGGTCCCCTACGGCACTCCGTAGGATCCTACGGTCTTGGCGTGCATCCGTGCGTCGCTGCGGTCCGGTCCCAGGTCGACGGGCACGTGCACCTTCCGCCGACCACTGGCGACAACATCGATGTACTGTGGAGACCTCACGCCCCACGTGTTGAGCAATTCGGCGGTACGTCCACCCGGCCTCCCGCATGCCCACTATACGCCCTCGCTCAAAGTCCGTCAACTGCACATACGGTTCACGTCCACGCTGTCGCGGCATGCTACCAGTGTTAAAGACTGCGATGGAGCTCCGTATGCCAGGGCAAACTGACTGACACTGACGGCGGCGGTGCACAAATGCTGCGCAGCTAGCGCCATTCGACGGCCAACACCGCGGTTCCTGGTGTGTCCGCTGTGCCGTGCGTGTGATCATTGCTTGTACAGCCCTCTCGCAGTGTCCGGAGCAAGTATGGTGGGTCTGACACACCGGTGTCAATGTATTCTTTTTTCCATTTCCAGGAGTGGTAAGTGGCGATGTGATAGGGCAAATTCCGTCAGTTATTAGATAGCAGAACGTTCGCTGATTTCGAATCGGTGATCACGGAAATATGATGGTTGACAACAGAGTGCATATATGTATTATGAGAGGCCCACCACTGTACTGACTAGATGCAGATCGTACTTGGGACACTTTGATGAGATGCTAAGGAGAAATCAGCACCCAGACCACCACTATAGCAACGGCGAGTTAACTCATCAACAACATACTGATGGAGCACATAAGGCCCGTGTTATGTATCGGAAAAAATGACGTAGAAAGGCTGAGGTTAATTTTAACGGACCTGGACGAAAATGTAAGCGACAGCAGAAAGGAAAATTTTGTGCAGACAAGAAAGCATCACGAAAACCCAGATAGAGATGAACATACATACAGAAAACAAAAAACAGTAACAGATTCCAGAAAAATAAAACTAATTGTCTGTATCAGATGCAACAAAACAATGCTGCCAGATTTTATACAAGACCCCAGAAGGCAGTAGGAGAATGATGAAAATCGTGGGAATCCTTAATCTGGCTCCAGATGCCAGATTAGAAGGCATGAGGTACATACGAGAGTTAAACAGTATAGATGAGGACCAGGCTTATACGTTAAACATGTTGAATTATGAAGGTATGAGGTACGGCCTTCTGGCTGAGATGGATAATGCTGAAATGGTGGCGTGCCGTGTCATAATGATAAAAATAGGAAATAAAGTGTTCTGTTACTCTGGATTAACGAAATCTCGGAATCCATATTTCTTGCCTGAGCAGGTGGAAAATGGGACAGCATTCTGCTGCAGAGAACACAGCTGAGAAAAGCGCTGAAAGGCGAAACAATATACATGAAGAAACAGGCAAGCTTTTCTTTTCGCTGCCAGGGACTAATGTTCGATACAAACACTCTAATAATTCCACACCTCATCTCAAGTGTTAGTTTGGGTGTGGAATTCATGCAACAGCATGCCGCTTTGAGAGACATGGGAAATCATGAAATTTCTCTCGTTATAGGGAGACCAAATGTTACTCTCTGTTTCAGAACAAAACCAGGCAGAAGGTTCGTTGGACAATTAATTTTTTCTAGGAGTTTCCTGGAGAATGACATTCTGGAATCTCGCAGACTGTGCACTCTCAGAAGTTAAAAACGCCCCATAGACCTGAGCGAGGAAGTTTAATTCATTAAATCAAGATGTAATGAGCATGCAAGTCCTAGCTCGCCCTGATATCAGTATTCTATTTTTCCCATTTTATGTCCCACGTACAACCGCAAAACTGGAGTTGTGGAGCTGTTTCTGGAAGTGAATGTCAAAGGAGAAACACAGCACAGAATGATTATGTTCACAAATGAAGGGCTGAACAAGTGTGAACAGAGCTACTCTGTCATGGAAATGGAGGCTTTAGGCATCACCTACTACTTCGAAAAATTCCATTATTCCCTGATGACTGAGGTATATACAGACACAAAGGCCACAGAAATTTTTATGTTGGTCAAGCTGACACATTGTCTATGCTAATGATCTGCAAGAATTCTATTTATAAGCAAAACATACCTCCAGAATTTAGAATAAAGTGCAGACGCACTATCTCGCTCACTTTTCAGGCTGAGTCGCGGAACAGAAGAGGAAATCAATTAACACAGACTGATTATTTCATTCGTGAATAACATTCCATTCAAAAATATCATAGAAAATACCTTAATGAATATAGGTCAGGACAAGACAAAGTAATAGCACTGCGATCAGTAGAAGAAAAGGTGAAAAATATGAACTTGCCAGTGGTGAGGCAGGATCATCTGCTGAAGGGCAATATGTTACTCCATCACCGAAATCCTAAAGGCTCCATATGTCAGGTATGTCTGCTGGAGGGGCTAATAAACGAACTCAACTGGTACACATGTGAGCTATGCCTATTTTGAGCCAGGCAAGTGCGTAATTTAGTTTAAGGAGTCGATCTATTTCAATAGCATGGATATGTGAGCGAGAAAAGCACTTGCTGTTGTGTGAAATACCAAAACCTCATACTACAAAGCTGGCTGTTCCCTTTTTGGCATTCTTTCCAAGCAATTAAAAGACTATGCTGCCATCGATCTCTACACACCGGTAGCGAGAACAAAAATCGTTACCATTACATCTTCATAGCTATTGAGCTGTTATCTAAATATGCCACCTTAACACTACTTAATAAGGCTACAGATAGCTCTGTCTCAAAATCATTTACCAGATATTTTGTGAGAATTGTGGGATATGGCATGAACGGTTTGTATGACAATGGGAAAATGTTTCATGGAAGTGGAATGGAATGAAATGTTGCTCAATACAAAATAAAGGGAATAATCATTGCAAAATACCATCCACGGCCCAACTCAGCAAGAGGAATGATTCGAGATTTCGGGAAGATCTGTTGCACTTACTGCAACATGCAACATGACAAGTGGGATATGTTCCTTAAGGATATAGAGTTGGTACTGAATCAGCTGCCACATCATCCAACAAAAGATGGCATCAATCAAGATCTTGTCAAATAAGAAATCTGCGGACATGATTATCAAAGTAGTGGCGTTTCCATCACAACAAAAAGCTAGACACAGACAGAAGATTGCAGAAATAATCATTAACTTCAAGAAAGTGGCATTATAGACACAGAGACAGAGGAGAAACACCAAGGGTGCGAAGCAGCGATTTTTCCACATGGACCAGTAGGTATTCGCGAGGAATCACCATCTGTCTCTTGGAGTGAAAAGTTGTTTCTTTTTGTACACAAGCCCATTTCGTTTAGCGCTCAGAAATGCAGCAGTCTTGGAAAATGCTAAGCTAAAAAAAGACAATAGGTTTGCAGCACCTATCGAATTCAAAGCCTTCCATTCATTAGAGTTTATTTCTTTGTGTTAAACTAAGTTTCTGTTATGATATGCCTAACTTTTAATTTGTGCTCTTGGCCAATAAGTATTTAGATTTATGTGCCACATCTAATAGGCTGTGAACGTGTGTGTTTTGTAATGTGCTGGAAAAGCACACATCTACCACACTATCTGTGTCAATCATAAGGTTTTATTTGATATTCAGTAGATATTATTACTGAACTGTTTGTGTTTAAAAAAATGTGTATGTTGATGGTATCCACAGAACAAAATGGTTTTGTGGAGCTGAAAAGCCATACGAAATACTGACCAAGGTGTTGTTGAGAGGCACTCCTGAGTCAGCGATCATGTGCATTAACGTATTCTTAATTCTATATTTGAATTGTGTGTAGGGCGTCGGAAAAAGATGCACCTCACAATTCCATAAAGTAAGACATAAGTTTGAGGAAACCACCTTGTCACTCAGAATGAGTATCTTTGTTGTGTCTGTCAGATTTTCCCTTTCGTTTTTATCAGTCAGTAAGTGCCTTGCTTTGTAATCTTTTCATGCAAGAATTAATATGCTACAGCAATAGTCAGTGAAAAGTATTGGCAGGACCCATCTATATATAGTTTTTTTCATTTTACTCTGTCACAGTCTGACAAAAGGTAAAAAAAAAAAACCATCAAGTATTGTTCCTCCTTAATTTTGAAATCGTAGAAACAGTGTCTCATTTCATTTCTATTTCGATTATGAATACTTTATCTTGTGAAATTCTTAACTTTTTAAGAAGACCATGGGTTCCTTTCTTTATGTAAAGTTTTGAAGGATGAGGCTGTATTAATTGATGTATGAGTGTTTGGAGTGTATAGTCCAAGGAATATTTGCAGGATTTTCTTAGGTGATCTGACTGGTCATAAGGATGCACTGCAGACTCTTTTTGTTATTGCATGCCACTGTTAACAAGTAAATGTGCTTAGGGACGGGCAGAAGGTTTGATGTGCTTTATGAAAGTTTTATCGGACACCAGTTTACCAAGAAAGCGCTGATGAATTTTGAATTTTTTTTAATGTTGTGAGAGTTATCATGAAATGCATTTGCCTAGAAAGCACTAAGTGATATTGATTTTATTGATCTTAGGGACTACGTTTTTCTCTGTGTCAATTTGAATTGTTACAAAAAACCAGTGGCAACAGTTTTTCTTTTTTGTGATCTACATCTACATTTATACTCCGCAAGCCATCCAACGGTGTGTGGCGGAAGGTACTTTACGTGCCTCTGTCATTACCTCCCTTTCCTGTTCCAGTCGCGTATGGTTTTTGTGGGAAGAACGACTGCCGGAAAGCCTCCGTGCGCGCTCGAATCTCTCTAGTTTTACATTCGTGATCTCCTCGGGAGGTATAAGTAGGGAGAAGCAATATATTCGATACCTCATCCAGAAACGCACCCTCTCGAAACCTGGACAGCAAGCTACACCGCGATGCAGAGCGCCTCTCTTGCAGAGTCTGCCACTTGAGTTTGCTAAACATCTCCGTAACGCTATCACGCTTACCAAATAACCCTGTGACGAAACGCGCCGCTCTTCTTTGGATCTTTTCTGACTCCTCTGTCAACCCGACCTGGTACGGATCCCACACTGATGAGCACTACTCAAGTATAGGTCGAACGAGTGTTTTGTAAGCCACCTCCTTTGTTGAAGGACTACATTTTCTAAGGACTCTCCCAATGAGTCTCAACCTGGCACCCACCTTACTAACAATTAATTTTATATGATCATTCCACTTCAAATCGTTCCGTACGCATACTCCCAGATATTTTACAGAATTAACTGCTACCAGTGTTTGTTACGCTATCATATAATCATACAATAAAGGATTCTTCTTTCTGTGTATTCGCAGTACATTACATTTGTCTACATTAAGGGTCAGTTGCCACTCCCTGCACCAAGTGCCTATCCGCTGCTGCTCTTGCTGCATTTCGCTGCAATTTTCTAACGCTGCAACTTCTCTGTATACTACAGCATCATCGACGAAAAGCCGCATGGAACTTTCGGCACTATCTACTAGGTCATTTATATACATCGTGAAATGCAATGGTCCCATAACACTCCTCTGTGGCACACCAGAGGTTACTTTAACGTCTGTAGACGTCTCTCTATTGAGAACAACATGCTGTGTTGTGTTTGCCCAAAACTCTTCAATCCAGCCACACAGCTGGTCTGATATTCCGTAGGCTCTTACTTCGTTTATCAGGCGACAGTGCGGAACTGTAACGAACGTCTTCCGGAAGTCAAGGAAAATGGCATCTACCTGGGAGCCTGTATCTAATATTTTCTGGGTCTCATGAACAAATAAAGCGAGTTGGGTCTCACACGATCGCTGTTTCCGGAATCCATGTTGATTCCTACAGAGTAGATTCTGGGTTTCGAGAAATGACATGATACGCGAGCAAATAACATGTTCTAAAATTCTACAACAGATCGATGTCAGAGATATAGGCCTATAGTTTTGCGCATCTCCTCGACGACCCTTCTTGAAAACTGGAACTACGTGTGCTCTTTTCCAATCATTTGGAACCTTCCGTTCCTCTAGAGACTTACGGTAATGTCACCACCCAAGACAAACTATCCGTGGAATGCGCAAGTCTCGCCAACTCACCAACATGATTACAACTACAAATGAGTGAAAGAGCATAACGATAAAAATATCTTTTATTAGACATTCATTTCTGGGGGACAGCACTTCATATAGTGTAAACTTAAAGAAAGAGTTAAAAATTTTGCACAACGCAAGAGATAACTGCGGAAACTTTGTTGGTCTCACTTTTTAATTTAACTAAATGACTGAGGAGTTAATTATTACAACTCTCATTTTAAAGTTCACACATACACATTTTTGCTTTTTTCAGAATCAGATATGAAATTATCTGATAGGAGTACCAACTGGCTAGCTAACACTGTATTTAAGTACTAAATATGGTACTAGTAATCTCTTTCCATTTTGTGGGAAAGGTGAGATATGACGTGAATGAGAGGACACATACGGGAAAGAGACAGCGTAAAGAGCAGACATAGGACGAATTACTTTATCGGCCAGCCACGGAAGATCCTTAGCACCATGTTGGCCATGTCACTAACGCGACTGCCGACGGAAGCTCCAGAGACCTGTCTGATATAAGCCGTCAGGTAGTGAATACCCTATATCAAGTCGTTGTGAACTACAGAATAGTCAGAACTGAAAAGGAATTAGTTTTAAACATTCTTTTTGCCTGATCGTCTTTTAACATAGACTTTTTTGTTTGCCTTTATGCTGGCATGTCATTTTTGTCAACCAATTATTTTTTTAATAACTTGCGTACTCAGTTACAAGTTTTTTTCTTGTATGAATACTTTTGTCACCTCTCACGAAGTTAAATTTTTAAACAGAAATTTGTCGTTATGCTGGCATGTCATTCCTGTTAAACAATTAATCTTTTTACAAACTTGTATAATTAATTGCAAACTTTTTCTTTTAAGAACCCTTTTGTCATTTCTCTAAAAGTCAGGTTTCTGAATGTAAACTTTTTTCCTTTTGCTATTATGCTGGAATGTCATTTTGTTAAACTAATTTTCTTTAAAGCTGCACACTCTCGTATAAGCTCTTTCTGGTGCAAACACGTTTTCCCATCTCTTTGTATTATCCTCAAGAATTGGGAACGAAAAGTTTTGTATGAATTTGTATAGTAACACAGGTGAGTAATTCCAGAGCTAAATATTTGTTCATACCCTCTTTAATTTTATGCAATTTTTTTGTGTTTGACATAATCATATTAGCATTCACATGATTCAGCAATTTGCTCTTCAGTGATTTGTACAATAATTTTAAGAATTCTGTTCAAATGAACAGACAAATTTACTAGATCTTATTCATTTATCTAGTCTTCCGTTGCCGCCCAGGGTAGCCGAGTGGTCTGGGGCGCCTTGCACGGACCGTGCGGCTCCCTCGGAGGTTCGAGTCCTCCCTAGGGCATGGGTGTGTGTGTTGTCCATAGCGCAAGTTAGTTTAAGTTAGATTAAGTAGTGTGTAGGCTTAGGGACCGATGACCTCAGCAGTTAGGTCCCATAAGACCTTACCACACTTTTTTTTTCACACTTGCGTTGTATCAAGCTTCTCAGCTGTCAAAGCAGGTAGGAAAGTAACTTATTTTCAGTTTTATGTGGGACTGAATTTTCAATGCATCTTAAAATTATTTTGTTTCTGTTAGTTGCTCTAGTGCAAGACGTGGTATCCAGAATTTTTATTTCCTTTTATCTTCCTGTAAAAATCACGTAAGTGGCAACGTGTCTTGCCAGTACACTCTTCGGGTAGGAAGACTGTTAGGTTCCATTTTCTCTTATTTTATGGTATCGGTAAATTTTTTGCAGTGCCCAAGTCAGGTGAAGAACGAATGTAGCTAAACAAGAAAAGAAAGTACCATCAATCTTTTCTTGTGTGTTTTGAGGGAATGAGGAGGTGATGTAAGATGGCTCATACAGATCTCTTTACGATTCAGTTCATTTACATTTATTTCATAAAAGCAGGCAGTACAAACTATGGGGAGATGATTGAAAGGTTCTCACATAAGAAAGCAGATTCTGTGACACCCCGCGTTTACTGTCGAGTTGCGGCAGAAAAGCTTTCCTCAAGACTTCGGTGGTGTTCTGGACGGTTCCCAGAGACTGTTCGCCATATTTTCGTTCGTCTGAAATGTGATAAATTTCGTACCATCTCAACAGAATTTCTGTCCTTCCTATTCTGTACTGCCTGACCTACTTGATACTATGTGTGCTACGTCCGCCCACAGTAAAAGGCCATTCAGACTTTGTACCAACCCAATAAATTTCTTATACACATTTTTTATGCACATTTTATCCACACAGTATAGTCCTTAGAAGGGGAAATATCAGATTTAGCGTTCTCATGTAATTTTAGATTAGTGTTTACGCGAATCTAATGCGCCATCGGATGTGATGCTCACCCAAATTTTAATACTTAAAATCACAAAAAAAGAGTTTGTTGGCGCATCACTGGTAGGCTACATTTATTGTACACAACAATGAATGTGTACATGACCTATCAACCTAACAACAATTTTTAAGTAACCCGTTCTTCTGTGTCACAGAACGCGTAACTTGATAATCTACATGACACGCCAACAAACATACCGTAAATTACAGGCGCTACTCATCATTATTCACTAATGTCGTAATTAGGTCTACTTGTATCCTCGGAGGAGTCTACATCAGAAAGAAATTCATTTTCTCTTTCTCCATCATCTTCGATGTCGTTCCAGAGCACATCATCTTCACTCCGTCTTGAGTACCTGAAACATAACATTTTTTGACTGATTTTACGCTCATTGGTGTTTCGATGGTTTTCTAGGGAGCTGCAACACAGAGTGCAATAATGTGGGGTGCAGAACACTTAATTTTTTTTGTCAACGTCAGTTCACGGTTCGGTTCGCAAAACCATTTTTCGTACTATTTCTGAATGTAAGGTTTATTTACAGTGAGCTGTAGGGTTGTAACACAGAAGTGATTCCTCCAGGAATGTCGCTGGTCACTGGCTAGGCTGTGGATCTTCTTTATTACGTCGACAGTGAAATGACAACGAAATGCATCAAGACAAAGTATTGATGGTAGTTTGGAAAGCCCACCAGGACGGAGTTCCCAAACGTTTCGGAGACAGTCAAGCATGAAAGTTTTAGTCATCCAACCCTTCTCTCGGTTTCGAACAATGAAGTCATTATGGAACTGTTTTTCAATCTTATGTGTAGTGTAGCTTGATTCCCGCTTAAAGATTAAGAAAGCGGGAAGTCTGCGCCCATCTGCTGTGACTGCCAGCATTACAGTTATGCGCTGTTTTTCACAATCTGATGTTCTGATGGCAACTTATTTTGTGCTCTTCTTATCAACCGTGTAATGACATGGCATAGCCAACAAAACTGGCGTTTTAACAGCGCTGCCTATATGGTCCATCGAAAAATTCTTCTCTTTCCGAAGTATGATGATATACCGCTGAAATTCTTGATGTTTTTAACATAGTGTTGTTCGGTGTCGTAGAGATAAGCCCGCCCGTTTCATAAAACGATCAACCCATCCACGGCCAGCCTTAAACTCTTGCCCCGGTGTAATTAAGAACTACAGTCACCACTTTTTCTTTGTTTCTTACGATGTCACTAGTCACAGGCTGCTCATTCTACTGCCATTCACGGACGAACTCCACAACTTTTACCTCAACGTCGGGATGTCTTCCTTTAAGAGGATCAGTGAATTTATTTCTAGTAGCGGCAGTTGCAAATAATGCCAATTTCTATTTCTTCCATAATCGAACGTTGCTCTCAGCTACGTTCAACGCTTGTACCGCCATCCTGTTACCATATTTTTCAGCGCAAAGAGTTATTTTACACTTGAAAGTAGCATCATACGATGTTCCTTTCCGCTTGCCTTCTACGCTTGCCTATTGGCGCAGTTATAGGCCAACAATAATGTACGTAATTGAGAATTACAACAGTGAATAGTTAATTTTAGTTCTTGTTGTTGCGGTCATCAGTCCAAACGGTCGTCAGTGCAAAGACTGTTTTGATGCAGTTCTCCATGCTACTTTATCCTGTGCAAGCCTCTTTATCTCCGCGCAACTACTGCAACCTACATCTTTCTGAATATGCTTACTGTATTCATCTCTTGGTCTCCCCCCCCTTGGTTTCCTCCAGCACTAAAATTGTGATCCCTTGATGCCGCATAATGTGTCCTACGAACGGATCCCTTCTTCTAGTCAGGTTGTGCCTCAAATCTCTTTTCTCTCCAGTTCTATTCAGTTCCTTCTCATTAGTTACGTGGTCTAACCACCTAATCTTCAGCATCATTCTGTAGCGCCACATTTCAAAAGCTTCTACTGTCTTCTTATCTAAACTGTTTTATCGTCCATGTTTTATTTACCTAAACGGTTACACTCCATGCAAATACCTGCAGAAAAGATTTCTTCACACACAAATCTACACTCGACGTTACAAATTTTTCTTCTTCAGAAACGATTTTCTCGCCAATGCTAGTCTACATTTTATATCCTCTCTAATGCGACTATTATCAGTTACATTGCTGCACAAATAGAGAAACGTATGCACTGCTTTAAATGTCTCATTTTCAAATTTTTCAGCGTCACTTGATTTAATTCGGCTCCATCCCATCATCCTCGAACTTTAAATTCTACTCCAAACTTTTCTTCTTATAGTCACGTAAGAAACACCAAACAAATTTCAATGATGTTGCCGGTGAACGATGAATTCAAGTTTGTACTCGAATGTAATGCTCCATCGAATCCTATGCGCATCCCAATTTGAATAGAGCATATGGTAAAAAAAGAAAAGGTGCTCTACATGTATATGTAGATAATCTCATTATTTCGGATAGTTTTCTTCCGTTTATGCAATCAGAAAGTCTTCTAATAATTAGGAACAACATGTGTTTATTTATTGAAACAACGTCTCTTTTTCATAAAGTGTCTTAGAATAAAATTTTTACCCACACACGGTCGTCATTAGAAGTGGAAAATCTTGAACTATCGTCCTCTCAAAATTCATGCAAAACTTCCTAGAAGCCCAAAAGCTTAATAAGTTTGAGTATTGTATCATTTGTGAGTCTACATATGCACTACATAGTCTTTGTTACGCATTGTTTGTACATTGGGCTACATATACATTTCAAATGCAGACAAATATTTTCTTAGCAGAGTCAAAAAATGGTTCAAATGGCTCTGAGCACTATGGGACTTAACTTCTGAGGTCATTAGTCCCCTAGAACTTAGAACTACTTAAACCTAACTAACCTAACGACATCACACACATCCATGCCCGAGGCAGGATTCGAACCTGCGACCGTAGCGGTCGCGCGGTTCCAGGCTGAAGCGCCTAGAACCGCTCGGCCACCCCGGCCGGCCTTAGCAGAGTCATGTATGATCTACTGTGCGCCTGGTCCCGGCGGAGGTTCGAGTCCTCCCTCGGGCATGGGTGTGTGTGTTTGTCCTTAGGATAATTTAGGTTAAGTAGTGTGTAAGCTTAGGGACTGATGACCTTAGCAGTTAAGTTCCATACGATTTCATACACATTCATGTATAATCTATTATTATTATGATTCAGATCTGGATGACAAACTACACTCAACAGTTACTTTTAGAGGTGAGGACTGATACTCAAGACATAGTGTTCACAAAAGTGAAAATAAGAACTTAACGCAGACATACACATACCAATATTTTTAAAATCCTTGGGAAATATTAGTTTCCGCTTTGTGGTTCAGATCTCTCACTGGTCTATGAATTATTACGTTATTTCATTCACTGAATGACGATCACAGCTGAATGTCGTGGAGACATCTTAAGATCTTCAGCGGCACATGACGATGTTCTCTGGTATGTTCAGAATCTCTGCATCTCACTCAGGTTCCTCGTTTCCGAGATCAGCAGTGAGTTGCCGACTACTTCCGCCGAATCGAGCGTCCATCTCCTGGTTGATCTGCGCGAACGTCTTGCCCTTGGTCTCGGGCAGCAGGAAGTAGGTGTACACAGCGCCGCACACACACAGCACGGAGAAGGCCCAGAAGGACCAGTAGGCGCCCACGCTGTCCGACACCACCTGGAACATCTTCTTCAGGAAGAAGCCGTACAGCGCTATCACCGTCGTGTTGATGGGTGTGGCGGCGCCCTTTACAGACACGTGGTATATCTCGCCTATTATCGGATAGAGGACTGACCCTGCGCCGAAACTGAAGGAGACCTGCAACACAGTTACAAACTCTTGCAACAGGGTGCAATGGTATGTCGACCTATCAGTAAAAGTCTAATGCTTGGTTACTGCCAACACCACGCCCAGTTTCGTGCCACATTTAGATGATATGAAGAGTTCTATTAAAAGAAGAAATGCGCTCATAATCAGTCACAATTCGCGACGCGCTTCAAAGGCTTTGATTTACCTTTTGCTGGACCTCTTGAATTTTTAGCCCTCATCGCATCTCTGATGAACGCAAGATCGTTAAAGATTTAACTGAATTTTACCTCAGATAACATAGAATAAGACTTCTTCAACACCGTATGCGCTTCTCTCTTAGGTTTGCTGCAAACACCAGCAGTTTAGTTACATTTTGTTGTATACTTACGTCTAAGAATTCTGAAACAGAACTCTAATATGTTGTTGTTGTTGTGGTGGTCAGTCCTGAGACTGGTTTGATGCAGCTCTCCATGCTACTCTATCCTGTGCAAGCTTTTTCATCTCCCAGTACCTACTGCAACTTACATCCCTTTGAAACTGCTTAGTGTATTCATCTCTTGGTCTCCCTCTACGATTTTTACCCTCCACTCTGCCCTCCAATATTAAATTGGTGATCCCTTGATGCCTCAGAACATGTCATACCAACCGATACCTTCTTACTCTAATATGATTAATACCAAATATTTTAAATGTTTCATGCTAGTTTGAAGTTAGAAATATTCCTAAATGGCTATACATTTAAATACAGCGCTCTTCAAGTTACTACCGCAATATACAGAAACAGTCGGAAAAGTTTGTAAAAGTGTTGCAGGGTAGCTTGTGCTGAAAAATAATTGTTAAGAAGCAAAATCGATAGTTTGCGCCGTTTTCGAGTTAATTAGCACTGAAGTTAGCCAGTCAGGTTGTTGCGCGCACAAATCCAAGCAACCTGGCAGAAACGGTGTCGCCAAACGTGTTCTTTGTCTGGTTTCTTAAAAGCGAACAAGAGAGCGATACAAAAATCGGACAAGGGACTTTAGTACGGACTGAATCCGACCCTAAGGCTGAGCAGTCTCTTGCGCTATCATCTACACTTTTAGGACGACCATCACTAATTGTACCTGGCGGGCCGCTTGAATCTGCTCGCGCAACGGCCTGATTGGGTAGCTTCAGTACTAATTAACTCGGAAACAGCACAGCGTATCGGATTTTTTATCAACAACTATTTCACATCACAAACTATCCTGCAACACCCTTACAAGCTTTTCAGACTTTTTCTAACCATCCTGTATGTTGTATATTCCTTGAATGATTTGGGATAGGTGTGTAAAACTAGTGACGTACTAGCGGGCATTAAGTGCGGATAAAACACACATAGTGTTACTGAGTCGAATACAGGGGTGTAAAAGAAGTAATATATAAAATTAATAAAAAAACTACCTACAATGGTGTCGAATTCGTATTCTGGTGTTCCTAGAGTGATTGCAGACTGTTACGATGTCATTTAAGGTCAAGTTTAGATGGTAATAGGAATAGTATCCTGTACGACCTTCTGGATTGACTAATGGGGCCAGAAACATTGCTCCCGTGTCTCTATCGCTTGAGAAAATGGAATAAAAAATAATCGAGCACACTGTGTAATCAGTCACTTGCTGACAAAATTCTGATTATGTATACGATACTTTTACGTCTTTTTCCTCAGATGTTTTTCCCAATAAACAGCTGTAGTCAGACATGGTACTGTGCATACGCTGCAGCATAATATTATATAAAAACAGACGTCTCTTACATTGAAGCCAATCATGGCAGCGAGTGGCACCCAGGCGAAAGCGGAAGGGACGCCTCCTCGGACGTCGTTGATGTAGAAGTAGGCGCCCTCAACAGCGAGGCAGACGCCGCAGGTTACCAGAGACACCATGGCGAGCGTCTTCCGACCGAACCGGTCAATCACTAATGACGCCCCGACGCTCGACAAGAGCTGGACAGAGATCTGCATAATAGAGGACAAGTTCGGATCGAGTTCACTGCCGCTCATTTTGTATATCGTGTTCGTGTAAGTCGACAGCGCTATAGCGCCGGTGGACATTTGCAGTATAATGAAACCTAATGTTACGAGCAGTGTCCGACGATGCACTGGTATGGTCAGCAGGTCTTTAAGCTTCCCTTTCGTTTCTTGCTTCCGCCGTATGCTGTCATGCATCATGTCCAGTTCCGCCTTTAGCTCCTCGGGGCTGAGATTTCCCTTTATCTTCTGAAGTGTATTGACGGCGTCTTGTTCCGTGCGTCGCATTAAAAGGAAGTACGGTGATTCGGGCATCCATACAAAGGTGATGAAAAAAATAACGGGTAAGGTTGCACAAATAGCAGCGGCATTTGTAATAGAGAGGTAAGGGCCGAGGCAGTAGATCAACAAACTGCCAGTATCCGTCAGCACATTGTGAACAGTTATGATTGTGCCCCGTATGTCGGCGTCGGCAATTTCAGACAGGTACATTGGCATCACGGTGTTGATGAGTCCGCCACTGAGGCTGCCGATTGACCTGGCGGCAAGCAGCATGCCGAAGGAGTCGGCGAAGGCGACCATCAGCCACCAGACGAGGAGGGGCACGGCGGCGGCCAGCAGCAGCTTCTTCCGGCCCACGCGGTCCACGGCGAACCCGGCGGCGAATATGCCGACCAGCATGGTGAGCGAGTTGATGGACGCCAGCCACGAGCCCTCGTCGGCCGTCAACGGGACGGGCGAGTCCTCAGACTCGAGGATGAGCAGAGTCGGCGCGGGCCATCCCATGAACGACCCGTACGACGCGTAGATCAGTGTCGCTACAACAGACAGATAATGTAATTCGTCAGTGCCCCTTCAGCATTGGAGACAGTTTTCAAAGCGCGGATACACGATGTGAAAAACAAGGCTGTTGAAAGGTTTTTAGAGGTTTCTAACTGAGTACCCAGTGTTGCCCAGGTATGTACTTTATTCCAACTTTCTGTTAGTCCACCTCCCTCTTCCTTCTCTCTCTGTTCACTTCCTCCTCCCGTCATCTATGTCCATCTCCTCCTGCCACTCCCTCGTCCATCTGCTCCTTCCCCTGTTTGCCCATCTGTTCCTCCCTTCACTCTCCGCCCATTTGCACCCCCCCCCCCCCTTTGTCCATCTGCTTCTTCACCCTCTGTCCATCTCATCCTCCCTCCTCTGTCCTCCTCAAGTCCTCTGTCTCCTCCTCCCCTTTGTTCATCTCCTCCTGCCTCTCCCTCTGTCCATTTCTTCCTTCCCTCACTCTATTCATCTCTTCTTCCCTCTCCCTCTCTCTCTGTCCGTCTCCTCTCTTCTCCCCCGTATTTATGACCAACTCATCCTTTCCCCTCTCTGCCTGACCATCTGCTCCTTGCCCATTCTCTCTATATGTTATGGCTCTCACAATATTTCTTTCCAGATAGTAAGTAGTATGTGTACGAAGTTTTGTTGAAATCGATCCAGGGGTTTAGGAGGAGCTTTTTACTTTGGACTTCGACAGCATACCCACTTCTCATATTTTTCACATATGTTTAACATATTTCAAAAGTGTTTGTACAAATATTTCTCTTGTACCTCTAGTGATTTCGCTCTGCAGTTTCGTTTTCACGCTGGTCAATGTTTGTGACATCATATCTCGTGAACTATATGTCGTGCATTAACATACTTTTTTAGGTTCATCCAGCGGTACATGTGAATACTGTCCACAAAATCCGTTGCGAATAGATTTAGTAGTGAAGAAGTAATGAATCAGTACGTCGTGCATTATACAGCTGTTTTCCACGCATCTCAGTGCTTATGGCACCATATCTCATGAACTGTATCGCACAATGCTTTATTTTTGTAAGTATATTCAGTGGTATATGTGAATACTGCCTGCAAAATTTGTTGCAAGCTGAGTTAGAAGTAAAAGTTCATGCCTGATGCCGCCGTTTTACTACAAGCGCAGCAAAAACGTAGTAAGCGTAAACGTTTCTTCCATTCACTATTTTGTGGGGCGTGTCAGCTAGTAGAAGTCTCGTAAAGTTCGAAATCATGTGTGTAGGTGGTTGCAAGTCACTAACAGCTCTCATTCTCAAATACTGGATGAATATAGTCTGCCTATTTGTGCATCGCTAACTACGCGTCTGTCTCACCGCCACCCCCACTCCTACTCTTTTGGGAGGTAGGTAGTTCTTACCCCGACAGTGGTTCTATCCAGACAGTAAGTGATATCCAGTTTTGGTTGAAATCCAACCAGTAGCTTAGGAAGAGATGTGGAGCATACAGTCACTGATACTTTACACTTTCATGATATGTGTGGATTACTGAGAAACTCCACCATTTTGTTGTTCCCATGTAATTTAATTCACCTAATAGCTGAACAGAGACGTTTATAGAAAATTCGTAGAACTTATCCGTCCGCACTTTCTGGAAGTTGTATCGCTGAGAATTAGTTTTCAACACGGCACGGAGCCTGTTATGAACTGCACTAGATATTTATACAGCAGTACCCAACACGTCCAAATCATCGTGTCTAATGGTCAAACTCTTAGACCAAAAATAGTTACAATAAATAAACAAATAAAGTGGGTAAATTAATTCGCTGAATTCGGATCAAATTATCTTTCAAATAATAAACAGCCATTGAGAATAAAATAGCAAGATTTGTTCGGTGTTTGTATGAGGAGAAGTGGCAGTAGTGTTCTACTTCTTGCCACAGGATCTTGGTTCCTGACATAGATCTTCAAGGTTTCCATAGTTAAAGTTCCACTTTCAAAACGCCGTAGAAAGAGAACTACTGCTTATAATGACATCAAATTTGAACAGCATATTTTGATGCAGAGGGAACCCTCATGGGAAAAAAGAAACTTAGATTTGACCAATAGATAGCGCTGTGTCAGATTATGCTCACCAACGAACGCGCAGCACACGGCTCTTACTCATTTTGCGCCCGAGACTTCCAACGTGACTGTCTGCACTACAAATTGCGCGCTGGTGGTCGAGCTATTTCACAAGAACACTGACTATTCTGATGGCCCTGCAGAAGTTCCAGACACTCAAGGGTATAAAAAAACGTATTGGTCTGATGTTTGCCAAGTGTCTGGAGAAAGTAATTACAATATTCGAAAAGACACGTTCTTTTGAACTCCAGTGTGGCAGAGGCAGCAAAGCAGTTGATCTGACGTCTGTCGCAAGGTGTGACCATAGGACTGCAGGAGGGGTTGTAACGTGCGCGTGGGGCACACAATACTCGTTAAAGCCTGTACTATGGTAAGTGAGCGGGGTTCACCTTATGAGACAGGATTTTCATATAGATATCGACCGCGTGTACCTGAATGGTGGCAAATCAGACTTACACCCACTCTGTAATAACAATGATCCGTCGAGCAAGTCTGAAATGTAACTACACGTCAGGATGGACCAAAAGCAACACCGAAGATGCTACCAATTTAATAATAATACAGTCGCCAGCCTAATTAGGCATTAACTGAGTTTCTTCCCTGTACAATTTGGTAGATATTCATGCATAACAACAAGTAGTAACACTGCATAATATAGTAGAATTTTAGAACCAGAAAATCTATTGAACTGATAGTTTCACGTTCTGTACTGATATGGAAAAACCATGAATACACAACACTACACTATAATGTATACTACAAAACTTCGTACTGTCTATTGATCTGATTAAAATCGGGCATAGGTTACCCTAGAAATAGCACTTTCGAGCCACACACAAAATGTCAATTTTGATAAAGATAAAACACTGACAAATATTTACTTTTATATTGACTTTAACTTTTACTGGTCAAACCAATTTAGAACACTTCAGAATTCAAATGAATAAAAAGGGGAGGGGGGGTCCTGAAACTGTTATGATCACTGTATTAAAAAAATTGATTACTGAAATTATTATGCGTTCAAGATCTCCAGTATATGAGTTACTACTCTTTTTATCTTATTTACTACTCATTTAAATACCTTCATATCTGTCTCGAAATAATTAAACTTCATTACTATATCAATATTAAATTCATCTTTCAGCTTCGTTAGACCTTCGTTATTCATTTACTGGTTCATTAACAAAACAGTTCTTTAAACACCATTCTAACATAGCTAGGTCTGCAAGTAATTATTATTAACACAAAGTTTAATTTTTCATTTCGGGACACTCGAATTACACAACATTTGGAAAGGACCCTGTCCAGGTTAGTTGTGAGGATAATGGGGGAAAGTTCTGGTAAAATTTAGGTTATTACTGAACAGTTCACTCTATGGTCCATACGAATACAGTACTAAAAGTTTCAACCTGCTTGTATTGATGCGGCGGTTGGCGGGCGGCGAGATGGCGAGGCACACAGCACACATACAGCCACAGCTATGGCTCTTGATGTATCGGCACTTTAATTCTTCTTAGCGTCGCAATATTTTTCCATTTAGTGCCTATGGAATTTTGCCATGCTGTGTGGGATTTGGAACGGCATACCCGAGGCTCAGTGAAGCTACGGCTTCCAGGAGAGCCTCCTCGCTCCAGAAGGTGTTGCTCAAACCAGTGCCGGACTCCAACAACTACTGCTGAGCCCGTTGTGCCGTGCAGTGCCCGTGCGCATTTTCCCGCGCTCGCCTGCCATCCACCTTTTACCGCTCCCTTACAGACAGCGTATTCACCTGATGTTTTACATTCTACATATTCTAACACATTGCCTACGTATGGACCAGACGCACATTTACAATTTTAAACATCTTACAACAGTCTCAACATTTGTTACATTTCAATTCTATTACAATATTGCTTGACATTTTACATAAACATTAATATTCACATTGAAACTCGTTTACAGTTTTCTTAACACAATGGCATGAAACAAAAAAGAAATGAAATCAGAACATGAATTACACTAGTTTATCGAAAAAATCAGATGGAAAAAAAATACAACGTCGTTGTTGGTACAGGTGTAAACATGCAGTGTACCGGGAACTGCTCGAACGTAGGATATGCCTGCAGCCTAAGGTGAATTAAAAATTACGAAACATCCTGCATTGCCGTCCATACAAAATCACCGATGTTCAGTAGTTGCTTCCTGTTGGTCTGCCAGCAAGACAAACGATCGCTCTCGAAATTCCTGCTCGCATGGAAGTGGCCTATGAATGGTCATGGAACATTCTGTGAACAAACGAAGCCCATTTCCATATCCAAGGACACGCCAATACGCACAACTGCATAATACGGGAAACGGAAAACCCGCACGCTCATCAACCGGTAGTACTTTATTCTGCAAAGGTCACACTGTGCTGCGGGTTGCCGGCATCATTTATCGAAGGACAGAATTTTTTCTTTGAGATGAGTCCTGCTCGTCCTGTTGCGACTCATTTATCATTTGTAGCCGACCCCAGTTACGCTAAGGCGCTTACAGCTCTGTGAAACTGGAACTTCAACTATGGATGCCAACGGCCTTCCCGTAGTGGTAACACTGGGTCCCGTCAGATCACTGAAGCGCTGTTGGGCTAGGTTATCACTTGGATGGGTTACCATCCGGGTCCGCCGAGTGCTGTTGGCAAGCGTGGTGCACGCAGCCCTTGTGAGGCCAATTGAGTAGCTACTTGACTGAGAAGTAGCGGCACATGTCTCGAAAACTGAAATCGGCTGAGAGGGCGGTATGTTGACCACATGTCCATCCGCGTCCCCTGACGCCTAGGGGCTGAGGATGACACGGCGGTCAATCGGTACCGTTTGGCCATCAAAGCCTGTTCGAATAGTGTATTGCCCCTTTTTTTAAAAAACTATTGGCACCCTGAGCATTAATGGACTGGCAATAATGAATAAGCATCACTGGTGTCACTGAAGTCAGCACTTTGCGCTCGCCGTAATATTATGACTCTAGGGGTCGTGTAAACAACTATTTGCGTACTGATAAAACAGTCGTAAGAAATAGGGATAAAGTTTTGGCATACAGGTCAATATGTGCAGCGTGTTAGGCTGCAATTTTTCGTACCGCAAACGGGAGATATAAGGAAAGGAATATGTTTCACTGCATGTTTAAGTAGAACACCTTGCGTATATTTGAATTTGTACTGTGTGTAAATGTAAATAACTACATTACAGTTTATCTTGCCTGAAGCACCATCAGACTTTAAACAGTTTATGTATGTTTAAAGGGTTTTAACAAATCTAGTACCCTATTGACCCAAAAAAGCCGCACTTATTACATAAATTCCATCCTCTAAAAGTTAGGATGCAGCTTATTTCCGTTACGTTGTCTTTTTACACACAGCTGCTGTACAAAAATTAAGTTCATTTGCAACAGTACAACTAGCGTTTGTAGCCGAAAGAGGGGACAAGGTATTTATTACACAACAATTCTAACTTTTACTGGTGTTTTATTGGCTTTAACATTATGTAGGTCTACCAGCGATGTTTCCTTAGCTTATAATTCAGTTTCGGTTAGATGCTAGGAAGAAAGCCAGATTTATTACGATATGAACGATCATTTAGAGCGAAAAGCAACATCAAGCCAAGGAATTCGGCGTAGTTTCGATGCAAGCTTCAAGCTTACCATTGTCCGTTGTGCCGAAACCACAACCAACAGAGTGGGCTGAAGAAAGTATGGACTGGACGAATCTAATGTGTGACGTCCGATTGGTTCAGAACAAAAATGAAAGAAAGCAGTTTCAAAGAGAAAATCGTTCAGGGGACCGAAATGAGCCAAGTATGCGGAAACTGAATCTAAGTTTCTTTCCTATGTGCAAGAATCCAACTCTAGGCCTTGGAATAAGCAAAAGTCTTAAATGTGCCACAACGAGAGTTTCGTGCGAGTATTGGTTGGAGCCGTCGCTTGATGCGGAAAATGGCCTTGCTTTCCGACGAAGTACTACGCTATCAAAGAGAATGTCACCAGATTTCGAGGAGAAGCTGGTCTGTCTCCAGCATTACGTCGTCCAGTTGCGAAAGTGTCACTCATAACCTTTTCATCAATTTGGAAATGCTGACAACACGTCAGAATTTTTAACTTGCCGAGCAGTACGACAGTAGACATGATAAAAAAATGGCTCTGAGCACTATGGGACTTAACATCTATGGTCATCAGTCCCCTAGAACTTAGAACTACTTAAACCTAACTAACCTAAGGACAGCACACAACACCCAGCCATCACGAGGCAGAGAAAATCCCTGACCCCGCCGGGAATCGAACCCGGGAGTAGACATGATAGGAGCAAAAAGTATCTCATGAAGAGGAACTGAGGATGATGAAAATAGAATTACTGTGGTGTTAGCTCTTACAGCCGATGTGGGAAAGTTACCCTTTTATGTCATTCTGAAGAGAAAACCCACGCTCAAAGAAAACTTTCCTATGGGTTTATAGCCCAGTATAAAGAGGGTTTTCAGCTTACATTAATTGTGGCAAAAGATTTTTTTCTGTGATCGTTTGGTGTGGTGTGGGTGTGCCAGATCTAAGTTTTCGACCTCGAAAGTGGGGGGACAACTTTTGGTGGTCGAAAAATCTCGAAATTTTCGGACTTTTTCCATATTTTGGAAATAACCGTCCTATATTAAAACAAAGAGAGTGAAATATTGCGTCGATTAAAAGAAGAAATTGAAAATTGATCCTGAAGTTTGATTTTTATGGGGACCCAATAAACAGCAAATTTTTCCAACTTTGTGAAAATGTGCGGCAAATGCATGCACTGGTGCATTCCATTTTGCAGCTGCAGGACGCCAGTTTCAGAAGCTCCTGGGGAGCAGGTTCTTTCATTATAGGAATGGGAGTGAGTCTGAACCTGTCCCATCCCCAACCTCATTCAAGTGGAACTAGCGTGTTTCCCATCCACCACTAAACTTGGAGGCATGCTCTGTAACTGTGCAGGTCTGCAGCATCGAGTGCTAGAGAAGTCGGGGTAAGATGAACTTCACCTTTGTTGACATCTTCACAAAAAGATGATATCTCAGCTCATTGATACTGTGGGTGGTTGTCCTCGTGCCATACATTGATCTTCTCCCCACAACTTTCTCTCACAACACTTTGGTAGTCGTACACATTGGCTGAAAGATCTTAACTGAAGAGCTTGATGGTAAAACTAAGGTAGGGGAGTAGGCCATCCCCCCCCCTCCCCCACCACCACCACCACCACCACCACCACCATTCGGTCCCCTTAAGGCACAATGACGTGCCCACACAAGGGAACAGGCTACCTGCTCTTCCTTTTCTGCGATCCAACTCTTCGTCCCAATCCCTCCTTATCTCAACGTTACGAAATAGCTCGCCAAGCGCCCTTCTTTGATGTGCACATTGTCACCTATTCATTGAAGATATAAGTCATGTGGGATTTTCTTCAGGCAGAATGTATTCTGGATGACCAACTTCCCTAAGTTAGTAATAAAACCCAATTTTTTCATATGTATTTAAATGGATGTACAAGTAGGTACATGGAAAATATGCGTTTAGACCTAACATGGCTCTTCAATTATTAGAATACATATTGCGAACAAGACACCAGTAGTACTAGGCGAAAATTACCAAAAAATTAGATTTTCAAATTCTCATAAATTCCTTAAAACCAGTTTCCAATGCATTCAGAAGTCACATTATATACTCAGAATGAAATCAGACTTGTAGGCATCAAAAAAGAGCGAAAACCCGATAGTGTGAATAAAGACTTTCCTCAGTTTTGCTTTATGTGGAGAAAAAATTTCAAAATTGGCCCAGTTTGGAAGAATTGGAACTCATGGCTTGATGCTATATACAACTTTTAAGCAGGATGGGGGTGGGGGGGGGGAGGACGGTATTGATAAAATTTGCTGTTGGAAAGTTGCAGCACATTTAAAATAGATAAAACACAATTTTTGGCAAAGCTGGAAAAATTTTCTGTGTTTTGGATACCCTAAAAATCAACAACTGGATCACTTTTTAATTTTTTTCTTTTAACCGACGCAGGATTTTATCCTCTTTATTTTACTATAGGGTGATTATTTCCAAAATATGGACTGTTTTCGAGTTATAAGCCCACCAAAAGTTTTCCCACTTTCGAGGTCGAAAACTTAGATTTGGCATACTCACACCATACCAAACGATCCTAGAAAAAATCTTTTGCCAGAATTAATGTAAGCTGAACCACTTTTTGGATCCTCTATGTACTAGGCTATTTGTGATTCGCTGCCAAGATAAGCGCTAGATGATAACGCAATATATGGTTGACTGTCCACTATTTGGAATCGCAGATCTGGCACATTGTTTGCTAAGAGAGCCATGTTAGTTTTGAGTGTTTTTAAGAGACATCTAACAACTGAAGTAAAAGATAAACTTGTTGTCCTAAAGACAGATCTTGTCGTAATACCTGGAGGAATGGCTTCAAAACTACGGGTACTAGTTGTGGCAACAAGCAAACCGTTCAAGGACAACCTGCGAATATTGTATTCAGATTGCCTCTTGGAAGAAGACCACGTCCTTACACCATTTGGTAAGACAGACAAGCCGCCTATCACACTTTTGTGTGAGTGGCTTCTTACATCATGGCCCTCAACACCGTCAGAGGCCATCATGAAGGGGTTCAAGAAGTGCTGCATATCCAATGCGCTGATGGCACTGAGGAGGACGTACTATGGGAAGACAATGAAGAAAATGATAGGAGTGAGAGTGAAAATTGTGAAGTGAGTACGGGTACTGATAGCGATGAGACTAAATAACATAAAATACGTTGCGAACATTTTGTATCAAATGTAAGAACAAATGTTTTCGATACATACCTATGGCTTACGTGTAAGTACAAATAAATTTTTGGTATTTTTTCTCCTCTAAATCAGTGTGCGGCTTATTTTAGTGCAATTTTTTTTTAATTTGTTCCTTGAAATTTAGGAGTGCCGCTTTTATGCGTTGGCGGCTTATTTTTGGGTTAATACGGCATTAACAGAGGTAGCTTAATGATGTGTTTTTAACCTATGGCTCAGTCACCTTGGCGTTAGTTATTTTACTAATGTTTCTTATTTCGTAATTATTACGATATTTCAGGATTCAAAGAAAAAGGAAAGATCTAATGCACGCCTGGGTAAAAGCCGTTAGCAGGCGAAACTGGTCACCCAAAAATGATTCATGTGTTTGTTCCCAGCACTTTCGTGATGAAGACATGAGTCTAGCTGGTGAGACGATGAGACTTCGAGAAGTAATTGTTCCGTCTGTATTCCCTTAGTATCCACCGTATTTTCAGAAAATGGTCGCCTGATGGAGATGCTGGTGATAACAATTTACAGCCATTGATAACGGTTTATCGTCAAGTTATGATGAGCTTGATATAGCTGATCCGTCACGACGCAAAACGAAACTGTTGGAAGAGCTGACAGAAAGAAACATAGTTAATGAGTCGGTAACGATGAACGAGACGTCATTTTGGGTCGGTAAGAAGTAGCAGAGAGTCTTTATTTGTATGTTAATGGCTACGAAAGTTTAAAAAATGTAAGAACAAAAAACTTGTATTATTCTTCACTATTTACTATTTTCTCATACATATAGTAATGAGTCGAGTTGCCTTAATGGTGTTACTGTATTCATAATTATATGTTGCCAGTTTCGGTCAACTTCGATTTTTCTTCGAATAGTATGCACTTTATAAAAGTCCTCCGATATGTAGAACGTGACGTTTGTCGTGGATAACAAGTGGCTTTACTTATTTGAGTGTTCTTACGAAAACTACCGTTTGCTTTAAACGTGTGTATATGTAACTTGATGTTCTTCTCACAACACGATTTTACAATATACGTGTTAAACTCTACTAGTATGGAAATATTAGCTCAACTGTACAACTCGTTTAGACCACCTCAAAAGCCCACGTTTCGGAAAATCGTAGAACGGGGGTTGTCCAGAAAGTAATGCACTGCATTTTGTTTCTCAGCCGACAACAGTGCTACGAATGCGAAACATTAAGCCTAGTTTGCCGCCCGAGTGGCCGAGCGGTTCTAGGCGCTACAGACTGGAACCGCGCGACCGCTACGGTCGCAGGTTCGAATCCTGCCTCGGGCATGGCTGTGTGTGATGTCCTTAGGTTAGTTAGTTTTAAGTAGTTCTAAGTTCTAGGGGACTGATGACCTCAGAAGTTAAGTCCCACAGTGCTCAGAGCCATTTGAACCATTAAGCCTAGTTTACACGACTACATAGGGTTGTGCTTCTCGTTGTGTGGAATAATTTGCACGCAAATAGTTTCATATTTGACTGTAGACACGGCGAAACCAGTATATATTTCAGTTTCATAGTTTTGTGGGTTCCTGAGTCGTGTCTGAAATGAAAGTTTTGGCAGCTGCACGTCGCACAAGTTGTGATGGAGTTAACGCTTGTTGCGCGCAATCGCTGCATGAGAAAAAAATAAGAAACGTGTTTCGATTCGTGACTGGATGAAGAAAAAACGTCAGCTCGGTTGCTCAGCATCCTTGCTGAAATAATTTGTAATGGAAGACCCAAGAAGTTCTTTTAATTATCTTAGAATGCCACCAGAACTGTTAACGTTTCTTCTAAATAGAGTTAATTATGCGGTAAGGAATAAAGATATTGTAATGCATGAAGCACTGTCGGCAGAAATGAAATTACATATCACATTGCATGCATTACAATCGAGAACACTCGTCATGCTATAAGATGTGGTTTTAGTTGGTGATGACGCTTTTTCATTAACACCAGTAAGTATTGACAGTAATAAGTATTAACATTAACATCAGTAATTATTCAAAGCAGGCCGCATTAAGAAGAGAATGGTTTGCAAACTACTCTCTTGAAGATGGATCTGTACAGTGGCAATATTTCAAAATTCTAACATGTGTGAATGGGGAGCACAGCTGCGACGATTTGCGTAGTCTCCCTCCTGTCAACAAAATTCCTTAAAAAATGAGTCGGCCAACTCGAACGATGGGATTTTAATCTTGTAGACAAGAGTGTTTCTACAGCTAGAATAACATTTGATTGTATTTTTCATAATTCAGTTGCATATGTATGTATTATCTGGGGGCCGGCCGGAGTGGCCGAGCGGTTCTAGGCGCTACAGTCTGTAACCGCGCGACCGCTACGGTCGCAGGTTCGAATCCTGCCTCGGGCATGGATGTGTGTGATGTCCTTAGGTTAGTTAGGTTTAAGTAGTTCTAAGTTCTAGGGGAGTGCTGACCTCAGAAGTTAAGTCCCATAGTGCTCAGAGGCATTTGAACCATTTTATTATCTGGGGTCTTCTGAGTGAGCGCGCCAAGTTTCCGTCACTTCCGACAGATAACGTAGCTGCAGTACAGTTTCAAAACAAGCAACGTACCGAATTTCTCACTGCATAGAAAGAAACTGTGTGAAATATTCACCATCGCTTGTGTGAAGTCTATAGAGCATCTGCTGTCGACAGAAGTACAGTTTGTCGCTGGGCGTGGAGGGTGAGGTCATCAGAAGGCGGTTCGGCGGAGCTTCAGGATTTGCAGCGGTCAGGTAGACCATCCACATCTATTACGCCTGACGTGTTGCAGCGAACTGATGTTGTCATTAGCATTGCGACTCGGCAGTTAGCGCTGCATCGGTCAATCAGAAAAGGAAGTTTGGATGCAATTAACCGCACTCTTGGATATTTAAAAGTGTGTGCAAGATGGGTCACGTAGTGTCTAACGGTGGATCACAAATCACACAGAATAAACATTTGTCTTGATTTCTTGCAACGTTTTGAAGCTGAGGGGGAGGCCTCCTTGTCCCGGACTGCTACAGGTGATGAAACCTGGGTTCACCATTTTGAGCCCGAAACAAAATGACAGTCGATGGAATGGTGCCATTCCCACTCCCCACAGAAGAAGAAATTCAAAGCAATTGCTTCCGTTGCTAAGATAATGACCACTGTATTTTGGGACTGTGGAGGTGCGATTATCATTGACGTGATGCCAACAGGTGGCACCATTAATTCAAAAGCATAAGTCAACACATTAACAAAACTCAAGAAGAGCTTCCAGCGACTGCGACGCTGCAGCAACCCAGGAGATGTTCTGGCGCAACACGATAACGCTTGGCCCCACACAAGGTTGAGGACTGTCGAACACATCGCAAAACAGGGTTGGACAGAGGTACTGTATCCACCCTACAGCCGTGAACTAGCCCACTCACACTCGCTTGTTTGGGCCATTAAAGGAGGCCATTCATGGAAGACATTTTGAGCATGATGAAGAGGTGATTCACACAGTGAAGCACTGCCTCCGCCACCAGGACAAGGATTGATACCAACTGGGCATACACGCCCTTGTTTTGCATTGGAGAAAGGCCATAGAATGAGATGGAGATTACGTGTAAAAATAGTGTAGATAAAACACAATTATTTCGCGTGTGTAATTCTCATTATGTTCAATAAGGAATACCGACCAGCGTGGGAATGGTTTTTAAGTGGTTTTCCGCACCTCACTAGGTTAATACTGGGCTGGTACCCAAGTTACTCCCCAGTTACACCATTTGAATACATTTAGAACATTTTCGCTCACTTTCATATGAAAGAGTGCACGACGACAAATGGGAGACACATAGTCCATTCTTGGGGTAAAGGGGTGCAGACAGGGAGGGCATCCAGCCACCGTTTAAAATTAACCATGCCATTTTTGGAGTATTGTATGGTAGTGAAACATGGACTGTGGGAAAACCGGAACTGAAGAGAATCGAAACATTTGAGATGTGGTGCTGTAGACGAAGGTTGAAAATTGGGTTGACTAATAAGGTGAGTAATGAGGAGGTTGTGAGTAGAATCGGAGAGGAATGGAATATGTGGAAAACACTGACAAGGAGAAGTGACATGATGATAGGACATCTGTTAAGACATGAGGGAATGACTTCCATGGTACTATAAGGAGCTGTAGAGGGCAAAAACTGTAGAGGGAAACAGAGATTGGAATACATCCAGCAAATAATTGACGATGTAAGTTGCGAGTGCCACTCTAGGATGCAGTGCTTGGCGCAGGAATTTGTGGCGCGCTGCATCAAATCACTCAGAAAACTAGTAGCTCAAAAACAAAACAAAAAAAAGTGCTAATTCCGTTCATAAGCATACCGACACTGCGCCAATGCGAGACTAAGGCACAAGAAAAAGAAGAAAAAGAGTCATGATTGTACCACATGGTAAACTTAAGCGATTTGACATTTAAAGAAAACAAAAATTACTTCCAAAGTGTGGAGTGATGGACTCGGCTATTCTGTGCATTTATTCCTAAGGAATACTCTTAACAAAACTCACATTTTTTAAATATGACATACATTAAAGCAGTTCCCCAGTGAGAGCAATCTTCACAATTTGCTTCAGATAACGGAATACAGATTTTCTTTAAAATTTCTCAATACTTTTAAAAGGCTGAAATGAAGTTGCGGATAACCCATCAGCAAAATTCTACTACTACAAATGCAGAGAATAAGAACTCAGTCCAGTCTGATCAAACTGGGAAATTCAGTTCAATCCTAATGTCTGTCCCACTTATACAAAAGGTAACACGTTAAATTGGGTCTTAGTATATATTCATTTAACGAACAATTAATTTAATCTTGATTTCCTTGAACAGGCGGAACGCTTTGGATGAAGACTTTATCAAAGGATAAGGCATAAGTAAATATCATACAATAACAAAGAATTTCCGAGGGCCTGCCCTCGTGTGACGAACCAGTTCAATTGCAAAGAAACGCGATCTAGCAAGCAAATTCGTCACACATCACGAAGCAGAGGTATGCATCAAATAAATATCTCAGGTAACTACTCAGATGTAGAAAAGAGTAATAGGAAATTACGCCCATGCTCACACTACTGTTGTAACTGCAGTCAGGTTTAGGGCGAGGAAGAGGATGTCTGGTAAATGGTTTCAACATAGAGGCCTGCAACGTAAATACCGCTGGAGCCGGTTTCCGTATCCAGAGTGCAGAGAAATTTAGGGGCCTCTCCTAAGTTAAGACTGCAGACACGATATAGTACCTCATTTCTCACTGCGTCAGGCACACCACGACGCTTTAACAACAGCAATTACACAGGTCTGCAAAAAATATTTTTTTAAGTTGTTTGAAATTTGATAACTGACTTTTATGTACTTTTCAGCGCTGATTTCAAAACTGCATTCCATTTTTTTCCATCACGTCACGTTTTCTCACAAGAAAGGCAGTATTTTTGAGTATAATAACAAAATTTAAGCAATTTATCACATTTTTTCCAACGTCATAAAATTTTACTTAATTTATAAATCATGTTCTAAACTATATTTCCATTATATTCCATTTCTCTTTAAGCTCGTAAGTCCTTCTAATAACGCTTTTGCTTTCTGTCTAAGCTTCTTTTATTGCTTTTCCGGCTGTGGACTCGTTGAGGATCACCTCTTTTTATCATCCAACAGTAGTCCGCTATCATGTCGACGTTCTATCTTCCTTGATATCTTCTTTCCATTTCTTCGATGCCTTGGTGGAATCTTTCGCCTGCTCTTCAGTTACATCACCAAGCTTTGAAGGGAAGTAGTCAAGATGTCGGTGGAGAAAATGAACTTTAATGCTTATGTTACAGCTCAGCTTCTTAAAGTTGTCGAGCATGTCTGTGACGATTGTATTGTAGTTTGGATCTCTTTTGTTTCTTAGGAAACCGATAACAACTAATTTAAAAGATGTCCATGGTCCCTTTTCTTTTGTTTCCATTTTGTCCACAAAGTTGGGATCTGTCATTAATTTTCTAATGTCTGGTCCGACAAAGATTCGTACCTTTAGATTTGCCAAGGATAAACCAGGAAACTGTCCACAAAGATATCTGAAACACTCTCCTTCTTTTGGCAATGCTTTAACAAATTGTTTCATCAGCTCGAACATAATGTGAAGTGGTGGAAGTAACACCTTTTTGGGATCGACAAGGCTTTTCCTCTCAACATTTTTAACTCCTACCTGTAAGGTTTTTCTCAAGGACCAACCTTTTATCTGCAAGGTTTTTCTCAAGGGCCAAGCTTTTTTTATGTAGTGTTGCTTTCTGTCTCAGCTGTCCCATTCGCAGAGAAAGCAAGTGAACTTTGTATAGCCACTTTGTTGACCAAATCACCACATAGTGTCCATTTGTGGTCTGAATAGCAGAGTTTGCTTAAAACCATCTCAAGGTTTTCGTAACATTTTTTTAAGTGAACCGAGTGTCCAACTGGTATAGGAACGTACTTATTGCCATTGCGTACAAGTACTGCTTTAAGGCTTCTTTTTGAAGAATCAATAAAAAGTCTCCAATCCTCACAAGCATTATCTATTTTGAAACGTGCCATAAGTCAAGGAACATCACTGCAAGACACCAGGTCACCTTCTTGAGAGAAGAAAGATACAAACTCTTTTCCCTCGATCGATGCCAAGAAAAAGATGTACCTGGAGCCTAAAACCTCTGCCGATTCTTTAGATAGGCCTAGTTCTCTATCTAAATAGTTCATTTCAGATTGTGAGAATGGAATGGGATCGGTTGTGCCAGGATCGTAGCAATCTCTGTCTTCTTCACCATGACATTGCTGAGTCAATGGCTCGTGATCATCTGTATCACCCAAAGGATCTGGAGGAGAGGGTATTGGTGCTTCAGGTCCATGAGGAATAGGGCGAATGGCTGATTGAATGTTAGGGTAAGAAATATCCTTTTTGTTTTTCAAATTTAAACCTCGTAGTTGCAAGAACAAAATAGCAGTCATCACTATGATTTTTGGGCTCCCTCCAAACCACTGGTGTTCCAAATCGCAGGGACTGATTTTTACGTTGAAACCATTGCCTCAGTTCTTCAACACATACTGAACAAACTTTTCTGTGGGGCCCAAGGCTTATCTTGATCTCCTAACTTTATACCAAAATAGGCGAAATACACTTTTCAACAAAATCGGAAATGTTTCTTTGTTGCGTTTTAACGCTATAGTAACCATAAATGTAGCAGAAGCAATCTGGAGAGTTTATATATCCTCTGGTAGCCATTGTCCAGTGTCCATAAAACAACTTCACAACACAAGAAAACAATCACTACTTTAAAGCACTAGTAACAATAACACATGAACAGCACAGAGTGAAGAGGTACTGTGAACTGAAACACAATAAGAGAAGCTCACTGCTTGGTGATGGCGGGGGAAGGGGCAGCGCGACAGACGGGCACTGACAAGAAAGTACTGCTGGTTTCTCCTAATTACTCTTTATTTTACGTATATCTAGTATAAAAACGGCTAAATAACAGTTTATGGAGATCCTAAAAACCAAAATTCGAACTCACTAGAGTGCGGAAATATCGAAAAAAGCTAAAACTAGACAAGCGGTTTGTGAAATAACTGTACGTGATGGAATTTTTTCCCTATTTTTCCCGAAATTTGTGTTGAAAACACTATAAAAATCACTTTAAAAATTTGAAACAATTTTTATGTCGCAGTCCTATGTTATCCACCCCGCACACTCTGCTTTGCTGCTGGCGTACTCCCGGTGTGGCAACAAGACCCCACCAACCGCGCCACGGCCCCTGCACCGTTCCTCTGCGCCTTCCCCCTCTCCTCGCCGACAGCGCTAGTTGCTGCCCCGCGCGCTCCCAAGCCAGGTCGACTGCCTGCCGGACCGCACGGCTCGGGTGTGCTGGCGGCCAGGAAACTGACAATTCCCACGAGTTGGCGCGGACTCGGATCCCCAACAGCCGATCGCAGTGGGGCAGAATCTCCAAAACTTGGCCAAAACGCCAAGTAGACGTTTAATTCGGACAAAACGCATCATACGGGGATTTTTTGGTCGCTGGTTACGAATTGGAAGTTAAAAATCGTCTAAATAAAGTGGAGTATCAAAATGCCAACGAGACGCATGAAAACCCTTCATAATTTATTAATAAAAGCGTATATAGAGGATTTGGAGATAAATAATTACAACAATTAACACAGTGACAACGTGATTTGTTTCTTAAACCAAAATACCAGAATATTCATCGAAAAGATATTGGAGAATAACACTTTTTAGATGCCCCAAAAATTGCCATATAATAATATAATGGAACAAACTTCAAACTCGGAGATTAAATACAACTAATAAAAGTAATAGTATAATTAAAGATTGGGTAATTTTTATAATAATAATAATAATAATAATTATTATTATTATTATTATTATTATTATTATTATTATTATTTCTGCTATAATAATAACAGTACCTATTGAAGACAATCGGTCGTAACATTCAAAACGCAATCGGATTGATGTTGAAGATGTTGTTCTGCTGCATACAAAATGATGTGGTTGGTTTCATTCCTTGTAATCCGAATCAGTACCGCTCTCGAAGCTCTCAAAGTCAGCAAAATGGTTCAAATAGCTCTGAGCACTATGGGACTCAACTGCTGATGTCATTAGTCCCCTAGAACTTAGAACTAGTTAAACCTAACTAACCTAATGACATCACAAACATCCATGCCCGAGGCAGGATTCGAACCTGCGACCGCAGCGGTCTTGCGGTTCCAGACTGCAGCGCCTTTAACCGCACGGCCACTTCGGCCAGCTCAGTCAGCATCAACATCGTAATCTTCTACTGTCGGTCGTGGTGTGATTGGTATCGCAGGGGACAGTAATAGCCCTGTTGCCTCCTCTTGAGAAACATTTACGTTTTTGTGACAGTTTTCTAATACTGTATATGTATGGATCGGATGTTATTAGAAGCAACTTGGAAACGTTTTCCATTGTTTTTACTCGTGAACACTTCCTGGAAAAGTCTTCGCCATATCTTTTAATACCTTTGTTACTCGCTTCTTCTGCCTCTTCGTATAATTGACCGATTGGTAGCAAAGCGTGTGCTGTTATTTGTGGAGTGTGAATCAATAGCTTATGCACTGTAGTGGACATGTAATTCCATGGATACAGCTCAGCGAATTTTCTCGCACTTACCAGCGCATAACTGTGGAACTTACGAATATTGGTTTCAAGTCCACTCGAAATGACTTGTAAAATGACGTGAAAACATTCAATCAAATCTATGTCCAATGATCTTATGAGAACAGATGTTTTCGAATTTTCAAGCGAGCGTCGAGCTGTATTTCCATCGTTCGTACTTCAGTAGCCAGGTTTCGGAAGATCGACAATAAGTTCTAGTTTTGAGCTGAATCCTGACATAAAGTCCGGGAACACTTTCAATTATTTATTGCACAAGAACTAAACATTCTACAGATGTCATACATGTTGCAATTTGAAGAGAAACTCTGAACGTCTCTCTTTGTTTTTCTTAACACATTCAATATGCGAACCATGATTGACCCGGCAGACGTCAATACGGTAATCGAATTCTTGCCATACCCGTCCCAGCATGGCATCATCGACTGTGACAGTCGCTTCCCGTATTGTCTCCCGGATCTCTGCTACATCACGTGGTAGAGGCGGTACATACACCATATCTTTAATGTGTCCTCACATAAAAAAGTCACGCGGAGTGAGATCTGGTGATCGCGGAGACTACTTCATGAAACAGCTGTCCCCTTCTGTAGTACGGCCGATTCATCGATACGACAGCTCCGTGATCAGGTACCCACGAACTACACGATGAAAATGGGGTCGAGCCCCATTCTGTTGAAAGATGAACAGAGAGACTGATTGCGTTTGAGGCATCAGTCATTGCTGCAACGTTTCCAAGTAGGAATATCCCGTGACGGCGTTCTCGGTGTAGGAGAATGGCCCGTACACTTTTCTATGTGACAATGCACAAAAAACACTTACCTTTGGGGAATCACGCTCAAATTCAAAGCATTCGTGTGGATGCTTCCTTGTTGGTGGCTTCTTACCGTACTTGGTTCTAAACATCCGTCGAACACCTGTAGCACACTTGTTTTTGTCGAGCTCCGACACACAGAAAGCTCGCTCCACACCTGAACTCTTTGTTTGCGACTAGCGCTGACTATCGGCAAATTACCAAACTACGCTGTGGCGGTATACATGAAAAAAAAAAACTACTTCAGAGTTTCTCTTCAAAATGACATCTGTACAATTTGGTTCTTGTGCAATAAATAATTGAAAGCGTTCCCGGACTTTATGTACACCCTGTATATACTCAGAGTTGTGTTAGATTACCACGGACAGACTTACGGTTGCGACTGACAAGGAAAACGTCATAGTAGTGAAGAAGCTTATTGTGAGTGCTGCCAAACGGTACCTAAATATCCTGGCGTTCTGTGGACGAAGTCACGCTTGGCAGAACATTAGGTACAGGCGTCGCTGAACGTGTGGGTGTAGCACTCAACTGTTATTATATCTTCCACACTTGACGCAAGTTAGCAGAGATTACAGTGGGAAGATGATTACTCATAATTAGTGGCCCCTGTGAACGCTCCTTGAAATTCGGTGGTATGCACATATTTATTAACTGAATATCATATTTATGTATACTGAAACGTCCCCTTAGAAAATTTTTTGAATTACTGTGCTGATAAACCTCTTACGTTATTTGATTTTCAAACAGCTGAGCAAAACTGAACGTACTCAGACATTACTCTCTTTACTTATTCTGATCATCACTAAACTGATACACAATATTTTTAGCGCAACGCAATCTGACTTTGAATCATCCCTACAAAAGAATGGCCCTGACTAACAATAACCTATACCTTTCATGAATCACTTACCTCACAAAAATCTTCGTTACTCGAACTACTGCAATACAGCGAACGCCAATACTGCCAGCTAAATAAGATTCTACCTACTGAAGGCACTAAATACTGACAGGCATAGTTAGCAAATGAAAGATTGTGACAGAGAACAAACAATGTATTTACCTTAATAGTGTTCAAAAGTCATCATATATATATATATATATATATATCAGCTCATGACATCCAGTCTTACAAATTTACTCTTTCTGATGGACACACGTCCAGATCATCCGCTCTCAAAACTCCGCCATTTCTCTCCCCACATCCACCATTGCTGGCGGCTCACCTCCAACTGCGCAACGCTATGCGCTGTTCACATCCAACTGCCCATCACTACAATCGAGAATATTTCAACAATGCCAACCAGCCACAGACTGCACACAGCACAGTCAGTGGTTTTCGTACAGAGCGCTACGTGGCGTTACCAACATAAAAACCTAAACAGCCTACTTACAATACCAACATAACTTGGGTACATTGGGACTCAACAATATAGCCTTTTCTTACCAGACGACTTTGTTCCTTAATTTCTGACCAACCAATCTCTTTCCAGAGCTAACATTGCATTCAAAGTGTACACTTGTGCCACCGGCAGGAGTTCCATGTCAGAACTTGTGCAGCGAAGGTAATGCAGGTGAGTTTTGCAGGCTGCAGTGCCGCTGAATGTACCGAATCATTGAAACAAACAAGTAGGCTCACCGTAGAGCGCAATTGTGCAAGCCTGTAGCTCAGCCAGCCGCTACTGTACAGAGTCTTCTTTCTTAGAGCCTTTGTGTGTATTTTACTTTTCACCCAACATAGAAATCGATGCATTATTAAGAGATAAATGGTGAAGTTACAAAGTGGTGCATTGTAGTGCTGGAAACCGTTATGTATACTGAAACGGAGACCATCAAATGTTACTGAGTTTTGTATCATTCTCCACGTAACAGGATTTTTGAAGAGGCACTGAGAATACTCATTTGGAGCTTTAAAACCAGAAGTGAGAGTTTTATGACTGTCCACTACTCTGTGACCGAAGGCCGGAAACAGAGACTGCATCAAAGGTAGCAGGAATGTAGTTGGGCCATGGTATTGGATTGGTGAATAAATTAGTAGCGTTTTTCCACAAGTTTAGTAAAAACAACAGATACACACAACAGAGACTTTAGTCATCAATAATAAACTCTCTTTCGCTGTGTACAACGGTCTGCCCACGCTGTGGTATCTTTTCGATTCCGCGACTCTAGAATCGCGTGGTTTTGAGGCGGAGAACTCGCCGAGTCATGTTCGGAGTTCATTTTCATCCGGAAAGGAGTCTCTTGAAGGTTTTTCGATAGAGAGTGGAAGAGGCGAAAGGGTGCAAGATCAACTTAATAAGGTGGGTGCGGGGTGACTTGTCAACCCAGTTCCTGTATAGTGTTTTTTGTCAGTCTAGCAGAATGGGAGCGGGCGTTATCGTGGAGTAGAATCACATCACGCTGTCTTCCTGGTCGTTGCTCTTGAATTGCTTCTGCAACATGTCACAGCTGTTGACAACAAATACCAGCAGTGAAGGTTGCCCCTCGGTGAAGCAATTCGTAGTACACCACACCGTTGCTCTCACACCAGGCGCGCAGGGCTTTGTACAGGGAGTTGATGCTTTGTTTGGGCTCGACCATTCCTTTCTTTTCCTTATGTTAAAATAAAGACACCATTTCTCGTCAGCAGTAACGATACGGAATAGGAATGGTCGACGTTGTTCATGAGCTAATTGGTGACGAGCAGGCGTAGATGCACGTAAGGTCACCTGCCGATTTTTATGTTTTTGATGTATAGCGTCCGATACCCAAACATCCGATTTTCGAACCTTCCCCGTTGGATGCAAATGTCGCGCTATGGTGGTATGAGCAGAATTCATCACATTTGCCAGTTCTCGAGCACGCTGACGTGAATCATGTGGATTAATGCATTTGAACGATCTTCATCAAACCCCGAAGGTCTTCCTCAATGTTGAGAGTCACTAATGTCAAAACAGTTCTCCTTGAAACGAGAAAATCATATCTTGCCGTTCTCTGTCTAGTGGCATTATCCCCATACATTATGTAAATGTCTCTGGCTGTCCCCGCTGTTTTTACCCTTCCGTTGGACCAAACCGGAAGAATATGCCGGAAATGCTACATTTTCTCCACTTGGCACTTTTTTCCAGCGTTCACAGCTCCACTCACTATCTCCAAATGACAAAATGACAGTGTGTAAACTCAAATAGCAACAGTGAACTATAAACAAAATATAATAATCGATAAATAAACTCATAGCAACTGGTATACCAACATACAAAACAAAAGCGCTACGAACTTGTACACCAACCTATTATATCACGTACGTATCTGTCGGCTGGGCGAGGGGCGCACCCGTCATCCTTCGGTCGAACCTCACGCCTGGGGGCGAGCAAAACAATGAGATCACGGCTCTCTGCTCCCCAACCACCTCATAGTTTCTGGCTTTGTGTCAGAAATAATTACGTGAAGAGGTTCCTCAAAAGCTAAGTCGAAAAGTAATTTTGCAAATGCTGGGCGCTTTTGTAAAATTCCAGAACAGAATGGCCGAGAGTAACAGAACAAGTAGTTTCTACAGTATGTCACTTGGTGATGTTGAATGTAAAATTAATAGTTCCACAATTAAAGATGAGGTCACCACTACAGATTTCATGCCTGATACGTATTCCACTCACATTAAGGACGAGGAAGAAACCTTTGAAAAATTGCTCGTAGCTTAGTTGAAAACGGAATGGTAGAACTCGGGACTGGTGATTCAATATCAGTGCCACTGATAACACTCACGTAACGTCGGAATCAACAGCGGAAAACTGTGTCTGGCTGTCAAACAAGATGGGAAAATTAATAACGTATGAATATAATTTTCGTCTGAAATCTCTAACTTGAAATCGGAAATGAAACAGGGCATTGAAAATCAGTTTACCCACTACTGAGTACAACTGAATTAACATGTCGATTCCAGATTGAAAGCTATTGCTTCAAATATCAACCAAGAACTTACAGTAGTGTGACAACTTTGTGAAATGTGCACACAAGAATTTGAGCTAAAACTCGAGAAAAACTTGGAACCAAATGAAAACGCCTATCACACTTTCATTGAACAGACGAAGGTAAAGTAAGCTGCACACTAGAAAGCTATCTCTACAGGGTTAATATTAGTGCTAATACAAAGTGTCCCAGAATAATATATACACTGTTTAAAACTGAATATCTCTTTAATTAAAGGAGACAGAAGTACAGTTTTTGCGGTTAATAATTCAGAAGGCGGCTAGTAACATAACGCTTTCTTTTGTTTTAGGATTGTAAACAAACATGGCATTATCGTTGAATCAATGGAAATGGGTGCTAAAGTGTTACTGGAAAACAGACAATGTGAGTGAGGATTGAATTTGGAACACTACTAGCAACAAAGGAACATTTAAAAGAGTACGAGATAAGTTTGACGTCGAAGGAACGGTGGAGGATAAGAGGACTACGGAAGAGAGAGATGTTCTACAGACAATGAAAGTGTTGACGCAGCGATCCAAGCGTACACACAATCCCAGAAAAATTTGTGAGGTATAGCTCTCGTGAGACTGGTATCTGCAAAAGCAGTATTGATAGAATCTTGCGGGCTCAGAAATTTAAGCATTACATTCCAGCTCTTAAAGAGGATGATCCCGACAGACGAAGTGAATTTCGTGAGCGGTTCATTAACAGTTGTGAAGAAGAGTAACGTTTCCAATATCTAATGCTTTCGCTGGATGAACAGATCTTTATTTAATCTTAACGGAGCAATTAACCGCCATAATTGCGGGTACTGGGCCAGTGACAAGCCGAGGAAAGGCATGTTAATCTGCCAGGAGTATCGGTCTGGTGTGGCCTGCCTTCTAGAGGGTTACTGAGGCCATACTTCTTTGGAAACATAGTCACAGGTGACTCTTCCTTAGAAATATTGCACTTGACGACTCTGGTCCTTTTTTACGTGAGGGAATTTCTGAATCGGACATTCGGTGGCGAATTGATACGGAAATCTCCTTATTTAACTCCTCTAGACTTATATCCACGGGATACTCTCAAGATCACAAAAACTGGATGTTCTTAAAGAGCTAATTGAGTAACCCTGTGATGCTGTTCTATTAGGAACAATACAGTTTTCTTGTCGGTCTGTTGCAAGTTGTTGTCGACGGTGTATTGCGGTTTAAGGAGATCATTTTGAATATTTACCACCTTTAGCTGGACCATAAGGTTGACCACAAACATTGTACTGTATTTCTGTCTCCTTTAATTAAAGATATATTCAGTTTCAAAGAGTTTATACATTATGTTGGGACACCCTGTACTATGCAAGAGCAGTGAACTAGTTTTACTAACATGTAGACGATAACCATCGTACACTTTGTACTGAAGCACTCGAATCGTTCCAAAATGTATAGTTGGTGCACAGTTGACCATTACATTCACCAGTTGTTGCAATGGATGGCACAGCATTCGCTGTTGCCTGAGCAAAAGCTCCATTTATAAGAGTGTGTTGTGTTACTGCTATCATGCTCAGTGCAGCAACAGATTTCTTTTATAATGGGACAATCGAAAGGACATGTGGTTTAGTGACTGACTGAAATTTTGAACACCTGCACAGATCTGAAACAATTCTATGACAAATTTCTGTGTAACTATTGGTATGCAGAAATTCAGCAGGAATTATTAGCTGATTTTTAAAGTGGTGAAAGATATCAGTCAAACTCAAGCACAATGCAAGGTATTCGTGAGTTCTGGTGGTAGCATGTTGAATACGCTGACGGATACAGAGGTAGACACTATTGAGAGAATGTTGTCTTTCTACATCTTTAGATATGTAACTACAGCACCATGGGCAATTATCACAGCTACGTCAGATTTTTGGAACAGGTAGAATATTTGCATGGAAAGATGGGAACAAAAAAATGGTTCAAATGGCTCTGAGCACTATGGGACTCAACTGCTGTGGTCATCAGTCCCCTAGAACTTAGAACTACTTAAACCTAACTAACCTAAAGACATCACACACATCCATGCCCGAGGCAGGATTCGAACCTGCGACCGTAGCAGCAGCGCGGCTCCGGACTGGAGCGCCTAGAACCGCACGGCCACCGCGGCCGGCAAGATGGCAACAGTAAGATCCCACAACACAGGCAAGATGCCGGTTGGCCCATGCGCAATCTATGGCACGCAGTCGGTAACACGCAACATAATGTGGACGATAATACGACGTCGGAATATGTAAATCATCGTATTCCACCTGAGCAGTTAAACCAGGTAGGGGCTCAGTACGACAACAGATTCCGTTGTCCCAAGGTATTTGTTAAATTTGAAAGATGATAGAAAATGTTTTACAGTGGACAAAAAAGAAGGGCAGAATGATGACCCCAAAATTAACCTTGAAGTGCGGAGTTGGGCGCATAGTTATACTAGCGACCCATAACCTGACAGTGTGACCATCTTGGCGGCACTTCAAACAAGCTTGACATTTTTGGTGAGATAAAAGCTGATGACATTTTCGTTATTGCAGTGCTATTTAATGAGTGGGAACTAAACTTGATAAGACAAGGGGTAAATGGTAGAACATTCAGCTGGCCAGTATGAGATTTCTGGTCTCAAAAAATAACTTAGAAGAAGATGTGGGCAAGTACACATCCATGGGGACTTATCTCGGATCTCAGCAAGGTAGAACAATTTGAATGCACAGAAGTGCCAGATAATGAAAGAGAGAACATATACCAAATCCGAATGAGAACCGACCTGCAGGCTAGATGATAATGTTACCTTTGTTTTAGATGCATGTGAAGTGTGATGCAAGTCACAGTGCCTATGTGAGCTGTTACTGCACGATACTGTTTACCAAAATGTTCAAATGTGTGTGAATTCCTAAGGGACCAAACTGCTTAGGTCATCGGTCCCTAGATTTACACACTACTTTAACTTAAACTAACTTATGCTAAGAACAACACAAACACCCAAGCCCAAGGGAGGACTCGAACCTCCGTCGGGAGTGGCCCACTGTTTACCTTTGGAGAGAGCGCGAAGTATGATTTCACCTGTTAATAAAGGTTTTGATCACAAAGCAGTTATTGAAGGTTTGTTGTACACATATGACCCTATGATGAATGGAAGCAATATCAGTACTGCTGCATACTGCACGCATAGCGTTGACTCTGAAATCTTAACAGACAGCGATTCAGAGATATCTGCAGTGCCAAAGGAATATTAACGTTTATCCCAGTAACGAAGCAACAGTTGTAATTCTGATGTCTGGTGGAAAAAAAAAAACTGGAGCAACCGTCCAAAGATAATAATCATGAGTTATGATGCCTTTGATATTTAATAACGTTAAGCTTTCCTCGTCTTAATCTTGATATGATAATGAGTGTTGAATTCCTAAGTTATTATTACTGTGGTGAGCTTGATTTTAATGCATTCTACATAAGTTGAATGTCGGTGAAATGCACCTTTTAATGTGTTTTGTAAAAAGGAAAGACGAAAATTTGGGTGCTTCAGAAAATCATTACACTGAAATACTTGAAGGAGAAAAATAGATAAGAGTGAATAATTATCATGTGCTTAGTATACTGAGAAAAGAAGATTGACTTAGGATCAACAAGCCATTGTCTGATGAACAAAAAGAAATAAGGGCCGAGACAACCTACAGAATTCACGCAATGGATGTATTGTCACAGCAACAAAATGCAACTTTTAAAGTAAGAGGTCCTGCAAAACAGAAAATGGTGAAGTATATTCAGACCAACCCACAGTAGTCATAAACTTCGAGTGTATGGTGACAAGCCACATAAAAGTTCGCGACAAAAACGTATTCGGTGTCTTTCGCAAAAAAGATGCTCTACAGAAGGAAATAAGTGTGATGGTAAATTGAGGAATCGGTGAGCATGCTTGAACTTTTATCAACTCTTTTCCTGTCTCCCAAAACGAGACTGGAGTGTATGGCTGTTTCTCGATGCACAATGGTGTAATGAAATCGTAGAAAGACAAAGTGAAATACAGGTTCTATTGACGAACTTTTGTAAAGGTTCCACGGAGCGAAATTCTTGACATCACTGAATATCGCTCGTGGATACTGGATTCTACAGCTACCCCCCACGGCCGTCTTGGAATGTGAATTGCGTTACCAGTTCTGTGTAGTGCTTTTTGGGTTGAATATATACGTCTGGAAATTAGTGAGGACAACACATAGGGTATTAGAACCAGAACTAATGAATCAATTGATGGTATATGTCTTTAACGTACTGCTGGCTATGCCCAGTTGTCCAGAATATTTTGAGTTATTTAAGCGGGTTTTAGTAGCGATGCACGAAGGCTGAATGAAATCAGAGCTCAGTAAGGCTGAGCTGGTCAGGAGAGATATTAAATTCTTGGGAACATCATTAGAGTGGATGGTATACTTCCTGAAGTAAGTGAGTTAAGATTTAAAGAAGAGTTCCCTAGTCACAGGAATAAGAAACCGTTGCATGTCATGTTTGGCTTGTTTTCTTTGAGTAAGAGTTTCATATCAATGCATCCTTGAATCAATTGCAAAATATTAATGGCACATGGGCATGGATAGAGGAATACGAAACTGGTTTCCAGAAACTGAAGTCGGAATTAGTCCAGAGTAATATTCTGTATCAATCAGATAACTTGAATTCTTTGTGTCTTTCAATGCGTGTATTTATGGTACTGACGTTGAGAGTTTCCAGTTGGAAAGTAAGAATGGAGAGAGTCACCACTGCACTATAGCATTTGTGAGTAAAACGTTGTCAGCAGTAGAAAGAAACTATTGTACTACAGAACAGGAACCTTTAGCAGTTGTGTATAGGTTCCAGAAATTTGAAAGTTATTTGTTTGGTAACAATACAGCGGTGGTAACAAATCACAAAGTACTTAGTCTCCTTAAGAAGTGACGACTAAGTCATCGTAAGTTGGACCAAAGGACAATTTAGAATTGTTCGATTTGAAGGTACAGTCTTTGAGGGTGAGGCAATATTATAGTTGGATGCTCTATCCGAATTACCTGCTGAGGTTCAGCCATAATGGTCTACAGTTGTTTTACTTGAGAAGAACACAGACTGGAGCTGCAATTCGGTAGATCTGCATATAAACACACAGGGACAGAACCGGGATGAATGACTGTCATTTGTTAAGAAAATCCTAGATTTTTGTAAACACTGTAAGGTGTGAATATGCTATAAATTGAACCAAGGTATTTTCCTCCACAGAATTAAAGACGATGGGGAGGACTGGAAGTTATGCTTGCCAAATGAACAGACAGATGAGCTAATTAATTTAATGCATGGTAGTTATGGCCTTTATGGTGTCAGAAAATGTATTGCATAGTTAGAAGAGATGCTGAAATTTGAAAACCTGTGGAGGTGGGTATAGAACCAGGTCATGGCGTATGACGTACACCAAAATTTTAGAACAGCTTCAATACCTACTCAGGGTTTAAGACAAAACATCGAAATGGAAAAACCTACACACCTAATAACAGTAGATTATCTTGGTCCGTTGCCAGTGTCCAGAAGTGTGTGTACCTGTACTTTGATTGTATTGGATGTTTCCACTAAATGCGTGAGATTTTACAGCATCTGCAAAATAACTAACGAAGTGCTGGTAGATCAGTTGGAAAGATGTTATTTTGTTCAAATTGTGGAATATCAGTCGTTACTTTCAGGTTATGGTTCACAGTTTGTAGCGAAGAAATTTGAAAAAAAAATGTTAGAAAGAAACAGCATTAGCCGTATTAGGATTGCCACTTGTTGTTGGCATTTAAAGCCTTCGGTGCATGGCACGAGACAGCAAACGCTGACGTGCACGAAGACTGGATATCCAAAGTCACGAGAGACAGTGCTGTTCGCACATGGCACTAGCTGGTTGACGTGGTACTGCGCTCTAAGCGCCCTTCAGCGGGAGTCGCCGGCTTTATTTGGCTCCCAAACCACACAGTTTGTTCACGAAAACTGACGCTCATCGAATTCCTAATTGTGGTTCCACACAAATTAAAACTTCAATGCCTGCAAATGTGTAATAAGACGAAAATGGAAGATACATGTCCACTCAGTATGGATATCGGCCTATAAAATTTCACCAAACCAAACAAACTCACTCTGGACAGAGAGCGCAGTTATACACTCCTGGAAATTGAAATAAGAACACCGTGAATTCATTGTCCCAGGAAGGGGAAACTTTATTGACACATTCCTGGGGTCAGATACATCACATGATCACACTGACAGAACCACAGGCACATAGACACAGGCAACAGAGCATGCACAATGTCGGCACTAGTACAGTGTATATCCACCTTTCGCAGCAATGCAGGCTGCTATTCTCCCATGGAGACGATCGTTGAGATGCTGGATGTAGTCCTGTGGAACGGCTTTCCATGCCATTTCCATCTGGCGCCTCAGTTGGACCAGCGTTCGTGCTGGACGTGCAGACCGCGTGAGACGACGCTTCATCCAGTCCCAAACATGCTCAATGGGGGACAGATCCGGAGATCTTGCTGGCCAGGGTAGTTGACTTACACCTTCTAGAGCACGTTGGGTGGCACGGGATACATGCGGACGTGCATTGTCCTGTTGGAACAGCAAGTTCCCTTTCCGGTCTAGGAATGGTAGAACGATGGGTTCGATGACGGTTTGGATGTACCGTGCACTATTCAGTGTCCCCTCGACGATCACCAGTGGTGTACGGCCAGTGTAGGAGATCGCTCCCCACACCATGATGCCGGGTGTTGGCCCTGTGTGCCTCGGTCGTATGCAGTCCTGATTGTGGCGCTCACCTGCACGGCGCCAAACACGCATACGACCATCATTGGCACCAAGGCAGAAGCGACTCTCATCGCTGAAGACGAAACGTCTCCATTCGTCCCTCCATTCACGCCTGTCGCGACACCACTGGAGGCGGGCTGCACGATGTTGGGGCGTGAGCGGAAGACGGCCTAACGGTGTGCGGGACCGTAGCCCAGCTTCATGGAGACGGTTGCGAATGGTCCTCGCCGATACCCCAGGAGCAACAGTGTCCCTAATTTGGTGGGAAGTGGCGGTGCGGTCCCCTACGGCACTGCGTAGGATCCTACGGTCTTGGCGTGCATCCGTGCGTCGCTGCGGTCCGGTCCCAGGTCGACGGGCACGTGCACCTTCCGCCGACCACTGGCGACAACATCGATGTACTGTGGAGACCTCACGCCCCACGTGTTGAGCAATTCGGCGGTACGTCCACCCGGCCTCCCGCATGCCCACTATACGCCCTCGCTCAAAGTCCGTCAACTGCACATACGGTTCACGTCTACGCTGTCGCGGCATGCTACCAGTGTTAAAGACTGCGATGGAGCTCCGTATGCCACGGCAAACTGGCTGACACTGACGGCGGCGGTGCACAAATGCTGCGCAGCTAGCGCCATTCGACGGCCAACACCGCGGTTCCTGGTGTGTCCGCTGTGCCGTGCGTGTGATCATTGCTTGTACAGCCCTCTCGCAGTGTCCGGAGCAAGTATGGTGGGTCTGACACACCGGTGTCAATGTGTTCTTTTTTCCATTTCCAGGAGTGTATTTATATAACATCAAATATTATGGAAACTGTTTCTATTAATCTCATAGGAAAGAGACACAACCTTTTAGAAAATATGAAGGCGAAAAAAAAAAAATATTGGTCACATCAGGACACGTACCTTCTATTGATGTGATCCTCAGCTATCTACGTTAATCTGTGAATTTATTTCTACCTCCCTCGCTGTTTATATTACAGTCTTCTAAAGGTTATAGTAGCTGAAATGTTATTGGTTGACATTTAAGTGTAACAAATTGTAACAAGAATGACACGTTTTCATGAATCTTCAGTGGGTTGTAGCCTTAACTCAGCTTACTCAAATAACACTCAAGTTATGTTGCGAAAATAATTGTATACGAAAATTAACAATATTATGAAAAGGATAGTTGCTACCCACCACATAGTGGATATGTTGAGTTGCAGATAGGTACAACAAAAAGACCGTAACAAAATAAGCTTTCGGCCAACACGTCCTTTGTGAAAAATAACGGCAGACACCCCCCCCCCCCCACACACACACACACATAACTGTCATGCAAATGCAACTCACACACATGTGGCTTTAACTGCCAGAGAATGTGGTCATGTGTGTGTGAGTTGCGTTTGTGTGTGTGTGCGTGTGTGTGTCTGTGTCTGTGTGTGTGTGTGTGTGTGTGTGTGTGTGTGTGTGTGTGAGTGTGTCTGTCGTATTATTTTTGACGAAGGCATTGTTGGTCGAAAGCGTATTTTGTGACGGTCTTTCTGTTGTGCCTATCTGCGACTCAGCTTCTCCACTATAATAATATTGTTACATTCCATTCTGGATTTTCCATTGTTTGAATACGAAAATACTTTAACAAGCAGTATGACGTTTTCCGTCATTTTATTACAACAAGTCGTACTAGTAACTATTTGTTGTCGAGACATTCCTTATGCTGGTGCTTGGAAGCAGTATATATTCATGAGGTGCAACATATAACATGAAACCCACCGTATAGTGTCTGATGAACACGACAAATACTATACAGGGTCTTACTTTCTGCTTGTGGAGTAGGGAGCGTTCTTGCTCCCTATTGGTTCTTCTTTAAGCACGTTGCCGAAATGTCACAGAACCTACTTTGCCTTTCACGTGACGAAATGGCTGCTCAGCGTGAAACAGCTGGAATTAACGTCACAAATCTTGTAGAGCGCCACGTCAACTATAGCCAACTCGTCTCGAGTGGCGATGACTCGATCCTAGTGAGCGAATTATGAAAGAACGGAGAAGGCAGTATGAAACTTTCTGTCGTAGAAGAAAAACTGTCTCTACCATTTTTATTTTGTAATGCGACGAGATAGCCAAAAGCTTTTGCATGAAGCTACGTGATTTGCTCCATGCAAGTTAATTTTTCGCAAAAGATCAACTAACTTCTTTGTCAAAGAAGTGAATTTCCTCTTAGGACCAGTGCCGACTACAGAAGACATCGAGGAATTAACGAAAGACTGAATGCAAAGAAGGCCAAAGTATGGGAAATCAGACATGACGAAAGATCAAAGCCTATCTTATTCAATCCAGCAGATTTCGTGTGGGTAAAAACGAGGAAACGATCAAGGAAGCTGTTTCAAGAAATAAAAAAATTTCTGCTAGTTTATCATGGGCCATTTTTAATGGAATGTTCTGCTTACCTGAACGCATACTGATTACCGTACCTAAATCAAAGAGGCTCTTTTGGTTAAGGAATATGCTGGACTTCAAGAACTACGTTTATTAAAATGCAGTTGCGGGCATGATTGGCTTTGGGAGCTTCACAGTTGGCTACTGTGCGCACTAAAGCTGGTTAGGACAATTCTTCCTTTTCTTCTTTTACTCTCCCTGTTTCTATTCAGTTAGTTGTTTTGTAAGTATTGTTTGTTACAAGGGTAATACTTGTTTTGAGAGTAGTATTTGGTTACTTAGATTGTGTTTTAGGACAGTTTCTAGGTAATGTGAGGAATTATGAACATTAAAAGGAGAAAATAGACACCGAAGAATGGTGACAGAATACGTTGGACAGAAGACGGAAGTGTTTATCCAAAGAGATCTACACAGACCTAAGAAGAGCATAGAAGTAACAGTAGCCTTTAGCATGAATATTCTCGCAAGTGCAGGAGTTGCTATTAGTAAAGATAAGAAGAAATAGACTGAGGTGAAGACAAAGTTGTACGACTTGCAGTAAAATGTTTCGTATCTATAGTGATACTATCCTTGTTGGGTAATCATGTCTGGGATAAATGAAGGACACTTATCATATGGATGGATTAAGCAATCAGGAGTGCTTTTCTGTATATTTAAGCGTATTATTTTTAAAGCCATGGATACTGTAAAATTGACTAAGATACCGAGAGCGCTAGTGTCCAAAAAATTACTTAGCTAAGTGGTTTGAAATCAGACAACTGAGCGATGCCTACTTCTCCCCTCTCCAGAAGAAAGTTTGTACCCACTTGTGGCTGCACGTCTCCCGCTGCCGTCTTTCATCTCCTTGCATAACAATGACCAAATATGGTAGCTCTGCACCTCTCTCAATTCTGCTGTTCTGCTCGATGAAAAATTCCATAACTTCCAAACCAAACATTAAATATAGATGCAGACTGCATGAATACTTTGCAAAATTCCAGTCGCATATTTTACAATCTACTTTACCATAAGTTATGCTTCCTCTCTACAAGGGATTACATAATACCATGTTCGGAAATGCCCAAGGACAGGGAAATGGCGTTCATTGCCACATCCCAAGCCGTAACCATGTATCGCCCTTTCTCGCTACCCAAAGCACAATCTGCAGTTGCAATTTCCATAGTTGGTAGCATCAGGGAAGATAGTGTGGCAAAGCATATCCTCTGGTATAAGCTTTAACAGAATGTGATTATCTGTAGCTAATCTGTCGGAAAGGTATCGACTCCAAAGGAAATTGACTTAAACGATATGACAAGTGCACAACCAATCGTGGAGTGACAAGTATCTACACTGTCCTGATAACGACTCATTGTACATTATTAAAAATTAATTTTGAACGTTTATTCGAATTTGATACTAACGAGAAAACTCCTTTTTAATGAAATTTTAATTTTGTAATGAAGTAACCCGGTGTCCAGTCCTAAAGCATACAATTTGTTCCTGAAATCAGCCGGCTACGGTCGAGCTGAAACATATGAAACAATCATTAACGCATGTGTAGGTGACGTCCGTTATTGCTTACTTGGAAACTAATTTGCATATATAAGTGACCAAAACAATTAGTAAAATCCAGGTAGACATTCAAAACTTTAAAATTCTATAAGCAAAAATCAAAACTGCATGAATTTGTGCATTAAGCAACATGATAATAATGACACAGTGTAGTTTCACTCTAATCCTTAGTGTCACTGATGTAGATTAAGCAACTCTTCCAAGTAATTGTAATTAACTCTGGTAATTATTGCAGTTAAATGTGAATGTTTTCAAACAACAGCCGTGTGGGGTGGCCGCCATGTCACGGATTGTGAGGCCCTTCCCGCCGGAGGTTCGCGTCCTCTCTCGGGCATGGGTGTGTGTGTTGTTCTTAGAATAGGTTAGTTTAAGTTAGTTTAAGTAGTGTGTAAGTCTAGGGACCGGTGACCTCAGCAGTTTGGTCTGTTAGGAATTCACACACATCTGAACGTTCAAACAACAGCAAAATGCCATGGCAACGCTGAAATATGACAGCTGAGACATCTTTACATAAAATTAATCAAAATACATAAAGTTAGTTAGTACAATTGAGAAAAAGACCCTATATGATTTAGCAGATTCAAGATTTTATAACTTAAATAATTTGTGTACTGACTTGGATTAATTAACAAGAATGAAATTTCAACTGAGAGTAAAATTTAGCGCTACTTTCTTATAAAATTATCATATTTTATATTCACTTTTTTCACTGATAATACGATGCTTGGAAGATAAGATATTGGCCCTGTTCTAGGTGACAATGACTTGAGTTAATGATAACCATAAATTTATGATTACGGTACTCACACATGCTATATTGTCCCACTACCTCAAAACACTGGCAAACCTTTTACAAAACTAAAAGTCTGAATCGGCACAGTCATACATTCTGAAGCTCTTGAAGCCTCATTATAAATCACCAGTGTACATTGGCCCTTGCAACTAGCTTTGACTATAACAACTACAAGATACTGCTGCATGCATAGAGACTCCGCGGAAGCCGCCTATCCCTGTGATTTTTCTCACTTGCAGCTGAATCACATCTCTCTATTTCTTTGTTCGATACTGTCTCGCTTCTCTCCGCACGTACTCAAAAGAATGTCTTCTACCCACTTACAACTAGATGAAGTCGTTGACATATACAACACTGCATTCCTGACATTTCCAGTGTGTACGTTATGCAAAAGCCACAAAAATAATTTTTAATCATATACAACAAATTCATTTATCATGTCTTCCATAACACAATTAATAAAATATCTAAATTAATCACAGAAAACGTTACATTCGTGAAATGGAATAGAAATCAATAAATCAAAATTAACTTTATCATACAGTGATGTACAGTCTTGTCGTGTCACAATGATATTCGCCTGAATGGTGCATCTCAATATGATGTGGTTCTGAGGTTTTCTGACTGCTGCGAATGCTTCCTCCCCGGGATGAGCTGGATGAACAGAATAACATATTCACTCATTACTGTGACCATTGCATGCACTTTCGTGGCGTTGTGTTTTCTTTTGTTTTATTCAGTGATCCAAACAACTTGGCTAGATGTATCTGGAGAATGCCTCCAAGCTTCAAAGGATAACCGTCGATGACCAATTGGTATGCATTGGCTGTAGGTGTTCAAAAAAGTATCCTCCAAGCTCCCACAAACAGCTGAGTTTTTTCAGCGATGATTCCAACAAACACTGCCCTTATAGCGTTACCTACTCAATGAATACCGAGCCACAGCCCGTCCCAGCGGCACCGTCGGGCGTTACCAACCCAAGGGAGATAGACTGTTCAGTGTAGCTATCAAGAACGCGATTGCCAATATTACTAAAAACTGTTCACAATGTGACAACTATAAATCATATTTTGTTATGTTTTAATATAGATAAATTACACAGAATACCAGCCTTCTAATCTCAGTCTTTACTGATCCCGATATTAACTACCAGTATGTGTCTATGATCCACTTCTTAAAGGTCGGAGACAGTCTTTAAACATTTTGTTTACGATGTCAAGTACATACAGTTTTGAAACATGTATCCCATTATAACGTCTAAGGCGGTCTTCAGTGGAGCGACCTATCCTTTACTTGACGGCAGCGGTGGGCGAACGGTTCTAGGCGCTTCCGTCAGGAACCGTGCGACTGCTACGGTCACAGGTTCGAATCCTGCCTCGGGCATGGATGTGTGTGATGTCCTCAGGTTAGTTAGGTTTAATTAGTTCTAAGTTGTAAGGGACTGATAGCTTCAGACGTTAAGTCCAATAGTGCTCAGAGCCATTTGAACCATTTTTATCGTCTGCTTCACGTGTGGGTTTGTCTTTAAAAGCTAACACAGCTCTCATGCTGAGCAGCGTACCAAGCCTGAGATTTGAAAGTCTGAGATTTAAAACAGTAGCTAGCCAGTCCATAATAAATTCTGCTTTCATACAACATTTTTCATTAGCAGAAAATAACTAATCTCTTAGTGAAATTTTCCGTGTGTTGCAGTTTTTCGTTCTTAATGTGATGCCTTTCCCCCTTTTGTAGTCCACTGTAGTATTGCCCGGCATGTCCTAAAAGATGGGCGTCTCGTCCAAGTTTGCTACCTGGTGTAGTGCGTAAGAGTGCCACAGCCGCACTTGCCTCTGGAAGCTGACGAACTTCTCGGTAATATATTCTGGCAGTCTATGAGCAAGTGAAGTACTTTGTCGGATAAAGCGCTCACTTCTATACACAAAACTCTGGCATATATCTATATTCCAATGGTATCTTTAAGGTCTTTATAATTTCAGAGGCCTTTACATGCAATATTTGTCGAGAGATGGGTATGCCACTTTTCGTTGGTGTTGTACAAATGAAGGAATCTAATTCAGGGTTCTTCCCAGCTTTTGACTGCCTTTACGATTACATTGATTTAAAGGTAGTCTGCAGCTTATTCTTCAATGCGATCCAATTCGAAATCTTTCTTTCGCCAGCTTCTTGTTTAGATGCACTCTTCGCATAACAAATATATGTGGATTTGAAATTTGTTGACGCCTGCGCCTCAAACAAAATGTTCGCGTCCTTGAGACGACTGTAACAACCCAGGAAAAGCGACAACTAGGGACGTAACACGGGCGTGCTCTTTTACCTGTTGCCGCAATCCCAAACTGCTTACGGCGGCTTCGGTTCAGCATGGTGCATAACGTTCTCCAACACAGATACAGAATAGTCTTTATTGAAACTCCATCAGCTGGTTATATAAGTAATTTGCTTCCACTGCTGATAACATAAAAATAATTATCACTAACTAGGAGACGATTACGACCATTGTTTTCTCAGACGCCAACAGAGCTGTTATCTGATAGTGAAAAGGTAAGTAACGATAGTAGCGGCACGTACTTGTCACATTAGCTAGTATTGTGGATATCCCTCTGCAAATGCAAGTACCCAAGTGCTGTCCGTCCGTAATTCATAGCCGTTACTCTCAGATAACTAAGATCGTTACTGCTGACAATTTATCACATTGAAAGATAGGTATCTAGCTGGGAAGATTTTCATTGCACAACGAACAACACGGAATTGATGAAGTCGTCCCTGAAGAAAAGCGAAATTTCATGTAAAAGGGTATATTGCAACTTGGGCACACATATATGTGTTAAGAAATGCATTTTGTGTGTTTGTGTATTATCAATGGACTGTAGAGATCACTTACAGCGTTAGAATAACGCTTCGTATACTAAATGTAGTGTAGGCGACCTATTCTTAAGCCGCTACTAATGAACTCAGCCTACGTGAATCTTTATCATTACATTCCAAGCTATAATTTCAGTCTGCAAAGCAGCAACATCGACACTAGAATAAAGTTGGCTAGAATTTAAAGCAAGTCTGTCAATAATATAGGTTTTGTTTTATACGAGGCAGAACATTTTATTCGTAGTAATTGAATTTCGGCTTAGAAATAATGCAGTGCAGAGATCAAGAGTGTATGACAACTACGGTGGTTGGTGAGAGGCGCTGCTAGTGGTCAGCAAGGCCTCAGCTCTCCATCTAGGACTTGCTTGCAGCAGTGTGTTGGGTAGGTAGCAGTAGCTTGTCTGACGTCCAGTCGTAGGAACAGCAGTTTCTATCATACATTTATTCATCAATATCACCTACCAGGGATTAGGTGTTGTAGTCGTCTGTTCCAGCCCCTATCATCCATCGAGTCATCTCTTAAGAGGTCTATCTAGTTCTCTCTTTTCAATCGGCCATATTTCATCTGGCAATCTGTTTCCTGTCATTCTATCAACATGATCCTTCCATTTCATTCTACCCTCTTCTACCTAGTCATTAACTGAAAACACTGCAACGGTCGACGCGGCAATGTGGTGCCAAGCACTCCCTACAATGAATCAAAGAATGGAAGCAGCAAGCCTCTCTGCTGGAGTTCAATTAAGAGAGAAAAAATTGGAGTTAGATCTCTTTAGCGCTGGTCAGCATTCTACCTAGGAGAAGGTACTCTTATTTAAAACCTGGTCAAAAAAATGGTTCAAATGGCTCTGAGCACTATGGGACTCAACTGCTGAGGTCATTAGTCCCCTAGAACTTAGAACTAGTTAAACCTAACTAACCTAAGGACATCACACACATCCATGCCCGAGGCAGGATTCGAACCTGCGACCGTAGCGGTCTCGCGGTTCCAGACTGCAGCGCCAGAACCGCGCGGCCACTTCGGCCGGCAAAACCTGGTCACTCACAGTGTGGTGAGCTGGTTGCCCATCCACATATACAACAGTCTCTAAGAAATAAGCCAGTTATTCTGTGCCAACATAAATCAGTCATAATGAAACAAAGTATCCCCGACGCACAGGCTGATCTTGGGTGGTGAGAAGTGCTTAGAACAACAGACAGCCTCTTGACACAGCATCGCCCTCGTGCAGTACGTGGCATGCGAAGCTATGAGGTCACCCCAGCGGTGCGGCATTGACTCAGTCTCTAGGCAGGAAAATATGTGGTAGCCAGAGAAGGAAGCTGTGGCGACTGGTACTGATCACAGCTGTGAGTGGGAGGCGCCGACACATGCAGACCCTAACAATGGATCCCACGTGGAGAGTAGTGACTTATAGTGGTGCAGGGCTTCGAACAATAGCAAAGTTGCTCGCACAGGTCTTCGAACAGCAACAGAATTTATTCACACTGGTCGTGGTGGCTGGCAGCTAAGTGGTGCAGTGCGCCAGCAGGTTCCCCATCAGCTGGAAGGCAAACACGTCATTGGCATTCGGTGCGGACAGCAGATCCACAGCTGCTGAAGGCAGCGACTGGTGGCACCGTTCCATGACCATTTCTTATTGATGTCTGGTTCAGCATTCCCTCGTAGTTGGCTTATAGCACTGATTGACACTGCCTGTTGAAAGTGGGTAGTATTTATACAAACTCAGTCTGTCATTGTTTCTGAAATGGTAGCATTCTTTCTTCTAAATCACAACAGAATCAAGGTACATGGCATGATCATTGGAGAACCATAACATAATTGACAATTGCCTCAGGATTTTTGTTGTATCAACGATTTCACAGCCCTTCAGTTTTTCTCGTGCCATAGTTTAAAATATGCTCATTTAGTGTACAGGCTTACCAAACAACTTGAAAACAAGTTTAGGTGCAAAAGTCCTTCAGATGAACGCCAAATTAAGAGACATGAAGTGTTCAATTACAAAAGGTAATTACTTAACTAAAGAACAAATCTGCAGCGTTAGAATTCATGAGCTGCTAACTCAGTGCATTTACAGAGCCGTATTCTTGCCATCTTAATTTATTTCTCACGTCAGTCTTGTGCACACTTCCTGGCAATACATTGCACACAACTCTAAATTGGCGTGATAAGACCTGACAAATAAATCAGTTACCACTGGTTCCACACGTGCATACAAAATAATGGCCCCCACCAGGTCCTGAGTCCGGCCATCCTGATTTAGGTTTTCTGTGATTTCCCTAAATCGCTCCAGGCAAATGACGGGATGGTTCCTTTAAAAGCGCCCCGCCGACTTCCTTCCCCATCCTCCCCTAATCCGATGAGACCGATGACCTCACTGTTTGGTCTCTTCCCCCAAACAACTCAACTCCCCCCCACCCCTTTCCTCCCACCAGGACAAATTCAATGACAACCTCGGAACAGGATTAGTTAAAACAAATAAATGACCAGTTACAAAAGAGTGGAAAATAATGGCACCCGACAACGACATCTACATCTACACGGATACTCTGGAAATCACATTTAAGTGCATAGCAGAGGGTTCATCGAACCACCTTCACAATTCTCAATTATTCCAATCTCGTACAGCGCGCGGAAAGAACGGAAGCCTATATTTTTCCGTACGAGCTCTGATTTCCATTATTTTATCACGGTGATCGTTTCTCACTATGTAGATCGGTGTCAACAAAATATTTTCGCGTTCGAAGGAGAAAGTTAGTGATTAGAATTTCGTGAGAATATTCCGTCGCAACGAAAAACGCCTTTGTTTTAAAGATGTCCACCCCAAATCCTGTATCATTTCAGTGACACTCCCCCCCCCCCCCCCCCCTATTTCGCGATAATACAAAACTTGCTGCCCTTCTTTGAACTCTTTCGATGTACTCCGTAAATCCTATCTGGTAAGGATGCCACACCGCGCAGAAGTATTCTAAAAGAGGATTGACAAACGTAGTGCAAATCTTTACATTTTCTAAGTGTCCTGCCAATAAAACGCAGCCTTCGATTAGCCTTCGCCACAACATTTTCTATATTTTCCTTTCAATTTAAGTTGTTCGTAATTTTAATTCTTAGGTATTTAGTTAAATTTACGGCCTTTAGATTTGACTGATTTATCGTGTAATCGAAGTTTAACGGATTCATTTTAGCACTCATGTGGCAGACTTGATTACAATTTTGCAAGACGAACAGCTAACACAAAGAGATAGGCAAGTACTCTATAATAAAGTTACTCAGCTTCACGTGGAGTTATCCAGTATTTGTTTGTAAATGCCACCAGCGTGCAGCGACAGTGTAGCGACACCTGTACAGACCTCCAACCGTTGCTTGACGCGCCAAACTTCTTTGGGCAACACCAGTATTGTGCAACAGAAGCGCTCTTGCATGAAAAATGGGAATTCCTTTCCAAATCACAGCTTTCTAAACAATGGCTTTCAACTATAACTAGGCCGCGCTATCACTCCAGGTGCAGCCAAGTCGTTTTCCGGCATATACACGGGTTGCTGCCAGCACAGGGTTGTGCCCGCCACCTTCCTCGTGCCACTGCTAACTCAAGACTCCCTGTCGTTGCCTCTCACACGCCGCCTCATAGATCACATTTGCACCACAAGCCTCTCTGGCAAAGAGAATCTACACAACCAGCGATTGCACCAGAGAGGCACATGTCGAAGAATACCAAAATTATGTGGAAGATTTGGACGCATAGCACAACTTAGTTACAGCTTTATTATGTTGACAACTCATGGATTGTCACCTTTGTAGATGGAAATGAGACGTCAAGATGACAATAGATTTGTTTAGTTAACTTCTTAATTCCAGCCCTCAGCCGTAGTATACCGGGAAGAGCTTGGCGGAAGTGTCTAGTTGCCCCATGCGAAACAATAAACGTCCAGCATTACTGACAGCGCAAAGAGCAGGGCTAAGCATGGCGATGGCGTCACTTGAATGCCGCTGTCAGTGGCGTCTCCAGCTGTGACCGTGATGACAGCACGGCTGACAATGCCAGATAGGCAGCTGTGACCTGCCTATAGCGAGCGGGTGGCTCTCTGCTCTGGCGACGGCTTTCTTGTATTCCAGGATGTCGCTCCGGGTGTCGCAGGCTGTGATTCTGACGTGAGAATATTTTTGTACATGAATGACTGAGTTGTTATATGTTCCACACAATGTTCGCTTAGGACTTAAGGCACGTACTCTAAACACTTCCGTGGTGGCAAGTGAGGAAAGGCTTCCGCTCTTCTTCTAGCGTATTGCAGTATCGGCTGTTGCTATACTGTGCACAGCTGGCTTTGCTTCGCAACGCCTGTCGGCCGTGTTTTGCTTCGCAATGCATCACACACTTCCCTGGCTGTGGCTGGCTTTGTTACTACTCACTTCTGCTTTATCTTACTTGTTGACTGAATACAGTTGATACGTTCCACGGACCACTGCAGTGAAGGACACTCGTAGCCGACCAAGACAGCACAGCCGACTGACTCCGCACAGGTCTCCACACGCAGTACGGGCCCGCAACACTCTTCTCCAGTACCTCACACGACCGCCGTCTGCACGCGTCTCCTCGTTCGCGCCGCAAACCCCCGACCTCTCGCGTCTGGTTTCTCTACTCTTCCTCTCGAAATTCTCTGAAAGATCTTCTTGCCAAAGGAAAGTGTCCCCTCGCACTGAGCGCCATGGTTCAATATGCAATATCTGACATACATTTCTACATGTCGGCCTGCATGCCGATACGTATTTCATGTCCCGCCACTGTCGCAGCTCCGAAATCCACTTCTGATGGATGGCGCATATCGATACGAACACGCCGTCTTCATAAGAACCATTAGCGTCCCTTAACCATCATCTTTATTCCCGTACAATCTATGAGTTTGCGATAAATCGCCACAGATGTTTATCGGTGTTCTCGCAACTGATTGTGATTGGTTATCTCTTTTATAAAATTTTTTATCACAGACAAAATTATATTGAAGCACTTACTTTATTTAATGTAATTCACCTATTTCTTCAGTTGTAATTAGCTTTCGTGTAACCATTCTGTATATAACTTATTGTAATAACTGTTTTACTTACTGTGTGCCGTATTGGCTATCGCTGCTGCAATTCGGTATGCGGTGGGCAGAGCATCGCGTATTTAAGCAACAACTGCATGGCTCTCCTTAGGTCAGTATTACACTTTGGCAAAAAAATATGATCAAATATTCGTCGTTTCTTTGACAAAGATATTTGACGTGTCTCTTAAAAGGGGATTACACTGTCATCATATGTTCCATCAAAGTTTAAGAGGGTTATCGACAACAACTTGTTATTATGGGCTGCTGTTGCTTGTACCAGAATGTCATTGTGTGTGCATTTTGAAGAGAAGATGTGGAAAAAAGGGAGAACGTACCTGCGTGAAGCTGTGGGTTCTACGTCGAGATATTAAAAGCATTCAGCAAAACTTTGAACATAGCTGCTAAGGTTCAGTGACAGTGTCAGAATTATATTGCAACAAATAAGCCCTCGGTCACAAATATAGAGTCAAAACTGACCTGGTTTCGACGCTACTATGAGCGTCGTCTTCAGAATTAGACTCACTGTACTAAAACATTAGGTATATAGAACATTAATAAAATTAAAGTTTGTACTGACTCGAAAATATGCAGTACTTACAAGTCACATAATAAAACCAACATCGTCTTTACTGAGAATGAAAAAGTCCTATTAGGAAAAGGACTAAAATACAATGTCAGGCCTAACCTGTCAGGCAGAAATGTAAGAGAAAATATGGTTGTTGATTTAAAAATCGGTCTCGATTATAATAACATAGATAATGCTTCTCAAGCCAGAATTGCGTATGATGTAACCCGCATGCTAGAGAAAAATGCAGCTACTTTGTCTAATGCTACACATAACGACATAATTTTAGTAACTTCCATTAATAATAAAGTTAAAACAGCAAATGCTTTAATAACTAAATCCGATAAAGGTTGTTGTCTAGTCATTGCTTATATTTCTGAGTATATTTCTAAAACTGAAAATTTCTTCAGTGAAAACAACATATCGGAGCTGCATGATGATCCGACTCCTAAATTACAGAAAGAAGTTAGGTCAGCCATTAACAATGCAAAATTTCTTATAAAACCTTTCCAAAAGAAACTACTCATCAATATGAACCCTCAGCCCCCTAAACTTCGGTCCCAGTTTAAAATTCATAAACCTAATCATCCAATACGTCCAATCTCCAATAGCATGAATAGTGCATATCACGATTTGGCCCGATTTCTGCACGAAACTTTGAAAAAATCCTTCGTTTTCGAAAATAATTATTCCGTTCCTAACAGCCACGTTTTGGTCCAAAATATTAAAAACTTAGTATGCAGTTCAGACACCAAGCTTTTTTCCTTAGATATTAAAAATCTTTATACCAATGTCCCGGTACATGAGACGCTCATCATTGTGGAAGGAAACTTACGTCAATTTAAAAAAGATCTATCAGATGAACAGATTACTGATTTTATGAATCTCATTAATGTCGTTGTCAAGTAAAACTACTTTGAATTCAACGGACAACTGTACCAGCAGTCTGATGGGCACGCTATGGGCAACCCTTTAGCCGGCATCCTCGCCGACATCTTTATCAATTCCTTGGAAAAGAAGCTGTTTAACCGTGTCTCAGCCGCTTCACTAGGTATCCTTTCTTACACAAGATACGTTGATGATATTCTAGTCATCTATAACGGACGCGCCGATAGAATCGATCATATATTTAAACTTTTTAACGACCTCCATGAAAAAATTTCTTTCACTATTGAACTCGAAAACGATAACAGCCAATTAAATTATTTAGACTTGACGCTTACAATAGAAGACAATAACATCACTTTCAATATTTTTCGAAAAGAAACGTATACAGACCAAATCGTGCCTGCTTCCTCTTTTCATTCACAGTCTCAAAAAGTGGCCTTTTTTCACTCTGCCGTCCACCGAGCCACCTCCATACCACTTTCAACAGAAAAGTTTAATGAAGAGATAAATTCACTTAAAAGCATAGCAGTCAATAATGAATATACGCCTAACATAGTGGACGATATCCTAAAAAAGAAAACTTCAAGAACTACCACGCTCAACACCTCATGCACTGAAATTAACCCAAAGAAATGTTTTTCTATTCCTTTCATAGGACCCATTTCCTATCAGATTCAGCGCATGCTTCGCAACAAATACAACTGCAATGTTGCCCTCTCTACTAATAATAATCTAAAGAGAAATTTCATTCAGAATTTGAAATCCATTCGCTCCCCTACAGAAAGTTCTGGCGTTTATAAGATCATCTACGATACCTGCTCCTCCTATTATATAGGGCAAACCGGACGTGCTTTCACCGTCAGATATAAAGAACATCTTTTGAGAAAGAACGGCACCAGTCCCCTAAATTCATCCTTTGCCGATCATCTCTTAATTACTGGACACGTGCTTAAAGCCATAGGCGATAACAATATTCTGCATTGTTAGATGTCTTAGAGGAATTGGAGATTTTCAAACATCTCACTCATCATGATGGCCACATTCTCAACGAACAGCTGCAGCTGCGAAATAAAAACTTTTTTGACTGTATAAAGCAATTGCTTCATCTTTGATTCAGATTTCCTCATGCAGTTTACCGAAATGTTGTTTTCCTGTCACATCTTTGCTGTTTTCTTGTATGTCATAACTAACGCTTTTACGTTACAAAATGTATCTCTATTTAAAGCAGATAAATATGTAACTTCACCCTGTTATTATTAATGCTTACGTTATGCCTGAATCAGCTGCATCACAATTTCATGTGTCTAGTTTTGAATGTACAGTAGCCTAGTTGTTTCTGCGGCTACTAGATGGCGCTCGTAGCACCACCATGTTTACTTGCCCACACTTTCTAAAGTGGGCACCTCAGTCTTGTTGCAACCCTTGTCCACAGTACGATCAGCCCTTAACGGCTCGCCATCGCACAAGTGTTCATGACGTCGCCTTTCCGGCTGAGATCTTTTTTAATATGTGACATGTAAGTACTGCATCTTTTCGAGTCAGTACACTTTAATTTTATTAACGTACTATATACCTAATGTTTTAGTACAGTTAGTCTAATTCTGAAGACGACGCTCATAGTAGCGTCAAAACCAGGTCAATTTTGACTTAATATTTGTGACCGAGGGCTTATTTGTTACAATATCATTCAGCAAATTTTGTTACGAGTGTTGCAAGTGGAGGACGTCAAGTCTTATATAAATTACTTACCAATGGATTGGAGTGCTTTTCGGTGTTTGCTCAACAAACCGACTCCTCATATTACAAAGACGATTTCTCACTTAAGAAAAGCTGTATGTGCAGAAGACAGGCTCACCACAACACTGCGATCGCTTACTACAGGAGAAAGCTACTCTAGCTAACAATACGACACGCGAATACTACACAGAACATTTACAAGAATAATTCCATAAACGTGTGAAGCGATTTATAAACCACTGATATTGAAATAACTGAAGATAAATAAATGTTCTGTACACTATATGGACATTAAGCACTATTTTTATTTTTGAATAATTTAATTAACATAATTAATGTTCCAGAAACTACAAAATTAATACAAAGTAAGAAACAGATGAGGCACTTATAAACTTTTGCCATCCAGAAATCAAAATTAGACAAAGTAATTTTAGAGTGTGCGCTCCTTCTCTATTCTGGCTTTCTGATAAGGTGCCTGGATATGATGTAGAGGTGGATGGCCGTAGCTGTATTGTGTATTTGAAGTCGTCTGCAGCTTATTCCACCTGCCAGTCAGCACACGATTAATAGCACGCACTGTGCCCCTTGCTCGTCCCTCACCCCAGTCGAAGCAAGGTTATTAAAGAGTCGAAGGAATACACTAACGAAACTTTTCAGCCGCGTTTACCAACAAATTACAGACGTCAAATTGCTGTCGCGAAGCCAGCGCTCCAAGTGGTTACATTTCACATTGCAATGAATAGAACACGAATGCCTTTTATGATAAAATATACGGTGAGGACCTAATTTGGTCATATTTCTTCGACAAAAGGCAAGATTTGACAAACTTACCTATTACACATCAAATTTCTTTGACATAAATATTTGACATATCAACTTTGACAAATAAATATGATAATGTAATACCAGCCTCAGCAGTTGACATGTGTGGTGTTATAAGAGCCGCTCCATTCACCCTCACCACCTACCATCATAGGTGTAATCCTTCCGAATACTGCTTACTGCTAAGCCAACGTTTCTGTCTCGTCTGCTCCATTAGGAACTCTGCAGTTTATGTAACATTAAACGAAAAAATAATACATGTTCTCAAGGATGTGACAAACAAAATGTTTGAATGACATAGTGCTTAAGCAGAATAACGCTTATGTCGGGATCAGTGTAATTCGACCTGTTCGACTTAAGAATACTTGATTAATAGACGACAAAGGATTACACTTAACGAGAGCTCTTTATTCAACGAATGCAGGAGGCTAACTGACCTGTAGCTCAAGTGACAACGCAGAGTATAAAACATGGAACGTAAAATGCGGGATTAAATATCGCGTATGCAGAAGACACAAGAATAGACCAGCGCTCCTGGTGGCCGGGCGCGGAATTCTTTCACAATCGTGATTCATTTGTTGCACATAAAAAATATCGTCTTTGGCAGCCGGCGACGAAATACCTTGACACTCGCGATTCAGCTGTTACACCACGTGACACTACACTGTAAACACACTATGCGAACACTTAGGACATCTGCATTAACGCGTAACAGCTGTCATGTCGGACGCTATATCAGCCCACTCAGAGGAAGCAGAACGTCGATATCGAAGAAACTGGCGAAAAAGTGAACACGGCGACGGGAGAACGTTGTCTGTTCCCGTGGATGTTCTGCGGGTGGCTGCGGCGGCGGTGGCGCTTGCAGCTGGACGTCATGTTCAGGAAAGTTCTGATGTCTTCGTTGGGTAGCGGTGGGTGACGCCTCTCGAAAAAATGTAAGCAGAGTTGACTCTGTTCAGAGAAACGGTCGTTGACTTGCAGTTCACCAATATGTCCATCGTCTGTGCACTTCTCCATAACATGTGGTGCGTGCCAGTATACAGAGGTTGTAATGTTGGCGTTGCGCCGTCAGTAAGGAGAATGATATGAGAGCAGTGATCCAGATCCTGATGCATCTAACAAAGCGGTGAGCCGTGTCGTGCAGCATTTGGAATACGGATCTGTGCGACATGCTTTCACAGGCGTTATAAGCAATCTGGCTGGTCTTGCGTGGATGTTTGTAATGTATCGGCTTGGACGAAGTCAATAGAAAGACGCAGCCGAAGAATCATTGGCCAAGTAGAAATATTGGAAAGATTGAAGTCCATCTTTTTTGTCATGGTACATGAGCACCGCCTTTAAGGAATGATTCGAGCGCTCGATCATACCATTGCTAGTGAGATGGTAACTGGTGGTCTTACGGTGGACATACCCGAAAAAATTGGCGTGCTGCACGAACAAGTCCAATTCAAATTGCCGTCAACAGTCGGTAATGATATGCTGTGGCACCCAAACCTCGTTAACCATCCTGACACAAAGGTAGAGTCTAACGTTCCTCCGGTAATAATATCAGTTACCTATTGCCTGTGGCCAGTAGGTAAAACGATGAGTCATTGTGAGGAGATAGCCTTGAAAATTCTTTGGAGGAAGCGGTCCCTCAACATCCAGATGGACATGGGTGGAACGTACACTTGCATCTGGAAAGTTACCAACTGGAGCGTGCACAAGGTGGGACGCTTTACACCTCTGGCTTTGCAAACATGTCCTTGTGCATACTCGACAGTCTTTTTCCATGTCTGGCCACGCAAAGCATTGGGACACGAGTCGAGAAATGGCACAAGTTATGCAGTCGAAGGCTTGACTTCTGAACGGCGGTGGAAGAAACGGGCGAGTTCGTCCGCATGAGACGACGCAGTAGAGCTTGACACCTTCTCTTGGAGCATCAACGATCTGCAATTGCAGTGCTGACACGTCGTTGTCGACGAACATTCAGAGATCATCTACTCGTTGCAGTCGAGCCAGAGCTGGAATGTCGATAGCACTTGTCACACTGCTGACGCATGAAAGACGGCCAGCCAGTAAATTATCGATACCTGAAATGTGCTTGATGTCAGTAGTGAACTAGGCTATGATCTACAGCTGATTGAAATGGCGAGGAGAGCAATTGGCACTGTTTCGCCTGAATTCAAAGGTCAACAATTTATCGTGTGTGAATATCGTGAACACACATGCTTCGACTTGAGGGTGGAAGTATGTCACTGCTTCATGTACTGTCATGAGCTTCCTGTCATAGTCGCTCCACTTTCTCTGAGATGGTGACAACTTTCGTGAGAAGTATTCCACTGGTTGCCATGAACCTTCTGTCCACTGATGTAGCGCCTCGCCATTAGCCGGCTGGCCAACATCCACTACTGATGCAAGTGGCGCATCGAGCTTAGGATGAGCTAGAAGGGGTGTGTTTCGTGGTCTAGAAATCGGAACATATAGCCTCAGTCCACCACACTGGGGAGCTGCCGTTCATCTCAGGACCAGTCAGCACCGCAGTCAATGGTTCCTGCAGTTCTGCTGCGTGAGGCAGGTGGCGACGATTAAAAGTTCAGCATACTGAGGAATGGACCAAATTCCATGATTGTGCGTCAACCTACTCTGTTAGAGAGTCTGCAGCAGAAATTCTATGTCCCAAGAAGATCACTTCATATTGCCTGAAGACGCACTTGCCAACGTCAACACGACTCCGCAATGCTCCAAATACTTGAACACCCCCTGTTGACGTTGTCAGTCTTGTTCCTCCGTCTCCGAGAAGACGAGCACGTCATCCTGGTAGGCAAAACAGAACAGGGGGCTTTGAAGACTAGTCAATGAATCTTTGCTACGTCTGCACTGCGGTTTTATTATCCAGAGGTCAAATACATACTCTCAAACAGGCCAAATGGTGTTATAATTGCGGTTTTCAGACTGTACCCTTTACCAGAGGTATCTGGGTATAGCTTTTAACACAGTCTAAGACGCTGAATATTGTCACACCATGTAACGTGTAGTTTAGTCTCCTAGTAATGGCACAAGATGTCTGTGCGGGACTGTTCTCGCGTTCAGCCCATGATACAGGTGCCAGGCTACAAATTTTCTTCGTCATCAGATGTAAGGCAGAGAGGCACGGACTGTTGGTGACAGTCTGATATGCTCTCTGGCAACACAGTCTCGAATTCAACTTTCATGATTGCAAGGCAGTCCAGTACTACACGTCTAGGTTGGCACTACACTGGTGGTTGATCCGTCGTTCCGATGTGATCCACTGTATTGTGCGGAATCTGTTTAGATGCAGTGGGTAGCCTGGTCAAATTCTGAAACTGCCTTAACAGCGATGCGTTTTCATCCTCAGGTGCCTGCACGAGTTTTTCACTGTGGACGGTTGCATTGCGATGAAGGCCAGTGACATTTAACCCAGTGATGCTGTCCACGTCTGGCAAGAAGTTCTAATGTGCCAGGACATCTGCACTGATGATCGCTTCCGTGACGTCTGCAACAACGAAGTCTAACGGAAACGGACGATGAAGAACTAAGTTCAGGTGCATTCTCTGGGTTCCTTAGGTCACAATAGTCGAATTGTTGGCAGCCGTTAGGTGGGAAGCAGTTAGTGGCCTAGAACGATGCAACGAAGACCGTGGCAGGACACTGAGAGCCGAACCAGTATTTACTAGGAATTTCAGGCCAGATCCTCTGTCTGATGAACAGGTGCCTGGATGGCTACGGGCAGTCGGTATGACCGAGTCCCGCCGCCTTTTAGGTGGAACCTCGGTGACGTACATTTTCGCGTATTCTCGCCACGTCTGCAGTCGTACCGACAGACAGGCTGCTCACCTCGCGAAGACGTTAGCGTTACTCGAAGAGTAGCTCCTTGAGTGTCAATGGGAACGCCCTTTGTTGTTTCCGACACTGCGTTGCGAGAGCACTTCGGTGACCTGCGTACGTAACTGGGTCTACTTGCGAGCGACACGTAATCCGCGCGCACGGCCATTGCTGAGGCTGTTATACTGCTGATTTTTGCCATAACAGCGCTAATCTGGGCAGGTGCGAAGGTTTCCTGTTTGCGGTCTGCGAACCACAGCACGGCGTCCAATTATATATTAGTTTGTGATGCCACTACTGTCTTTCTTTATGGCGGCCATAAGTTGCCTAAAGTGGTTCAAAAAAAATGTTCAAATATGTGTGAAATCTTATGGGACTTAACTGCTAAGGTCATCAGTCCCTAAGCTTACATACTACTTAACCTAAATTATCCTAAGGACAAACACACACACCCATGCCCGAGGGGTCTAAAATGGTGACAGTGTCCACTTTACTGCGCAAATGCCTCAGATATTGTGACGGCTTACTATCACCAATGTCTTCTTGCCTAAGAACTTGGCAAATTCGATGCTCCTGCGTCGTTCTAGGCCACTAACTGCTTCCCATGTAACAGCTGTCATGTCGACGCTATAATTACATTTTTTTGTCGAATTTTCCGACTCTGCTCTGTAAACTAGCAAATGATTCCATGATGTTGACTGTCCGACGGTTCAGCAACAACTGAAAGCTTCTACGCTAGTTTCGTTCCTTTTACAGCCTTGCTTCACTGCTGAGTCAACAAAGATTTCTTATCCGATGTGCTGAAACAGAACTTCCATAAACATGTTCCCAGGAAACACCAGTTTTCCACTAACACCGAGAACGGCGAAACAGATAACCCTAAGCAAGCTGAGACTAGTTTGTTTCCCAAGACAAGAGATGAGACTTTTTACTACGGTTTTCTACTCAGAGGCCTTAACGCACTCAGCTTCTCCCTAGGCTCTAGAAGCAGAGGCGGCTTACTGCATTAAAAAATTTCGTTGAACCAGTTTTCAAACATCTCTACGTATTTGTGTGTGTAAACCACAATGAAATCCAACACCCATAAAGAATTCCAGAGAGAATGACTGCATAAAGATGATCTACCAACTGTGTTGTGGGACATCATGTTCTTGTTGTTGTTTCCCTCTTGTGTTAAAACATCCACTTTTTAATGTGTGTGTTCTGTGGCACATGAACCATAATGGTTTTCTTTTCAGAAGATAAGATAATGCGCACCTGACTTGAAGGTACCTGAAGATCTTACCCTCTTGCGTACGCGTCACAGACGAAGCAGTGCTTTGTTGCATGTCCGGAATGGAACCATCATAAAATTTTTAGACAATAGATACCGCTTTCGATTGATTCATGTTAAAGCAACGTCGTAAAATTAGAATGGGTAGAAATTTCTGCTCCAATATTTTCAGGTATAGGAAACAGAGCTGCTACTTATAAAAAGTCACTTCTCTTTCAACGTCTATAACGAGATAATAGTGTTTTTCTCTTTTAGTAACATTATGTTTTTAAAGAGCAAGTATAATGGTGTGTCTATGAAGTGCGTTATTTGTGATGAAGAAAAGACTCATGTGTATGAAACATGCAGTCACAATGCGGAAAAGTTTTGAGTGGTCAGTTTAGTAGCTAAGTTATCTTTGTAAAGCAATACACGGCTTTTGTCTGACATACTTGACTGTCTTTCCTTTTTTTACTTTACCTCTTCACAGCTGCTATCTGTTAAGATGCATCTACTGACGTAAGTGTCTTTAAATGGGACTAATCACTAATATTTGTTCAAAGACTGTGTCATGTTCTTTTATTCTGTACACCACTAGTACCCTTAATATGCCACTGACAGGCTTTGCATTGGACCTGTGAGTGAGTTTTATTGTATGAATGGAAAGAACCGGCATCAGCGATATCTGCTAAGCTGCCATTGCGGCCATGTCGCTGAGGTAACTACGAATTGTAATAAGTACTTCGAGCATGTTTGTTATTATAAGTCCTCGAAGTTTGATTGCTCAGTGCTAATAAAATTGGCATGGTTAAGATATTTCAAACTTATACGGTCGCGAAAATAAGAAACCAAGTCAGTTATTCTCAACGAGTGATATCTGGCGTCTTACAGGAATTCCATCTGTAGACCTTTTCGTCAGTTCAACTCACTCACTGAGAAAAGATAGTTAAACTAGCCACCACTCGTGGTAGGGTCGTTAAAATAGATCATTATCATGCTGTATATATAATTTTATTTCAGAAGATGTTGTTCCTTTTTCATATACTCAATAACACAGATGTGCTGTGTCGAACAACTAATCTACAATTTTTTAAATTATTGAAAACCTTATGTATGAATGAATGGCATTCATCCAAAACGGGTAAAATCAAATGAAAATGTGTAAAACTGCAAGAAATCAAAACTGTTGAAGTCTGACAAAGACATTCATTCCACAGTAAAACATAGATTAAATTCTTGTAGCTGTAAAATCAGTTTATATGAGGCTTTTAGTTTGAGAAAAGTAGCCATTTGGGAAAGTTGTAATTATTATGTAATTATCGTAGGTTTTGTAAAAACTGCAGCTGAGCTGTTTCTGTGTTTACTGCATTACTATCAGCAACCTATTCTACAAATTGTATTGCACTTTAATATGTTAATAACCTGATTTCCAGAATTTCATTCTGGAGAGTTGACGAAGTCAACGAATGTGAAAGTGAAATATAGGTTGTGGCAATAGCCTGATCTGTAGCATAGTTTGACGTCTATTTTAGCTTTATTTTGTTTACTTGTGTCTGGAGTCATGCAGTAGGAGGAATGTGTACTAAAAACCGCCGTAATCCCTTCCTGGTATTTCCTATTGTTTTTATCAGGCCTGAGATTGTGTTTTGCGTAGAATTTGTAGATACTCCGCGTTTTACACATTTAAGTGCAGTATAATATATTAAATTCATTTGGAATATATTGTTAACGCTCCAATTATTGATTTTTGTAGGAGCTTATATTCCGTAAATTTCGAAAACTTGTTATGTACCAAGTGGATGGTTAATCCATACTTCGGCAGTCGTGCATCTTCATGTGCCTTGAAACGGGAGGAAGTCTCTTGCCATGTAACATGTCATATCTGCAAATGAGCTGTATTTATTTAATCTCTTAACAATAGCTTCTACTTAAAAACTTATTTAACTTCTAACTGGTTTTTGGCTATAGACTTACTTAATTTGCTGTCACTTACTGGTAGCTGTTGTGTAGTAGAGCAGTAATGTAACAAACTGACTATTAAATACAGAATTGACAAGAATTTCTTAACTACAACGCTTTGGTCTTTGGGTGTGACGTCACGTGTGCTGCACTGCTGTTGAAATAGCTCATTAATATTTTAGAAATTTTAGACTTCATTTACTTATTTTAAAGTTTATTTGTTTTAATATTTGCCGTAAAAGTAACTTATTAGTGGATTTTCATTAATCTCAGTCTTTCTTCCTGTGTTATTGACTCGAGTGGTCTATTATTTGTGAGTCTGCTTTCGCCGTTCGTCTAAGCCTTGCACCTCAGTAGTGTGTTTACATTTTGCGGCGTGCACTGCAGCTGTAGCGGTTATAAGCTAAGTACTGACAAACTTATTTGTGCTCTGTATACAGTTATTGAATTTAATAGATTTCAGCGGTGTTGCGTGCCGTTTGTGGTGAAATAACGACTTAATAAACTTTTGTGATCGTTCGCTCGCTGTGTTTTATAGTTTTCAGTGTGTTGAAGTCGTTTAGTAAATTTCGTGCTTTAGTTTTCAACTGACGTTTATTAGTCTTTCTAGTGAAATATATCAGTAAAATTTTCACTTAGTGTTTTAACTTCACTTAGTGTTACAGTGGTCGTTTTAATTTTTTGGTTTTAGCTAATAATATTGTGAAGTTTTGCTGGTATTGGTATCGGCTGTGTTGTAGTAGTATTAATACAAGTAGCTGCTTTCTTAGTAGGCAGAGAATTTCGAGACCATTATTGTTAGTTCTTAAATAGTTCTACTGGTGTAACTGAACTTTGGTAACGTAGACGTATAGTTTTTTTCAGTAACTGTAAAATTTTACCATGAGTGAAAAGTGTGGGCTCTGTCGTAGGTTTGTGAGTAGTGGATTACGGTGTGGGATTTGTTCAAAGTATTTTCATTGCGGGGAATGCAGTGGGGAAGCCAGTGGTCATTTTAGGGAGATCCTCTCCTGGGAATGTAGAATCTGTAGTAGAAACAAGTTAACAGAGGAGCAGGAGCGTAAGATCTGTGCCCTTCAGGTGCAGTTACAATGCGCAAAGGAGGAACTAGATAGGTTGAGGAGGGTGAAGGGTGGTGGGGATTGGGAACTGGCAGTTGGCAAGAAGGTAGCTAGGAAGAGGAGGTATTCAGACAGTTTTACTTTGCATACATGCAATAGACACGACCAACTGTCAGAGTTGAGTGGAGAGGAGCCTCGTGTAGCCGTAGATGAAGGTAACTTGCAGCAGTCCTCAGCAATTAGCAGACCTAGGTTAGTTGCAAAGTCTAGCAGAAAGAAGGTTCTGCTGCTAGGTAGTTCCCACGGTAGAGGTGTGGGCCAGCAGTTGCAGGAAGTGTTGGGGAGTGAGTACCAGGTCACCAGCATTGTGAAGCCTAGTGCAGGGTTGGCTCAGGTGACTGAGAGCATAGGGGAGTTATGTAAGAATTTTACGAAAGAGGATCAGGTAGTGATAGTGGGTGGAGCAGGGAAGTCTCAATAGGGACGGGGAATATGATGTCAGTGGTGACTTGGTTAAGATAGCTACTCAAACTGGTGGCACTAATGTGCATTTCGTGCAACTGTTTCAACGTCATGATCGGCCTCACCTTAATGCGGCTGTTAGGCGCGTTAATGTGGGGCTGGGGAGGGCACTGATGGCGGAGGGCATGGATCACATCTCACTGGTGCCAGTTGGGTCTATCAGTAGATGGGGTTTCACTAGGCATGGCCTGCACCTCAATAGGTATGGGAAGAGGAGGCTGGCTAAGCTCATAGGTGAGTGTGTAGTGGGTGGTGGTGGTGGTGGTGGTGGTGGTGGTGGTGGTAGTAGTGGTGTTGGTATCACTCATGGAAAAATTCCTGTAGTAGTTGGTGTTAGAGCTGAACCTTTTTTAGACTGAAGTCAGCTGATAGGTATACCTGCTTAAAGGGAGTGCCTCTAACTAAGGGCTCACCTCCAGAGGATGTAATGTTTCCAAGTACAGAAGGAATTAGCATATTTCATCAAAATATGAGGTATTAGAGATAAAGTTAGTGAATTGCTAATAGATGTTAACTCTGAAATTATGGGTATATCAGAGCACCACTTAAATAATTTGATAATTCAGAGGCTTCCTTTACCAGGCTCCAGATTAGCTGGCTGTTTCTCAAGCAGTTCCTTGAGGGGTGGGGGAGTGGCTCTGTACGTAAAAAACAGTATTTCATTTGAGTCCATAGACGTATCACGACACTGCACTGAACAGATATTTGAAAGTTGTGCAGCATTAGTTGAATTTAGTGAAACTAAACTTCTAATTGCTGTTGTTTATAGGTCCCCTAACTCCAACTTCAGAGCATTTTTGATTAAGCTAGAGGGGTTTTGATTCACTTTGTAGGAAGTACCAGAAAATAGTTACATGTTGTGACTTCAATATTAATTTAGTACATGATTGTGCAAGAAAAAGGATGTTGGTAGATCTCCTAAATTCATATGATCTGGTGCAAACTGTGTTTTTTCCAACTAGGGTGCGGGGGATCAGTAGCACAGTTACAGACAATATTTTTATTCATTCTTCATTACTAGATGGGCATTCTGTTAGTAAAAGGGTGAATGGCCTTTCAGACCATGATGCACAAATTTTAACACTAGAAGGTTTTTGTACTCAAACCAATGTCGTATTTAATTACAAACTACGTAGGAAAGTTAATCCAACAGCAATATAGTTTTTCAAAACTTGTCAAGGAACAAGAGTGGCAAGATGTTTATAGTGCTGATAATACAGATAAGTACAATGCTTTCCATAACACATTTCTCATGCTCTTTGAGAGTTGGTTTCCATTAGAACATTCTAAATTGGGTACTAGCAGCAGTGGACAGCCCGGTTGGCTGACTGGTGGGATAAGAACAAAGTGGGAATTATATCAAAACGTTAGTAGTAGTCACAATCAAGCTACAGTAGCCTATTACAAACAGTATTGTGAGGTGCTTAAAAATGTTATTAGCAAGGCAAAAAGTATGTGGTATGCAAATAGAATAGCTAATTCACAGGATAAAATTAAAGCCATATGGTCAGTTGTGAAGGAAGTGTCTGGTCAGCAGCACAAGGTTGATGATATAAAGTCAGTTTGCAGTAATAATATTTCTGTTACTGATAAATCAAATATATGTACAGTATTTAACAACCATTTTATGAGCATTGCTGGTGAATTAAATAAAAATTTAGTTTCTACAGGAAATCATATAAATTTCTTAGCAAATGCCTTTCCGAGATTGACGTCTGAAATACTCCTCTGTGATACAGACAAGAGGGAGATTGAGTCAATAATTAAGTTACTGAAGACTAAGGACTCTCATGGTTATGATGGAGTGTCTAGTAGAATATTAAAGTACTGTGCTGCACATGTTAGCCCTGTATTTAGCCATATTTGTAATTTTTCCTTTAGGAATGGTCAGCTTCCCGAGTGATTAAAGTACTCAGTAGTAAAGTCGCTTTTTATAAAAAGAGAGAAAGGGATAATGTAGATAATTTTAGACCTATTTCTATGCCATCAGTGTTTGCAAAAGTTATCGAAAAGGCTGTGTATGTAAGGTTAATTGATCATTTTATATCACACGATTTGCTATCAAATGTACAGTTCGGCTTTAGAAGTCGTTTGACAACTGAAAATGCTATATTCTCTTTTCTCTATGAGGTACTGGATGGACTAAACAAAAAGTTTCGAACGCTTGGCGTATTTTCTGATTTAACAAAGGCATTTGACTGTGTTGATCTCACAATATTGCTCCAGAAGTTGGACCATTACGGAATAAGGGGAGTTGCTTACAATTGGTTCACCTCTTACATTAACAACATGCAGCAAAAGGTAATTATTCACGATGTTGGTAACGGCTGTGATGTGGGATCTGAGTGGGGTACTGTCAAGTGGGGGATGCCCCAGGGATCAGTGTTGGGGCTGCTCCTGTTCCTTATTTATATAAATGATATGCCCTCTAGTATTATGGGTAACTCTAAAATATTTCTGTTTGCTGATGACACTAGCTTGGTAGTAAAGGATGTTGTGTGTAACATTGACTCGGTTTCAAGTAGTGCAGTACACGACCTCAGTTCATGGCTTGTAGAAAATAAACTAACGTTAAATCACAGTAAGACTCAGTTTTTACAGTTTCTAACACACAATTTAACAAAACCTGACGTTTTAATCTCACAGAACGGGCATATGATTAGTGAAACTGAACAGTTCAAATTCCTAGGTGTTCAGATAGATAGTAAGCCCACATTCAGGATCCTGTTCAGAGACTTAATACTGCCATTTTCACTATTCGAACGGTATCGAAAGTGAGTGATACTTGGACACGTAAATTAGTCTACTTTTCTTATTTTCATTCACTTATGTCGTATGGTATTATGTTTTGGGGTAACTCTTCCCATTATAGAAGGATATTTTTGGCTCAGAAACGGGCGGTTCGGGCATTAAGTGGTGTGAGTTCACGAACCTCTTGTCGACCCCTGTTCACGAGTCTGGGTATTTTGACATTGGCCTCTCAATATATATATTCCTTATTGTCGTTTCTTGTTACCAATATTAGTTTATTTCCAACAATAAGCAGCTTTCACTCGGTTAATACTCGGCAGAAATCAAACCTCCATTTGGATCGGACTTCCTTAACCCTTGTGCAAAAAGGTGTGCAGTATACTGCTGCATCCATTTTCAATAAGCTGCCACTCGAATTCAAAAATCTTAGCAGTAATCCACGCGCTTTCAAATCGAAACTGAAGAGTTTCCTCATGGGTCACTCCTATTCTGTCGAGGAGTTCCTTGAAAAGTTAAGCTGACTCTCATTGTATTGCTGATAGCGTTTGCTTAAACTTATGGACTGATTTTCTTTCAGGTTCATGAACATTTATTTTTATCTGTTATTACTTTTATGTTGTAAGTTCATGTACTGACACGTTCCATGACCTTGGAGATTTGCTCCTCAATTTGGTCCTACGGAACTTGACATGTAAATAAAAAAATAAGTAAATAAACTTCAGCAGAATATTTGTTCGGACGTACATAACCACTTGGGCTTTGGAACAATTTTTTGCATTTGGGAAAACCTTACTTTTTTCGAGTAACTTTTGTAATTTCAGAAAAAGACTGCAGCACACAAAATGTAAGTATCATCCTTTAAAAATAGAATAGAGAAATGTATTTAAGTTCTGTTACAGGGTTGTAAAAAGTCTGAAAAGTGTTCCATGATGCAATTCTCTTCCCTACATACATATCTCCAACAGAAACGCCGAAATGTAACAAAAGTAGAAAATTTAAACTCAGTGTTAAATTATTCATTATGTATTTATATTTATTTGTCCCTGCAAATGAAGTGTTTTCCTCCGTAAATTAAGTTTTATCGCTCTCAAGCACTTTGTATGGTCAGGTTTTTCTTAGTTAAATAATTACTATTCCTTCCGCGATCGAAACACGAGCATCGTTACGCCACTGACTATACAAATCATAATGTTCCCCCATCATAACTCAAGGTTAAAGTGTGGATGGCCCCTTCTGTAGTTTTACGTGTTTTATAGGCAACAGTATCGTCAATGTCAACATTTAATACTTCATAAAAAACAGCAGATGATTTATTTTGACTTGGCCTTCGTTCTGGTGGCTGACATTAATGAAGCCGTTCACTCTGTCCCTCTTGCGAAAGGTGGAGCGTTGTCCTATGGTCAGCAGGTCAGCATTATGAAACAGTTAGAACTGGCGAGAATTTCCTCAAAAACACTTATATACAGGTGATTATAATTCACGTAAATCCATTTCAGTTTTATCTATTTTCATGTCAGTATCAGTATTAATGCCGGTATTATATTATTGGCTGATAGTTTCTCAGTAGTGCTAGAGCATAGGGTTAACCTTAAAGCAACAATAATAGCACATCAAGTGTAATAATCGAGGTATTGTACTATAGTTTAGAAGATGAGGTTGTACGATAATACAAACAGCAGTTTAGCCTAATGTGGTACACGTTAAAAAGACGTAAGATTGATTTTTGGACAGTGACGTCCTGTGCAGTCCCAGTTTTCCACAAGAAAAATTACAGAATTTTTAAGATATGATTTTAAAATAAGTGAATTGTCTGTTGACATATGGGGAATACCTTTAAAAAATTGTCCGATCTTAAACATTAGTAAAACAGTTTTATCTGATGAATTACTATCGTAAATGATACGTTTAGCCTCCATAAAGTTTCTTGCATGCCTCAGTTAATATTTGTTGCTTACAAGGGAAGCTCCCCACCGCTCCCCCCTCAGGTTTAGTGGTAGGTTGGTCCAGCGGAGAGCCCGTCAAAAACTGAACATAGAAAAACATGAAAACAGGAAGGAGGTGTACTGAAGTGTGAAAAAGGAAGCAAAATAGAAACAGTGAACGGTCCAAGCTCAAGATGTGCAAGATGGAGCGGACTGCAACAATTGCGGCGTCGTGGTTATGTGACCACGGTGTTGGACTGCGAAGTAGGGGATCCATATTCAAATCTCCCCCGTGCCCTTTTTTGTCATAAAATTATGAACTCTCTGTCTGTTCCTTGACGTGTCTATTCTCCTTTTGTAATCTCGGCAACTATCATATTATACATCGGTTACAGAATATGAATAATGTGATAAGAATATATTACCGTCGCAAGTAAATGTGATGAATAGTGAGAGCAGGTGAGATGCTGCATAGGCCTCTCACACAAATGAAAACAAACAAACTGGTATGAATTTCATTACAACGAAGGAATTCATGAGTCAAAACTTCAAAACGAAACTGGAGGAGTCATAGAACACGTGGTCCTTGTGTAGAACAAATAGGACATACCTACTATAGCGTCCCCAGTGCCAAATTTTTATCATGTAGCCGTAAAATAATACTTTCTCTGTGTAGGTTTAGATTGCAAAGAAATAATTTATGACAGAATGATCTAAAGAGACGACAAGATACGCTCTTTTGTTAATTTTTTAGTCGACTTCACTTCTTCTTTTGTCTTGAATGTGTCTAGAGGGACATCTTGCGTGTGCTGACAAATGTAAGCATATTTGTATGAGTTAAGCATATAATATACCGATTTGATATTATTGTGCACTTTTAATTTGTAAGAGGTGATCCCGATTCCATGTCCGCCTTCCTTGAATTAACCTGCATTCAAGTAATTTACAGTTCAACAATCGCAGCGGCCGATGCAGCCAACGACGCCATTACGTGGCGATATTAACTTATGAAAAATTAGCGGAAGCGGAAAACTCGCCCGCTATTAGCATAATAATAATTTTTCTCCACAGCCGCACGAAGTTGCAGAAATACTTAGCTTTAAGATTCTTATTTTCAGTACCATAGCCGAGACCCAGAGCCAGGACTCTGACTACAATACAATGGTTAACGGAGGTAAGAAAAATACTCTCGCGCGTGTGTGGGCCGCAATTGTAAGTAATAACTAAAGATCTTTTGCTTTAAAGTGAAGTGACTAGCCGAGGAAACTAATATGAAAAGTTTATTACATTGTTCAACTTAAATATCATTTTCATTAAGGCCCACCACGTAAGTCGGCAACAATCAAAAAATAATAACAATAATAATATATATATTAAATTACGACGGCCGACGGACGCGAGATTGGCGCCCAACGTGGGGCCCGATTAATATGATTCTATTGTACTGAATGTAATTATGTATGTGTCTAATTGTTGTAAAATATTAATGCTTGTATGAATTCTTTTACATTTGCAACAACAAAACCACACCCTGAGGAGATCTGGAGAGGAAAAAGTGTAGAAAAGAAAAAGGATTGCGAGAAAGAAAAATAAGTAAGGTAAGGCCTATTGTGCAAGCATCCTGTGTAGCTCTGTGCGGAATATCGAACCCATGTGCACATGAGATACCTTCGGTGTTTTGTGTATTTATGTGTTTATTTTTGGAGGGGATAATTATTCGTTTTGTTTATTTATATGTTTATTTTTGGAGGGGATAATTATTCGTGTGTGTATCAGTGTTAAAGATTTGTCAGTGGCTTAAAGTGAATTTAGTATGGGTAAGATAGGACAACCTAAAGCATCCGTACCAGAAGAACAAAATTCGGTTAATATGGAAAGTGAGGATAATTTGCAAAACGTAAACGAATCCCAAGCCACCGCCTCGGATAACATAATTTCCGGGGTGGGGGGCGAGGATCTGTGGACGGTGAATGACGCTCCACAGCAGAATGGGAATGGAGTAACAACTCCACTGCCTGGGCAGGGGGGCCAATCGAGTGCTAGATTAAGCGGGGCACCAGTATGCTCACAGATTGCAGACCCATTTGCAGAATTTCTGCGCAGGTCAGAAGAAAGCGATAGGGAAAGAGATCAGAAACTGGCTCAGATGCTCTATGAGCAAGAGCAACAAAGAGAACAGAAAGAAAGGGAAAAAGAAAGAATGTCAGAACAGAGGGAAAAACAGAGACGAAAAACTGGCTCAGATGCTACGTGAGCAAGAACAGCGCAATGAAGCAAAACTAGATAGGATCCAAAGCGAACTAGCCGAGATGCGGGACGCGTGCAAAGAAATACCCGATCTTGTGCAAAGCTTAGCCGGCGAAATGCAAAAATTACAGATATCGCAGGCTAGGCTTGAAGATAATGTCCAGACTTTAACCAACCGCGTAGATAATGTGGAGATAGATGCACGGAAAAGTATTGACGCATATTAGGAAGTGCAAGCTCAAAAAGTAGAAAAAGAATTAAATGAATGGCTAGAAGTAAAGGATCGCGAGATATCTGCAAAGATTGAAAGCGACGAAAAACAGCTGTAGAACAAGCGACTGCGGCCGCGAGTGTAAATATTGACGCTAGCGCTGCTGCACTACATGCCGAATTAGCACAGATCAAGTCCCGTGTGACAGCGGAGTTGCTAAATTGGCAACAGGAGGTCGCGCGAAGACTGTCTGCGTTGGAAAGCAATGTAAACAGTGGCGGACAGATCATGAATCCGACTCCGCGTACTGATTACTGTAATAACGCTGACGGTATGCAGGGTGCGAGTGCGCAACCTCAACCTAATGCGAATTATGAGCACGAACAACATGCGATATCGTGCAGCGCACATCACGAAGTAATGAATGTCAAAGAATGTGGCAGTCAGATGTGCAAAAAAGAGGACAATGTAATAAAACACAGGACATTCCAACCCTTCAATAGCGAAAAACGAAATGTCCACCCTGTTGTATTTATTAAGAGCTTTAGGAATGTGTTTCCCAGGACATGGACGGAAAGACAAAAAATACAGTTCGTGGTCTCCTTTATTCAAGGTGACGCGGCACTGTGGGCCACCGACGTGTCAGAAAAATGTCTAACGATGCAACAGTTTGAAGGTGCATTCTTGCAAAAATTCTGGTCCGATAGCGTCCAAGATAGACTACGAAAGGAGTTGTACAGTCCAGAAATGTACAATCCTAAGATGGGAACGTTACGCAAATATTTCGAAAAGTATATAAATAAAACCAGGTACTGGGACGAGCCAATGTCCGATCGTGACATAATCAGATTAATAAAAATGAAGTTGCCCAGTGAAATTAAAAGACATTTCATCAATGTGCCGGAATACGATGTAGAACAATTCATGGAAATAGTGGATTCTGTTGACTTATTGATCGGAGATATGAAAACCGAAAACAAGTGGAACCATGCAAGCTGTAATCAACAAAAAGCCGATTACAATAGCAGCCACAGTAATGGTGGTAACTTAGTACCAAATGGTAACGGGAATAGGGAAGAGCACCGGCAACAGAATCGAGGCACAAACAATGGCAATGGTTATAACGGCAACGGTTGTAATCGTCAAAATCGAAAGAGACATCATGATGGACGCATGAGTAATGGATATAATGGTAACGGCAATCCGCAATGGCGGAACAACCGAAACCAGTGGCGTGGTCGTAACGAACCGACACCACAGTGGCAACAAAACGCAGCGCCACAATGGAACGCCAACCCAGGTCCATCACAGAATTACAACCGACCACCGCAAAACAAGAGCCATACACAATATCAAATTACACCATCGGGGAGGCAGGGTGGCCAACCCAACAGTAACAACAACAACCAGAACCACAATGTGAGGTTAGTGGAAGTGACAGACAACTGTGAACCCAGTAATGCTCATCCATTAAACTAAAGACAGCCACAATACGCTCTCCGTTGTTGACTGCAGGATGGTGTAGTGAGGCCACATTCACGGATGACAGCCATAAACTTTGTATGCTGAGATACAATGAAGGAACAAAAATAGAAAAGGAACTTGTAGACATACCGCAGAAATGTAACCGAACCGACAAAAGTGTTGTGCAGGCTATATTGCAAGCAGATATGTATGGAGCACCAATACACATAATAGTCGATACCGGTGCGTCAACCAATGTCATGAGTGCAAATTTTTGCAAGTACTTGAGTCAAAATAATAGAATACCAGTATTGGCAGTGAAGAATTGTCGTGTTATAGGTGCACAATCTCATATCATAAAGCACCAGGTGCAAGTCGAGTTTACGGTAGGAAATGAAGCAATGAAAAGCTCGTTCCTAGTAGTTAAGGGATTAGGTGTTGCAGGCATCCTGGGGATGGAATTTTTACGCCAGAGGGACGCAAAAATCGACCTCTTGTGCGGGGAAGTAAGTCTTATGAATGAGGATAGACGTGTAATTTTGCCATTGTTGAGGACACGGGAAGTGCACGGTAAATATTGCCGGAGATTTCAAACGAGATTCGAAGGAATACAGGTAATGAATTTATATTCTGACTTAAGTACAAGACAAGCATGTTATAAAGAATTTATTACTGAAGACAGAGAGGAAAAAAGGAAACTGATAGCCATGAAAGTTAGGGAGTCAGAACATTTGACTGAAGCACAACAAAACGAATTGACTCAGCTACTTACAGATTACGAGAATGTGTTTTCGGAAAAACCTGGTGTTATCGAGGGCTACACCTATAACATCGAAGTGGTACCTCACGTTACTTTCTGTCACGCAAACTACACCATCCCGTGGTCAAAGAAGGAGGCAATTACGAAGGAAACAAGAAAAATACTTACAAAGACTTAAAGAAGTTCGCTCAGTAGAGTAACTTTTACATTTGTGTGTAGTTGGTTAAGTTTATAGTGTATTTGCTTTTTGTGTGTAAATGTTAAGATTTTAGTGTAACATTTAAAGACAATGAGGCACACAAGATTAGTGCGATTCAATTTTGTAGATGTTAAGGAATAATACTATTTTTAAACAATTGCATTTTGAAGAAAAAAAATTAACGTAGGTTTAAGAATATGTTAAAAATTTCATGTTGAAAAATGCTTTAAAAAATATTTAAAAAAATCACCAGCATGTAATGATGAAAGAATTTTTCATTAGTGTGTCATGAATATTTTTGAACTGTAGTAGTAATGCAACTTATGAAATTCAATATTATAGTGTATATGTTGTTCCATGTATTTATGTCTATACCGATCTTGAAATATGCTCAATCATAATTTACTAAAGAACATGAGTGCAGGGTGTACATCACCCAAGGTACCTCATGTGTTGTGGACAAGGTACAAAGCAAATCAATAAACGCGACTACCGCTAAGCACTGTTAAAATATATTGCCATCTGCTAAGGCAGAGATTTGCACGAATTTGTAGTGTAAACAAAAGTCACAAATCTAACATTAATCTAGGAACTTGCACGCTAGGCCTAGATTATAAAATGTGTAGAGTATTGCGAGAGGCAAAGCTTTGTAAAGTCGAGCCTGGCTCTGGAGGGCAAGTACGCAATGAGTGGGCAGACATGACATGGGGACTTACCTCAGATGAGACGGAAATACAATTGTATAGTCAAAAAATCTGAAGGCAAGTACGACTCTAAGTGGAAAATGAAAAGAGTTAATTAGTGCGAGAGACTGGTAAAATCCAGCACGAGCCAAAATCCAGTTCAGACTGAATGAAATACATTAGTGTTTGTGAACTAATCGAAACAGTTACTTTAAACAGTGTGAAAAACTGTGAAGGTGGAACTGTGATACGGACAGTGAAGTGCTAGTATTGAACGTTCAACAGCGGTAAAGACGCCAAACGCCAATATTACGCACGAAAAACTGTGAATTTGCTTATAAATGTGAACTGTTAACGTGAAGTGAACCCACAGTAAATATTTTTGGGACAGGCTGTAATTTCAGTGAGTACAACAATGCGAGATTGGAATGCGATGCGTGGACAGTTGCAAAACAGCGACCGCAGAAACGGCGAATGTTTGTGCTAAGCTCGTATTGGGACACTCACCAGTGCCTGCGAGTGCGGCGAAAACATAAATAATTTTATCAAGACAAAAACTGACGTGTAATGGAAACAGTGGCGCATCAAAACTTCATTCACGGGAGAAGGTCCATGTCATGTATTCTGCAAGACAATGCTAGCTTGACACTCGGAAACTGGCGAAAACTTAACAACAACTGCCGCACTAATAAATGCTTCTTTCCCACTAGCGTAACCATCTGCAGCGGGAAACAAATATTACGTTGGTTGTGTGTATGTTTCATGTACTACGTCGGAGATACGTAGCAGAGCTGACTCCTGCCAACAAGCGCGGGAGGCGGATATCATCCCACTCCGCCACGCCTGGCCGAGACAGAAGCGCATCGCCAACCGTGCAGCCGATCAGCTGATTCTGATGTTCCGCGACGGCGAGAGACACGCTGGCGTCGAGCGGGCGTTGACCTCTCCGCAGCCGCCGCGAACGCCGAGCACCGAACACACCAACCGACGCCGTCGCGAGCCAAACGTCGCGGCGTAGATCATCAACGACACCGCAATCAATTGTTATAATGACCTCATTTTTTACATAGTGCAACAAAAATATTTGTATGCACATCCTGTACTCCAATGACATCCCAGAAACATTTAAGTGAAAGTGACCCAAGTAGTTAGTCTGTCGCTCCGCCGAGGTTTTCCCCAGGTTTCCCTACGGCCGCGCCAAATGGGGAGCGAACAGTTGACACCCCTGGGACATCAAGTTTATGGACTAACTCGTGATTGTATACCTTTGAACACTCCAAAAGTTGCAACCGTAAGAAGAAGCAGCCAAAATAAAACTAGTTGTATTCTATGTCCTTTTGTACATGACTGTATACGTAACCAATTGTATATTATGCTTTGTGTTTCTTTGCAACCTTCAGTATATTATACATACAACATGAACAATGTTGTTTGGAGAAAGTGAAACGCTAAGACCAAGACATGTAATCGCAAAGAAATTTATTCAACCGATTACGAACATTATACTACACAAATGATTAGCATTACAGACCTATACATGCGTTGCGATTGTGGAAATTCAGTACGGAATAGCACCACCATGTGCTGCAACCAGAACCGCTACACGTCGAAGGATGGAATCTACGAGCGCCCGAATATGCTGCTCGGGAATACTCTGCCACACGGTTTGTAGGTCCATCCACAAAGCGTCAACTGCGGCTGCAAGGACCTGAATGAACAAGTTTCCGACCGACCATATCCCAGACATGTTCACTGTGCGACTTAAGAGGCGAACGGGCAGGTCAGGGGAGAAGTGGTACCCGTCTTTATTCGAAGAATGCTTGCAAATACCTCGCCACATTCGGCAGGGCGTTTTCCTACTGAAATGCGTATGGAAGATATGCAGGAGAAGCAGTGTCTCGGGCTATAAATCCTCCCTGGTATAGAGGTAGATGTTCACATTGTCCTAGTAGAAGGAGAGATCGCGTGTTATAGTTCATGGCGGTCCAAATCATAACACTTGGCATTTGTCCGCTATACCGCATAACAATGCATTCTGCCCTACTGCGTCCACCACGGATACGTCGAACGCATATGCTGCCATCAATGTATGAAAAGCTGAAGCGGAACTCGTAATAAAATACTAAAATTTGCCACACAGCACCCCAGTGGCGGCGGGCACCTGACATTCTAGTCTGCAGCGTTGACGGGTTCTGGTCAGTGGAAGCTGGCGCAGCGGCATGCGTGTCACCAGTCCAGACCACAGAAGACAGCGTCGAACTGCCGATGCAGACGTGGCCACACCCGTGGCAGTGATCCAACATCGCGCCAGCAATGTGGACGAAGCGGTTTTGTCTATTACGGCCAAGCGGACAACATGGCGGTCATCTCGCGCTGTGATCGTATTGTGTCGCTCAGTACGCTGTCGGCGCTGTGTGCGGCCCTATTCTCAACTGGTTGGACATATTCCTCACTGTTGAAGAAGCATGCACTGTACGAGCCGCAGTGTCACGGAACGACAGATCCATCTCCTGGAGACCAATCATTCTGCCCTGTTCGGACGCACATTCATGCGGATATTCCACCATGCGATGTCGGCGAGGCAGAGTGGGACTTCATTACACGTTTCCACTTCGTATGTCGACTTCTCACCGAGAAAGAGTTGGGGTTATACTGAGCTGTCGGATCACAGAAAAGAGGACGCTGTTCGGCGTACGTGCACGTCGCCTCTCTACCATTTAAATCACGTATTATGGTCCCACCGTTCTACACGTCCTCTTATCGTGGTGTCTTGCAGACCATTACTTCTGTGTGTATGACTCTTTACAAACAGTAGTGCATATTTTAATATCTGAGTTTTCGTTACCTACAGTGTTTCACAAATCCATCTTTGAACTTGTAATTTAACACCGTAATTTAAGATTTTTGGTGTATGACATTGGCGATGAGCGCTCGATTTGATGATTCCAGTCTAACGTCATGTCCATAGGTTCTGTGTGTGTTGTGGTATCTTTGTTTCTAAGTTTTGTTTTTTTAAGCACTGCTTTTTCTTCTGTGAACTAGCCAGTTGTTTTCCGATGACCGCCCAATACGCCATAAGTTGTATCGAAATAAACAAATATTCATAGAGCATAAACCAGTTAGTGTTTCAAGCTTAAAAAATTGCATGACGCTTAAGTTACCCAAAGTAGCCCGTATAATAGGCAAATGTCTTTTCAATAACAGGGACCGTAGGAAAGCCTTTCGTTCCTCTACCTTAAAACATTAATACAATTTGTCATGGAAACTGCGCTGTCATTGACACAGAATGGGTTTGTTTATTAAAATGCCATCGATTTTCTGTGAAATGCTTTCGAATAAAGTTTTTATCCACACATGTGCCATTCTTAGAGCCAGATATACCTCTGCCTCTGGCAGTTTTAGATTATACAAATAACTGAGCCGTGCGCGGCTCGCGGAGATGCCCTTTATTGCTCGTCATCTTGTTTTTGTGGTTCTGTCGCCTCGTTTGTCTGTTAATCCGATTTACTGGCGTCACTAGGTGGCTGATTTTCTTGCCCGTGAGTAGCAGCAGCAGCACTTGTCGATAAATGCACTGTAGTACCATCTCTGGAGCGACCGCTATTATTTCCGGGGCGTCGTGTGTCTGGGGTTCAGTCGGGATGGAGCTCCAGCGAGAGCCGGACGACTGGGTCGGTTCCTTCCTTGTGCAGAGGTGTTGGGTGGCCAATGGGCCGGTGTTCGCTCTGCATGGTTGGGTCCCTGCCAGTGTTTCCGGGTCGTCGTGTGTCAGAGTTGCGAACGGACATCAAGGGAGTCGTGGACGGAGCGCCAGTGAGGCGCGGACAGCCAGTACTTGCTGACCGCTGGCCACACACATGAACTATCCGACGGAAGGAGATTGGAGCGGGAACGACCGTCGATTGGTCGTTCGGTTGGTAGTCTCATTGGGCGACGTGTATTTGGTCTTTTGGCTGTTTCTGGGCCTCGTCCGTTGGTTATCTTGCCAGACATGGGTCGGTTCCTTCCTCGTGCAGAGATGTCGTCGCCGATGGGCAAGAGTTACCTCTGCATGGGAGGGTCCGAGCCAGTGTGCCTGGGTCGCCGTGTCTCAGAGTTCCGAACGGACATCGAGTTGAGTCGGGTTAGAATTGCTGTGAGTTCCGGTCGGCCAAGACTCGCCCGTCCGTTGCTAACACTCATAACTTGAATGGGGACGACCTTGGTTGGTCGTTCGGTCGGTCGTCTCACCGGGTGACGTGTATTTGATCGCTGACGGCTTATGGAAACTCTGTGTGTGTATGACTAGTCATTTCTCCTTGTTCTTCCACGGTGACTGGTTTTAGCATTGTCGGAGTTCTTGGAGCAAGTGTTTACGTGGAACTGTGTGTAGCTTCTGTGGTTTCCACTGAGCAGATGAATGCTGTCTGCGTACTGGAGTAGCCAGTCGGTCGGTTGCAGGAACTGATTAGATTGTTGGTTGGTTCGTCAGCCGTCCCGGGGTCGTGCTGCCACCCGATTATTAGTGTTACGCTTGGCTGCCTGTCTCACCTAAACTGTTATTAGAGTTTCCTCCCTAGGCCGACCCTTGGAACACATCTGAGCGCCACTGTTCTGCTGTTTGTGACTGTGATTTTCTTTCGTCACAAGTACTGCGCCAGGCCTTCAGCCGTGTATTAATTTGTCTGTTCTATGAAACTGCTTGGCAGATTAAAACTGTTTGCCGAGCCGAGACTCGAACTCGGGACCATTGCCTTTCGCGGGTAAGTGTTCGCACGAGAGCTTCTGTGAAGTTTGGAAAGTAGGAGACGAGGTACTGGCGGAAGTAAAGCTGTGAGGACGGGGTTGGAGTCGTGCTTGGGTAGCTCAGGTGGTAGAACACTTGCCCGCGAAAGGCAAAGGTCCCGAGTTAGAGTCTCGGTCTGGCACACAGTTTTAATCTGCCAGGAACTTTCATATCAGCGCACACTCCTCTGCAGAGTGAAAATCTCATTCTGTTGTCTGTTCTATGTTCAGTACATGGCCTTCAGCCGAACCTTATGTGAAGTATTTTAAGATCAAGCCTTCAGCCGTGTTTTATTTAAAATCCTTGTTTGCTCTCTATTTAGGCCTTCAGCCTCGTTTGTTTTAAAATATGTGCCTTTCAGCCCGTAATGTGTAAATTCCTGTCTATAAGGTTTCTCTTTAATTGCCTTGAAATCTTAAAATGGCCTTCAGCCGTAATGTGTAATTGCTTATCTTAAGGAACTTTAATTAGCCGGCCAGTGTGGCCGAGCGGTTCTAGGCGCTTCAGTCTGGAACCGCGCGACCGCTACGGTCGCAGGTTCGAATCCTGCCTCGGGCATGGATGTGTGTGCTGTCCTTAGGTTTAAGTAGTTCTAAGTTCTAGGGGACTGATGACCTTAGATGTTAAGTCCCATAGTGCTCAGAGCCAAGGAACTTTAATTATTTTGAGTAATTGTTTGGGCCTTCAGCCGACAAGATATTTCAAGTTTTCTTAAGATGGTTTTCTGTTGTACTGTGTAAATGCTTATCCTTAAAGGTTCCCTTTTATTGTGTTGAAATGTTACTGGGCTTTCAGCCGAGGAATTAATTAAAATATGGGTTTTAGTCGAAATTTGTAAATGCTTGCCTTTTAAGAATTTCCTTTGGTGCTCTGATTTTATTTAAGTAAGGCCTTCAGCCGTTTCTCTAAATCCTTGTGTTTTAAAAGGAATTATTTATATTATTGAGAAGTTATTTGGGCCCTCAGCCGTGAACTGATCTTCGTTGTTTTGAAGAGAAAACCGTGCAGTGTGTTTTCGTGTTCTTGTGTAAGTAACAGTAACTGATCTTGTCCCCTTTCCACAACCTGATCCGCTCTGTCCTGCGAAACCCAGATTTCAATAACCTCACTATTTTTGATAGTTTCCTTCTGTCCTAGCAATCAAAAGTCTTCTACTAACTATTAACAGAACATATTTATTTACTTAAATTGTGACCGTTTCCAGTGAACCGCCTTCGAATCAAAATTTTTAGCCATACAAGTTCGTCATTAGAAGTGGAAATGGCAAAACTACCATTCTCAGAAAAATTTTGTTGCAGCCAACATTGATGCAGATTACTCAGAGATTTATATAAGGCTCTAAAGGAGCAGAAACCTTTAATATGATTTAGTAATGTATCATGTGTTGGTCTAAAGAGGCACTACTTTGTGTTTGTTACACATTGTTTGTACATTACGGTGCATATAAGTATCAATGGTGAGGCAATATAAATGTTTTCATAGCAGAGTCACGTACGATTTATTATTATTATTCAGATCTGAGCGACAAACTCTACTCTATAGTTACTTTTGGAGGTCAAAGCATTCCAAAAATTGAAAATAAAAACTTAAAATGTGGTCATACACAGAGGCTACAAACATTTTTAAAATGGTTAGCAAATATTAATGAGTTTCCACTACAAGGTTCAGATCTCTCGCTAGTTCATGAGGTATTAGATTGTTTCATTCACAGAATGAAGATCACGGCTGCATGTCTTGGAGACATCTAAGATCTTCTGTGACACAGTGATGGTGTACTTTTCGTTAAGATTAGAATCCCTGCATCTCACTTTGGTTCCTCATTCCGGAGATCGGCAGTAAGTTGTCGACTACTTCCGCCGAATCGAGCGTCCATCTCCTGATTTATCTGCGCGAACGTCTTGCCCTTGGTCTCGGACAGCAGGAAGTAGGTGTACACAGCGCCGCACACACACAGCACGGAGAAGGCCCAGAAGGACCAGTAGGCGCCCACGCTGTCCGACACCACCTGGAACATCTTCTTCAGGAAGAAGCCGTACAGCGCTATCACCGTCGTGTTGATGGATGTGGCGGCGCCCTTCACAGAGACGTGGTATATCTCGCCTATTATCGGGTAGAGGACTGAACCTGCGCCGAACGTGAAGGAGACCTGCAGCAGAAGTACAGACATTTACAAGTGAGTCCAGTCGTATATCGTTGAATCAGCAACAGTAGAAATGTAGCATAGGCAACGTCGATACTGTTAACATGACGTACTTAGATGGGGTAATAACAGCACCACGTGGTGGAGGTGGTAATAAGCTCTTTTACAGAAATAAACACTTCATAATTATTGTAACAGTGTGTCGACGAACATCGGGAACGACAAGAGAAACCCCATGATGGTAGACTGACTGGTCACTTGCCGTCAACGGCAGAAAAAGACAATGAGGAAACGGACAAGTTGGGATATCAAACAGATACACAAAGTCCAACGAGTAATTCGGAGAGACCGCACCTGATATCAAGAACCAACGTTGTGTTACAATGAGACAATAGCGAAGTGAATACACCTCTGAGGCCTGTCTCGCTGCACGGCCACCAGTTCTAATTGGCTAACAGAATGGTGTGTGACGACGCGGTCCGCTCCGCCAGTGCTCACGTATGTAACAGGTCTACCTAGGAGCGGAGGGAGGCCCAGTTCCTTGCTCTCTGGTGAGCTTTCAAAGTCGCTGGACTGGGATAGCAGATCTATTCACCTGAAACGAGTGCATATGGCTGGAAGCATTGTGTTTGTGAAGGGGAACTGTTAGTGTGAGGAACTGGGAGCATCCTGCATCATGCTGAGTCATGGCAATATGCGTGTCGTTTACTGTTGTTGAGGGCCGCCTGGAGCCCTACATGTCTATGTCCACCGAAACTGCTACAGGGTTTTTTGGGCACAAGTTACATCTTTTAAGTAGTGGGACAAGGAATGGTTACATTTCTAGTTCAGGCTGTACCTCTGCTGCTGGTGCAATCGGTAGATGTGGGTGGAGCTGATTTGTATGATGACACTCTACCCTTGTGTGTGTTGACTGATGTGTTGCGTCACTCTTGGGTGTTGCTGGTTTCTACGTTGAAACGTCCCCTTTGAAAAATTATACAAGACTGAGCTTAGCCTGACACACAATATTTTTAGCGCAATGCAATCTGACTTTCAGAAATCCCTACAAAAGAATGGCCCTGACTAACATTAACCTATGCATTTCACAAATCGCTTACCTCACAAAAATCTTGGTTACTCGAACTACTGCAATACAACGAGCACCACTACTGCCAGCTAAATAAAAGATTCAAACTACGGAAGGCACTAACTACTGATAGGGATAGTTAGCAAATGAAAGATATTAATAGAGAACAAACAATGTATTTACCTTAATAGTCATAATATATATAGCAGTTCATGACAAATTACAAAACTCCGCCATCTCTCTCCCCACATCCACCACTGCTGGCGGCTCACCTCCAACTGCGCAACGCTACGCGCTGTTCACATCCAGCTGCCGCTGCCCAACACTACAATGGCAGACAACAATGCAAACTAGCCACGGACTGCACATAGCACAGCCAGTCATTTTTCATACAGAGCGCTACGTGGCGTTACCAATAAGAAAACCTAAACAGCCAACTTACAACGTGTTTTTTGCTCTGTACGTCTGTGCGTACACTGCTGTTTCTTATGTGTATTGCCTGAGTGCGGTGTCAGTTTCCTGGGGCGTTGTGGCCAGGAGATGGAGTGTTTGCAGGTGTCTCCCAAGAAGAAGCTCTGCTGGGCTACGATTCTGGATGGGGGCAGTCCTGAACGAGCTCAGGAATAGTGTGAGCGCTACTGTTGTTGGTGGTAGGTCCTACTGATTTCAACGTTTACTACTTAAATGTTTACACCACACACTTGACTTTGCCATTTCAAATGGTTCAAATGGCTCTGAGCACTACGGGACTTAACATCTGAGGTCATCAGTCCCCTAGAACTTAGAACTACTCAAACCCAGCTAACCTAAGGACATCACACACATCCATGCCCGAGGCAGGATTCGAACCTGTGACCGTAGCGGTCGCGCGGTTCCAGACTGAAGCGCCTAGAACCGTTTGGCCAAACCGTTTGCCATTTCAGGATCTAAGGTGTTTTATGCAGTTTGATGTCCAGGACTACGTGAAATTCGCTGCCAAGAATTGGGGTCCGTTGTCCGCTATTATAAATTTGAGGAAGCTCCTCAATAGCTAGAATCCGAGTAGTGCATTTATTATGGCTCTTGTGGTGGACACTACGTTTGCCGCATACGGGAATTTAGCGTAGGTACGACTGTTAGCCTCACAGAGTCTAGAAATGGGCCTGCAAAGTACAAACGAATTCGGAGCATGTCAGGGGGCGATAGTCTGTGGTGGTGCTGCCCACTGCCGGCCAGCTGAACCACTGCTTCCTGTTGCGTGTGGCCAGTACGCCTGTCGTCTGGTTAGGGGCTTTCATCAGGACATTCCCCAGTGATTGCGTTTAAATAGTTGTAATACCTGAGGCCACAGAGTGGCCAGGATGGCAAAATGGTGTATATCTGTCTCAGCAACTGTTATGAGGACACTGTTGGTGACTCCTAGACAGTAGATGCGGGACGACATCTGGAGCTTTGATTTTTTTATTTTTCAAAATGTGCGAGGGCCACCTGTGGAGCACACAGCGCGTGACTTGTCATAAGATCATGTCGCAGCGTGTGCTTTCAGTAATTTGTGCAGCCGTCATGGAAAATCCTTCCAATGTGTGTTTCCTTTCTGTGTATATGGTGAAACATATCAGTATTTGTAAATAGCTTTCGGCATAAGCTAATCAGAAGGGACATTAAACAGCCACATAAAAACCATGAATCACTAAGGGGGTTAAAGTATCTTGTGAAAGGGAAATGTATCTTTTGGTAAGAACAAGTAGAAACCCTACAGTCGTTGCGCACTACAAAATACTCAAAATGACTAAGAAAGGTTATTAAAAAATCAAGAAACATGCACATAATGTCAGAAATCAGTAAGTCTGAAAACAGAGTTAAGGCAATATGGAATATAGTGAAGCAAGAGACAGGACAACCAACCACAGATGAGGATAACATTACTATTGTACTGAATGGAAGGGTTATAAATGACAAGTCACAGGTAGCAAATGTATTTAATAATCATTTCATAAGCTTAGGGACCAACGCTTCAAGAGAAATATCACAGAAATATGTCGAAGAAGTAACTCTCATAGCATTCCATCACATGAATGTACCACCAACTCCTACTTCTGAAATTAAGAGGGTCATACATTCTCTCAAAAATAAAAGCTCTTCTGGTTTTGTTGGTGTTTCCAATAGAGGACTAAAGATTTGTTCCCATATAAGTCCAGTATTGTTCGAAATATGTAATGCATCACTAACTCTAAGCATTTTTCCACAGAGACTAAAATAAGCCGTTGTTAAATCCCTGCCCGCATCTCGTGGTCGTGCGGTAGCGTTCTCGCTTCCCACGCCCGGGTTCCCGGGTTCGATTCCCGGCGGGGTCAGGGATTTTCTCTGCCTCGTGATGGCTGGGTGTTGTGTGATGTCCTTAGGTTAGTTAGGTTTAAGTAGTTCTAAGTTCTAGGGGACTGATGACCATAGATGTTAAGTCCCATAGTGCTCAGAGCCATTTGAACCATTGTTAAATCCCTCTTTAAGAAAGGTGATAAGAGAGATGTCAGTAACTACTGACGTATTTCACTGCTGACATCATATTCCAAAATTTTTGACAAGGTGATGTATTCTAGAATAGTATCTCACCTTGGCAACAATAACATCCTCAGGAAATCACAGTTTGGGTGCCAGTAGTGCTGCTCTACTGAGAATGCCATTTACACGTTCACACACCAGATATTACAAGCATTAAATAACAAAACAGCACCGGTAGGAATTTTCCGTGACCTATCCAAGGCATTTGAGTGTGTGAATCATAGTATACTCCTAGATAAATGGAAGTTTTAAGGGGTTGATGGTACAGCCAATATCTAACCAAAAGACTGCAGAAAGTTGTACTTTGTAGTAATTCAACCAACAGAATCCAGGGACATAATTCTGACTGGCGAGAAATCACGTATGGGGTCCCCCAAGGCTTAATCTTTGGTCCACTGCTGTTTCTCGTATATGTAAATTATCGACCGTCTAATGTACAACAAGCAGATTAGTTCTTTTTGCAGATGACACAGCATTGTAATCACTCCAAATATACATACAGAAATTGAAGTTCTCAAAAGTATCATTAACTGGTTTTCTGCAAATGGTCTTACTCTGAATTTCATAAAGACACATCATATTCAGTTCTGCACCTCTAGGGGTACTGCACCAGTAATAAGTGTAATACATGGTGATGAAATAATACATAGGATTGAAACTTCAAAATTCTTAGGTGTCCATATTGATGAGAATTTAAATTGGAAGAAACTCATTTTGGAACTCCTAAAACAACTTAGTTAAGCCACATTTGCACTTGAAATCATTTAAAATTTTGGGGAGAGACAAATAAGTAAATTGACATATTTTGCATGTTTTCATTCAATAGTATCATGTGGAATAATGTTCTGGGGTAACTCATCTTTAGGAAAGAAGGTCTTCATTGCCCAAAAACATGCTGTAAGAATAATATGTGGTGCTCACCAGCGATCATCTTGTAGACATCTGTTTAAGGAGTTGGGCATTCTGACTACTGCTTCACAGTATATTTATTCCCTTATGAAGTTTGTTGTAAATAATCCACTACAGTTCACATTGAACAATGACGTACATAATTACAATACTAGAAGGAAAAATGACATCCATTACTCAACATTAAGGTTGTCTTTAGCACAGAAAGGGGTGCACAACACTGCAACAAAAATTTTTGACCATTTACCCAGTGATATAAAATGTTTAACAGACGGCAAGGTAAAATTTGAAAATAAATTGAAAAACTTTCTCCTTGATAACTCTTTCTGTTCCTTAGAAGAATATCTACGTTTGTAATGTGTAAAAGGTTGTGGAGAAAAAATAATGTTAATAATATGGCGATGTTTAGAGTACAAATAGATGTACAAATTAATTTGCAATATGAATGTAAAATGACTCGTTCTACATCGTGAAAATTTATCGTGTAAAATGATCCATGGAACATGAAAGTAACTAAGTAACCATAAGATTTACTACTAGTCAAGGGCCAGGTCTGGTCCTGCGAGAAGGCCAGACAGAGCATCCGCATCTGTCTGTTGTGCTGTTACCTTGTGCTTAATTGCGGAATTGTAGGAGCTCAGGAAAAGTGCCCAGCACCTGTACTCATGTACTGAACATGTTTATCAGCCAAGCGCTTTAGTGACTGAGTGATATGGACCGCTTGTGGGAAGCACTTCGAATAAAAATTCACCTTTCCCAAATAGGCTTGCAGCTCCAGTAAGTTTTGAGGGTGGGTTAGGGAGGCGCGCCGGCCGTGGTGGCCGTGCAGTTCTAGGCGCTGCAGTCCGGAACCGCGGGACTGCTACGGTCGCAGGTTCGAATCCTGCCTCGGGCATGGATGTGTGTGCTGTCCTTAGGTTAGTTAGGTTTAAGTAGTTCTAAGTTCTAGGGGACTGATGACCTAAGATGTTAAGTCCCATCTTGCTCAGAGCCATTTGAACCATTTTTTAGGGAGGCGCTAGTTAGTATGTTGTGATCAGGGAGCTGGATCCTTTCACTGGTTAGTAAGTGCCCGATTTACTCCCCTAGCTCCTGGAACGCTGGCATTTGCCTAAAAGGCTCTTCAGCCCTGCGTCAAATAATGTGGTAAGTAGTGTACAAACATTTATTATGTTTTCCTGATGCGTAGCTCCCGTGACAATCGATTCGTCTAGGTAGTTAGTGCAATTGTAGACAGACATGGTTAACAGTTCCAGGTATCTTTGGAAGATTTCTGAAGCAAAAGAGGTCCTAAAAGGTAATCGCTTGTATTAGTACAGGCCAAAGTGAGTGGTAATATCTGCGATGTTTTACAACTCTTCATTACCGGTATTTGCAAATATGTGTCAGCCGTGTCGACCTTCTTGTGAGAAGGTCTTCTGGACATGGTAAAGGGTAGGTTTCTGCTTGTGCGTGGGAACTGATCGTTGATTTAAGGTCTCCACATAGTCGAAGAGAGCCATTGAGATTCTGCGTACCGCCATGGGTGTAGACCAAGCGTTTGTTTTAACACCAGCCTCATGGAGTCGATCGAGTTCCTGTTGAACGACTGTGTATAAGGAGACTAAAATCGGCTCTGCTCAGCAGAAATGAGGCACCGCGTCTGATCGCGAGGAAATAATAGCATGGAAATCTGTGGCACTTTCCAGACCAGATTCGGTGCAAGTGTGGATGTGGCACAGGCGATCGTCAAGTAGCTGGAGGAGTCAGCCTGAACTTCGTCTTTGATGGACGATACAAACAGCTAGAAGGCATCCAGACCGAAAATGTTTCAGTCTGAGTGACAATTTACAACAAATAGAGCTTATCAGAGACTGAGAATTGACACCAGAGGAGGGAGTGGGGGGGGGGGGGGGGTTGCGAAGGAGCTGAATTGTCACTCATTCCATGTAGGCTTTCACGGCCGGCGTCTTTATCAGTAAACTCTTCCGGGCTAAGTTGCCGTGGTCGATCTGTAGAACTTCTTCTCCCTGACGTTTCGTTCTCAACTACGGAGAACATCTTCCGAGGTGAGTCGACGACTGGCTGCTAGGAGCTGGGGCCGCCGCTTATATAGAGATCGTAGGGGGCGCCACCACACGTCACGTGGCGTCGATGTGCAGCTATCTCTGGCTATCGTCTGTTCTCTCGATTGCAGGCAATCGATTGTCACGTGATTGATGCAACGTCGACCGCCATATCTTATCCAATTTTAATCCTTCTTCTTTACGATTAAAATTGTATTGATGTTTGTGGATTTCAATTGCCTCTCTATACGTACGTGTATAATAGTGCGACGTCCTCGCTAGCACGCTTGTTTCACCAAATTTTATGTCGTGATCTCCATCCTTAAAAACATGTTCCGCTACTGCCGATTTGTCGATATGTCCCAAGCGACAGTTTCTTTTGTGCTCCGTCAACCGTGTATTGATGCTTCTTTTTGTAGTTCCTATGTAAACCCTGCCGCAACTACACGGAATTTTATATACCCCTGGGGTGGCTAGGGGGTGACGAGCATCTTTTGTTGATCTTAGGCATTCACTAATTTTCTTAGTAGGTCTAAAAATGGTCTCTACCTGAAACTTGGCTAGTACTTTTCCAATGCGATCCGTGATATTATGGATGAACGGAAGAAATACTTTTCCAGCTGATGGTTGTTGCTGTCTCCTATTTTTAGGCATTTTTCTATTTGGGTGAAGTGCTCGATTAATCTCGTTTTTCGTATAACCATTTTTCGCAAAGGCGATTCGTAAATGATTTAGTTCTTCTTGTAAGTAGCCTGGTTCACAAATATTATTGGCCCTATCCACTAGTGTTTTTATGACCCCCCTCTTTTGCCTAGGGTGGTGGTTTGAGTTCTTATGGAGGTAGCGATCAGTATGTGTACCTTTCCTGTAGACCTTATGGCCTAAGGGAGAAGAAGTTCTACAGATCGACCACGGCAACTTAGCCCGGAAGAGTTTACTGATGAATTGTCACTGTACACAAGCAGTGTTCGGGAGCATGCCAGATGAATTCGCAATTACGAATTCATCTGACGTGTTTAGTAACGGCTGTGGTAGCCATAGTGCATTGTCATCAGAATAACACCGGCACTGCAATATCGTAGTGTTCGGGAGGGTTGGGCTTAGCCTGGGAAACCTAGATGTGCATATGTTTGGAGGTTTACCAAGGAAACTGTAGCTCCTGTGTCCACCTTGAAACTGATGTATTTAGTTGCAGTTGTGGCTTGTTAGCTAAAGGACTGTCTGGGAGAATCCTTTCCGCCCTGCGATGCTTGTGAGAAATTGAATCTGATCATTCTGAAGGTTTACGGCAGACTGATTGGAGATGCCCGTATGTTCCACAATGAGTGCAGTGTGCGCAGTGTGCGCAGCTACCTGGAAACTCTACATGTACTGTGAAACTGTCTGGTCAGGACGGAAGTCCGCGCTTCACACACCAAAGAGATGCTACTGCCTGCTGTCGGGTATTTCCTGTTCCTGGGACAGCCATTGCTACTTACGGTGGGGCTATGAGGCTCCCGTTTTCCACTTACGCGATTTCGGAAGACTGCACGATTACCAAAATCTTCAAAAGATGAGATGTTAAATTTGATGGCTGATGTGCCTACTTTCAGACGGGGAGCCAACTGGACAACTACGTCTCTAACTGAAGATTTGGCATATGACATTTTGCATTCTGGGTTCGCACAACTGATATCTCAACGGTGACTTAAAATTTTGTAAGTCAGTCATCCAGAAGCGATACGCTTGATCAAGCCGTTTGTGGTAATGACGAAATTCGAGTCGCGATGCGACAACATGAAATCTTTACGAACAATAATCCGAAAGTAACTTGCACATTTCCTCGAATTTGAGAGCAACTGGATTTGAGAGACGTCCAAGGAAGCAAAATTTGCACATAACCGTAGGTACAAAATGCACCGTTGTGGAGCTATGGTACACAGAACGGGTCCGTCAGCGACGAGGACGCGCAAGTCAACACCGATGAAGAGCTGGGAGCAAAGTATTTGCGCCCACGGTAGTCATTTAGGAAAGGCCAGAAATTTTTCAATTGTTGATCCAATGTTTTCTGCGAAGCTGTGCCGATGTTGCAAGTACGTATTTATACATTTACTGTAAAATGCAATATCTGGGGACCCATAAGCGTTATGAAATTAATTTATATTTCTTTTTCATCAGTGTATTCTTTATAGTTACTGATCTACTTGTTAGGATGTGTATTTACTCATATCCTCCGTTCGTCAACAAGAGTTAAAAAATTTAAACTTCAGATTTAATAATTAAAAACGTGTCTCATGGTATCACATGACGACTGCCGTATTATAGAGCTGTGTATGTGGTGCATCTTATTGTTTAGACTAATTAATAACATTCCAGTATTTCAAGCGTTGTTGATTTAACAGTAAAGCTTTATCCTGGAAACATGATAGAAAACTGCGGTTAAGGGAACCAGGCACGGATATGGTCTCTGAGCGATAGCAATGGAAATACTAACGGTGACAGTGCTACTAAAACAGAATTACTAAACACACCTCACAGCCTTCCGAAGTTCTTTCACCAAAGAAGATGAAGTAAATATTTCAGAATTCGAATCAAGAGCAGCTGCCAACATGAGTAACTTAGAAGTACACATCCTCGGTCCGGATTGTGTACCAGTTAGGTTCTTTTCGGAGTATGCTGATGCAATAGCTCCATACTTACCAATCATATACAATGGCTCGGTCGACGAAAGACCCGTACCAAAGGACTGGAAAGCTGCGCAGGTCACACAAATATTTAAGAAAGGACCATATCACTAACGTCGATATGCAGCAGGACTTTGGAACATATATTGTGTTCGAACGATATGAAATACCTCGAAGAGAACAGTCTATTGATACGTAGTCAATACGGATTTAGAAAACACTATTCTTGTGAAACACAACTAGCTCTTAACTCATACGAAGTGTTGAGTCCTATCGACAAGTGATTTCAGATTGATTCGGTACTTTTAGATTTCCAGAAAGTTTTTGACACTGTGTCTCAAAAGCGGCTTGAAATCAAATTGAGTGCTTATGGAATATCGCCTCAGTTATGCGACTAGATTCGTGATTTCCTGTCAAAGTTCACAGTTCGTACTAGCTAATGGAAAGTCATCGAGTAAAACAGAATTGATTTCTGGCGTTCCCTAAGGTGGTGTTATAATCCCTATGCTCTTTCTTATCTTTATTAACGACTTGCGAGACAATCAGAATAACCGTCTTAGATTGTTTGTGGATGATGTCGTTTATCGCGTAATAAATTGCAAAACGACTTAGATAAGATTTCTGAATGGTGATAAAATTGGCAGTTGACCGAAAATAATGTAAAGTGTAAGGTCGTTCGCATGAGTGCTAAAAGGACTCTGTTAAACTTCGGTTGCGCGATAAACCAGTCAAATCCAAATGACGTAAATTCAGCTTAATATCTAGCAATTACAAACAACTTAAATTGGAAATAACACATAGAAAATACGGTGGGAATGCGAACTAAAGACTTCGCTTTATTGGCAAAACACTTAGAAGATGCAACAGATCTCTTAAGGTGACAACATTTACTAAACTTGTCCGCCTTCTTTTGGAGTACTGCTGGGCGGTGTGGAATCCTTACCAGATAGGATTAACAGACTGCATAGAGAAAGTTCAGAGAAGAACAGCACGCTTCATATTATCGAGAAATAGGGGAGAGAGCGTCATGGGCATGTTATGGGATCTGAGGTGGAAGACGCCGACCTACTTAGGGAGAAACGATTATCATAATGAAATAAGGGAAACCAAAGATCGCACGGCTCTTTTTTTCCGGCGTGCTGTTCGAGAGTGGAATAATAGAGAACTAGTATGAAGGTACAGATGTGAAAATTACCGAACTATCAGTTTAATAAGTCACAGCTGCAAAACACTAACACGAATTCTTTACAAACGAATGGAAAAACTTGTAGAAGCCGACCTCGGGGAAGATCAGTTTGGATTCCTTAGAAATATTGGAACACATGAGGCAATAGTGACCTTACGACTTATCTTAGAAGAAAGATTAAGGATAGGCAAACCTGCGTTTCTAGCATTTGTAGACTTAGAAAAAGCTTTTGACAATGTAGACTGGAATACTCTCTAACAAATTCTAAAGGTGGCAGGGGTAAAATACAGGGAGCGAAAGGCTATTTACAATTTGTACAGAAACCAGACGGCAGTTATAAGAGTCGAGGGGTATGAAAAGGAAGTAGTGGTTGGGAAGGAAGTGAGACAGGGTTTTAGCCTCTCCCTGATGTTATTCAATCTGTATATTGAGCTAGCAGTAAAGGAAACAAATAAAAAATTCGGAACAGGTATTAAAATCCATGGAGAAGAAATAAAAACTTTGAGGTTCGCCGATGACATTGTAATTCTGTCAGAGACAGCAAAGGACTTGGAAGAGCAGTTGAACGGAATGGACAGTGTCTTGAAAGGAGGATATAAGATAAACATCAACAAAAGCAAAATGAGGATAATGGAATGCAGTCGAATTAAGTCGGGTGAAGCTGAGGGAATTAGATTAGGAAATGAGACACTTAAAATAGTAAAGGAGTTTTGTTATTTGGGGAGCAAAATAACTGATGATGGTCGAAGTTGAGAGGATATAAAATGTAGACTAGCAATGGCAAGGAAAGCGTTTCTGAAGAAGAGAAATTTGTTAACATCGACTATAGATTTGAGTGTCAGGAAGTCTTTTCTGAAAGTATTTGTATGGAGTGTAGCCATGTACGGAAGTGAAACGTGGGCGATAAATAAAAAAATGGTTCAAATGGCTCTGAGCACTATGGGACTTAACATCTGAGGTCATCAGTCCCCTAGAACTTCGAACTACTTAAACCTAACTAACCTAAGGGCATCACACACTTCCATGTCCGAGGCAGGATTCGAACCTGCGACCGTAGCGGTCGTGCGGTTTCAGACTGAAGCGCCTCGAACCGCTCGGCTACACCGGCCGGCGGACGGTAAATAGTTTGGACAAGAAGAGAATAGAAGCTTTCGAAATATGGTGCTACAGAAGAATGCTGAAGATTAGATGGGTGGATCACATAACTAATGAGGAGCTATTGAATTGAATTGGGGAGGAGTTTGTGGCACAACTTGACAAGAAGAAGGGACCGGTTGGTAGGACATGTTCTGAGGCATCAAGGGATCACAAGTTTAGCACTGTAGGGCAGCGTGGAGGGTAAAAATCGTAGAAGGAGACCAAGAGATGAATACACTAAGCAGATTCAGAAGGATGTTGGTTGCAGTAAGTACGGGGAGATGAAGCAGCTTGCACAGGATAGAGTAGCATGGAGAGCTGCATCAAACCAGTCTCAGGACTGAAGACCACAACGACAACAGTATGAAGGTGGTTCGATGAATCCTCTACTAGACACGTAAGTGTGTTTACATGCAGATGTAAATGCGCATGTAGTTTGAACTGTTCAGCTTAAACAAATGTCTTGTGCTCACTGAATCAGAGAGTACGCTGTTTAGAGTAACAAGCTTTGGCTGGAACAAATTATGTTCAGTTCATACACCTTGTTATCAAAAATTTATCCGCATCCCTTGTAGACTCAGTAAAACTATTTGATAATATAAATAGAAACAGTCTTCGAACATTTTTGAAATGATAGCTCACTCCACTTTCGAGTGTGATCATAATTACTAGGCGCGCGGTCTCGGTCGCCTCGCCACGGTCCGCGCGACTCCCCCCGTCCTAGGTTCGAGCCCTCTCTCGGGCACGGGTGTGTATGTTGTCCTTAGAATAAGTTAATTTAAGTTAGATTAAGGGAACGATGACCTCAGCGGTTCAATACCATAGGAACATATTACAAATTTCAAAAATATAATTACTATAAAATAGACAGTCGAAGGGGCAAAACATTGTCCTTTCAGAAATTTTGTGCGACTGAGGTACCTTCCTAAAGACAAGTAATTAAAGTAATTAAGCTTGGGCAGTAATAGTAATGGTATGTGATGCAACTATTGGGTAAGCAAAGGTGACGACTGCATGCCAGCGGTACGGGGCAGTCTGTATTTTCTAAGGGATTTTTTTTTTTATGAAGTGTGATTTTAATATGTACAATGATGATTTTGTTCATCGGATGGCCTGGTGATGGTACTTGTTGCGGAAATTGGTAGACATTAAACAAAATAAGAGCGCCATTATAGACTAAAGCAAATTTTTTCCCAATAAGGGATATCCCAGCAAATTAACGAGAGTCTTAAAGAGTCTACGAACAAAATTGAAACCCTTAACTAACACAGGAAAATAAAGAATAATGAAATTATAATAAACGAAGGGTGTCCGTCCAATATTATCTACTCTTTTTTTTTATTTACGTATGAAATACGTTACCCAAAATTTGAAGGAAAGTGAACGTAAGGGTAGCAAAGTATTAAAAGAGGTTATTTTACATGATTTTGTTTATGCAGATAACACCTTGGAACGCTGATGAAAGGAATGTAACTAATAATACACACGTCACTATTTGCATCATCTGCTGAATCAGTGCAGTGCTGAGATATCTAAAACTAAAGTTCAAATAGTGATTTTTGGGCAAAGATCTGGTCGGAACCAAAATCAATCGTTGGTAGGATAATACTGGTACAAATATCTTCCTTTAGCTGCTTGGCCTGTCGTAGACACTAATAAATAGGCCTGTCTAGAAGCAAGAGAGACCCATTTCATAATAATAAGTTGCACCATTCAAAATATGTTGAAAAATGAAATTAGACAAAAATAAGTGAAAAATTTAAAAAAAATGAGGCTAATTTAGAGCTTTATGGGAGTGAATACTGGCTACGTGTAAGAATAGCAGTAAGTAAAACACGAAATATAGAAATGAAAAATGAACTATCACTCTGCAGCGGCGAGTGCCCTGGTACGAAAATTCCTGGAATATTAAATCTGTGTGCCGGACTTGGACTCGAACCCGCAAACTTAAGCTTTCGCAAGCAAGTGCTCTATCGACTGAGCAATGCACGCACGACTCGCGACCCCTCACAACGTTATTTTCTCGCGTACCTCATCTCCTATTTTCCAAACTGCACAGAAGTTCTCCTTGTGGGACTAGCATTCCTGAAAGAATGCATATGCATGAAAACAATAACAATATGTTTCGTTTCAGGAGCGCTAGTCCCGCAAGGTTTGCATGAGAACTTCTGTGAACTTTGGAAAGTCTGACTTGAGGTACTGGCGGAAATAAAGCTGTGAGGGTGGGTTGTGAGCCGTGCTTGGACGACTCACTTGTAATTTGCTAGGAAATTTCGTACAGAAATCAAATTACTGAATGCAATGCATTGTTCAAAGATACACTACAGACTCACTTATAACTGTCTTTCCTCGTCTTAAGCTTACTGCAGTTTCAGCGTTTTTCGCCAGACGCGTTCACCTTTATTTACAGTACGAATTATTTTCATTGATCACTCTGGAAATACGGTATACATAATGTACTTACTGTTAGTGATTTTTCCTCTTGGATGCACATTCTCAAGTCCACAGTTTTTCCCTTATTATTACCGGAGACTGAAGTCGAAAAATCCTCGTTGCAGTTCACCCCGGTTAACAACAAAAGAAATACGTAACATTGGACTTCAGAACATGCAAACAAGAGGCAAAAGGTTCGAAAGTAAATTGCACACCAAATTTGTACAGAAAAACTCTTTTTAATCTATTAATAACAAAATGCTTAAATGTTTTTATGTATACCACATTTTCCAGGATGACCACTCTTTAAATTGCAGTGAACTCAAGGATGGCAAACAAACAATAATTTCGATTCAGCAGCTTCTGCGAAATATGACCATGCGAACAAACATATTATTAGACTACAAAATAAACGAAACTCTCCCACACGAGCTGACAGCAGTAGCGATTGAATGTAGAAGAAATAAAAACGTGCTATTAATTAGTAGAGAGGGGGGGAAAGTACACGACCTCTCAAATTTGCATTAGCTTATAATCTGGTAAATGGGAGAAGTATGTGAATAGCTGAATACAGTAGTGCAGAGAATCTGGTGACGTAGGTCTTAACGTCTATTCCACGAAATGAGAAACTAATTTTTTTCCACTAAAGATTATTGTTTTTTAGTTACGATGCTTGTTCAGATGTGTTTCATCTAAACACCAAGGTATCGATGTTGCACGAAAGTAAAGACATTTCACTGCCCAAAAGAGCACATTGAAAATCTGTATCGATTGTAACACACCTACAGTCAAAGTGCTTTCTCTGTTACCCGAAGAGGCGGCCACTACTAGGCCTGTCGGATTTGTAGTCACAGCAGCCGAGATCTGGCACCCACAGAGTTCCTTTTGCATATAGACTACCACGTCGGCATCTATATTTGCACTCTGTAAATATTATCTAGATGGTATGTTTATTGTGTGGTGTATTAAGATTTCTTTCTGATCTATACTCTGAAGGTGTGCGAGAAAAACGATTGTTTTTACTATATTCACGAAGGAAGCAAATTTAATTGAATCAATCTGGGATCATATGGATATCTTGTGAATAAAGCCGTCAACACCTCTTAATATATTTCTTTATTAATGCTGTCATTTCGATTACTGTCATCAGTTCAAAAATTAGAACTTGTAAAACCACATTCAGCATCTGTGTCAACAAAACTTATGCCTAATCGGCCGTGGACTAAAAGGTCCGATGCTGAATCATATTTCAACTTCATATTGACAGAAGGAGATGATAGCCTGTTGTAATTTATACGGGATCAACAGTCACTTCCTTTGTCCTACGAGGGAAGGAAGATTAGGGTCAATATATTGACACAGGAAGGATGTGGAAGGAAATGGGCCATGGCCTTTCAAAGAAACCATCCTGTCATTGTCCTTAGGCGAATATGAGTCCAATGACTAATCACCACATCACCTTGCTCGGTTTTATCCCGTGACGTGAACATCAGCGCATAACGGAGGTAGCAGAAACGTAGTACAGGGAATCTTAAACACGATTTGTTTAGTGGAATTTTTTTTAGAGGGATACTATTTTTATCCCAGAGTTTTTCGTTTATGTTCCCAGAGAGTTTCGGAATCGTTCTCCTATGTATTGTAACGTTCGGTTACAGCCTTAGCGATAAACCTGAAGTGTCTAGACATAATTTGTCACACAGTCCTTTTCAAAGAGGATAGAGAGAAAGGTAAGAGGCTAATTTCCCGTGAACGCCTAGCTTGTTACAGACGAAGCTGTTGCTCGGACGGCCAAGTAGAGGATAAGAAATCCACTGTGACGTGAGCGAGAGTACCATCCCAGTACACCTGTGTTTAAGGGATCGACGCATAAGAGGTCAGCTGGATGTCTTTACTACTGCGCCAGCTCGCGTACTGTTCGCTGGGTATGATGTTCAAAGAAAAATAACTCGAAAGCCCATCATACTCCACCCTAGGTTACAGTGCCGAAGTTTCAAGAAACTTTGCACATAATTTCAAACCTTTCCGAAACTTTTTCTAGCTCACTACTCAAAAAGAATGTTGAAGGCAAGAAAGTTTGTCGCTTGCTACATTTTCACTATCCGTGCAGTAAAACTTATCCATCAGGCATGTCATTTCAATTTATTAACTCTTTACTGCTAACTCTGTTCACAACACATTTTTCAGACAGTATCCACATATAGCGTTGAATCTACCAGCAAATTCATCATTGAGAGAAACATAGTTCAGGAGAACATGTGAAAAAATTTTTTTTTTTTTTGGTCATCAGTCTACTGACTGGTTTGATGCGGCCCGCCACGAATTCTTTTCCTGTGCTAACCTCTTCATCTCAGAGTAGCACTTGCAACCTACGTCCTCAATTATTTGCTTGACGTATTCCAATCCCTGTCTTCCTCTACAGTTTTTGCCCTCTACAGCTCCCTCTAGTACCATGGAAGTCATTCCCTCATGTCTTAGCAAATGTCCTATCATCCTGTCCCTTCTCCTTATCAGTGTTTTCCACATATTCCTTTCCTCTCCGATTCTGCGCAGAATCTCCTCATTCCTTACCTTATCAGCCCACCTAATTTTCAACATTCGTCTATAGCACCACATCTCAAATGCTTCGATTCTCTTCTGTTCCGGTTTTCCCACAGTCCATGTTTCACTACCATACAATGCTGTACTCCAGACGTACATCCTCAGAAATTTCTTCCTCAAATTAAGGCCGGTAATTGATATTAGTAGACTTCTCTTGGCCAGAAATTCCTTTTTTGCCATAGCGAGTCTGCTTTTGATGTCCTCCTTGCTCCGTCCGTCATTGGTCATTTTACTGCCTAGGTAGCAGAATTCCTTAACTTCATTGACTTCGTGACCATCAATCCTGATCGTTAAGTTTCTCGCTGTTCTCATTTCTACTACTTCTCATTACCTTCGTCTTTCTTCGATTTACTCTCAAACCATACTGTGTACTCATTAGACTGTTCATTCCGTTCAGCAGCTCATTTAATTCTTCTTCACTTTCACTCAGGATAGCAATGTCATCAGCGAATCGTATCATTGATATCCTTTCACCTTGTATTTTAATTACACTCCTGAACCTTTCTTTTATTTCTGTCATTGCTTCCTCGATGTACAGATTGAAGAGTAGGGGCGAAAGGCTACAGCCTTGTCTTACACCCTTCTTAATACGAGCACATCGTTCTTGATCGTCCACTCTTATTATTCCTTCTTGGTTGTTGTACATATTGTATATGACCCGTCTCTCCCTATAGCTTACCCCTACATTTTTCAGAATCTCGAACAGCTTGTACCATTTTATATTGTCGAACGCTTTTTCCAGGTGGACAAATCCTATGAAAGTGTCTTGATTTTTCTTTAGCCTTGCTTCCATTATTAGCCGTAACGTCAGAATTGCCTCTCTCGTCCCTTTACTTTTCCTAAAGCCAAACTGATCGTCACCTAGCGCATTCTCAATTTTCTTTTCCATTCTTCTGTATATTATTCTTGTAAGCAGCTTCGATGAATGAGCTGTTAAGCTGATTGTGCGATAATTCTCGCACTTGTCAGCTCTTGCCGTCTTCGGAATTGTGTGGATGATGCTTTTCCGAAAGTCAGATGGTATGTCGCCAGACTCATATATTCTACACACCAATGTGAATAGTCGTTTTGTTGCCACTTCCCCCAATGATTTTAGAAATTCTGATGGAATGTTATCTATCCCTTCTGCCTTATTTGACCGTAAGTCCTCCAAAGCTCTTAAATTCCGATTCTAATACTGGATCCCCTATCTCTTCTAAATCGACTCCTGTTTCTTCTTCTATCACATCAGGCAAATCTTCACCCTCATAGAGGCTTTCAATGTATTCTTTCCACCTATCCGCTCTCTCCTCCGCATAAAATTAGGTATTGTTAAAACAGAATTCATGTTTTTAAAGAGTCTGGGATGGTGGTGGTGATAATGGGGGCGCGGAGGGTGGGAGGGGAGGAGGGAGTGTCACTGGTGACTTGCCAAATGAAAAAGATTGCTATGATGCTCAGAATCCCTTAGTAAAATTCAGAATGGGGACAAATGCGTTGTCATATAAAAATAGTGACTTACAACCGCGAAAACAGTTTTCGTAGTAACGGATATGGTAGTGGAAAAGAAGTAGCGATCAATAAAAAACTGTCTATACTACTTTCCAAGACAGTTTCAGGTGCCAACTGTTCTGACATCACTGAAGTCAAAGTTAAGTCAAATACAACTATTAAATAAAGTAGCCAGAAAATCTATTTCCAATCTTTATGACTTGAGGAAATGGAATAAAAAGGTAATTGAGGAATTTTGTGTAATCAGTCAGACCTTTATCCTGAGAAGTTGTCCTCCAGCAAACATTTGTAAACAGTTACGGTAACATGCTCACGCTCTAGCTTAACGGTATATAAAAATAGCTGTTTCTTACATGGAAGCCAATCAAGGCAGCGAGTGGCACCCAGGCGAAAGCGGAAGGGACGTCTCCTCGGACGTCGTTGATGTAGAAGTAGGCGCCCTCAACAGCGAGGCAGACGCCGCAGGTTACCAGAGACACCATGGCGAGCGTCTTCCGACCGAACCGGTCAATCACTAACGACGCCCCGACACTCGACAAGAGCTGGACAGCGACCTGCATTATAGAAGACAAGTTCGGATCGAGTTCACTGCCGCTCATTTCGAGTATGGAGTTCGTGTAGGTCATCAGTGCTATAGCCCCGGTGGACATTTGCAGTATAATGAACCCTACTGTTATGAGCAGTGTCCGACGATGCACTGGTATAGTGAACAGGTCTTTGAGTTTTCCTTTCGTCTCTTGCTTCCGCCGTATGCTGTCGTGCATCATGTCCAGTTCTGCCTTTAGCTCTTCGGGGCTGAGATCTCCCTTTATCTTCAAAAGTGTGTTGATAGCGTCTTGTTCCCTGCCTCGCATTAAAAGGAAGTACGGTGATTCGGGCATCCATACGAAGGAGATGAAGAAAATAACGGGCAAGACTGCACAAATAGCAGCGGTATTTGTAATAGACAAGTAAGGAGCGAGACAGTAGATGAGCAAAGTGCCGCCGTTCATCAGCACCATGTGAATAGTTATGACTGCGCCCCGTATGTCGGCGTCGGCGATTTCGGACAGGTAGATGGTCGCCGTGGTGCTGGTAAGTCCGCCACTGAGGCTGCCGATGGATCGAGCGGCTAGCAGCATGCCATAGGACTCTGCGAAGGCGACCATCAGCCACCAGACGAGGAGGGGCACGGCGGCGGCCAGCAGCAGCTTCTTCCGGCCCACGCGGTCCACGGCGAACCCGGCGGCGAATATGGCGACCAGCATGGTGAGCGAGTTGATTGACGCCAGCCACGAGCCCTCGTCAGCGGTCAGGGGAACCGGCGAGTCCTCCGGCTCCAGGATGAGCAGAGTCGGCGCGGGCCATCCCATGAACGACCCGTACGACGCATAGAGCAGCGACGCTACAACAGACAGGTTATACCATATGTAGATACCGTTTCGCATCGGAAACGTTTTTGGCGATACGGATACACAGTGTGGGCAAAAAGTCTATTGTATGTTGTGAGGTGTGGGGTTGATTTGTTATTCCGTTACTCTGCACAATGGATTAATCTGAGATGTACCCTTTACCCTGTGGCTCCTGCAAGATGCAATTTCCACCCCCCACACTACTACAGAAGTCAGACAGACGCTCCTAACGTTCTAAAGAGAAATACCTGAAAAACTTTCAGCAATAAATATCTTCTGGAGTCGTCCGCTGTAAGGAAATGACACAAAAATTCACAAAATTACGTAACTAGTGGGATACTTGGGTACTGGAGTAGTGCTAGTTAGTGTAATAAAAACATGAAACTAATGAAAGTTATTACTTATTTTGCAAAAATTCTGAGAAATCACAATGACACTTTTAGTTATGAATTGAACAAGTTATATCCTGGTTCTTTTCGGAATGTGAAGTTACCTCTCTAGGATAGGATTCGCTAATGAAATTTCTATACAAAGTTTAAGATGGTTGTTGACTTGGCAGAATGGCTGAGAGGCATGCCTAATCAACTTGAATAATTATCCTTTAGAATGTTGCTAGGTATGGTCGAGGCTGTCGCGTGTGAAATGCAGTGAAGTGTGCTGTTGTTGAGGATATATGGGGCTCGCAATAGCTGTACCGCACAATACCGTAAGCTGCTATGACTGCTGTCTGCGCCACTCGCTGCTGACAAATAAGATAACTCTCGTTCTATCTGGATTGACCTTCGCCAATCAAATTATCCCTATGCCTTGATGAAGTCGAGGATTCCTATTCGCCCCTAGTCTAACTATTGGTGTGGTACACCGGTCAGATAACCAGTCCACAGCGATGCCACTCAAAATTCGCTTGCAGGCGTTTAACTAGAACGCTGTCCGTTCACACCGCACAATAAGTGTGTCAGCCAACACAGTGAACAATGCTTAATCGCAAGGACTCAATATAGAGTAGCACTTCGATTCGCTCTCGACAGAGGTGCTCTCCCAGTGAAGTACTGAGGAGAGACTTGTTCCTTGCTCCAAGAGCGACAACGGAACGGCGCCTCCCCACGCCAGACATGAAGGGGTATATATTTAGGTCTCTTCCATTATTCCTTCAGCTCAGGGCATCAGAAATATCGTCGGCCAATCAGCATTGCAGTTCTAAAACGGGAGAATGACGTTTCGTTTAAGGCGACCAATCCGGAAACCTGTAGCATTGGCGTTTGGCGTTTGCTGTCTCCCTGTGAAAATCTCTGAAATTCCGTGCTATGTGTAAAGAATGCGTAGACTGCCCGCTCCCACACAATGTTGCGGAATTTGCTTTTAAGCCGAACACAGTGTTGTTCCCCCCTTTCACTCGGGCCCACACTGTCCGCCACACGGGCGGTCACCGGCTGACATAGGCTGGGTCGTCCTCTGAGGGGACCAGCGTGCCATTGTGCAGTTTCTCTCCTGAACTAAAAGCTTCTGTGACCGTCGTGTCTGGAATGTATATGTGCACGCCAGCCTCGAGTATTTCAACCACGGTGTGCTTACTTGTTAATTGCATATTGTTTACATGAATTCATACAACATTGACTTTATCTTATCGAGTTTGGGTTCGAATGAAGCGTCTTGATGTGCGGAATATGATTGTGATGGCAGAATATGTAAGCAATGAAGGTCAGGAGACCACGACGTCTTACAATGTTTTTGAAACGTTATTGCTGAGAAGCTTCTCCTATAAGTTGTTCCCAAGCAATTAAATTCACCGAAAAACTGAGTGGAGTCGTTTCTAGAACCTAGAGGTTATCCTTCAGCACTTTCTGGACGATATTACCACTGATAATTTGTTTTGAGTGTGGCACTCATGAATGACACTAGAGAATTATGGAGCACATTCTAATATTTGCACAAAGACGTCTCATTTATAGTGGTTCAAATGGCTCTGAGCACTATGGGACTTAACAGCTATGGTCATCAGTCCCATAGAACTTAGAACTACTTAAACCTAACTAACCTAAGGACATCACACAACACCTAGTCATCACGAGGCAGAGAAAATCCCTGACCCCGTCATTTATAGCGCCTGAATGATTACAAACCATACGATGAATAAAAAATGCCGCCCTCGGAAGTCGACATGGGATTCCTCATCCAGATTCAAGACAAAAGTTGTCCTCCCCCGGTAGCTGAGTGGACAGCGCAACAGAATGTCAATCCTAAGGGCCCGGGTTCAATTCCCGGCTGGGTCAGAGATCTTCTCCGCTCAGAGACTGGGTATTGTGTTGTCCTCATCGTTTCATCCCCATCGACGCGCAAGTCGCCGAAGTGGCGTCAAATCGAAAGACTTGCACCCGGCGAACGGTCTACCCGACGGGAGGCCCTAATCACACGATATTTTTTTTTAAGACAAACGTTTATGTAGCAAAATCAGATAGAGTGCATTTTTAATCACATGTATGAAAACGTGGAGCTCCAAGACACTGTCACGTCGTGCAGCGCGTCCAAATGAACAAAGGAATCTGTACGCCCCGCACTACCGTATCAGCTATCGTATCTCGCTGGGTATATTGCTTCAGGCATCAAACGCCCATCCACCATGGAGCTATGGTTCGAATTCTCATCAGGTTCCTTATTATTTTTTAGATGTCCGTTTCCTAGTTCGCGTCGTTTATAAGCAGGACATCATTTTGTCACACGACAACAGCCTGTCACTTGACAGTGAGATGCAGTAAACTGCGGCCATGTGTCTACTTACCGCGCAGTGCACAACTGTAATTGATCCTGTCAAGTTCCTGTGGGGCGGTTTTCCGATGGAGTATACAAACGATGAATACGTCGATAGGCTTTTGGTTCTGGGTATATCCGATAGCAATGCTACTTCTGCTGCTTGTGCGTATACTGCACGGTACTTTCAAAGGTGTCATCGCGATAAGAATGTTTTACATAGCATGATGAAATAAAAGAAATTATTCAGATAGTGAAGGGAGATGAAAATTTAATAGTCATGGGTGACTGGAATTCGTCAGTAGGAAAAGGGAGAGAAGGAAACGTAGTAGGTGAATATGGATTGGGGCTAAGAAATGAAAGAGGAATCCGCCTGGTAGAATTTTGTACAGAGCACAACCTAAACATAGCTAACACTTGGTTCAAGAATCATAAAAGAAGATTGTATACATGGAAGAAGCCTGGAGATAATGACAGGTTTCATATAGATTATATAATGGTAAGACAGAGATTTAGGAACCAGGTTTTAAATTGTAAGACATTTCCAGGGGCAGATGTGGAATCTGACCACAATCTATTGGTTATGAACTGTACATTAAAACTGAAGAAACTGCAAGAAGGTGGGAATTTAAGGAGATGGGACCTGGATAAACTGACTAAATCAGAGGTTGTACAGAGTTTCAGGGAGAGCATAAGGGAACAACTGACAGGAATGGGAGAAAGAAAAACAGTAGAAGAAGAATGGGTAGCTTTGAGGGATGAAGTAGTGAAGGCAGCAGAGGATCAAGTAGGTAAAAAGACGAGGGCTAGTGGAAATTCTTGGGTAACAGAAGAAATATTGAATTTAATTGATGAAAGGAGAAAATATAAAAATGCAGTAAATGAAGCAGGCAAAAAGGAATGCAAACGTCTAAAAATGAGATCGACAGGAAGTGCAAAATGGCTAAGCAGGGATGGCTAGATGAAAAATGTAAGGATGTAGAGGCTTATCTCACTAGGGGTAAGATAGACACTGCCTACAGGAAAATAAAAGATACCTTTGGAGAAAAGAGAGCCACTTGTACGAATATCAAGCGCTCAGATGGAAACCCAGTTCTAAGCAAAGAAGGGAAAGCAGAAAGGTGGAAGGAGTATATAGAGGGTCTATACAAGGGCGATGTTCGTGAGGACAATATTATGGAAATGGAAGAGGGTGTAGATGAAGATGAAATGAGAGGTATGATTCTGCGTGAAGAGTTGACAGAGCACTGAAAGAACTGAGTCGAAACATTGCCCCGGGAGTAGACAACATTCCATTAGAACTACTGACGGCCTTGGGAGAGCCAGTCCTGACAAAACTCTACCATCTGGTGGGCAAGATGTATGAGACAGGCGAAATACCCTCAGACTTCAAGAAGAATATAATAATTCCAATCCCAAAGAAAGCAGGTGTTGACAGATGTGAAAATTACCGAACTATCAGTTTAATAAGTTCAAATGGTTCAAATGGCTCTGAGCACTATGGGACTTAACTGCCGTGGTCATCAGTCCCCTAGAACTTAGAACTACTTAAACCTAACTAACCTAAGGACATCACACACATCCATGCCCGAGGCAGGATTCGAACCTGCGACCGTAGCGGACACGCGGCTCCAGACTGTAGCGCCTAGACCCGCACCGCCACACCGGCCGGCCGTTTAATAAGTCACGGCTGCAAAATACTAACACGAATTATTTACAGACAAATGGAAAAACTAGTAGAAGCTGACCTCGGGGAAGATCAGTTTGGATTCCGTAGAAATATTGGAACACGTGAGGCAATACTGACCCTACGACTTATCTTAGAAGCTAGACTAAGGAAAGGCAAACCTACGCTCCGAGCGTTTGTAGACTTGGAGAAAGCTTTTGACAATGTTGACTGGAATACTCTCTTTCAAATTCTGAAGGTGGCAGGGGTAAAATACAGGGGGCGAAAAGCTATTTACAATTTGTACAGAAACCAAATGGCAGTTTTAAGAGTCGAGGGGCATGAAAGGGAAGCAGTGGTGGGGAAGGGAGTGAGACAGGTTTGTAGCCTATCCCCGATGTTATTCAATCTGTGTATTGAGCAAGCAGTAAAGGAAACAAAAGAAAAATTCGGAGTAGGTATTAAAATCCATGGAGAAGAAATAAAAACTTTGACGTTCGCCGATGACATTGTAATTCTGTCAGAGACATCAAAGGACTTGGAAGAGCTGTTGAATGGAATGGACAGTGTCTTGAAAGGAGGATATAAGATGAACATCAACAAAAGCAAAACAAGGATAATGGAATGTAGTCGAATTAAGTCGGGTGATGCTGAGGGAATAACTGATGATGGTCGAAGTAGAGAGAATATAAAATGTAGACTGGCAACGGCAAGGAAAGCATTTCTGAAGAAGAGAAATTTGTTAACATCGAGTATAGGTATGTGTCAGGAAGTCATTTCTGAAAGTATTTGTATGGAGTGTAGCCATGTATGGAAGTGAAACATGGACGATAAATAGTTTATACAAGAAGAGAATAGAAGCTTTCGAAATGTGGTGCTACAGAAGAATGCTGAAGATTAGATGGGTAGATCACGTAACTAATGAGGAGGTATTGAGTAGGATTGGGGAGAAGAGAAGTTCGTGGCACAACTTGACTAGAAGAAGGGATCGGTTTGTAGGACATGTTCTGAGGCATCAAGGGATCACCAGTTTAGTATTGGAGGGCAGCGTGGAGGGTAAAAATCGTAGAGGGAGACCAAGAGATGAATACAGTAAGCAGATTCAGAAGGATGTAGATTGCAGTAGGTACTGGGAGATGAAGAAGCTTGCACAGGATAGAGTAGCATGGAGAGCTGCATCAAACCAGTCTCAGGACTGAAGACACAACAACAACAACAACAGCAACATAGCATGGAGCAATGACTCTGGGAAACCGGTAATCTTCGTCCACAAGTAACGGACGGAGGTCGTCCAAGAACTAGACGTACTCCACAGAAGACACGATTCTCGAAACCGTTTACCAGTCAGCTTGACGAAGTACCCGTGATATTCCAAGGCAGTTCCAGTTATCACAAAACCGGGTTGTTGATGTGTTGTACGATGAAGAACTGCATCCATGTCATTACACGTTAACTCAACAGCAGCAGCCAGAAGAGAGCAGATTTGTGAATGGCTTTTGCACCAAGTGCAAGATAACGAACGTTTTATAAATAACTTGATATGGACTGACGAATGTAGCTTCACTCATGAAAGTATTCTCAGCCTTCACAACAGCCGATATTAGCCGGAACACAACCCACGTGTCACCCGTGAACGTAGCTTTCAGGCACACTTTTATATAAACTTGCAGGCTGGAGTGGGATGAGTGCTTTTTGGTCCTAACCTGTTGCTGGATAAGTTGAATGCGCTCCTGTATCGTATATTTATTTGCAATTCTTTGCTCGATGCATTAGAAAACGTCCCAGTTGGTGTTGGGCGACAGCCTGGGTTTCATCATGATGGTGCACTCCCACACTTTCGAATGAATTAACGTTACTATTTTAATGCAGCGTTTCCAGAGAAATGGACTGGTCGTGGAGTTGCAATGTTCAGGCCTCCACGTTCTCCTGACCTTAAACCACCAGATTTTGATTTGTGGGGACATTTAGAAGGAGAAGTTTATAGAACTCCATTCATGAATGTACACGGCATATTAGCTTGCGTGCATGCTACTTCGGTAATGGTGGATGCACATGTGTTCCGTATGGTACAGCAAAGTATGATACAGCGAGTGGCGAAAGGTTTCCAAATGTAAGGTGATGGATTTAAATATCTTTTCTCAAGTTAATGTTGCTCGTACGTGTACATACTGGCACTGTGAAGATAAGCCCAGACATTAAACTTATAAAATGAAGTACTGTGCGTAGCATAATCGTGCAAATCTGGTGTAGGCTACCTATTGTGTTTTACGTACCTCATTGAATAGAGAGTATGTTAATGTACCGAATGTTGTTTTCTGTTGGCTTCATTTCTGTCATAGACGAACCAAAGTGGTCGTTTACACCTGTAGGACTTTCATGTTATGTCTTAATGTTTAAATAAAGGCAACAGTAACAGAAAGAATTAGTCAAGATACTGCTGTTTGGAGGTGTACACTGGATGTAATTTGATGCTTCAATTGAAAAAAAAAAAGTTTGGTGCTTACACGAGTCCACCATCGGCGAATCAGCGTATCCCTTCCACACAGCATTGCCTCGTCTCTCTAAGCTAATGGGACAGCTCCGGTAAGGCGCAGAGTTCATGATACCTGATCTTGGCCACGTTGCACGCAGTTACGGCGTTGCCAGATCCTCCCTTTTTAAATCACATTTGTATTAAACCTGTTGGTGATAAACTTTTGTCTTGAACTGGGATGAGGAATTGTGTGCCGACCACAAAGTGTGACATTTTCTATACATCCTGTATTATGTGAGAACTAGTTATTACAAACAAACAAATAAAATGGGTAAATTATTAAGCTTTCTTTGGATCAAATTATCTTTCAAATAACAAATAACCACCGGGAATGAGATAGGAAGGTTGATTTAAATGAATCGGCAATGCACATTAATTAAAAGAAATTCTAATGAACTGTTAGATAGTAATGCAATTTGTACTCTGCTGTATGAATCTGAACAGTGCTCTTATTGAAAAATAAAGCTGTATAATGCAGCAAGAATGAATAGTTTAGGTGAAGAAGCACAGTACAAGAGTTGAGAAAGGAAATGAAATACATAAAGAATGATAGGAATAAAATTGGTCTTCCAATAAAATTTTTCTGTGTTTGTGACCGCATTGCCAATATACAGGGTGATCAAGAAGTCAGTATAAATTTGAAAACTTAATAAACCACGGAATAATGTAGATAGAGAGGTAAAAATTGACACACATGCTTGGAATGACTGGGGTTTTTATTAGAACAAAAAAAAAAAAAAAAAAAACAACAAAGTTCACAAAATGTCAGACAGATGGCGCTGGACAGCAAAACTGCTACCGTGACGGGTGAGAGGTACGCCGATATGTTACAGAATAACATCATCCCCAGCCTGGCTGATAAACACCTGCTGGAACGTATGATGCTTATGCAGGATGGCGCTCCACCCCATATTGCTAGACGCGTGAAAGATCTCTTGCGCGCGTCGTTTGGTGATGATCGTGTGCTCAACCGCCACTTTTGTCATACTTGGCCGCCCAGGTCCTCAGACCTCAGTCCGTGCGATTATTGGCTTTGGGGTTACCTGAAGTCGCAAGTGTATCGTGATCGGTCGACATCTCTAGGGATGCTGAAAGACAATATCCGACGCCAATGCCTCACCATAACTCAGGACATTCTTTACAGTGCTGTTCACAACATTATTCCTCGACTACAGCTGTTGTTGAAGAATGATGGTGGACGTATTGAGCATTTCCTGTAAAGAACATCATCTTTGCTTTGTCTTACTTTGTTATGCTAATTATCGCTGTAATGATCAGATGAAGCGCCATCTGTCGGACTTTTTTTAACGTTTGTATTTTTTTGGTTCTAATAAAACCCCATGTCATTCCAAGCATGTGTCAATTTGTACCTCTCTATCTACATTATTCCGTGATTTATTCAGTTTTCAAATTTATACTGACTTTTTGATCACCCGGTATATAAAACTACCGACGTTTCGGTCCCTGTTTCAAGGTACCCTCTTCAGGGTGTTTTTGTTTACTGCTGAATGAGAAAACTTTGTTTCTTATATAACTGCAGACATAGCTGTTATCTAATTCTGAAAGGCTGTTTAGGATGAAGGGGTGGGATGTTAGAAGTATTTTTGGTGTATTTAGTATTTCATTTCATTGCTGTAAACCCGACGTTTTGATTGGAGTTTGCATATCTGCTTGTGATTGGTGTAAATCGGCGAATGCAAAGCCAGGCGGCAGCTGTGACGTGGCGTCGTTTTCCTGCTTTGTAGCGCCGGCCGAGGCGCGCCAGTACCCTGTGTACCTGCGGCCGCTGCGGTCTCCCGCGCGCCTGCATGTGTTGCTTCACATGAGCTGTCGTCGTGTAGCGCTGTTATTGCTGGCAAACAAAACGTCGAAAATCGGTACTCGTCTTCTCTGTTCATGTTGGCCAGTCGCTTGGCTATTTCTATTGCCTCTCTAATGGTCCTCCTGAAAGTAAGAGGCTGTTTCGCCAGTAGGCGTGTTTGACGCACTCACCCTGGTGTTCTGCCACCGCTGACTTGGTGTGCTGCCTTAGTTGGATATATCTTTCGTGTTCAGATATCCGTGTGTTGATGGGTCGTCCCGTCTCGTCTACATACACTAATCCACATTCGCCCTGATTTCGTAAACTCCTCAGGATGAGTGCGTCAAGCAGACTGATTTTGGTGAAGCACGCCTACTGGTGAAACAGCCTCTTACTTTCAGGAGGAACATTAGAGAGGCAATAGAAATAGCCAAACGACCGACCAATATGTACAGAGAAGACGGCTACCGACTTTCGACGTCTTGTTTGCCAGCAATAACCGCGCTACGGGACAACAGCTCACGTGAAGCAACACACACAGGCGCGAGAGAGACCGCAGCGGCCGCACGTACATAGAGTACTGACGCGCCTCGGCCGGCGCTAGAAAGCACGAAAACGACGCCACGTCACAGCTGCCGCCTGGCTTTGCATTCGCCGATTTACACCAATCACAAGCAGATATGCAAACACCAATCAAAACGTCGGGTTTACAGCAATGAAATGAAATAATAAAAACACGAAAAATACTTCTAACATCCCTCCCCTTCATCCTAAATAGCCGTTCAGAATTAGATAACAGCTATGTCTGCAGTTGTATAAGAAACAAAGTTTTCTCATTCAGCAGTAAACAAAGACACCCTGAGGAAGGTACCTCGAAACAGGGACCGAAACGTTGGTAGTTTTATATACACTCCTGGAAATTGAAATAAGAACACCGTGAATTCATTGTCCCAAGAAGGGGAAACTTTATTGACACATTCCTGGGGTCAGATACATCACATGATCACACTGACAGAACCACAGGCACATAGACACAGGCAACAGAGCATGCACAATGTCGGCACTAGTACAGTGTATATCCACCTTTCGCAGCAATGCAGGCTGCTATTCTCCCATGGAGACGATCGTAGAGATGCTGGATGTAGTCCTGTGGAACGGCTTGCCATGCCATTTCCACCTGGCGCCTCAGTTGGACCAGCGTTCGTGCTGGACGTGCAGACCGCGTGAGACGACGCTTCATCCAGTCCCAAACATGCTCAATGGGGGACAGATCCGGAGATCTTGCTGGCCAGGGTAGTTGACTTACACCTTCTAGAGCACGTTGGGTGGCACCGGATACATGCGGACGTGCATTGTCCTGTTGGAACAGCAAGTTCCCTTGCCGGTCTAGGAATGGTAGAACGATGGGTTCGATGACGGTTTGGATGTACCGTGCACTATTCAGTGTCGCCTCGACGATCACCAGTGGTGTACGGCCAGTGTAGGAGATCGCTCCCCACTCCATGATGCCGGGTGTTGGCCCTGTGTGCCTCGGTCGTATGCAGTCCTGATTGTGGCGCTCACCTGCACGGCGCCAAACACGCATACGACCATCATTGACACCAAGGCAGAAGCGACTCTCATCGCTGAAGACGACACGTCTCCATTCGTCCCTCCATTCACGCCTGTCGCGACACCACTGGAGGCGGGCTGCACGATGTTGGGGCGTGAGCGGAAGACGGCCTAACGGTGTGCGGGACCGTAGCCCAGCTTCATGGAGACGGTTGCGAATGGTCCTCGCCGATACCCCAGGAGCAACAGTGTCCCTAATTTGCTGGGAAGTGGCGGTGCGGTCCCCTACGGCACTGCGTAGGATCCTACGGTCTTGGCGTGCATCCGTGCGTCGCTGCGGTCCGGTCCCAGGTCGACGGGCACGTGCACCTTCCGCCGACCACTGGCGACAACATCGATGTACTGTGGAGACCTCACGCCCCACGTGTTGAGCAATTCGGCGGTACGTCCACCCGACCTCCCGCAAGCCCACTATACGCCCTCGCTCAAAGTCCGTCAACTGCACATACGGTTCACGTCCACGCTGTCGCGGCATGCTACCAGTGTTAAAGACTGCGATGGAGCTCCGTATGCCACGGCAAACTGGCTGACACTGACGGCGGCGGTGCACAAATGCTGCGCAGCTAGCGCCATTCGACGGCCAACACCGCGGTTCCTGGTGTGTCCGCTGTGCCGTGCGTGTGATCATTGCTTGTACAGCCCTCTCGCAGTGTCCGGAGCAAGTATGGTGGGTCTGACACGCCGGTGTCAATGTGTTCTTTTTTCCATTTCCAGGAGTGTATATTGACAATGCGGTCACAAACCCGGAAAAAATTTATTGAATGTGACAATGGCCATGGAAGCCTACGTTTATACAAATAGATCTTCAAGGATTAACTGTGATATATTATGATGTGCGTGAAGAGCGTTCTTTTCATTTCTTTGGATCGTAGGATTACTTATTTCGCATTACATTCAAAGATGGAGTAAATGACTGACGTTTTTAGCTCCACGTTCCGCCAAGGGTAGCGCTAAACGCAGGATGAGCTCCATTGCCGACGGCCGTACTACTAGGTTGCTTTGTAAGAGCCAAATCCAGGTTCAGTAGTTAGGATTTAGCAGTCTTACGGAGAACTACAAGCGCACCAGAAGTGTCATCAGCGGTTCCTTCTAGGACTCTGTTTCCCGCTACTTATACACTGAAGAGCCAAAGAACCTGATACACCTGACTAATATCGTGTAGGACCCCCGCTACCACGCAGAACTGCCGCAGCACGAAGTTGCATGCCCTTGACTAATATCTGAAGTAATGCTGGAGGGAACTGACACCATGAATCCTGCAGGACCGTACGTAAATCCGTAAGAGTACGGTGGGGCGCAGATCTCTTCTGAAAAGCGCCTTGCAAGACATCCCAATACGCTCAATAATATTCGTGTCTGTTGAGTCTGGTGGCCAGCGGAAGTGTTGAAACTTAGAAGAGTGCTCCTGGACCCACTCTGTAGCAATTCTGTACATGTGGGGTGCCGCATTGTCCTGCTGGAATTGTCCATGTCCGTCGGAATCCATAATGGACAGGTATGGATGCACGTGATCAGACAGGATTCATACGTATGTGCCATTTGTCAGAGTCGTATCAAGAAGTATCAGGCGTCCCATATCACTCAAACTGCACACGCCCCACGCCATAACAGAGCCTCCAGCAGCTTGAATAGTCTCCTGCTGATATGTAGGGTCATGGAACCATGAGGTTGTCTCCATTCCATACCCGTTCACGCCCATCCGCTCGCTACAATTTGAAACGAGGCTTGTCCCACCAGGCAACATGTCCCCAGTCATCAAATGTCCAGTGACGGTGTTGACGGGCCCCGGCTAGGCGCAAAGCTTTGTGTCGTGCAGTCATCAAGGGTACAAAAGTGAGCCTTTGGCTCCGATATCCCATATCGACGATGTTTCGTTGAATGGTTCGCACGGTGACACTTGCTGGTGGCCCAGCAGTGAAATCTGCAGCAAGTTGCGGATGGGTTGCACTCCTGACACTTTGAACGATTCTATTCAGTCGACGTTGGTCCCGTTCTTGCAGGATCTTTTTCCGGCCACAGTGATGTCGAAGATTTGATGTTTTACCGGATTCTGATATTCACGGTACGCTAGTGAAATGGTTGTACGGGAAAATCCCCATTTCATCGCTACCTCGGAGATGCTGTGTCCTATTGCTCGTGCGCCACGTTCAAACTCACCTAAGTCATGATAACCTGCCGTTGTAGCAGCAGTAACCGACCAAACAACTGCGCCAAACACTTGCTGTCCTATATAGGCGTTGTCGACTTCAGCGCCGTATTCTGCCTGATTACGTATCTCTGTATTTTGAATACTCATGGCTATACCAGTTTCTTTGGTGCTTCAGTGTGTAATCTTGTAAATACTGCAGGTGTCCGGAACTGAAATAGTTTCTTTAGTGATTCAGAATTAGTTAGTCGCGTATACAACTACAAAGTTTATCTAATGTTCCGCTAGTTGTCACTTTTCTAGTTGTTTCGTCGTTGAGGAGTTACTTGGGTTATCTCATTGAATAGGCCTCTTTAGAACTGTTGAACAGTAGCAATCTTCTCACAACCAGCAGAGAGCTCTACTTCAGAAGCAACCAGACCAACGGGCGCTGCAGCACCAGCAGTTCCACCAACAGCCGGCGGCACATCTCGCTCCAGTTTCTTTACTATGGGACAGTCCGCACTATCTTGACTTCCGCCAGGGATAGCATCCGAGAAAACAGGGCGGGTAAAGCAGTCGTGGCAAGAACCTTACCAGTGGCAGTCGCCTCCATGTCTACTCGTACGTCGTGAGATTTTGCAACGGCTACACAAGCTGTCTCGCCAGAAGGGGCTGGATACACTCAGTGACGTATCCGCTCACTAATATGAGCCAGTGGCAGCTCGTGATCAGAAAAGGTGGTGGTGAACTTCGTTCACCAAGAGATAAATTAACAAGGGAGAGAAAATAAGCGCACTGCTCATTTTTTTGTAATGCATGATATAAGCAAATCGCTCGCTCATGTCACTGCAGCATCTACTCATGTGTATATACAGAATAAAGTATTATTTTGCAGAATAGTAGAAATTAAGGTGAATTGCGACAGTGTGTACACAGAAAGTAGAAGAAAGTCAGTTCCGATTAGTCGCGAAATGGAAACTACTGTTAAAATTAAAATGTTTTATGTGCAATAGTTAACTATACCTTAGAGTAAATTCTGTACATAGTCGCCGCTACGAGTTAGACATTTGTCGTAGCGTTGTGCCAGCTTTCCAATACCCTCGTCATATACCGCAACCGCCTGTGCTTTCCGCCAATTCTCTACGCTCGTCTACAGCTCGTTGTCTGCGCCGAATTGTAGTCTTCGTAGCCTGCGGTTCATGTGTGTAGAGATGAACCTCAGGACGAGCCAGTTAATGGCTGTGTTGTGGATGATCAAACACTTCCCATCGAAAACGCTGCAGGAGCATCTTCATTGCCCCTGCAGAGTGAGGCCGAGATTTGTCATGAAGAAGGAAACACGTGACAGTTATGTTATGTGGGCTGCACGACACCAATCCCTCGTAGTTCGCGGGGTAGATTATTTTCTAGGCGTCTTTACGTACTCACTGTGCTTTAAGTGCTAACTGTGCGCTCAGAATTGAAAAGAGTGACTTGTCGCTATCGATGGAAATACCTAAGACACTACACAACACATCTGTGCAAAACTTCATCGGATCTTGACAGTGGTTTCCATTTCGCAACTTACTTTCCGAATTGGAACTTACTTTCCGAATAGCCCTCGTATCTGCACATCTTTCATCACTCTTTGAACGAAGTCATAAATTCCTAAAACCAGGTCTCGTTCAATGGAGAGGATAGCGAGTACTGGTATCTTTCTTGGTCCACAGTATTCAATAAGAAGTTTGTGACGCATTTTGGCGATGAGAAACAACGCTCCGCTTCTGATTTGGTCACTGTAATTGTTTTTATCGCTTTCAAGAGTTTCACTGTTTCGCCCCATGTATCACAAATTTTGTCATCTCTTATGTAAGCCAGCAAGCTCAAAGCTCATCCAAAAATACTTCTAAACTCCTGTCTTCCATAAATAACAGAGTTGCGTTCCGAGTTTCTTTGCTTCCGAAAAAAACTGACAGTCAATACTAGCCTTGAAGGAAGTTTCTAGAAAACTGGCAGCGGAAGAGGTCAATTTCTCTGATATAAAAAGAAAGGCTGGAACTAGGTGTCCAGTGAACTTGAATCTTTCGTTCGCATCGTACCTTATGACATCACGTGCTTCTTATGCCTCCCCCAATAGACCGCAGATTACTCCTCCATCTTCAGGTCTCCTTCTTTTATGATGCTCTTGCAAATACGTTGACCTTTCATTCACTCCTTCCCTAAAAATAATTTCACACTCAAACGCTGTCAGTTGATTTTATGCATAAAGTGGCTCAATATCTCTTTTCTGTAGGTGATTATACAAAATATCCACGTGGATCATAATTTTATGAAAGGACAAGAGCCAGGAAATTAACCTTTCATCTTTTAAAATCATTATTAAGCCAAAAGCTTGTAGGATGGTGTTTCCGTTACAGTTTTTCCCCATTTCCCATATTATTCATGAACTCTATAATATGTTCCCTGTATTCGAAAGCAATATTGACGCTGCCTGACTGGTAATTCCATCGAGTAGGGATTGAACGTGACAGTCGTTTTCGAATTATTTCGTCAAGAAAAGCTGTTGTTTGTGGAAATGCTGAAAGGAAGCTGCAAAGTCCCGAAATTTAGTGAAAAATATTCACACATTTATGTTAATGTAATTGGCTTTAAGCATAATGTGATTCAGCAGGTGGGCAAAACAATGAATATAAGAAACACTGGAAAACTTTTCCTTAACAGTAACATCCTGCATCATCATATGATTGTGCTATTACTTTGTGTAATGTTTTATCTGCTCCATGATGTACATTGGCAAAGATTGCGCATCATGCTTCTCTGGTCCTATAAATTCCCAAAAACTTCCAACTGGCCTTCCCGTTAATGATGTACCTATGTACTACAACCATCTGGAAAACTCAGGCTACTGGTGTCGTCAGCTATTAAAGCCGGAAACTCTGCATATTTAATTTCCATTCTAATTCTTGACAGACTTAAAGTACGCACTGCAAGAGTTCATTCTGGATGGTTTCAGAGATGCCGTTCAAAACTGTCGCTTTTTCTAAATGCGATTTTAATACAGTTTAATTCTGCTCTGAAATTGATCAACGCACAAAATACACCAGGATAGGAAGATGATTCAGTTTCAACCAGTCCTCTGAGGACAAGGTTCAGCGCACCACAAAAAACTTATACAGTCAATAATTAGATTTGTTACATCTACATCTACATCTATATATATATTCCGCAAGCCACCGTGCGATGCATGGCGGAAGGTATCCTGTACCATTACTAGTCATGCCCTTCCCTGTTCCTCTTACAAATATAGCGAGGGAAAAGCGACTTTCTATATGCCTCCGTATGAGCCCTAATTTGTCGTGTCTTATCCCCGCTGTTCTTACACGCAGTGTACGCTGGCAGCAACAGAATCGTTCGGCGTTCAGCTTCAAGTGGCGGTTCTCTAAATTTTCTCGATAGTGTTTCTCGTAAAGAACGTCGCCTTCCCTCCAGTGATTCCCATTTGAGTTCCCAAAGCATCTCCGTAACACTTGCGTGTTGCTCGAACATACCGGTAACAAATCTAGCAGCCCGTCTCTGAGCTGCCTAGATGTCCTCCCTCAATCCGATATTGTAGGGATCAGTCTCCTTTACATGTAAACCACACTTTCCTAAAATTCTCCCAATAAACCGAAGTCGACCATTCGCTTTCCCTACCTCAGTTCTCACATGTTCGTTCCATTAGTATGTACCCTTTATCGGTAACTTTTAGGCTGTGTGATGCCACGGACCTTCTGTACCCACTGCCTTAATAGGGTATTCATATTTGCATTGCCTGGAGTTGCCAGTTTCAAAACGTTATTCACATGCACCGAAGAATGTTCATGTTTCCTAGTTTTGTTCTGGAAGTGCTGGATGCCACAGTCTCCATGTCCTCGAAAGCTCTCCTTCAAATAATAATGAAGGAAAACAAGAAAGGCGTTTTTCGAATCATAACCACACAACCATTCATGCTTGTACAGTTGAGAGATAAATTTTGTATTGAATTGAGACTTTCCTTTTTAACTGTCCGAGAAACTCTTAAAGCAGGAGTCGGCCTATCTAGCCTAATGATTTCTAATTTTTCTTCGAACTTGTGTAGAGTGAAGAGTTCACAGAGCAAGGAGATTACCCGAGCTACTATTTCACATATTCATTTGTTACTTGAGCCCCAAAATTCGCTATAGGACACATTAAAATAACGGGCACAGCGCACAGGAAACATTTACTTCGCTCGCAGTAGCACGTGAACTGGCGAGGAAATGCGAGAATCCCACTTTGTTCGAAGATGCGACAATTCGGGTTTTCTTCGGAAGAGTGTGTGCCCTGTTTCTTGGGTAGCAGGGTGGCTCGGTGCCTCAGGCCTTTATACGAATACACTGTTGCGAAGCATTGCCACCACAAGCCGCATCCCCTCCCCCCCCCTCCCACGCCACACACACACCGGGACATCCTAGTTCCTGTATGCAAGCGCAATGCAACACCAAAGGCGCCGTCGGCACGTTTTCGTCCCATTCGGCTGCGTTCGGCACCAAGGCCCAGGCATTCCAAACGTAGCTGAACAAAATTATTTCCCGGGTGTAGCGCAAAACTGCAAACTTATGCAGGAGCCATCCCTGCTATGATCACTTTGTGCACTGTCGAGGAAATGTGTTCTCTTTTCTTCCAGTGGTACTAACAACCATGCTAGCCTTATTTAAAGAGTACCACTGAGCTACGAAGCTTGATTCCACGTGGCCAATTTGTATGCACTGATTCTAGGTATTTCACAAAGTATTTTTCTAGCTAACACAAACAGTTGAGTTTTCAGTGATGGTTACGGAAGAGTTACCACCTCGTGATTCCACAGGGTGCCATGGCACAGCTATTACTACTTTGTACCCACCACAAGTGGCCAAAAACTATGTTTTATTAATAATTCAAGTGTTGTTTCTAAATTTCTATATTAGTCAGAATGTAGTCTGCGCCTGAATGGAAACTGCACCATTAATTTTGAAGGGGCAAAAAGAGAGAAATCTAGTGGGCAAAAACTTTTTTGACAGTACCAGTTTACAAAAACTATTCAGAGTATGGTCACTCTTAATCACACTTTTTATATGTTTTAGAGTAGACAAATTATACAGAAATATCAGGCTTGTAATCGCAATCCTTACTGATGATGCTATTAACTTCACTGCCTGTATTTCTCTCATCACTGTCAGTATTTTCGTCCTCACTACCATCATGGGCATTGGCCACTGGTCACTCACCACTTCTTCCAACCCTTTGACAGTAGTGTCTGGTGATAATGTGCATCATGAAAAGAGAATCAACACATAAGTATGGCTGATGGAGTGAGTGCATGATCCCCTTGTTAAAGCCAGTAGGAATATTATTTTCCAAGACAGTTTTTAAATAGCTTGTTTATGAAGTCACCAACTAGCTATAGTTTTAAAACATGTCTCCCCAGTATAACAACCAGGCCTGGCTTCAGTGTAGCGACTTACTCCTTACGTCAGTTGGGCGTTGACCTTTAAAGGCTGACTTAAGTATCGCATAGATCTGCAATTCAGAACAGTGCATCGTTAATGCTGTTGTCATACTGCCTCTTTCCTGGCAATTTTCCACGAACTATGGTTTACACTTCAGAATAAAATGAGGGGTCCCCCTTTTCCTCCCTTTGCAATAACTACTAGCGTCACGGTATTTCCTTGATTTTCATCCTCAGTGGTTGTTAATGAGATACTTTTTGTGCCTTTGTAGTCCACTGACGTATTGCTCGGCACGTCCCATCAGGTGTAGAGAGTAAGAGTGACACCAACGTATTTCGATTACGTACCTCTGGAAGTTAATGAGCTTCTCTGTGAAATATTCCGGCAGTCCCCGTACAAGCGAAGTTCTTTGTCGGCTAGAGCTCTCACTTCTATACACAAATCTCCGGCACCTATCTACATTCCCATGGTATATTTAAAGCTTTCTTCGTAATTATGTGGAGAGATGGGTATTCCATTTTTGCCTTTCGTGTTGTAAAAAAGCAAGTTCAGGCTTCAAGCTCAGGATATTTCCCAACTTTTGGCCGTCTGTAGGATTCTCTTGGCTAAAATTAAGTTCCCCAATGCTATCCAACTTTAAGACATAAACATTTCGTTCTTCTCTATTAAGTATTCTCTTCGCATGACAAGTATCTGCAGGTTTGAAACTAGCTTACGCCGGTGCACTGAACGAAAATCTCGCATCTATAACACTGGTAAAACGACAGCTATAAAGGGAACTTCGTTGTGCTCTTTTACCTGTTGCCGCAATCACCAACTGCTTACGGCGGCTTCGGTTCAGCATGGTGTATAAGGTTCTCCAATGCAGGTAGAGAATTCGAGGCTCCTTGAACTGGCTATATAAGTAAAGTGGTGCAACTTCAGATAACATGCAAATACTCATCACTCACGACGAAACAATCACGTACCGTTGTTTTGTCACACGTCAATACTGCTCTTATCTGATACTAAAGGTAGGTAATGACAGTAGTGGGATGGTTTAATCATATCAGTTCTTATTATGGAAATCCCGCAGCAAATGCTATTCGACGACAATTGATAGTTTTTTCTCTCAAGTGACCGTTATCGATATTACTGACAACTTATCGCAACGAGAGATAGGTATCTGTCTAGCGAAGACCACATAATTGATAATATCGTACTTAAATAATATCGAAATGTCATTAAAAAGTATACTACAGTTTGGACTCACATATGTGTATCAGGAAACGTAATGCTTGTATGTTAACAGTCGATAGCAGAAATCACTTACAACATTAGCATAACTCTTCGCGTATAAAATAAAGTGTAAGAGGGTCGCTATTATTTGGATATTGGTACGTTCAGCCTTCATGAATCATTATCATACCACTTCGTGCTATAATTTCAGTTAGCAAAGCAGCACCACGGACACTATAATATCACTGACTACAAATTAAACAAAACCTATATTTAATATAGGCTTTGTTCTATACGAGCCAGAACACTGTTTTTAGAAGCTGAATTTTGGTTTCCAGATGACGTAGAAATATTCAGGACTGATTATCATTTTCAGTTCCTTTTCAAACAATCATCTAAATCAAAGTCATATATGTGACAAACACTTACAGAATGAACTAAAAAAACCACTTAATATTTTCCACAGTTTTCTAATGAAAGCGACTTATATCACAATATAGAACAGAGCAGGTAACAGGTAATTCAAAATAGGTGGTGACAACTTCTGCTACAATATAGCTAACAGTAATAATGACACTTTGTAACAAGGCATAGAATTCCTCGCATTAAATCAAACACACACATTTGTATCAGCATGTTCACGTTATAACCATATTCAACAAGAAAATACTATGCTCTAGAGAAACATGTATCAAAAGTAATTCGATAGCATAGTTTGCCGTACCTATTACGAAATTTAATGTGTGATACTTAGTATAAAAGAAATTATTACACGGTGTTAGCGGCGTGCTGCAGATTAATAGTTAGTTACTGTTTGAAAGTTAATTACTGCAATTTACGAACAACAAACATAATTGTGAGTGCCCATGATAAGGACGGTGACGATATCTATATGGTGCCGAGCTTCACCAGTCGTGAAGCCGTTCTCTGTTATAATTAGAAACGCTGGGTCAGGCAGCTTTAGCCCCCGATGATACAGTCTGCTTACTGCGGCTGGATGAGATGAGGTCGCCATCAGGAAACCGTTCTTATTAGGAATGTTGCTAAGAAACTGTCTACGAATTGGAAGCTGGTTCAAATGGCTCTGAGCACTATGGGACTTAACTGCTGTGGTCATCATTAAATCTGCCAGGAAGTTTCATATCAGCGCACACTCCGCTGCAGAGTGAAAATCTCATTCTGGAAACATCCCCCAGGCTGTGGCTAAGCCATGTCTCTGCAATATCCTTTCTTTCAGGAGTGCTAGTTCTGCAGGGTTCGCAGGAGAGCATCTGTAAAGTTTGGAAGGTAGGAGACGAGATACTGGCAGAAGTAAAACTGTGAGTACCGGGCGTGAGTCGTGCTTGGGTAGCTCAGTTGGACACAGTCTGCTTTCGGCGGTGGCGCGGCACGGACCTGTTGACCTGGCCACGGGCGCGCGTGGACGAGGAAGTGTTTACACCGCCGGTACTCGCGCGTGTTGTTGTCTGACTCTATCGCCATGGCACTCAATTTTCGAAAGACTATGATCCAGTTTACGTTCGACAACGAATATGCCAGCTCTCGAAATAGAGTGATTTTTGAGGGAAGAAGTTCGTTTACCTGCTGCTGACATGAATACACCTGTCCATTGTAAGCAGTACAATGTACGTAAAGATGGCCGATGAAGCTGCGTGTGAAAGAACTATCTCCGCTGCTCAAAGAGGATTTAAATTTCGACACTCCGATGGCCGTATCAGCGATGTAACAGTAGCTCCTTCAGGACTGGGTGTGAGGGTCATTCGGCTCTTTGAATTGCCGTTTGAGGTGCCAGAATCGATGGTTACTGAATCGCTGCGACCATATGGAACGGTACTTAGTCATACGCCTGAACGCTGGGCAAGTTTTAGCACCTATCCTGTGCTAAACGGCGTCCGACAGGTGCGGATCGTCCTTACTAAACATATCCCTTCTTATTTATACATTGGAGGATGTCGAGCGATTGTGATTTACGATGACCAGCCACGCACCTGTTCTGGCTGTGGTGGAGAAGGATATATCCGCTCGGAGTGCATACAACGCCGCGTCGTGCAACTGCCACTCGGAGGAGCGTCACGCAACTGCCGATGACGTGTTGCCGGGAGGTGTTGCCAAGTTCGGAGCGTGACAAGGACGTGTTTCTGCAAGAGCACACCGAGTTACGGGAGCGTGGAGGTGACTCGGAGAAAGTCCCTAGACCCACGTCACGTCAGATGAGGGAGGAACCCTCCAAAAACTCACATGTAGCACGCGGCGTGGAAGTAGAGGTCGAGACAGTGGTGCCGGCAACGGACCAACGAACGATCGACGAACACAGTGAGGCAACAGAGGGCAGGGCACGCAAACAGCGATCGCCGAAGCGTCGCCATAGTTCGGGTGACACGTCCCCCCCCCCCCCTAGCCTACGGGACACGGAAGTTATCCTAGCTGAAGAACTGTCTGACACGGAACACGTGCCTTTAGAGGACGCTGACAGGATTCCGTCAGATGGTGACCGGATGTCCTGCCTTTCAGACGGTCCCTCTTCGTTGACACCGACTGCCCCAGCGCTGCCGACGAAGGAGTCAGGGACGCCAATGTCCCGGCAGCCACATCGAAACACATCAGAGGACGTTTCTCGTATTGATGACCACTGCGACTGGGCGGAACCAGTTGAAGACATACAGGAATTGGAACCCCCAAATGATGACAACTCACTTACAGGATGCACACCACGGAACGGCAACAACGGAGGGCAACCCGTTGGCGGGCACCCCTCTGAGCACGAATAGTGGACTAAAGCCCCTCGAGTTCTCAATGACATGACACGAGCATGACAACGACAACGGACCAAGCATATTAGGTAGGCACAGTGAACATTAACACCGCACGTTCGCTTGCAAAGATGCAACTTCTCCGGGACATGACGCTGATATTCTGCTGATGCAGGAAACGTGCAACGCTGCTTTTCCCGACGTGCATGGATACAACACTTATCTAGCGCCGACTCCAGATGGAGGACGTGGCACAGCGATACTAGTCCGGGAAGAGATTCCGATGTGTGACCTCGATTACCTTCCTTCGGCTCGGGGTTAGGCTATGACCGTGAACGGCATTCGTATCGTCAACATCTATGCATCCTCCGGATCTGACAATCGACAGGCGCGTGCACGATTCTACTCGGAGGAGATTGCCCCTCCCCCCCCCCCCCCCCGCCCGCCCCCTATTCCATGGGAGGTATGACCACATCTTGGTGGAGATTTTAACTGTGTACTCGCACCGAAGGATCAAACTCCTGATTTCAGCTCCTGCCACGCTTTGAACACGATCTGCCGGGACATGGCCCTACTGGACACATGGGAAAAGATCCATGGGCAGCGAGAGGGCTACACGTATTTCAAAATGGCTCTGAGCACTATGGGACTTAACATCTGTGGTCATCAGTCCCCTAAAACTTAGAACTACTTAGACCTAACTAACCTAAGGACATCACACACATCCATGCCCGAGGCAGGATTCGAACCTGCGACCGTAGCAGTCGCGCGGTTCCGGACTGAGCGCCTAGAACCGCGAGACCACCGCGGCCGGCTACACGTATTTTACTAGCCACGCGGCGAGCAGGCTGGATCGGATTTATGTTTCTGACAGATTACGGGATCACGTGTTGGCTGCTGAACGTTGGCGCTCAGCTTTTACGGTTCACCTTGCATATTTATGCACGTTAACCCTCCCATGGCAGCGGGTCTGGCGGAGTCGTAGTTCCTGGAAACTTAATTCATCCTTATTGGTGGATCTCGAATGTCGCCAACGGATCGAAGAAACATGGCAGACATGCACTCGCCGTCTGCCGCTGCACGGTTCTTTCATGGTGGCTACAATGTGCAAAACCGGCGATACGAAGAGCTCTCATAACGTATGGCAAGGAAAAAGCGAAATGGCTCCGAGATACACTTGATTATTACTACATGGTGCTCCGCGACCTGTCCTCCAAGGCCCCATCGCCCGAGCGTCAAGCGGAAGTCCATCGCATTCAGGCCTGCATTTTATCGATCAGAAGACGTCGACTGAAGGGACTTTCGGTGCTTGGACAACGTCGATGAAGAACGTATTAGCATGCATCATGTGTCCAAGGGACATGCGCGTAATCGCCTATCCCTGATCACAGTGCTCCATCATGACGAAAGTCGGCCCTTGACGTCACAACAGGACATTGCTCATGAGTTTCTGGAGCATTACCGCCTCCTTTTCACTGGGACGCCGACGGACAATCGGACAGGAGAAGAAATTTTGCGACAGATGCAAACGGAGGTGGATGGTCCGGATGCAGAGGCGCTATTGGAACCCCTAACGGAAGATGACATCCGGGGCGCACTCACGAAGGGTTCGGTGCATAAATCCCCTGGGCCAGATGGGTTGACACTCGAATTTTATTGCGCATTTGCGGATTTAATGATGTCCCAGATAGTATTGATGTATAATGAGTTATTGCGCCCTGGCACGGACGTTCCGTCGCAGTTCACGGCGGGACTGCTTATACCAATACCGAAATCGACAGCGAGTGTTATCACCGATCAATTTAGACCGCTCACGATGCTCAATACTGACTATAAGACCTTTGCGCGAATGTTGGCGGAAAGGCTCAAGACTGTTATATCCAAGACAATACCACCAGACCAGGCTTGTCTAGGGGTTCGGAGCAACATACATTCTATCCTAGGCGAATACCGTGACGTAATTTCCCTGACGGAAGCTTGTCGCATGCGAGCGGCGTTCGTATCGGTGGATTTTGATCGTGCCTTTGACAGGATCAACCATGATTTCCTTGACTCGACCATGCGACGCATGGCGATACCACAGGATTTTATTACAGTCCTCATGCGCCTCCTTCGCGGCGCTTCTTCCACGCTGAGAGTCAATGGCAGGGAGGTAGGTCTGTTTCCTATTTGCAGCTCAGTTAGGCAAGGATGTCCCTTGTCGATGATACTGTTTACAATAGCGCTCGAACCATTGATGTAGACTCTTCGACGGACTCTAACAGGCATCCGACTCCGTGCGAGCTCCTTCACGTGTCGTGCATATGCCGACGACTTGATGATACTCGTCCGGTCGGAGAACGAAGTAAGGTGGTTACCACGGAGTAGCTGCGGTAAGCGGGGTCAACATGAATAAAACCAAGATAATGCACATCGGTCGAGGGCTGGACGCTCTGCACAGTTCGTTTACGACGGTGGACATCTTGAGATGCTTAGGTGTATTATTTACCCGATCGCTACGGCAATCAGCGGCGGCGAGCTATCGACGTCTCCTCCAGCACGTCCGACTGCACATACGCAACAATTCACTCCGGACGCACGACCTGCTCCAAAGGGTGGACTACACTAATGTTCACCTGGCCTCGCGACTGCCGCACCTGGCACAGGTACTGCCAATGCCACATGGTATTGCTGACAGATTAATGGCGACCTTTGGATACTATGCCAGCCAAGGAATATTGTTTAAGATCAAATACGAGACTTTAAGTCTCCCACACCATTCTGGAGGACTTAACCTCACGGATGTGCGGAAAAAGGCTCTAGCTCTATACCTGCGAGCGACGCTACGAACTTGGAACCAACGGCAACACGCCATCACATCGGCCATCCTGGATGTGCATCTTCTCACGTCCTTTGAACCGCCGATGGCGGTAGACACAATTTCGCCAGCCTTTTCTTACGTCGCGCGATTCTTTGTTGATTTCAGTTATGTTCAGTTACAGATACCTTCTACAAGACTCCCCACTACCCGTGAGATATATCGATACTTGCGGCGTCATCATGGCAGCAATGTTGTCGAACTTAAATACCCAACGCGAGACTGGCGACAGATTTGGCGAGCTGTCCATACGCCTCTCCTCACCACGGCAGCGAGATCGTCATGGTATACATTCATCAACCGCAAGACAGTCAACCGCCAACGATTGTACGACATTCACATGGCAGATTCTCCAATCTGCCTTATAGGCGGCATGCAGGACACCGACGAACATTCTCTGCAGTGCGGTGAGGCAAAGGAAGTTTGGCAGCTGACGCAACGCATCATGGCCCTCCTCCGACGCACCGACGAAACTACGATCACGACGGACGCTTTATTTTTCCCTGACGCTTTTTCCCCTCACAAAAATCATCGGCAATCCGATGGATTGGAGGACACGCATCGCACTACGTGCTCTCGCGGACCTTGATATCGGGCATGGACTATTGGCATTATCTACTAGAACAACACGAAATCATCCGACGCCACTCTAAATATAAAACGCATTTTGCGAACTTTGTAGGCAGCTTGTTTCATAACCCCCCGAAGCGGTGGTGAGTCCCAGGTTTACGTTGTTTCGAGGGATAGGATATACTCCCAGTGAAGTGTCGAGGATGTCACTTCGTCCCTATATTTCTTGCCCTTCTTTTTCATATATGATTTTTCTTTTGGGACATTAAAATTAAATGAATAAATAAAATATTATTGTTACTAATAAAAAACATTACATACATGTACAATGTTTCCTTCCCGCTGCCTCTCCCTTATCCTGTCAGGAGACGCAAACACCGTGGCCAGGGTTCCAAGTACGACCCCTGCCCACTCTGCCCCCTGACCAACTAAACCTTTTTTCTTTTTAAAAGAAATTCTTTTTTTAAATAAGAAAAACATAAAAGAAGAAAAAATAAATGAAAATAGAGAAAAATAAAAAAATAAAAACCAATAAAAAATAAAAATGGTAAACGTCGTGCACCGCAGGTTAGATAAAAAAATAAAATAAAATAAAATAAAAGTTGGTAGAGCACTTGCCCGCGAAAGGCAAGGGTCCCGTGTTAGAGTCTCGGTATGGCACACAGTTTTAATTTGCCAGGACGTTTGATAAGAGGTAGCTTACGTGGTCTCTCAGCTATTATTTCCGGGGTGAACTGAAGCATAAAACAAATTTACATGTTTCTAAATCCACTGTTTCGCTTTTGATTTTTCCTAAAAACAAGGTTAGGTTAGGTTAGTGTTGCTTAACGTCCCGTCGACATCCAGGTCATTAGAGACGGAGCGCAAGCTCGGGCTAGGGAAGGATGGGGAAGGAAATCGGTCGTGCCCTTTCAAAGGAAACATACCGGCATTTGCCTGAAACGATTTAGGGAAATCACGGAAAACCTAAATCAGGATGGCTGGGGACGGGATTGAACCGTCGTCCTCCCGAATGCAAGTCCAGTGTGCTAACCACTGCCGGCCGCGGTGGTCTAGCGGTTCAGGCGCTCACTCCGAAACCGCGCGACTGCTACGGTCGCAGGTTCGAATCCTGCCTCGGGCATGGATGTGTGTGATGCCCTTAGGTTAGTTAGGTTTAAGTAGTTCTAAGTTCTAGGGGACTGATGACCACAGACGTTAAGTCCCATAGTGCTCAGAGCCATTTTTGCTAACCACTGCGCCACCTCGCCCGGTCTAAAAACAAGGCTTCCGGCGTTAATTTTTGTTTTATGGTTTTGGAAACCTGCACCACTTACTAATGAGCTCTAACTGCACCTTCTGACCAAATTCTGCCTTTCTAGCTTCGTTATTTAGCGCCACTTCTTTTTCTCTTAAAACGGCATTGTTACGTAAACTGTTAACTCTAGATCATAAAGAGTTGGTATTTGGAACATTATAACACTAAACTATATTTTAACAAAGTTTTAAACATATGTTTTGATTTTTAATTTCAAACTTAATTGTGGTGCAATACTTGTGCACTACGCGCAGACGCGTTATGGTGACGTGGCGCTACTAGCAGTGAATAAGTGGTAAGTCCCGGCACACTCGCTCGCCTCTGTATCTCACAAACGATACAGCGCTTGCTTTGCTTCACACTGATGTCTATGGGTACGGTCCAGTAGGTCACCATCAGCCCACAAAAGGAACTTCAGTACTTTTGAGTTGGTAGCACTGGCTGTTGTATGTGGATTCCAAAAAATTGAGTGCTGCTAGCTGGGCCATAAAATAATGGTAGAAACTGATCTTAAGGTATGCTTTTTCTTGAATGGATGTAGGTGGAGGCATACCCAACTGGCATGATAAATTACATGTTTACAACAATTTCACATCAGCACTACACATATAAAGAGAGAGGAGAATATAGTGCCAAGTCCAGAAAGTCTAAGGTAGTCTAAGGTAGTCCAGGAAGTCTAAGGTAGAAAAAATGATGAGCTTATGGAGTAGACTGAAAAGAAATTACAGATCTTTTAGATAAAGGGCAAAAGGGAAGAAGAGTTTCTGTGAAAAATATGTGAGAATATCAGAAGGAAACAAATTTCTTACGATAATTTAATGACGGCGAGGCAGTATTTGAACTCCAACTACCATCAAAAGGTTAAAATATAGTACAACTGAATCATAACTTATTTTTTAGGCAGACTTGAGACGATGCAGAAGATTGGGGGTTGTGTCTTCCAGATCGCTATGGGCGCCAAATCATTATGTACAAGACAGTTACGGGTATTTTGGGGCTAGAAGTTGTATAGGTAAGCTACAAGAATATGTAATTTTTAATAACTTATGAAGATGGATAAAGAACCATCTCAGGACATGTGGCTGGTGCTAGAGAGTAAAATCATCACTCATGCATATGCAAGACCTAAGACACAGTGTATTATCATCTGAGCCTAACGAGTTAGTGGCAGTCGATTTGTTCAGTCTACTGGTGGTGTCACACAGTGGTAGTGCTTATGTTTTTGTTGTTATTCTCGGCACATTTTATGTATTGAGATTGCACCAATAGCAACTGCTAGTACAAAGGTACTGGTGAACAAGTTAGAAAAGGGATGCGTTGCATCACTAGAGAAGCTGATGGCTTTGTGATGCGACAACGGCCCACATTTAGTTTAGAAAATATTTAAGGATAGCAGGGAGACAAATAGCATTAAACATATCAGAATTTCTGCATACTTCCCACAGGGAAAATGTGAGTGAAAGAATAAGGAAGGAATTAAGTCGGTTACGTGTGACATACTGTTATAAAAAAGGTATTCAGTCTGGGCTAGTTATATTTCTGTCTACGAGAAAATCATTACCAACCCATGGCACAAAGACGCTATATTTGCCCCTGTTAACTCACATTAAATGAAACGCCAAGTATTGTAGTTGTGGAGGAAGTAGAGTTTCCAGTAATTAGGGAAATGGTCTTGGAACAAAAATGAGGTTAATGAGGAAAGGATGATAAAGAAAATAGGAAAGAGACAAAGGAGAAATGGTGAGAAGGTCAAGCCTATCAACTTTGCAGTAAGAGACTCAGTTTAGGTAAAGGCCAAAGAGAAATCCAAGTGAATAAATGCTGAAATAAGGAAATTTTAGGTGATTTATAACGGTTTCTTCGAGATTATGGTTAAACCACACGACAGTGACTACGCCTATGGGTTGCCATACCCCAAAAAGAGGAAAGAGCTTGGTTCAAAATGTTCAGATGTGTGTGAAATCTTATGGGACTTAACTGCTAAGGTCACCAGTCCCTAAGCTTACACACTACTTAACCTAAACTATCCTAAGGACAAACACACACACCCATGCCCGAGGGAGGACTCGAACCTCCGCCGGGACCAGCCGCACAGTCCATGACTGGAGCGCCCAAGACCGCTTGGCTAATTCCGCGAGGCTAAGAGCTTGGTACCAGAAGCATGATGACTATTGGTTGACATATCCCAAATCGAGGAAAGAGCTTGGTTCCAGGAATATAATGACTTGGCGTATCCTAAATCGAGCAAGGAGCTTGGTATCAAAAACATGACACATCTGAAGCATTATTTACAGATAGTTAATATTCGCATAGAATGTGCCACTCTATAGCGGATACATACTTACTGGGCATGGGATTCTCGAGCCGGCTGTGGATTTCCTTCCATTTCCCGATCTACAGTACCATTTTCGTTTAATGTCCTATGTATGATTTGAAGGTATGTCAATTCTTCTGTCTCATAGGTTAGTATCTGTGCAGTATTATTAGATAAGAAGATGTAAGTTGTGATGACATCTGGATATGACTTTATGTGTTTGCCATTACAGTAATGTTTAGTAGCTGATTGAAAAATTGGTTCAAATGGCTCTGAGCACTATGGGACTCAACTGCTGAGGTCATTAGTCCCCTAGAACTCAGAACTAGTTAAACCTAACTAACCTAAGGACATCACAAACATCCATGCCCGAGGCAGGATTCGAACCTGCGACCGTAGCGGTCTTGCGGTTCCAGACTGCAGCGCCTTTAACCGCACGGCCACTACGGCCGGCTGTAGCTGATTGAAGAAGAGGACATGTGAGGTATATGAATGTAAAGCTGTATTTTCTTTCAGGTAGGCGTATTGCATAGGAAGCAGTACGCATTATCAAAGTGTGAATGTTTTTGACAGGTCAGAGCTACAAGTGGTTTGATCACACGATGCCAACTATAGTCCGCAGATAATGCTGTTGTTTGATTCGTACCGGTTGTAAATGTAGTCCTTCGTGAGTTAAGACGCCAGTTGAGCAACACTGTATAATATTTCTGTTGGCTGAAGGTAAAAACATGATTATAAGGAAGGGAGACTGTAAAAACGAATGAGAGGCACAGCAGGGATATTATTGTCTTTTAATGATACTAAAGGGTATGGAGTGTATAGAAGTTTAGCTTTCCGCGCACGAAAAAGAGCGAGAGCATTGGCAGATTTGATATCCAGGACGCTGCAGAGATGGCTCCTAGAAACTATGTTTAATTTAACGATTCGTTGATGCACGGAATTCGCAACTGCGAATACATTTCCTGTAGAGCACATACTGTTCAAGAGTATGACGTGATTCAGTAACAACTGAACGAAGTGACATACACCATGTGATAAAAAGTATCCGGACACCTGGCTGAAAATGACTTACAAGTTCATGGCGTCCTCCATCGATAATGCTGGAATTCACTATGGTGTTGGCCACCCTTAGCGTTGACAACAGCTTCCACTCTCGCAGGCATTCTTTCAATCAGGTGCTGGAAGGTTTGGCAGCCCATTCTTCACGGTGTGCTGCACTGAGGAGAGGTCTGTGAGGCCTGGCACGAAGTCGGCGTTCCCAAAACATCCCAAAGTCGTTCTATAGGATTCAGATCAGGTCTCTGTACAGGCCAGTCCATTACTGGGATGTTATTGTCGCGTAACGACTACGACACAGGCTGTGAATTGTGAACAGGTGCTCGATCGTGTTTAAAGATGCAATCGCCATCCCTGCATTGCTCTTCAACAGTGGGAAGCAAGAAGGTGTTTAAAACATCAATGTAGGTCTATGGTGAGATAGCGCCACGCACAACAGCAAGGGGTGCAAGACCCCTCCATGATAAACACGACAACACCATAACACCTCCACCTCCGAATTTTACGTTGGCACTACACACTCTGGCAGATGACGTTCACCGGGCATTCGCAATACCCACACCCTGCCATCGGATCGCAACATTGTGTAACGTGATTCGTCTCTCCACACAACGTTTTTCCACTGTTCATGGTCACTTGGTGTAAGGAGCGTAAAAATTGGACGATTGAAGTCCAAATTTTCTCACCTCCCGCCTGTCATAGTACTTGCAGTGGATCCTGATGCACTTTGGAATTACTGTGTGATGGTCTAGATAGATGTCTGCCTATTGCACATTACGACCCTCGTCAACTGTCGGCGATCTCTGTTAGTCAACAGACGAGGTCGGCCTATACGCTTTTGTGCTGTAAGTGTGCCTTCACTTTTCCATTTCACTATCATATCGGAACCAATGTACCTAGAAATGTTTAGGAGTATGGAAATCTCGCGTACAGACGTATGACACAAGTGACACACAATCGCCTGACCATTTGAAGTCCTTGAGTTCCTCGGAACGCCCCATTCTGCTATCTCACTATGTCTAATGACTACTGAGGTTGCTGGTATGAAGTACGTGGCAGTAGATGGCAGCACAATGCACCTAATATGAAAAACGTATGCTTTTGAGGATGTACGGACACTTTTGATCACATAGTGTAGCAGAAGAGGAGCTCCAAGTGGAAGCCAGGACTAGAGCTTAACTGGTGATTAATTTGTAATGTGAAAGCTTAGTAATATGGTGAATAAGTAAACAAAAGTTTGGCCAAACGATTTGGCTTTCATCTGTCAGATCGCTCTTAAATAGATGGATCTTTTTTTTTTTTCATCCTTTTAGAAAATTTATCTAATACATATTGACTTTAGCCCCCTTGCCGAATATGAATTAAATATGGAATAAAGATGAAAAATTTTCGTACTATTACAACCACCAGCGTTAGGTTCTGCAATGAGTCCTTTTTTTTTTTTTTTGTTGCATGCTTCTGAATGAAAGTTAATAGGCATCAGTACACGTCTGTTTACATTCAGTGCTTTCAGATGTGATTTCTTAATGACTTTTGTGCGCATTCCTTACACCCTATATAGTTATTGTTATTTCGCTGGGTCGATGGTACCAGGTGTATTTTAGATTGCTTCTTGTTTTGTCTGCGCGATCAAAATAGCTAGAGGTCTTGTGTTAAGATCTTAGTACCACAGTGAAGGTCAGCCATCTTCAGTGCAGTTGATAGTGAAGCACCAGGTCATTATCTCATTAGACTCTCGGATAATATTAGACAGCTTTAGATTCTTGTAGTCTTACATGCGCACAGTTTCATTTCAAAGCCAGAGGAATATCTTGATTCAGTAATGAGTGAAATATTCAGTCAGTGAAGGTACGCTTCTGTAGAGAGAGAGAGAGAGAGAGAGAGACAGTCGCATATCCAGCTGTAAGTTCAAGTGTAGGGCCGGCCGAATTGGCCGAGCGGTTCTAGGCGCTACAGTCTGGAACCGCGAGACCGCTACGGTCGCAGGTTCGAACCCTGCCTCGGGCATGGATGTGTGTGATGTCCTTAGGTTAGTTAGGTTTAAGTAGTTATAAGTTCTAGGGGACTGATGACCAAAGAAGTTAAGTCCCATAGTGCTCAGAGCCATTTGAACCATTTTTTTCAAGTGTGGGAAAGTTATTCCACCTTCTTGTCTGCAGTGTGAAACTTTTATTCATGAAATAACTTCTGGTTAGTATTAACACCAAATTCAACCACAAACTTTAACTGTATGGAAAGGGATACATGAGAGGAAGAGCTCTCTTTCTCTTTTTCGAGTAGTAATAAGGCAGATCAATGCCATGCAATCATTTCATTTAATAGATATTTGGACGACATTGTAATGTCTGTGTTGTTAGGAAGAACGACGTAATGTTCCTCCGGATGCATGTCCGTAGGAACAGGCACTGCGGCGACTACTGAAATACATGAGATGTAATCGCAGCTGCGAATACGAACACCATCGGCTCTATAAGGGTATGACGACATTGAAAACTTGTGCTGGAACCCGGATTTCTCGTTTCAAGCGAGTGGTCGCCTTAACCACTTTGGCCATCCGTACACGACTCACGGCGACTGCTGCGTCACAACCTTTTCTCATACACACTGTAAATAATTAAATTATATATACACCCCCAATGAACCATGGACCTTGCCGTTGGTGGGGAGGCTTGCGTGCCTCAGCGATACATATAGCCGTACCGTAGGTGCAACCACAACGGAGGGGCATCTGTTGAGAGGCCAGACAAACGTGTCGCTCCTGAAGAGGGGCAGCAGCCTTTTCAGTAGTTGCAGGGGCAACAGTCTGGATGATTGACTGATCTGGCCTTGTAACACTAACCAAAACAGCCTTGCTGTGCTGGTACTGCGAACGGTTGAAAGCAAGGGAAAACTACAGTCGTAATTTTTCCCGAGGGCATGCAGCTTTACTGTATAGTTAATGATGATGGCGTCCATTTGGGTAAAATATTCCGGAGATAAAATAGTCCCCCATTCGGATCTCCGGACGGGGACTACTCAAGAGGACGTTCTACGGATCACAGCGTGGAATGTCAGATCCCTTAATCGAGCAGGTAGGTTAGAAAATTTAAAAAGGGAAATGGATAGGTTAAAGTTAGATATAGTGGGAATTAGTGAAGTTCGGTGGCAGGAGGAACAAGACTTTTGGTCAGGTGAATACAGGGTTATAAATACAAAGTCAAATAGGGGTAATGCTGGAGTAGGTTCAATTATGAATAAAAAAATAGGAATGCGTGTAAGCTACTACAAACAGCATAGTAAACGCATTATTGTGGCCAAGATAGACACGAAGCCCACGCCTACTATAGTAGTTCAAGTTTATATGCCAACTAACTCTGCAGATGACGAAGAAATTGAAGAAATGTATGACGAAATAAAATAAATTATTCAGATAGTGAAGGGAGACGAAAATTTAATGGTCATGGGTGACTGGAATTCGGTAGTAGGAAAAGGGAGAGAAGGAAACGTAGTAGGTGAATATGGATTGGGGCTAAGAAATGAAAGAGGAAGCCGCCTGGTAGAATTTTGCACAGAGAACAACTTAGTCATAGCTAACACTTGGTTCAAGAATCATAAAAGAAGGTTGTATGCATGGAAGAAGCCTGGAGATACTGATAGATTTCAGATAGGTTATATAATGGTAAGACAGAGATTTAGGAACCAGATTTTAAATTGTAAGACATTTCCAGGGGCAAATGAGGACTCCGACCACAATCTATTAGTTATGAAATGTACATTAAAACTGAAGAAACTGCAAAAAGGTGGGAATTTAAGGAGATGGGATCTGGATAAACTGACAGAACTAGAGGTTGTACAGAGTTTCAGGGAGAGCGGAAGGGAACAAATGGCAGGAATGGGGGAAAGAAATACAGTAGAAGAATAATCGGTAGCTTTGATGGATGAAGTAGTGAAGGCAGCAGAGGATCAAGTTGGTAAAAAGACGAGGGCTAGTAGAAATCCTTGGGTAACGGAAGAAAATATAAAAATGCAGTAAATGAAGCAAGCAAAAAGGAATACAAACGTCTCAAAAATGAGATCGACGGAAGTGCAAAATGGCTAAGCAGGCATGGCTAGAGAATAAATGTAAGGATGTAGAGGCTTATCTCACTAGGGGAAAGATAGATACTGCCTACAGGAAAATTACAGAGACTTTTGAAGAAAAGAGAACCACTTGTATGAATATTAAGAGCTCAGATGGAAACCCAGTTCTAAGCAAAGAAGGGAAAGCAGAAAGGTGGAAGGAGTATATAGAGGGTCTATACAAGGGCGACTTACTTGAGGACAATATTATGGGAATGGAAGAGGATGTAGTTGAAAATGAAATGGGAGATATGATACTGCGTGAAGAGTTTGACAGAGCACTGAAAGACCTGAGTCGAAACAAGGCCCCGGGAGTAGACAGCATTCCATTAGAACTACTGACGGCCTTGGGAGAGGCAGTTCTGACAAAACTCAACCATCTGGTGAGCAAGATGTATGAGACAGGCGAAATACCCTCAGACTTAAGGAAGAATATAATAATTCCAATCCCAAAAAGAACAGGTGTTGACAGATGTGAAAATTACCGAACTATCAGTTTAATAAGTCACGGCTACAAAATGCTAACGCGAATTCTTCACAGACGAATGGAAAAACTAATAGAGGTCCACCTCGGGGAAGATCTGTTTGGGTTCCGTAGAAATATTGGAACACGTGAGGCAATACTGACCCTACGACTTATCTTAGAAGTTAGATTAAGGAAAGGCAAGCCTACTTTTCTAGCATTTGTAGACTTAAAGAAAGCTTTTGACAGTGTTGACTGGAATACTCTCTTTCAAATTCTGAAGGTGGCAGGGGTAAAATATAGGGAGCGAAAGGCTATTTACAATTTTTATAGAAACCAAATGGCAGTTATAAGAGTTGAGGAGCATGAAAGGGAAGCAGTGGTTGGGAAGGGAGTGAGACAGGGTTGTAGCCTCTCCCCGATGTTATTCAATCTGTATATTGAGCAAGCAGTGAAGAAAACAAAAGAAAAATTCGGAGTAGGCATTAAAATCCATGGAGAAGAAATAAAAACTTGGAGATTCGCCGATGACATTGTAATTCTGTCAGAGACAGCAAAGGACTTGGAAGAGTAGTTGAATGGAATGGATAGGGTCTTGAAAGGAGGATATAAGATGAACATCAACAAAAGCAAAACGAGGATAATGGAATGTAGTCGAATTAAGTCGGGTGATGCTGAGGGAATTAGATTAGGAAATGAGACACTTAAAGTAGTAAAGGAGCTTTGCTATTTGGGAAGAAAAATATGACGATGGTCGGAGGATATAAAATGTAGACTGGCAATGGGAAGGAAAGCGTTTCTGAAGAAGAGAAATATGTTAACATCGAGTATTGATTTAAGCGTCAGGAAGTCGTTTCTGAAAGTATTTGTATGGAGTGTAGCCATGTATGGAAGTGATAATGGATGATAAATAGTTTAGACAAGAAGAGAATAGAAGCTTTCGAAATGTGGTGCTACAGAAGAATGCTGAAGATTAGATGGGTAGATCACATAACTAATGAGGAGGTGTTGAATAGAATTGGGGAGAAATTTGTGGCACAACTTGAGGAGAAGAAGGGACCGGTTGGTAGGAAATGTTCTGAGACATCGAGGGATCACCAATTTAGTATTGGAGGGCAGCGTGGAGGGTAAAAACCGTAGAGGGAGACCAAGAGATGAATACACCAAGCAGATTCAGAAGGATGTAGGTTGCAGTAGATACTGGGAGATGAAGAAGCTTGCACAGGATAGAGTAGCATGGAAAGCTGCATCAAACCAGTCTCAGGACTGAAGTCCACAAGAACTTATATAGGGGCCACGTTATTTCTGAGCTAAAATGAGATAAATACTGAAAATACAGTTTACATATAATGTTGAAATTTTAGGATCATGGATTAAACACATAATGAAATCACAATTAATCATAAGTATAATTACTGAAGTGCACTATGCTACTTACATTGGGAATACAATATTAATAACAAGTGATATGTTGATTATCCGCACGCCGGTATCTCGTCCGTGCGCAGTGGAAATTTCCTTATATAATTACTAGTATGCGCGAGTATGCGCCCTGCAGTACGCAGTGACTTTTTATAAAATTAAAGAGTTTAAATTAGAGCGGCCAGTCTAACGCGCGAGGCTCTCCTTCGATTCCATTCCAGAACAGATAACAGAAGAAGTAATTAACAAAAGACTAGACATCCTTTCTGTCTCTCACCAGCGATCACATGCGACCGCGCACAAGACAACTTGCATTGGCTTTCATGCTTTATTAAACAGGGTTCTTTGATTAAAAGAAATAGATTTACATGCTATGGCTTTAAATGTGCCTTTAAAACACTTTATGTAATTCCCGTACAGGTGAGGATATTTTTATTGAAAGTCGCTGCCCGGTATTGGTTGTAGTCGCCGCACTGCTTGCATCGTTATTCTTAACGACGCAGGCACTGCAATATCGTATTTATTCGCCGATGATGGGGAATCAATTCAGAATAGCATTTCTAGAAAATAGGTGTTAGCATGGGATTAGTCTTTACTTTGAAGTGCTACCTCTTACCTAAAACACGCAACGAATGTTGAAAATACTTCTGATATAGTAGTAAGTATAATATCAGCATAAAATACGACTACGAAAAAATTTTGCTCGTGGAGGAAAATCTTTACCAAAAAAATGTCGTACTATTCTTAGCTGAATAAGAGCTTATTTATACATGAGCGGAATCGAATAATTCACGACCCACCTCATACGATGCTGCTATCAACAAGGCAATGTTACTGATTTTAACTGATTACGGGGTGTGTAACCCTGCAGTACAGACGTGCTAGCTGAACTATTTGCCCACTACGTTTACTGTAAATATTATGTACTTGTTTGAGTCTGTAAATCCGTAGACACTATGTGTTTGTTAGAAACATGATATTTACAGTAACCTGTGTAAATTATTTTGTATTATGACGTATTTATTCTAATACTGTTAGGAAAAGCAATATCGTTGGCAGAGAGTAAGGACTTGTGAAGGAGCGCTGTCTCTGGACGCGAGTGTGACGTCAGAGCAAAGTGCGCAGGAGACTGACTTTGTTGTGAGACGTAAGAGTGAACACGTGGCGTGCACTGTCGGTCCTGTGTGAAGCACAGTTCGTGCTATCGAGGCACCAAGAGCATGACGAGTGTGTGCAGGTGTAAGACATTCCAATAACATCAGGATCCTCCCCCATAATTGGTCACGGCGAATCAATGTGTGCCCACAATATTACATGAAGGAATGGGGGGCGACATACATTAATCTTTGTTCTATTGACCATGAATACACTTATACATTTCGTAATGATGTGGAACGTGTCACTTTAACGTAAGTTTTCTTTACACAAAATATATATATATTACAGTTACAACTTCACATCTAACAATTCATTTGTTGTCATTCAGAAATTCTTTTAATTTACTTTTAATTGTTGGTTGGCTATCTGTCAGACTTTTAATACTATTTGGAAAATGAGCAAAGGTTTTTGTGGCAGCATAATTCACCTCCTTCTGTGCCAAAGTGAGATTTAATCCAGAATAGTCTGTCGACAACGAAGACGACAGTTTAATATGTGCTACGAACTATAACATTTTTTTATTTTCGTTCACGTTAAAAACTTTGTGAAGAATTACCCAGTAACATTCTCGGTGAATTTTATTTCAGTAATAAGTATTGTACGTAAAAACTGTAGGTATCTAATCTTCTCATTACCCTCAACCATTGTCACCTACTTAGGCTCCTTTTCCCTAGTCATGGAATGCCAGAGTGTCATTGTTCAAACAGCTAAAAGAGAAGTATTAAAACACTATTATTACCAGTTTTCTTTCTTTTTTCTAAAATGAAAATTGAAGTTAATTAGTAATGAAGCCCCAATACGTTTTCAGTGTTGTTCAATAATATTCTTGCTAATTGCTGAAGACAAAGTAAAGTAACTAAAATTAAAGTAATTCTGGCAATTTCAAAGAAAAGAATAAATTAAGTTTTCATATATTAATGTCTATTGTAATAATGCTATTGCGAACTTACAAAGTTCGTATTTCGGTGTTGTCAGTTAAAAACCAACACTTGCCTATTTGATGCAATAGAAATTTCATAGGAGTTACAATCAGTTCAGAATACGTAGCTTGCAATATCCAGAAAGTTAGTGCACGTAAGCAAACGTTAATCTGAGACAATGAATTACTGTCGTAACAAGAGCTACCTCCAACCAATCACGTACTTTTCAATAACAAGTTCAAACACCCTTTTCCAGATTAGCATCTGAGTATTAGCAACTGCTGTCTGTATTCATTATTATTATTTCTAAACGTATTATATTGTCAGAAACGTGTGTAAACCTTGCGTTGCCACACGAGCAGCTAAACGGTTACGTATTCATTGCTGTCCGCATTATTGGTCAGATATTGGACAGACAGTGCGCAACAGGGCTGGCGACTGTATTAATTAATTTATGTATTATTTCAATTAGATTTATTGTGGAATCTTCACGTCATGTGGCACTCCTTTTCGTTTCGTATTTTACGTGAGTGATGGCACTGCTTAAGTAAAACCAAAATTTAGATAAGTAGAAAGTGCAGTATTAGAACAGGATGCTCATTACAATTATTTCCACTAATCGGTCAAATTTTCTTCAGAGACGATAGCCTTGTGCGAAATCAAATTCGTTAGGCATACGCTATCACGGTCATATTATCGCATTCACCGGTTGGTAAAGGGGAGGGTTACACGTGGAAATGCTGATGACAGGTCAGTGTCAGTTTTGGTACTGTCTATTGGTCCGAAATTTTAGTCATAATTTTAGATAACATTGTTGGGATCAGCGAACCAAAAATGGTGGACAATAAGGTAGTAGGTAATTAAGTTGAATTTCACGGGGAACAGTAGGTAGAAAAAAAGATCCTGTTTGCAGCGGGATCCATTCTCGAGGTCACGGCGGCAAGCATCACAGGCGTCGTAACAGCAACACAAGCACTCAACAGAAGCGGGATTCCTAGCACATCCAAATGCTGCAGAATACGGGATACATATAAAAACCGAATCAATTGACGAAGAGCACGTCGATGAAATTAATAGGAAACCAGAGTAAGAGTCACTACCAGCCCATTCTGGACATAGGAATAATTTATTAAAAATCTTCATTAACAAAAGGAACACGCAGACTGAATCAGTCAAAAGTCAAATCCACGCCCAACCGAATAAAATGAATGCTCATTTAACTAAAATGGAGGCTAAGACTGAATCGATCAAAAATAAAATGGACGCTAATAATGAAACGATTAAAATTCGTTATCAGCAATGTAAATAAAAAAGTAGATGCAATCAAAAGAGAAATAGTAACTAAGAATACCGAAACCAGAAATCTTAAACTTGACATGGTGACAGAACAGTCGCAGGCTATTGACATAAATAGTCGATCTGACTCAGAAATAGTTAGGAATGAAGATGTTGAGTCCCATAGTGCTTACAGCCATTTGAACCATTTTTGATTATAATCAAAGTTTTACTTTAATAGGGGTTGACTACAAATGACAAATGAATCATACAACAGTGCCTAAGGTGGACGTCTGACGTTAAACAAACTGTACTACTCAGTGTGCATGTTTGTACAGGTGTGATACGTAAGCCTCCGCGACAAGATCGTATCATATAGGATGGGAAAAATCGGTTTTTAATTGTCCTGGGGCCAAAAACCGTATAAAAAGCATCAATCAAATCGGGTTTTAATTGTCCTGCGGTCAAAAACTGCATAAAAAGCATCAATCAAATCGGGTTTTAATTGTCCTGATGCCAAAAACAGCATAAAAATCATCAATCAAAATCAAATCGGATTATCAATATCCGTGTGACTGGCGCAAAACATGTTCAATATGATGTCCACCGTTTTCTGCAACAAGTTGAAATCGAGAAACAGCATGTCCACAACTGATCGAAGAGTTTCCGGGGTTACGTTCAGAATGCGTTGCGCAATGCGTGCCTTCAATGCAGCTAAGTTCTCAACCGGAACACTGAATACAACGCCTTTCAGATAGCCCCACAGCCAGAAGTCACATGCGTTAAGATCAGGTGATCGGGACGACCAGGCTGCAGGGAAATGGCGGCTGATAATTCTAGCATTTCCGAAATGGCGTTTCAGCAGCTGCCTAACTGGATTTGCAATGTGTGGACGTACGCCTTCTCGCATAAAAATCATCCCATCCACACATCCACATTGTTGGAGAGCTTGAATGACGTGGTTGCCCAAAAGACACTCATAACGCTTACCAGTGATGGTACAGGTAACAGGACCGGAAGCACCTGTCTCTTCGAAAAAATATGGCCCTATGATAAATGATGCCGTAAACCCACACCACACACTGACCTTACCAAGATGAAGTGGTACTGGTTGATTTGCGTGTGGAATTTCCGTTGCCCATATTCGACAACTCTGTGTACTGACATATCCTGTCAGATGGAAGTGGGCTTCGTCTGTCCACAAAATCTTCCACAGCCAATCATTTTCGACTTCCATGCAAGAAATGCTAAGCAAAGGTCTCTCTTGCTGGCAGGTCAACAAGAAGCGACTAGTGCACATGGTAATTTTGAATGGATAGCATAGAAGGATGTTTCATAGGGTTTCACGCACGATGCTCACGTGTATGTCCAATGTTCGGGCAATTCTCTGTGCATTACACGTTTACACACCACTTCTCGTCTCCTCCTGCATTCCCCTGGCCACTGCTTCCACTGACGTCGAATCAATTCGTTTCTTCCCTCTACCAGGTTGCACATGAGAAGAACCCGTTTTATCCAATTTCCGAATCATTTGCTCCAGACCCACGGCAGTCATCGGACCAACGCCTTTTTTCAGACCCTTCAGTGTCCGGAACTTCTGCAGAGCGACGTATGCACAGTCATCATTCTTGTAATACAATTTTACAAGCAGAGTGCGATCCTGCATTGAGACAGTCATGGCGAACATCGCATACGCGAAAGGAGGAAAAGCCGTGTACTCGGCGTGTTTATACCAACTTCAACGGGTTGCGCATGACAGGTGCTTTCATTTACGTATTCTGACACATACAGCGCCATCTATTGATCAATTTTCACACTAATTTTTTTCTTCTGCCATACGTTTTCCCCCTTCTCCGATAATATTCCGATGCAATTTGACGTCATTCTGACCAGTGGTGTTATTTCTACCGCGTTTTGAAAGTACAACTTCAATTATAACCATCCTGTATATCCAATAGTATGTAAATACGTCAAACGAACTAGTCCTGAAAGCTAACGAGTAAACACTAACTGCTAATGATGGAAGGTGGCCTTTGGGCAGGCCTTTTTCGCCCGATGTTAATTACGTAGTTCCTGGAGAGGCACTGCAGCCAACTCATCTGCACAGTGACCCATCAGGACGAGTAATGAAGGGTATAACAGTGAAGGACAGTTTGTTTGCCGTTAGCAGTAATAGTTGTTGCACTGCATTTTTTCTGTGTCGGAATTTCGCCAGGGAGACATGGACAGGGCAGCAGAAGTGAAAGAAACAGCCGCAGGCTCTTCCAAGAGTGCATCCGGGCTCCTACAGAAGCTTGGCCGTTTTTCTTATGAGCACGGTCGTTAGCATCTCTCCATGAAGTCGGCCCAGACGGCCGCCCGGTCTCCAGCAGGGCAATGACCAGCGGCCTGCATCCCGGAGGTTTATTGTTCGTCTCGGCTGTGCGACCTATAGAGTTTTATGATTTGCTCTGGGGAGGAGAGCATTATATGCCGCAGATGTGGAATGCATGCGCGTTTCTCTGTCGCAACGTTTAGCAGGGGAGAGCGTTGTTTTTGGCGGCAAACTTTCTGATTGGAGGAATACCGCTATGCCGTGTCTAGGCCGTGTTATAAGTATGCCATTAGCACAATTTGTGGACAGCTTGGTCATTGGAGGGGACAATTTTTTGTGACTCCACAAGCATTTCGTGTAGCGGAGGGAAGCGAGGAGAGGTTCGAGGCATTCCGTGGATGTCCACCATAGAGGACGGTCTGGAAAGTTCGGGTAAGTTACGATGTACGTTCGTGAAATTGGCGGAGCGCCACGAGGGTACTCCGACTACGGGCTTTGCAGTTGCACACCTACGGCCAGTCTCCACATCACCTGTTGGGTAATTCAGTGGTGAGCATATCGGTAGCCCGGGCCTATTAGCAATCTTTGTCTAAGGACTAAGTCTTCAGTGCAGGGAGTTCATCCGACCAGCAACCCCTCTACTTGAAACAACATACGTCATATTGCCGTTCAGCTAGCAGTTCACAATCTCGGTCAGTACCCTCAAATATTATTAGAAAGTGTTGTTGCTGTTATCTTGAGGGAGGCATCGCTTTAGATTGACCCCATTCCGTTCAATAACGTTACCAGCCATCGATGTCGCCTGTAGCCGTATGTTTTGTTTCATGCCTATTTTCTGTAATTTGATTCGTATGCTAATTCTGGGAATGCACGTGTGGGATTTGTAATAAACTAAGCTTGAAAGGAGCAATATGTTATTTTAGTACCCAGTTCATCCTGACCATTTGAATTGTAATAAATTTATGTGAGCTGAGGGTACATAGCAAGGACAGGAAAACTTAAAACGTCTTACACTTCTAATGAGTTATTTTCATTCTACCAAAAATTTCAACAACTTGATGATCCTCCATTATCTTGCCTGTAGAATTTAAGAATACACATTCATATATGTTGCGTTTGCTTTTTAAATTTCATGTCAGAAAGTGAATGTAAATAAATTAGTCTTTAGTAATCTGGAGTAGCTAGCGTGATATGTAATAATGTATTTCCTCTCTTTTTAGGGGTTTAATTTATTGTATGTTTTGTGTGTTTGTGCTTCGTGGTTTCTACATTATGTGTTTTATTTGATTATGGGATTTGACAACGACGTTCTGAATTTTTGGTGGGTTATTGTCCTGATGTGTTTGTACACTTGAACAGCGGATTTAAAGGAATTATGATTATTGCAGGTTCGTGTATTGAGATGCTTTTTTGATGCCTGAAATATAACCAGACGCAGGATGAGAATCATTATCGCAAAGCGTGAAGTAGTGGGCTCTCTTAACATGGAGATCAATCAGAGTATAGATCGAGTCGAATCAGAAGATGATGCGGTTGTTTTTTCTACAGAATAATCAAATTCACAGACAACTAATAGGCACGGTTCAGTGTCATGTTTAGAGGACTCTTGAAGCCGACGCTGAAGTAAGCGAGGGGAAGATATGGAAGACACATGTCATGTCAATGTAGTAGTTCACAGCACAAACCCTTCAGTGGCTGACGATAGATGGGCGGTCCCGTCTCTGAGAGCAAGTACCAATTGTAGCAGTGTGACGGACAGCATCCTCGATTTTTTGAGAAGAGAAGCAGAAGAAAGGCGCAGAGAAGCAGAAGAGACAAAAAGAGCGGTTGAAAAATACGAAGATAAGTTAACACAAAGTGCCAAGAACGTGTTAGAAGAGGCAGCGACATGCAAGAGGCAAGCAGGCGAAGCAAAAGAGGTCCGAAAGGAAGCAAAGAGGGACGCTCGTGTTGGTACATTCGTGCTCATAAATTAAGGATAATTGCAGAATGTGGTGCCACACAACGTAGCACTACACAAAACAGGCGCTAATAGCATAGGCACATAGGGAACACACACTACACAGGCCTGTAAGTCAGATGAAAACCCGGCGAGAATCACTGTTCGGACTATACCCGGACTCGTCCGTGAACATAACCTGGGGCCACTGTTCCAATGACCATGTACTGTGTTCTTGACACCAGGCTGTAAGGGCTCTTCTGTGACCAGGGGTCAGTGGAATGCACCTTGCAGGTCTCCGGGTGAATAAACCATGTCTGTTCAGTCGTATGTAGACTGTGTGTATGTTGACAACTGTTCCAGCGGCTGCGGTAACGTCACGAGCAAGGCCACCTGCAGTACTCCGTGGCCGTCTGCGGGCACTGATGGTGAGATATAAGTCTTGTACACTGTGGGCGCCCCGTACTGTAGCGCCTGGACACGTTTCCTGTCTGCTGGAATCATTGCCATAATCTTAAGATCACACTTTGTGGCACACGGAGGGCCCATGCTAAGATCTGCTGTGTTTGACCAGCATCCAGTCGCCCTAATATTCTACCGCTCATAACGTCATCAATATGTGTTCTTTGGGCCATTTTCAACACTCAGTCACCATTAGCACGTCTGAAAACGTCTGCACACTTACTCGTTGCACCGTACTCTGACATGCACCAACAAACCTCTGCGTATGTGGACTGCTGCCAGCGCAACCGTACGACGACCGCAGGTCAGATTCGCCGCATGGTCATACCCCGAGGTGATTTAAACCCGCAAACCGCCCATCAGAGCGTTATTTCACCCATGTACCAGCATTATCCTTAATTTATGAACATGAGTGTAGAATGGTGGCGGCTGGTGCACGGAAAGACGCTCTGGTGGCCTAGAAGTTTGCTAGTACAATCAGACGCGCGAAGTTCTTACCACGTTGCAGGAACAGGGACGCGAAATAATTCGGGAAACTCAGGAACAGATTTCACAGCACTCTAAGAAAATTAAGACATTAGAAGACCAGCAGACAAAATTGTCACAGTTGGAGCAAGACCATGAGCGTGTCGCCGAGCAAGAAGCTGAAATCATCAAGGATGTTACGGACACACGAGTATAAAACAGATGGAAATACAGGGCGCTAACAGACAGAAGAGGGGCGAAGAACATCAGAGACAAACCGAACCGGAGACGAGTAAGACTGGCGCTCGTTCGGATACTACTGACCCGGTAAATATTGCTGAATCCCCAAAGTAGAGGACTACTTATGTTTGCCCACACGAGCGTGCACAACGTAAGAGGCGGTCCCCGCCACTGTAACGGAGTAGTAGCATAATTGCGTGCCAATTAGAAGGTCCGATACGCATGTCTACGACGGGAGCAGTGAAGCGCACGGCCATGTAACAGTCGACGGGAAGATGCTTCACAGAATATAGAACGCGTGGGAGTCACAGAGAGGGAATGGGTGCACACGCTATGGAACGTCGGGTTTCGCTCATAGGCATTTTATATCTCTGCAAAATTTTCGGGTTAATTAGTTAGAGAATAAGGATATAGGAAGATAGTTGTTAGAAGAAAAAGAGGAGGTCATACCGAACGATGTGTATCCCTTTATCGCTAAAAGCCATATCGGAATCAGCATTTGAAATATCGTAATCGATCATGGCCGAATCTGTCTCTCAAAAAAACGAAGACTAAGGGAGCTTGAGCGGGTAAACACACTGAAGCCATTCGGCAATCGCGACTCGAATTTATACGTCAAGGACTGACACTAGGAACCAATTTCTTGGTGGCGCCACATTTGGCGATCGATCTTACAATCTGAACGGATTTCCTTAATGAACAGAAAGCCATATTAGACATTGGTTGAGGTGAGGTCGTCCTACAGGAGGACCATTAATTCGAATTCGGTTTTATGGGCAAGCTATCAGGGTCCAAGTTACAGAGAACTGCTATAAACTTATTTTTTTCAACAGAATATAAGAAGGGAAAGCGAGACGGGCGTGAAATCATCGGGACGACCATCTAGCAGAGACAGGATTGTTAAGACGAAGAGTTAAATTTGTAATAGAGCAGAAAATTCAGTTTTGCAAAACGTTTCGTATTCCAGAGTGTTTAGGTTCCATGATTTGGTCGTCTTTCCGCTGCGACACAGCGTTGTGTTCCTTTTGTGTCGTTGCGTTTCGTGACGCCACTGAGGGCTTTGTGGTTTAGATTTTAGTGGGTGTCTTCGGTTGTGTCTAGACCATGGCTGTGTGTATTATTCGAGATGAGCCCAAACGGCTAGACTTCGTCGTTTTACGCTGATAGTGTGGTTGACATTCCGTTTTGCAGCAATGTGTTACGCCACGCCACTGGGGTGGTATGCCTCTGTTTTTCTCTCGTGGGCGTTTTGGTGTGCCCACGCCATGGGAGCGTGTATTACTCGAGCTGAGCCTAAAAGGCTTGGTCTCCGCAAGGACAGTGTCCGACCCGTTTTTAATGATGTGCGAGGGATCTGTGAACGGCCCACGTCTCAGTACGTGTGAACTGCGCGCTCTCTCTCTCTCGCTGTAGACGTCGTTTATCGCACACTGAGTGCAGAACGCCATTTAAGTCTGTCTCCATGGAACGAAGGATGAAAAATAGGTCACCAAGACGAAGAACACGACGGCATGGTTCCCATGGAAGGAGCAGCATTTATTTACTGTAGTGCAAAAATGAACATCGTTACGCATGTAATGTCTGATCACTGTATTTTAGTTTACTGCATTAGAAATATGAAGCGTTTGGTTAACATTACTTTGTGAGTTTCAGAAACAAAACAAAAAAAATAAAAAGAGGGGAGGGAAGAGAGGAAGCCACAACGAGAAAGTCGTCAAATTATGTACAAATGCTCACTTCAATGACGTAGCCACAAGACAGTCAACCTAAGGCATGTCATACATTCCCCCTAGTCGGTAGCTATGCACTGAATGACAAGAGATAGGAGTAGAGTGTAGGCGTATACCAGACCCCTCGAAGCCAATTATAACATGTGGATTTACAAATTTTTTCAGTTTCCTGTTTTGTTCACAGAGGGACTTAGGCTATTATCTGGGCCTGCCCAAGGAAGACAACGATGATTTGGTGAACAGAGTAGAAATATACATAACTGGAACCGCAGTTGGTATTACGGTGCCATGCTTGAGGAACAGACCAAAACTCCCAACATGGCCCTCGCCGCACGGCAACGACCCCCGCCCATTAAACTTCTACTCGCAGATTTCTGATTCCCGTAGGAGTTAGGGCGCTGGTTGTGCGTTCACACTTAAACTTATTCATCAAACAGCCGTCGCGTCCATAGAATTATAGATACAAGTGATGTCTATTCTGTCGGACATGACCGATAGAAGAGACACCACCCATACCCGCAAGTCGTCTTCTTCAGATCAGCAGGCTGCGTTAAGAGCACTAACGTACCACTCCATCTGTTGTTGACTTTCGTTATCATTTCAGGAGAGCTGAAAGGAATTCTTCTGGCTTCCGTAGATGGCGCCAGCAGCAGTTCTCCTTTGACACCCGGACACGACATTACACAAGCACACGTATCGGAATACCGATGTTATCAACTACTTATCGTTATCTGTTTAAAATCTAAATTGGTCATTATTTCTTTTCTTTCATTTCGCACGTGTCTGGTCATTTATCAGCACATCAGTTTAGAAATAAACATCGTGGGAGTAATAAGTATGTTTGGAACAGGGTCACTAAGTGGTCTACGTTAGTATGCGTGATATACACACCAAAGAGCTGCAAGTATATTACCTGAAACTTAATTATTACAGGGAATTCCCAGTACTTACATGTTTCACTCGACACACACGAGCATTTTTAAAACTGTGGAAACACAATGTGTGACACCACCATAACATCAAATAAAATCACAGATTCAACTTACAATGTGATAGTTTAATAGCCAAATGTCCCACGTTGATCAGAGGGGACATCACATCTAAGGCGTAAATGCATACTGGTGAAAATACACCATACTAGAATAAAAAAATTCTCAGTAAATAGAGGTCCGCAAACGAACCGTTCGAGAGATAATTGCAACTTTGTGATTACCAGCACCACTGACTTGATTCTGTGTAAACGTCGTCCCAGTAAGGAAAAGGTCATAATACTGCACATCATTAAGAAAAATTATCAGAGGTACTTTGGTAGAAACGCAGGTGTCTCGAATGAACACAACCACTACATGAGTGCACTTCTAGCTACAGGTGTTCAAAGTGTCGTCCTCGTACCCGAATGCAAGCCTGTGCATGTTAACCGGAGTGGTGTACACTATATCCTATCGGTGCGTTAGATCTCGTCTCACCATATCAGCAAAATGTGCTGGACCTACATCATACATACATCACTTTCTCTAACGCTCGTCTAAGCGAACATCCTCATGCAATCTTGCAAGATGATGCCGTAGAATCCGAAGGTAATTCCGTCCATTGAGTTTCTTTGGTAATGTGTGCAGCCCAGTAAGACTATCACCTTGTATTCCTAACCACATATTCAATGAGAAACGTCACTGATGTGGAGACTCGTGCGCAGAATGTTGGTTTGAGCCTAGATGACTCCACTTGTGAGAATTGTTTTAATTAGACACACCATCAGGAGTGAACACTGTTCCGTCTGTAAATGAAATGTTATTGTCAAAAATAGGGTTGCCTACAGCTTGTTGTAGCATCCACTGACAGAACACTGGTCTAGGACCAAAGTCCGCCTCACTAGGATACGGGTATATTGCATTGCGACACATTATTCCCCAAACACATCTGTGGCTGGTTCCAGGAATTCGTGTGGGTAGTCTTCTTGCCGAGATTCCTGGCGAGTGTTTGACTGTTTCCAGCACCACACCTTCAACAACAGCTATAATTCCTGTAGGTCTGCCCGCTTCCGCAGCATATGCAAAGCTCCCAGTGTCTCGGAGGTGTTTAAACGTTCGACTCTTGGGGCGCCTTCAGGCGCTGTATGCTTCTTGATATAAGCGTGTAGCCTCCCGCGCATTGCTGTTAGCCGTACCACATACGAAATGCATGTCTACATACTCCTCGTTACTGTGAAGTTCCATGTTACCACCAACACTCGCACAATGCAACTGACGCTCTGCAAACAACTGACATGTGTGGTACTCTGTGTACTGACTGTACTGTCGTATTCATTCTGTTTTCAATTCCACGCCTTGAAAATGTAAACAAAGACCATACCACGGATCAGCATGCGGTGCGTACACAGAATCACGTCAGTAGTCACAAATACAGCAATAAACCCCCAAACGGTTCGTTTGTGAACCTATGTTTGCTGAGAATTTTTTGCTTCTAGTATCGTTTACGTTCTGCTGTATGTGTTTACACCATTAATTATGAAACACCATGTATATCTGGTTCTCGTATATAGCAGCGCAATTATATATTAAATGGAGTAAATTTGTTGTGTAAAGCTTACATAAACTCTGGTCAACTACATTCTGAGATTAAACAACGAGATATATCATTTGTTGTTGAGCGAGATAGAGACTCATCAATATACACTGTTGCACAGTGTAATAGTCTTACTAAACATGCTTAAAATTTTGCTAAAATTGTAATGGGAGAGCTCAGAACAGAGGAAGTTAACACTGGGCTGGTGTGTCAGTAGTTATATCAACACGTCTTACCGTCGATGCAACGGACTTCGGAACACAACAGACAGAAGCGTAAGTACCTCTGTGATACTTAATAAGGCACTGTGAGGTAACACCATGTAACTTCATTGACTTAGGCTACCAGAAAAAAACGAGTTCAGTGATCCAGAAGCATTACTGAAACTACCACAGCGAGGCAAGGAGCGTTGACAGGACCGCTAATTGATGACAAATGCGGTCATACAGTATCCAGAGCCACTATGTCACAGAAGCAGGCTCAGTCTCTTAAACAGAGAGTATTTCAGAACTCAAGAACATATTCAGTCATAACGCCATTTTGTCTCTATCGCTATAGCCAGAGAGAATGACAGTGCGATGAGTTGCAGTGAAAAAATGACATAATGATCGATGATGGCCAGAATGCCACTTGCTTGAGCCACAGTAGTCCCTTCCATGCCAGAGGAGCCTGTCCGGGGAAAGAGACGTGGCTCTCACCGTTCTCACTCATAAAACTACATGATGGCCGATTCAGAGACGAGTAATATGAGAGCGCCTTCATGGGGTTATGTGCTGTCTGATCCCTCCTCACAGGGGGAGCTGGGACAGCTGCGTTGAGGTAGGTTACCGAACAACAACATCTTTACCTTGCTGAAACACGACGGTACATTTCAGGTACTGAACGACCTGGCCAACGAGATATCATACAAGGTTCTTCGAGAGTATCTGAGGGACAATCGTGATTAACAGCAAACAATGAAATGTATTCTGAGTACACCAATCGCGTGCCGCCTGGGCGTGGGCAGGTCAGCCGCCGTTACGAGAAATCCGCCACGTCCAGGATTAGAGAGAGAGGGCGGTACAACACACACCAGACTTGACAAACACACCTGATTGGACGTATATTAGGTTTTATAGTAATTAGTAGAATGTAGATATATGATAGTAGTTAACAAAAAGATATCTCGGACCAGCCCAGTGCCAGGGACACGCTCACCGGGATTAGTTCGGTGGGCGAGGCCATCACAAAGTAGGTTTTTACCTGAATGGCACACCTGTAACGCTACAGCTAGTGTAGAGGTTCTGGTAGCTTCATTAAAATTGTAGTAGGTTCATGTTAGTGATAACGTAGCTTGCCCATTGTAGTTAGATCACCAGCAGTACTTGTAGTTTAATGTAAATTAGCTGCAACATTTATTGTAATAGCACTAAGACCCACTAATTACATTAGGTAGTGGGTTATCATGTATGATGAAAGACTAAGTAATAAAGATTTTTTTTTTTAAATGTAGATTCTTCCAGCAGTTCAATTCAATTTCAACGTTGTCGTGACTCAATATAAATAGGTATCACACCGTCTTTAGGATGACATTAATAGAAGCCTGAGAAGTTGTGGTTTCTTCCACTCTGCTTCATTACAGTCTTTCACATGCAAATATTTTACCTCCTCTACGTTTTTAAGAATATTTTACAGAAATCAAAGCTACAGACAATTGTTAGTAAACTCAGACATAGAAAATATGATAAATACACACGTATGTAGACTTTTACCTAGCACCGTTCGTCTTCCTGAGAATAAAGAATGTTGTTAACAGAAACTAGTTGGTTAGTAAACACAACATACAGCTCGCCGTGCAGTAAAATTGACAAAGACTCTTAAAGTGCTGTAGTACTGTCGCATTGAAATCGCAATGGAGTCCAAAACCGAAGTCAGGGTCGTCAGTAAAGTTCATCACTTTGTAGTGAAGCTATTTTTATTACTGACACCAAGTACAGGCAGAATTGCACTGACCAACTGAACGGGTAGTGAAGCTATTTGTACAAACATCGTATATTCAAGAGTATACAATTACTACAAACGTAAGATATTCCGAGAACCTTTTAAAAATGCTAATGTCGGAGAAAGAAAGTACGCTGGTCGTCGGGTTTGAACTGGCGAGTATCAGCATGCTAGACGGGCACGCTGTCCACAACGTCAGCTGGCTGCATTGCTCCCTCTCCTGGACTAACAGTGACGCGCTGTTTCTGAACTCATTCGAGCCGATAACAGCACTGTGGACCTATATCTAGCCAATGGATCTTTGCATAGCCGCGCTGGCGAATCCTCGTTTTATTGTCGTATTGTTACATCCTCTTCACTATGATGACCATTCGGTGGATATGGGCGATGTCTCTGCCATTTTGTCTTCTTGAAGAAGGGTCAACAACAAGATAAATTCCGTCGTTTGGTAGAAGACTTTATGAAAACAATAGTAACAAATACACAATGTAAAAGAAAATAGCTGTCTTTCGTTGTGGTTGGTGATTCCACGTAAAAGAATTTTTCTTGTTTCCATTCGGAATCACACTAGAATTTTCATACACAACGTGCATTTAAGAACAACTACACTGCCGGAAGACGACGTCGACTTCGATCCGATAATAGCATATGCCACCTGGGGATGGCAGATCTACTGCTAATGGTTTCAACGTCGTCCGCCAACAGATAGCTTAGTGGTACAGCGTCCAGACTGCCATCTGTGTCTACCCTTTAATAGGGAATGCTAGGCCCAGAAGGCTCAGTGGGGTGCAAATGTGTGGAGCAAGTATGCAACCAAGCCACAGAGACGCATTCATTATTCCCACAGCCTACTGAGCGAGTTTGAACGGGATTGACTTGTAGACTTCCGCGTGGTTCGGTGGTCCTTTCGGAGAATTGCTGTACAAGGTGGACGTGCTGCGTTAGTTGTGCAACGGTGTTCGTATCAGTAGTCACGTGAACATTCTCACACTCATAGAGGAGGTTCTGGACGTCCACGCAGCTCAAACGCCCACCGTATTTCAAGGGCAGCAGTGGCAGATCGTACCGCAGCACAGATAAGAGGTCTTGTGAGCCCAGTCGTGTCAACACGAACTGTTGCAAACTAGACACTAGTAGTGGGACTACGGGCATGCACACCTCTTGCACATCTGGAACCAGGCGACCGCTACGGTCACAGATTCGAATCCTGCCTCGGGCATGGATGTGTGTGATGTCCTTAGGTTAGTTAGGTTTAATTAGTTCTAAGTTCTAGGGAACTGATGACCTCAGATGTTGTCCCATAGTGCTCAGAGCCATTTGAACCATTTTTGAACCTCTTGCACATCTTACACTCCGACCACAAAATTGACATGCACGGCTCGATTGGTGCCGTCAGACGATCACTTGAGAGATGGAATGGCGCTAAGTGGTCTTCAGCGATGAAAGCAAATTCTGCCTGCATGGAAATGATGATCATTTGTACGAACGACGTAGACCTGGAGTGCTGTCTTGTAGGGTGCATTCGTCCAAGACGCACTGGCCACGCCCCAGGACTTGTGGCCCTTCGATGTTTCTGGAGGCGACGTTAACCAGCACCCAATACGTGCAGAATGTTGTAAGACCCGTTATTTTGTCGTTCTTGCACCAGGAAAGCGATGTGTTCTTCCAACAGGATAATGTTCACCCACACACTGCCCGTGAAAATCAACGAGCAGACGTGGCATAACGTATCTCAAGACAGTATTCACCATCTGTACGATCGACTGGCTGTCAGTCAGCGCCTGCTTTGCCGTATGTGGAGGCTATACAACGTACCAATATGGGTGTTTCAGCCTCAGGACCGATTGTGCTACTGATCTGTAAATGTAATCATTTCATGTACTCCATAAGCGCTGTTCCTACAACATATCTTGTGTGAATTGGAAAAAGAGTGTAGTGTTTTTTCCTGGCAGTGTGTTTAGTGAAGACGTATAGTAAATCATGGTTGATTGAGAATACACTCTTACAAGAAGAGAAGAATCAGCAGGTTTATCTCCACAGAGAATACTCATGAAACGGAGTCTCGTTGTGCAATAACAAATTAGTATTTTACTTCGCTAACTCTCACTGATCTGCACCATTAGTTGTAAAACTGTACGTACAGTATTCTAAGTACACACGGTTTCACCTATTACGCAGCAGATGTGCAATTTCGTTGTAATATTGTTTTCATAAAATGTTATTTAGGAGCATGAATGTGCCTGTAGTAGTAAGTATCGGAGAAAGTATTAGATAAAAATAAGAGAAAGTAATGAAAAAAGAAAATTTTTTTCTCGGTTTATGACCGAAAAGGGTAATACTGGTTCTCTCATTACTCAGTCTAAGCTTAATGTCTGATGTTTTACCGAAACTGTTCACTAAGCTGTGTGATCTCAGTATAAAATGCTCAAAACACTAAATGTTCATAAAATAAGAAAAGTTATTTCTGGTTAAATGTTTTATCTCCTGCTACAGTTGTTTGAAAATGAAAGAATTAAATTGTTTCCTACGTGGCTTGAAAGTGAAATGTATGTTGTGGGTTGGCAGGAGAGCCAACACCGTGTTATTAGAGGAAGCCGAAAGGCACGCGTTTTAGCTCACGCAGGCTTGCGTGAGGTCTGGAACAGGTCAAGGAAATTAGAATTTAGGAAAACGGACGTAGCTGGGGAATACATAACTTTAATTCATAAATGGTGAACGTCGCTCTTGACTGTACATTATTCACAATATCAATAGTAACTGAACATGCCGCCTTGCTAGGTCGTAGCAAATGACGTAGCTGAAGGCTATGCTAAATATCGTCTCGGCAAATGAGAGCGTATTTTGTCAGTGAACCATCGCTAGCAAAGTCGGTTGTACAACTAGGACGAGTGCTAGGAAGTCTCTCTAGACCTGCCGTGTGGTGGCGCTCGGTCTGCAATCACTGATAGTGGCGACACGCGGGTCCGACGTATACTAACGGACCGCGGCCGTTTTAAAGGCTACCACCTAGCAAGTGTGGTGTCTGGCGGTGACACCACAATATACTCCTGATCGATTCATTCTTCTTAAAATCAACTTTACGTTATTATATAAAGCTTCGATTTACAAATTTTAACAATTACATCTTTCATTAATTTTGCCGTCATTCTGTGAATGAAAGTTTGAGGTAACGTAATGGAAGCTGTTTGTATTACTAATAATGTGGTAACAGAGTTTGAAAAAAAATAAGAAAAAGAAGAAAACGGACTAATTAAGAATGCATTTTAAATAATATTTCCATCTTCATATAAGTTAACAGAGTTGAACATTTATTCTTCCTTCAAGAAAGAAGAAAATTGGATATAAGCTTGTGCATCACGAACAAGTAAGTCGGAAAATATCTCTGTTCATATGTTCGCTGTTACTTTAATCATACAAACTGGTTGTGGGGTCCTGCCCACTCGACTCGTACAGGGTGCCTAAAAGATACCGCTTTCTCGGAATGCTATACATCAATTCAAGCAAATCACATTAATAGTGTTTATTACAAATAAGTAGATTGACAATAAATCGAATTTACAACGATGTCGCAAGCGATGGGCGACATGCAAACAAGTAATGTTCTTCGCTACACACATTGTCCACGTAAGCAATGGCAATGGATCACTAATAACTGCTATCGTAGTGTCGGTCTACAACTGTGCTGGTCTGAGTCCCGGTCTGGTACTGTGCCGGCTATTACTGCGCCCCCCGAGGCTGGCAACCGCTGCTGAGCTTATATTCCCTTCGGCTAGAACGCTCTCCTGTCGTGTTGCGGTCCTTTTCAGCGGGCTATTGACTGATGTCTCACAGCCTTCTTTGCTCTTGCATTCATCTTCTTCGTGTCGTCGCTTATCGTGATGCCGGAACACTGGCGTATACTGAAGGATGTAGCACACAGTGTGTTATCTGACTCACAACGAGCGAGACATAAATTAAGTCGAAGAAAAAATTATTTGCTTTTACGTGGTTGTTTCCAATTTTACATACTCCCTCTAGGCTACAAAACATATCGATCATATATACTTTAATATACTCTTTTTTGGTATGTGCATGAACAGATTCTTCCACACTTTTAAATTTTGTGGTCCTTGTCTTCGTTGACTAAGATATACGTACAATCTAGGGGCAAATCTTAGCGTAGAGGGTGCATGGGGGCTTAATTAAATATAATTGAAAATAATTTTTTTGTTTTTAGTAGCTGTGTGTCCGATTACGCTGTGTCTCGTAAACGGTTGGCCCTGACTAGTATTATTACGCTATCTGACTGCAAAGAACAACAACAAAGAACGAAATGAAAATTTTCGTAAACACAGTTAATTAATTAAGTCCCCAGCAACTATAAAACCTACTAAACCAAAGCACAAGTATAACTGTTCTGTATGTGGGAGTGTGACTCAGCGTACATCTGGCACGGTTCTTCTTCAACAAGACAAGAATTTTTAAATACCAATTATACTGACGTGATAAAAGAAAATTAGAAATGTCGCCACGTGCATGGGGGCTTAATTAAATATGATTCGAAATACTTTTTTATTTTTCGTAGCTGTTTGTCCGATTACGCTGTGTCTCGTAATCGGTTGGCCCTGACTAGTATCTGACTGCAAAGAACAACAACAAGAATGAAATGAAAATTTTCGTTAACACAATTAATTAATTAAGTCCCCAGCAACTATAAAACCTACAAAACCAAAGCACAAATGTAATTGTTCTGTGTGTGGGAGTGTGACTCAACGTACATCTGGCACGGTTCTTCTTCAACAAGACAAGAATTTTTAAATACCAATTATACTGACGTGATAAAAGAAAATTAGAAATACCATAATTGCTCAAGGAAAGTAGAATTACACTCTAATACAAGAACACACGCCAGATGCTTTGTTGACTGAACCTGTAGTGACGCATTATTTAGGACACTAAACTAAAAACAGAGTTAATTACCTCATTTATATTGATGAAAATCATTCTAATCCTTACATTATATCTCAACCAGAACTCTCCAATATCACATCTCAGCAAGCACTGCCTAATAGCACATCTCAACAAACACTCTCTGCTACAACATCTCAGCACAGACTACCACGAGACCTCGACAGGCACTGACTACTACGAGCTCTCTCCAAGCACTGACTTCTACGAGTTCTTAACAGGCACTGACTACTACGAGTTCTTAACAGGCACTCTTCTACGAGCTCTCGACAAGAACTGTGGAGGCGGCAGAATAATACTCTTTGGCGCAATCTCTGGCGCAGTGGCTCAGTGTAGCCACCTTTCATATGCCCCTCCTCCACAGGCCAGAATTTGATGGTATTTTTGCCAGCATTGGTGGTGAAAATACCACCAAATTCGTCCACAAAAATACAGACAAAAATAAAAGATAATATTAATACCTAAATATCACATAATTAGTTAAAATTTTGGCTTTGCACTGACCTTTCAATAACCTAATATATAAAATACAGTAGGCAATACAAATTCTTTTCATACATGTGGCTTTACATAATAGTTTGCACAATACACAAAAAATCAGTTTATACAAATGTTCACATAAAATACTTTTAATTATTCAAAAAAAAAAAAAAATAGTTGATAATTCCAGCCCAGCAATGGTCAACAAGTGCAAACACCAACAAGTGACATCGTTTCGGCAGAAGCAGTCCATCAGTTGCACCCAGCAATGTTGAGCAGGTGCAGACACCAACAAGTGACATCATTTCAGTAGAAGCAGTCCATCAGTTGCACCCAGCAATGTTGAGCAGGTGCAGACACCGACAAGTGACATCATTTCAGTAGAATCAGTCCATCAGTTGCACCCAGCAATGTTGAGCAGGTGCAGACACCAACAAGTGACATCATTTCAGTAGAAGCAGTCCATCAGTTGCACCCAGAAATGTTGAGCAGGTGCAGACACCAACAAGTGATATCATTTCAGTAGAAGCAGTTCCATCTGTGGCACCCAGTAAAGTTGAAGAGGTACACACAGCAATAAGTCACATTAGTTCAGTAGAAGCAGTCCATCAGTGGCACCCAGCAATGTTGAGTAGGTGCAGACAGCAACAAGTGACTTCATTTCAGTAGCAGCAGTTCCAACTGTGGCACCCAGTAAAGTTGAAGAGGTACACACAGCAACAAGTCACATTAGTTCAGTAGAAGCCGTCCATCAGTGGCACCCAGCAATGTTGAGTAGGTGCAGACAGCAACAAGTGACTTCATTTCCATACAAGTAGTCCATCAGTTACACCTAGCAATCATGAGCAGGTCCAGAGAGCAGTCCATAATATTCACTATCCCTGATCACACAGTTCATCAGCAGAAATTAAACATGTCCTAGTGACACCGATCATGTAGAAAAAGTACAAGTAACAGTCCATAATATTCACTATCACTAATGAGACAGTTCATCAGTAGAAATTAATCATTCCTAAGTGTCACACATTATGTTGAAAAAGTGCGGGTAACAGTTCATAATATTTACCATCACTAATCAGACAGTTCAGGCATGAACAATAGTTTGAATGCACATACAAATGCTTTTACACTAAACATACAAATCCTAATAAACACACAAATGATGTCAGATCATTGTCATATTAACTATTACAAATACTCAAATATCAGTAAACCTATAATATTTATGGGTGTCAGTGCAAGCCACAACAAACAAATAAAATAATATTTAGGAGATAGGTGGGTAGGATTAGGAAAGGAAAACACACAAAACACACTCACTCATCTTTCATCCACATTAAGCACTACTGTGTAACTGAATAGTGTTAACTGTGTAAATGCAATTCTGTCAAAATCTGATGTTCATCATGTGTATCAAGTAGTAGTGGCAGCAATGTATAACAGTCAATAATAGTTAAGTCAACGTCATAGTCATCATGTCAAGACCAATGTTTGCCAAGCCAAATCAAATGTACTGTTGTTGAACAACTGTCAGTGAGCCAAGATATGCAAACACTTCCTCTCTTCAAAAAAAAGTATATACTGCTTAGTGATTTAACAAAGTGTGTATAGACTATCTTCCTTCTACTTTAGTGTTCTAGTCTGCTATCTTCATCCTCCTTGTTCCATAAGACCAACAAAAAAAAATATGCATCTCACTTACTTTACCTCTTATCCACCAAAACTCCAATAATCATCAACTTCACACAATCTCAATAATACCTCCATAATACCTCTTCAATGCGTCGATACATATAAACCTTATTGCCAATATATGCTCCTCACTTACTTTACCTCTTATCCACCAAAACTCCAATAATCATCAACTTCGCACAATCTCAATAATACCTCAATAATACCTCTTCAATGCGTCGATACATATAAACCTTATTACCAATCTCATTTCACTTCCATAACAACTCTTTCCTCTAGTCAGTCTCCTCGAACAAGTACAGATAAAATCCTAATGCAAACTTCAGTTCATCATCCCATACAATCTGAAGACACATTGCCAACACACAACCTCTGTGTAATCCATCTGACCCAAATCTTCTGCTCATTATGAATTATAAACAAAGAAATGCATACATGACCTCTAACAGAGTTAGTTCGAATAACTCTCAGTAATTAAGTACGATTACGGAGTGTGAATAATCATAATATTTCACAGTGTGTACACCACTTCAAGAATTATGGCAAACAGAAGCAAACATGTGGAGTATTTCTTTGTGTCAAGTGTCACTTCCTATTTCAATTGCTCACTAAAAATGCAGTGTAATAACTGTCAATGGTCTAAACCTAGTAATGGTATGTCATGTCGTTAGCTTCCTTCCTATTAGCATAAAGTTATACAGCTTCCATAAAACCTCCAGCTCATGTGACTTCAACGAAGTTCTTTGTACCAATATCGTTCGCCGAATTATAGCAGTTCATTTTCTTATCTTAAAAATATAAGGCACTGAGTGTAAGCAAAACAAGCAATAGCGAGAAAATATACCAGAAGAGAACAGAATGTCAACAAGTGGATGCAGCACAATTCTTACAACGAGGCTCTGCCAAGCAAACAATCTATAATTAATACAATAGTTTGACCTAAACTCTATGTTTGTACACAGTATATCAGCATTTCTATACTCCAAATTAAAGAGTAGTTATGACAACAACAGAGATGTATAAATATGCAATCCACACGCATAGCAGCAAACAGGTCATTAGCATCATATCAGCATAAGCAAATAAGTATTCATATGTAATCTTAATAAGTAAACATGAAGGGGCAAGCAGATAAATCACAAAGTATAACTTACATACATAAACACAGTCAGCACAATTAATCAGGTTACAATTATAATTTAAATAAATAAGCACAGCAGGCACATAATTAAAAAATATGACATCAGTGAAAAAGCAGTGCAGCCAAGCGATGCATAATATATACAAGCTACAACCCAGTTCATTAATAATCATTGTAAAAATCAGTTAACGTACGCAAGCACGTCGCTTCACAAGTAAATTCATAGAACATGAAAGTAGCACAAAGTATGAATCACGTAATCGCGAGCAGCAAATTACGTCTAAAGTACGTACCTAAGTGGAAATATGTTACCTGAAAAATAAACTCAATTAATAGTTACCCTTTTTAGTTTATTAGTTTCTTCTTCGAAATTACATTCTTCCTGAAAATTTCTCGATAGCACGTCCTCTTAACGTCGGAGACACACAGAATTTACCTGAAGTTCTTAAATATTTTATACAACCGTATCCTGAAAAATACTGAATGTTAATAACATAATTCATCAAGTCACTATAGCTTTATACTGAATTTAATCGGAGAAATTAAACTGTGTATTTGTTTACGGCTGTCAGTGCATTAGCACTGAGCGCTCGATCAGCTGTAGGCGCGTGACGTAGGAAGCAATTGTTCGCGGTCAACGACTGCTTTGTGCGGCGCGCAGACTTGACTGTTGCTTTGAGTATATGCCGCCGCCAAAACACAGCGCGGTATCCTTGTACTCTCCGCGTGTTTACATGTAGCTGTTAGTTTCTCACAAGTATGTCATTCTACAAAAATTTTTTTTAAAAGTATATCATTCCAAAAAAATTTTTTACGTTAGATATATGATGTATTCCTTTAGAGCGTCGAGATTTAAGAGTTTCTACTTCGACAGTGTTATCATGAATAATTTTACGAATTCTATATGGACTGTTATAAAGCAGAAAAAATTTGCGACACAAGCCTTTTCCTTTGTGAGACAAACGGTGGGACTTAATTAACACCTTCTGACCGACTGACAAGATTTTTAAACGACCAGGACGTTTAGCTGATCTCTCTCTTCTAGCAGCTGCAGATGCAATATTTCGTAGAGCCAGGTTGACAACTTCAGAATGTCGCAGTTTCCGTGAAGGCGGAAAAGGAACTATTTCAGAAATGCGATTTGTCGGTGCTTTGTTTTTTAATATCAATATAGGCGGTAAAGAAGTTGAATCATTAGGGAGTTCATTCAGAACGTTTTGAAAAATATGAAGATACTGATCCCAAGTTCTGTGATTCTGATGACAATAAAGACGACACAATTTATTGATTTCCTTCATCCATCTCTCTGCAGCGTTAGATTGAGGGTGAAAAAGTGAAATGAAAATTGGTTTAATTTTACAACGCTGTAGAGTACGAAGCCAAATTTTAGAACGAAACTGTGATCCATTATCTGATATAACCTTATCAACATGACCAACTTCTTTAAGAAAATGTTTGATAAAAGCGTTAGATACTGAACGAGCTGTTGCTTTGCGTAAAGGTGTAAAACACACATATTTTGACGTCAACTCCACTGCTACGAAAATGTACGCAAAACCATTAGTAGAACGAACCACTGGACCGAACAAATCGACTGCAGCCATCTCCTTTAATTTCGCTGGAATGATAGGAAACAACGGTGCACTGTGAGAAACTGTTGGCGGCTTAGCCTTTTGACATAATTTGCATTTGGCCAGAGCAGATCGAATACGTTTTTCCATATTACTGAAGTAGCAATTTTCCCGTAATTTATGAAAGGATTTTCTGGGACCAAAGTGTGCATAACTGAAATGCGTATACCAAATCAATTTATTGACCCACTCATCAGGAATACAAACTAACCAAACAGAGTTGTCGACCGATTTTCGTTTAAAAAGAATGTCATTGCGAACTAAATAATGCTGTCTAATCGCTACGCTTTCCTTTCTCCTCCACTTCTCCTTAATGTCCTTCCAGATTGGATCCCTATTTTGCTCCTTAGCGAAGTCCTGGAGCGAAGACGAAATAAAGTTCTCAAACGCAACACCTTGAATATACATCAAACAATAATTGTTTTCTATGCAGTCCTCTTCAGCACTTTGTTTCAAACCCATAGGTGCACATGATAAAGCATCAGCAACAATATTTGAAGAACCCTGTATGTAAACAATACTAAAATCAAATTCCTGTAGGTACAACGCCCATCGTGACAATCTGCCATGAGTTAATTTTGTTGACATAAGAAATTCCAGAGCTCGATGATCGGTGTAAACCTTAGTATGTCTGCCAAACAAAAATGTGCGAAATTTTGTGAAAGCCCAAACAACAGCCAAAGCTTCAAGTTCCGTAATCGAATAATTCTTTTCTGATTTACAGAGAACGCGACTTCCAAATGCAATAGTCTTCTGTACTACAACGCCGTTTTCTTCTATCTCTTGAAATAAGTGTGCCCCTAGGCCCTTGTATGATGAGTCCGTCGCCAAACAAATATCTTTAGATAGATCCGGATGTGAAAGAAGTGGAGCAGCAACTAAAGCATCACGAAGCTGTTCAAATTCTCACTGAGCTTCCTCATCCCAACACCAATTAGATTTCTTTCCGGATAGTTCACATAAACGAGGTGTGGCCAAATCGTCCAATTTAACAAAGCGTCTAAGAAAATTACAGACACCAAGGAAACTACGAACATCACGTTTTGTAGTAGGAGCAGCATAATTACGAATAGCGTCTAATTTTTCTGAATCAGGAAGAATACCTTCTGTAGAAATAATGTGACCGAGAAACTTCACCTGAGAACGACCAAATTCAGATTTGTCCAAGTTCTCTGTAATACCAACTCTTGCAAAGATACGTAATAATGAATCCAAAATTTTGTTGTGCTCACTCCAAGAATGTTTAGCAATAAGAATGTCGTCAACATATGAAGTAATATTGTCACGAAGATAAACAGGTAAAATTTCATTTAAGCTACGAATGAATGCTGCTGAAGGTACAATAAGTCCAAATGGTAATTTACGAAATCACTTTTAGGTACAATTAGTCAAATCCGGTTATTGTTTACTTACTCACTAGATAGATTGATAGTCGAAGAGTCGTTTTGACAGATGCAAAGAATAGTAAAAGAGTAGGCAGCGGTGCAGAAAACTAAAAGAGAAATAGCACCACTACAGCTCGGGGCCCTATGCTCACTACGGCACATATTCACTTAGAGTAGTGAATCCCCTGAGGACTTTAATAGCCGCACATAATTTCCAGTTTGTGACTTAATGGCAACTTTGGGGGAAGTGCGTACGTAAATTAATCTAACCATGCACATGGATGTATGTCATTCTTAGAGTTGCGGAAGATCTTAAATTTCCGAACAGTCCAGAAGTGTTTATAGTCAATGTTTTCGCCTTGTGGCGACAAAGACCTACTGCGTCTGTCCCAGTCACAATGACGATTATTGTTAAATTCACGCGCCTGGCGCTCTCTTGTTGCATCACATAAATGAAACAAATTGTTTTCTTCAAACCCTTCTTCTAAACTAACACTTGTCAATTTATCTGAGATCTCCTCAACTTTTTCCGATGATTCACTTAATTGTTCTTTCTGTTTATTTACGTCTTCTGTAAATGTCGCGACTCGGGTTTCGGTGTTGTCACATTTGGTAATTAACTGTTCATATTGTTGTGTTGTGTTATTTAATCTGTCATTTGATACGGACTCCTCGATTCTCTCAAGTATTTCTTCCTTATCGTGTGCACATTGTAAATTTAACTCTGAAAACTTCTGTACTATCACGCGATCTTTTGCTTCCTGTTCCCTGCCCTGTTCCTCTTGTCTGATTTCTGTTGAAATTAAGCTATTATTGTGAGCTTTCAAAATCGATTGTACTTCTTCTCTAATTTCTTTATTTGATTCGTCTTTCATGTATTTGAAACATGTCCCTGTTCGTGAGCCTAACTGTGTTTCCATTGTTCCCATATCAGTTTCTAATTCAGATCGTAACTGTGATCCCACTGCTTTCATCTCGGTTTTAATTGTTCCTATTTCTGTTTCAATTGTACCTATTTTAGAGCATAACCGTGTTGTCATTGCTTTCATCTCAGTTCTAATTGTTCCTATTTCTGTTTTGAATTCAGATCGTAACCGTGATCCCATTGTTTTTAATTCAGATCCCACTGTTTTTAATTCAGATTCCAACTGTGATCCGAAATTTAATATTGCACTCATTAACTGCTCCATTTCTTCTGTCGTTAACCACGCAATCTGAGAATTTTTCGATTGTGAAAAATTTTGAACTGTTTCCGGACTATTTTCCCTACTTATTAAATTGTTTTCCACTACATTATTCATAACACTGTTCTTCTGTGTTGGCGAGTTCGCCATGTCAACAATTTCGTTATTCCGATTATCCATCATTTTTGCCTTTTTCATTGACCGCGTAATCATTTACAAAACATAAAAAATTCGTCACTGTACGAAAATTACACACAATGACTCTTTATCTCCAACAATACCATTCACATGAAATGTTTCCCTCAAACACGATTAATCGAACAATTGAAATAATTGCACTAAATTGTCAAACGCGTATACAAGACAACAAATCAAATTCTGAGAAAAAAATACCATTAGAAGAATGACAATTACCAAATCTACACATGCAAAATAGACTACAATTACTAACTACAAATTACTACAACAATACTACCGTCTACTATTTTTTACAATCAGAAGAATCCAAGGGACGATCCGAAGCAGCGGTCGCCACGTGCATGGGGGCTTAATTAAATAATTTTGAAAATACTTTTTTAGTTTTTCGTAGCTGTTTGTCCGATTACGCTGTGTCTCGTAATCGGTTGGCCCTGACTAGTATTATTACGCTATCTGACTGCAAAGAACAACAACAAGAATGAAATGAAAATTTTCGTTAACACAATTAATTAATTAAGTCCCCAGCAACTATAAAACCTACAAAACCAAAGCACAAATGTAATTGTTCTGTGTGTGGGAGTGTGACTCAACGTACATCTGGCACGGTTCTTCTTCAACAAGACAAGAATTTTTAAATACCAATTATACTGACGCGATAAAAGAAAATTAGAAATACCATAATTGCTCAAGGAAAGTAGAATTACACTCTAATACAAGAACACACGCCAGATGCTTTGTTGACTGAACCTATAGTGACGCATTATTTAGGACACTAAACTAAAAACAGAGTTAATTACCTCATTTATATTGATGAAAATCATTCTAATCCTTACATTATATCTCAACCAGAACTCTCCAATATCACATCTCAGCAAGCACTGCCTAATAGCACATCTCAACAAACACTCTCTGCTACAACATCTCAGCACAGACTACCACGAGACCTCGACAGGCACTGACTACTACGAGCTCTCTCCAAGCACTGACTTCTACGAGTTCTTGACAGGCACTGACTACTACGAGTTCTTAACAGGCACTCTTCTACGAGCTCTCGACAAGCACTGACTTCTACGAGCTCTCGACAAGCACTGTGGAGGCGGCAGAATAATACTCTTTGGCGCAATCTCTGGCGCAGTGGCTCAGTGTAGCCACCTTTCAAGGGTTAACGTGGGTTCTGTTACGTGTCACCTTCATCGCTTTCTTCTTCTTCTTCTTCTTCTTCTGCTTTAGTCCCATATCCACGTGGAGTGGGCATGGTTAATGGTTCCCTGTTGGCTGTGGCGTGGTTAATTCAAGGGGTGGCCGGATGGACTTCTTGTCACCTCCTTGTTATCCCCGCAGAGGAATACGTGTACCTCAAACTGTCTACACGTGGAGTTATCCATGTGAAAGTATTCGAAACTTTTCTAAACGCTTGCGAGTGTATAACTGAGGAAGGACACGTGTACCTACACGTCAGACGTGGGAAACCGCTTGAATACCACATACAGGCTGTCCGGAAAAAGGTCATTAATCCGCCGTGTGTATTCGATCCGAGGCCGGCACATTTGCCTATATTTCCGGAAGCGGCGTGCTAACACGCTCGACTACCCAGTTGCTTTCATCGCTTTCTTACCCATCTGCAAATAATAGCATTTTTCTCATAATGTCGAGGTTCTTAGGAAAGAGAAACGAAATGTTAGTACTACATTGTCATATAGTATGATGTTGTTGTGGTCTTCAGTCCAGAGACTGGTTTGATGCAGCTCTCCATGCTACTCTATCCTGTGCAAGCTTCTTCATCTCCCAGTACCTACTGAACCTACATCCTTCTGAATCTACTTAATGTATTCATCACTTGGTCTCCATCAACAATTTTTATCCTCCACGCTGTCCTCCAATAATAAACTGGTGATCCCTTGATGCCTGAGAACATGTCCTACCAACCGATTCCTTCTTCTAGTCAAGTTGTGCCACAAATTCTTTTCTACCCAATTCTACCTCCTCATTAGTTATGTGATCTAATTATCTAATCTTCAGCATTCTTCTGTAGCACCACATTTCGAAAACTTCTATTCTCTTTTTGTCTAAACTATTAATCACCGGGACCGATGACCATGGCAGTCTGGTCCCTTTAATCCCCCAAACCAACCAACCTATTAATCACCCACGTTTCACTTCCATACATGGCTACACTCCATACAAATACTTTCAGAAACGACTTCCTGAGACTTAAATCTTTACTCAATGTTAACAAATTTCTCTTCTTCAGAAACGCTTTCCTTGCCATTGCTAGTCTACATTTTATATCCTCTCTACTTCAACCATCATTAGTTATTTTGCTCCCCAAATAGCAAAACTCCTTTACTACTTTAAGTGTCTCATTTCCTAATCTAATTCCCTCAGCATCACCCGAATTAATTCGACTACATTCCATGATCCTCGTTTTGATTTTGTTGATGTTCATCTTATATCCTCCTTTCAAGACATTGCCCATTCCGTTCAACTGCTCTGCCAGGTCCTTTGCTGTCTCTGACAGAATTACAATGTCAAAGTTTTTATTTCTTCTCCATGGATTTTGATTCGTACTCCGAATTTTCTTTTGTCTCCTTTACTGCCTGCTCAATATACAGATTGAACAACATCGGGGATAGGCTACAAACCTGTCTCACTCCCTTCCCGACCACTGCTTCCCTTTCATGTCCCTCGACTCTTATAACTGCCATCTGCTTTCTGTACAAATTGTAAATAGCCTTTCGCTCCTTGTATTTTACCCCTGCCACCTTCAGAATTTGAAAGAGAGTATTCCAGTCAACATTGTCAAAAACTTTCTCTAAGTCTACAAATGCTAGAAACGTAGGTTTACCTTTCCTTAATCCCCTTGAGGCGTCTGAGTGCCATTGTCTATACTGTCCTTTTCATGGGTGTTTAATGGTCTGTTGGTAAAATCTTATAGCCAACGCTTTAAAAGAAAATTATTTTATTGTGTTTTATGTAAATCAAGGGCCTTCAGCCCGTATAAGTAAGTTTGAATTCTGGCAAGTGGATATTTTGCTGAAAGTTACTGTTGTTGTGCTATTTATTCATTTAGTGCACTGTCAGCCACTTAAAATTTAAAGGTTTAAGGTATTTTGAATTTTTGTAAAATCATTTGTGGGCCTTCAGCCGCTTAAAACCTTATTCTTAAATTTAGTTATTGTTGTTGCATTACATTTTTATTTAGTGTGCTTTTGGCCACTTAAAATTTAAAGGTGAATGAATTCTTGGAATTTTTGGAAAATCAACTGTGGGTCTTCAGCCGCTTAAAGCCTTATTCTCAAAATTTCCCCTTAAAAGATTATGGTACATATTTTGATATTAATATATATATATATATATATATATATATATATATATATATTTGGCCCGGTCACTATCAATGGACCACCATATATATATATGGTGGTCCATTGATCATGAAAGGGCCAAATATCTCACGAAATAAGCGTCAAACGAAAAAACTACAAAGAACGAAACTTGTCTAGCTTGAAGGGGGAAACCAGATGGCGCTATGGTTGGCCCGCTAGATGACGCTGCCATAGGTCAAACGGATACCAATTGCGTTTTTTTAAATAGGAACCCCCATTTTTTATTACATATTCGTGTGCTATGTATGCTGCTCGGTATCCTGGACGACATCATCCAAGTGTCCGGACCGTTCGCCGGGTAGTTACGTTATTTAAAGAAACAGAAAGTGTTCAGCCACATGTGAAACGTCAACCACGACCTGCAACAAATGATGATGCCCAAGTAGATGTTTTAGTTGCTGTCGCGGCTAATCCGCACATCAGTAGCAGACAAATAGCGCGAGAATCGGGAATTTCAAAAACGTCGGTGTTGAGAAAGCTACATCAACATCGATTGCACCCGTACCATATTTCTATGAACCAGGAATTGCATGGCGACGACTATGAACGTCGTGTAGAGTTCTGCCGCTGGCCACAAGAGAAATTACGGGACGATGACAGATTTTTTGCGCGCGTTCTATTTGGCGACGAAGCGTCATTCACCAACAGCGGTAACGTAAAAGGGCATAATATGCACTATTGGGCAACGGAAAATCCACAATGGCTGCGACAAGTGGAACATCAGCGACCTTGGCGGGTTAATGTATGGTGCGGCATTATGGGAGGAAGGATAAATTGGCCCCCATTTTATTGATGGCAATCTAAATGGTGCAATGTATGCTGATTTCCTACGTGATGTTCTACCTATGTTACTACAAGATGTTTCACTGCATGACAGAATGACGATGTACTTCCAACATGATGGATGTCCGGCACATAGCCCTCGTGTTGTTGAAGCGGTACTGAATAGCATATTTCATGACAGGTGGATTGGTCGTCGAAGCACCATACCATGGCCCGCACGTTCACCGGATCTGACGTCCCCGGATTTCTTTCTGTGGGGAAAGATGAAGAATATTTGCTATCTTGATGCACCGACAACGCCTGACAACATGCGTTAGCGCATTGTCAATGCATGTGCAAACATTACGGAAGGCGAACTATTCGCTGTTGAGAGGAATGTCGTTACACGTATTGCCAAATGCATTGAGGTTGACGGAGATCATTTTGAGCATTTATTGCATTAATGTGGTATTTACAAGTAATCACGCTGTAACAACATGCGTTCTCAGAAATGATAGGTTCACAAAGCTATATGTATCACATTGGAACAACGGAAATAAAATGTTCAAACGTACTTACTTTCTGTATTTTAATTTAAAAAACCTACCTGTTACCAACTGTTCGTCTAAAATTGTGAGCCATATGTTCGTGACTATTACAGTGCCATCTATCACAAAGCGGAAAAAGTGGTCCAACTAAAACATTCATATTTCTTTACGTACTACACGAATATGTAATAAATAACCGGGGTTCCTATTTTAAAAAACGCAGTTGATATCCGTTTGACCTATGGCAGCGCCATCTAGCGGGCCAACCATAGCATCTGGTTTCCCCCTTCAAGTTAGACAAGTTTCGTTCTTTGTAGTTTTTTCGTTTGACGCTTATTTCGTGAGATATTTGGCCCTTTCATGATCAATGGACCACACTATATATATATAAAGTTTTTGGAGCACTGTACATATATACTACTACACTCCAAAAACTTATGTAGAAACGGATTCTTGCTTGATAGCTTGAATAAATAAAAAGAAAGTATAAGATTTTAGTAGATACTGGTGCACAGGTTTCGGTTGTGAGTCTGGATCTCATGAACAAGGGGAGGCTGCAAACGCCAAAATGCAGACTGCGTGCGACAGGTGATAACAAAATAGATTCAGTGGGGACAACACAGCTCAAGTTTAGGTTAAGAAACACATAGTTTCAGAGGCAAATTTTAGTATTGCCAACTGTGAGGCAGGGATTTTCTTCAGTATTGTGATTAGATTTTCTGTTTAGGCACCAAGCTAAAATCGATCTTTTCAATAAACAGTTGAACTCAACGAGGACTTGTTTTCGATGGGCGCAATAACTGCAAATGTTTCTGTGTCACAAGGTACACCCATTGCCAAGATAATACCAACAACACTCCGTGAAAGTACATTAATAGTTGTTTTGCATGACAGAGTGCCAGCAGGTACAGGAAAGTTAATTTGGTTATGACAGATGCTGACGTTCCGCAACAAGTTTCATGTTTGATAGTACCCTTGTCGAATAATACCATTTTAGATGAACAGCGTTGTTTTATGCGAAGAACCTACCTGACCACGTTAGGGTGCTGGTGAGCCTGAACAATTTTAGAATAAAAGAAGTAATTCTGCTGAAGGGATTGGTAGCAGCTACACTACAGGTACTCGATGTCGTAGACGTCAGTGGATCAGAGACAGAGCACAATGTCAAGCAAACCGTAAGCACGCGTATGTTACGTAACAAGGATTGTCATTTACAAGATAATGGTCGATCAGTCATGGAGTCATTGTTAGTTCAGTACAGAGATTTAATTCAGGAGGTCCCTTATAAGCCACACCCATAACACAGCATCGTTATCCAGCGGGCAGTCATGTACCAATGCACTGTAAGCAGTGAAGTTTACCAAAATATCTCCAGCCGTTAACAGAACAGTTCGTAGTTCAACAGCGTAAAGAAAACGTAATAGAGGTAGGACAGTAAGTACAGTAATTGTTCCGAAAAAGTCACCTGATGGAACAAGAAAATATAGCCTGTTCTGATTATATATTTTTAAAAGAACGTACAGTAACTGTTGCATATCCAATTCCAAATATAACTGAAACCATAATTAACCCGGGAGAATCTAAATTCTTTGCTACGATACATTTAAGGAGTGGGCATTACCAAATAGAAGTATGTCCTTTAGAATATGCGTATTTGCTGGTAGAACTCACTGTACTACTCTGTACTGAGGTAATTTGCGCATATCCTGCCCAATTCCCACTTGATGCTCCAATACCTTTGTATTTGCACGTTTCATTCACTGGGATGTAAGAAATGAAACACGACATCAGAGGAAATGTCTATAAATGTATGTCCTGGAGTGCGAAAAGGGGATGTCCCAACATATGTTCTGAACGAATACCGGGAATTGAAGTTTTCCTGTGTGAAACTGCGGGCTCGGTTGCAGCAGATGACAGAGTTAATTCCAGAAACGCTAGTACGACAGAAAAGAGATCGGTTAGATCCTGATAGGAAATTACTAAAAATGATATCAGGGACAGCAGATAAAGATGATGTCGCATATTTAAATAGCACGACTGGGACAGTACCACAAGGAATACCCTGTGCCACATGTGGACAGTTAAGTACAACATTTTTAACACCACAGAGTCTCTATTGGAATTGCAGCAAGCGAAAAAAGAATTTCCAACAGGGATACGATACTTTGTACCACTAGTGGAAAGTAATAGAGTGTTTCAACGTTAATGGTTTATTCAGATCGAGTGTATTGTATATTAGTACATATTTTCTAGCTGTAAGTTCAAATTCACGTTACCAGTCTTTAACGGTCAATCCCTGTAGGCTCAAATAGAAAATTATCCCTAAGTAGGTATAAGTGCAATCTAATGAAGTGTTGCTAGTTTCAGAACAAAGAGATACACATATTGTTATGCCGGAGGATACCTCAGCAATTGTGTCAAGGAGTTAGTTATCATCCATCCAGCACAAATGGTACGAACTGACAAACCATCGTATGAAATTCATTTGTTCCTAGGAAACAGGTAAGTACCAGAGTGTAAAAAAATAGTGTCAATACCACAACAACATTTTCAGCATATTGGCCGGCGCTAATTATACACTAAAGCGCCAAAGAAACTGGTTTAGGCATGCGTATTCAAATACAGAGATTGTAAAGAGGCAAAAAACGGCGCTGCGGTCGGCAACGCCTGTTTAAGACAACAAGTTTCTGGCGCAGTGGTTAGATCGGTTACTACTGCTACAGTGGCAGGTTATCAAGGTTTAAGTGAGTTTGAACGTGGTGCTATAGTCGGCACGCGAGTGATGCGACACAGCATCTCTGAGGTAGCGATAAAGTAGAGAATTTGCCGTACGAGCATTTCACGAGTGCACCGTGAATATCAGGAATCCGGTGAAACACCAATCTCCGACATCGCTGTGGCCGGAAAAAGATCCTGGAGAGAGTCGTTCACCCTTTCGCAAACTGCTGCAGATTTCAATGCCGGGCCATCAACAAGTGTCAGCGTGTAAACCATTAAACGAAACATCATCGATATGGGCTTTCGGAGCCGAGGACCTACTCCTGTACCGTTGGTGACTGGACGATACAAACCTTTCGCCTCGCCTGGGCCCATCAACACCGACACTGGACCGCTGATGACTGGAAACATGTTGCCTGGTCGGACGAGTCTCGTTTCATATTGTATGGAGATAACTTCATGAATCCATGGACCCCACATGTCAGCTGTGGTGGAGGCTCTGTAATGGTGCGGGGCGTGTGCTGTTGGAATGATGTGGGATCCCTGTGGCGTCTAGATACGACTCTGACAGGTGACACGTACGTAAGCATCCTGTCTGATTACTTGCTTCCATTCATGTCCATTGTGTATTCCAACGTACTTGGGCAATTCCAGCAGGACAATGCGACACCCCACAAATCCAGAATCGCTACAGGATGGCTCCAGGAACACTCTTCTGAGTTTAAACACTTCCGCTGGCCATCAAAATCCGCAGGCATGAACATTATTGAGCATATCTGGGATGCTTGCAACGTGCTGTTCAGAAGAGATCCTCACCCCCTTCTAAACTTAGGGATTTATGGACAGCCCTGCAAGATTCATGGTGTCAGTTTCCTCCAGCACTACTTCAGACATTAGTTGAGTCCTTGCCACGTTGTGTTACGGTACTTTCGCGCGTACTCACTGGGGCCCTACACGATATTAGGCAGGTGTACCAGTTTCTTTGGCTCTTCAGTACTCTGTTTTCGCCAGAGACATTAACAAAGAATTGCTACAATAATAAAACATTTTCAGGGATGAGAAAACTTGGAACTAAAAGAAAGTGACTTATTAGTAAATGTAACCAAGTGTGATACAGACGGAGCAAATTTTCACCTTCCTGCTACCACTACAGGTTCCACGACAAGTACGGGAACTCGACGAATATTGTATTTGCCGGAGAAATTTTTTAGCGTCTTAGCCATGCAAAACCTAACCTTCCTAAATAATAATTTAGATCCCACTTTACTATGGGCGATAGATGAATTAGTCGTTGCAGGGAAATTTCGGTAGACCAAATATTAAAGCATGTTTTGAAATATCAAGAGAAGAGTACACAAAATATCGTTACAATGAGTGAATGAACCACTAGTGTTTTGATGGTACTGGCTTCTATTTGTGCAACGTACTTTCGTTTCAGGATGAAGATAAATCATGGAAACGGGAGCGTCCGTCCATGAAATTCCTTTGGAAGGGTTTCATACCAATAAGTAAGAGAGTTTAGATTAAAATATAAAAAGAAGGAAGCTAAAACAATATATACTTTGACTTAGGATATGATTTTCAGAGTGCTTAAAGGAACAAAAGGTTCATGGTAGATGTAAATATGTAAGGTAGTTAACCAAACGCAGACAAAAATGTGAAATTCGGGTTGAATGTTGTTAAAGTAGAAGGGAACGATACATGGCAAATTGGTAACGAAATGGAATAGTAAAGTTTTCTAAGGCTGAACAGCCAGTGTTACTCTATCGCGTGGAAGAATCAACAACAGCCAACCTGGAAGTGTCACCATTTCAACACCGTTACTTGGTCAGGAAGACAGCAACCGCGGCGCTCTTGAGCGAAACTACGAGCGCACTCATCAGAAAATCGTCAGTAGAGTGCAGACCGAAATGCTTTCGTAATATTATGTAGAGTACGCCTGGTAGGACGTATCATCGCCTAGCTGGGGTTTCACTGAGCAGTGAAGACACTGTAACAAATTCATTAAGGAAATGTAGCGGAACTGAAGACCGCTTACAACTCGAGAATAGCCAAATCGATTCAGTCATTAGGAATGACGACATAAATACAGCATTCCCACTAGCCTAGAGCACTCGATCAATAGGATGGATGACGTTAACTTTTTTCGCACTCGATTCTCTGGTTAAGGTTTGGTAAAGTCACGTGTGTGAGATTGTTCTAGTGTTGGTCTTGCACTTGTTGTGGTACGAGAAGATCAGCGATGCGTAGCCATAGATAATAAAGTCCAGTACTGCAGCCTGCACAGCAGCCACCACTGATGGGTAATCGAGTGGTCTACCAACACGGTTTCGGTCCAGGGTAGATGCTGCCCTAAAGCTTGTAGTGCTACAACGATGAAAATTAATATTACGACGATGTCAAACCTTATTTTAATGATTTAAAGAAGTATTCATGATATTAAAAATGTAATTATAATTTTATTATTTTCATTTTTGTGCTCAGTGTATCAAAGACTTTCTAGTGCACGGAATAAATTAGCATTGTTTGTACTACGAAACTATATATGACTGTTAAGGGTTAAGCATGTAATAATTCGATGTATGACATTTTGTAGAGTCTGAATTTTGTCCTCGTACTGGTCGGTAGATAAGGAAAAGTTCCTTAATCGATGTGAAGGTATAAAGGCTGTAAAAAGGAGAGAGAGAGAGAGAGAGAGAGAGAAGGTAAATACAAGTTTTTCAAAACAAATATCTTTAAAGTGTAACGTCTTGTGATTTCCTATAACTAAAAATTGCAAGGTCTAATCTGAGACTGTCCTGAATAACAGCGAAGAACATTTATGTTGTCATATATTTTCTTCGTTTGATCACGGTTGTGATTCGCATGTTTCTTTTTGTTACGCGACGTGTTATGAATATTTTAATTATACGCGCAAAAGTGCACACAGCTTTAATCGAACCTGCGTCTTTCGGAAACGATAACTTTTAATCAGTACAATTACGCGAATACCGTCTAAATCGCAACCGTGATCGCAAAAGTGTTTCTTGGACCAAATAATTCTTATAAAATGTGTATGCTCCAAAGCGAGCAGCATTGCACTATCGCTGACTCGCAACAATCGAAAGAGTAAAAACAGTGCTTAAATAAAATTGCCACCTTTTAATAATTATTATTATCCCATTAAATAAATAAATAGCAATTCAGTGGCTATCCAATCAATAAACAGAGGGCAATTCAGTGGCAACCTACTGACAGGACTAGCTTATATGTGTGTGCTAATGTGTGGTTTTTCTATTTGTTTCATGCTGTATTGAGCGGAAATCTACGACGACCCCAAGCACGATAAATTTGCTATACCATTCCATCCCAGCGGCAGCAGGACGAAGTACTGCATAAGGTAGGCACAACTCCTTCTTCAACCTGGTGCGGTATCTTACATTAAAGAAAAAAATGACGTTTTGTTAATGTGTCCCCTTAGGAAGCTATAAGAGTCAATTATATTTAAATAACTGCGAGAAGGATCAGTAAAATACAGCATCAAGTGTTTTCAGTAGAGGTTAACTGAACGAGATTGTAACTGAATTTTAATCAAACGAAAGTGAACATTTATAGTACTGATTCCAATATGGTGCAGTGTAGTAATTATTTTGTGTTTTGTGTGACGGAATAATTGATGCGTTGCGTGTGACGTTTTCCCGATTAGACTTGCACCCAAACATTTGCAAACATGGTGAAAACAGTGCGACGTGTAAGAAAAGCTACACAGCAGGAAGTAACTGTAGAACAATCAGAGGAGGAAGGAATAACTAGTGATGTAGAAATTGATAATATTTTGTCAGATCAGACAGAGGATATAGAACAGGACACTAATATTAAAGTCAGTGATCCATCTGCTGTAGAACACTCGGGCAGAATACAGACGGTAGTTCAAGTGCATACTGAAGCAGAACCACAAGAAATACCAGTTACAGTCGATTTACCACCGGTAGAGACAACACAAACAGTAATGGATCCATTTTCTCTCTTAATGATGAAAGTGGAACAAATGTTTAAAATACAGGAACAATCACAGATACAGCGTGAACAAGAAACTGCTAAACAGCTTGCAACTGGGATTAATAATAATTTAGATAAACGTATTAGCAGAGTAGATGAACGGATCAGTCAATTAGACGATCGTACGCAGTTAAGCTTTTCACAGTTCTCAAAGAGATAGATCAAAAGCTTGAAAACCGGTTAAAAAGAACTCGATCGCCAGCTGCGACAGCAAATAGATGCCCAGTTGTCTGCTATACAGAACTACATTTCAAGCATGCAGCAAACATACCATGACTTACCACAGAACGTAAAGCAAGTAACCCAGGATGTGGACAAATTACAACAAACACACACTTCTTTGGAAGCAGAAATACGCAACATAAGTACACGTATAGAAATCCTTACGGTAATAGAAGAAAAATGCAAATAACAAGAAGAACGCGTTGTGACCACATTCAACACATGGCTAAATGACAAAGACAAACAAATTAGTACTGTTATACAGAAGGAACTACCTGTGATGTTACAACGAGCAGGAACACAACTGATACATGAAAACAACACAAAGATTCATGAACTCCAGACTGAATTACAAAACGTGCAGAAAGTGCTTAATGAAACATGTATGCAAACATCTTATAACAGTTCACCGGAGAATGTTAGTATCACAGAAACACACCCTGATCATTATGAAACACCTTTAACTGAAAGTAGGGGGCAGACGGGCAATAATTTCAATCCAACACGTGGAGTAACATCCTTTTATCAAGACCATACACAATCATTGGTGCCTCAGGATACTTTAGTGAAGAATTCACAGTTTCAGAAGTTTACCAATGATAAGAACGGACCCCATCCAATTGTGTTTATCAAAGGGATCCGCGGAATAATGCCAAAAAGTTGGAACGAAGGGAGAAAATTGTCTTTACCATTATCCATATTCAAGGTGAGCCAGTGTTGTTCGCGACACAGAAAGCTGAACAACGCAGCTCCTTCGATGAATTTGAACAAGCTTCTCTAAACAAGTATTGGTCGCGTGGGGTACAAGAACGATTAAGAAAAGAAGTTTATAGTCCTGAGCCATTTAATAGAAAAGGCGGTACTTTGCGGAAATATTTCGAAAAGTATCTGGACAAAGTGTAATATTTATCCACACCAATTCCTGAGTGTGATGTTTTAAAGATATTAAAGGAGAAGTTACCGCGTGATCTAAAGGAGAAATTGTTTCACATTCCTGAAGACAACGTGGAACATTTTCTATCTGTACTGGACTCTTTAGATTTGGTTATCGAAGAGGACAGACACCATTATGGGAATAGTTCGTCGAATAATGGTAATGGTAATGGCAACGGGCGAAACCACAAGAACAATAGTAATAGAAACACCTACTATGGGAATCAAAATCATTGGAATAGTCCGAATTATTCAGGATGGGAGAACCACAATATGTACACAGGTGGACAGTACGGTAATGCACCGAATCACAATTATCATCCACAGAACAATAGTGGACTAAACAATAACGGAAACTTTTCAAAGAAACGGAAACGAGATTTCAGAGCTAACGCCAATTACAATAACGGTAATTTTTCAAATAATCAGCAAAACATGCAACCACCACATAACTGGTCAACACAGAATTATGCACAACAGCAATGGCAGCAGCCTAGGCCACCGCAATGTCACAACAACAATCATGTACAACCTCCGTACAATACAAATATGTCAAATAACATGCAGTAGCATATGAATGCGGAGCCATGGCAACCACCGAATCAAAATACCAAGATCATTGAGATAAGTGAACCGCAACCACCAACCAGTACCAGTCAGTAAAACTAGATGCGACGACATTCTGCTCCCGTGTGTCAGTTGCAGGGTGTCTAGGGGGCACTTGCATGAATTATGTTAGTAATAACGAGCAACCAAGCATGCAGACAACCAGCTGTAGTAACAATGAGAATGTGTGTCGCATAGAATCAGCAGCGATCGGGTTGAAAGACGCAAAAGATGCAGTGTGTAGGAATAATTCTGTTGATGTTGCTCAGCAACGTAGTTAAACTATGCAGATGTTAAGATATAATGACGGAGTCGATATACGAGAGGAATTATGTCAAGATTTTCGGAAGAAGTGTAATTTGTTTGAACGGGAAGTTGTACAAGCAGCTATAGTTTGTGATATTTATGGTATTCAAACTACGGTGATTTTAGATACTGGAGCATCTGTGCTGAATGAATCGTTCTTTCTTCACTTAAAGAAGATTAGAAAGATTCCGGTTTTTCCAGTCACTAATTGTCGAGTTACAGGAGCCATTAGTCAGAAAGCCCAACTAGCTCGGGAACAGACACGGATTTGTATTAATTTTGGAATGGGAGCCAAATAGTGGCACCTTCCTTATTGTAAAGAATTTAGCCGTGAACTGTCTCCTCGGATTAGATATTTAGCGAGAGACGGAAACTATAATCGATCTCGCAAAGGGTGAATGCAGCATGTGTTTCGGTGACACGAGAGTCAGGTTGACTTGGTAAAGATCAAAGAATTGCATGGCAAATATTTTCAAATTTTAAAGATGGAACCGATTCGCGCACTTTTTTGGCGGCTTCAAGATAGTTTAAATTGCAGTACATTCCCGGTCATGGAAGATGTGAAGGACGAGGAGACTATCCACCTCTCTGAAATAGTAGAAAAAGTACAACAATCCTCTGGCCTTGACAGTCTGCAACAAAGCAATTATTAGACACTCTTACTAATTATCGTAAAGTATTTTTGAAAAAACCTGGACTAATTAAAGGTTACGTGTACGACATGCAAGTGTTTCCCCATGAAATTTACTGTCATCAAACGTACTCAATACCCAGCGCGAAAAGGGAAGCAGTAACAAAAGAAATCAGACGAATGCTGGAATGGGGAATTATTGAGACCTCGTTATCACCATATAGTAACCCACTTTTACCGGTAATTTCAGGACCATTTGTGATCTTAGGTACACCACATAAAAATAGTTATTTCTTGGTCTATCCCAACTCAAATAGACAGAAAGGACTATACAATCACAAAGACTTGAAAAGATATGTATCGTAAGTGCAGTAGATGACCTTCTACGTGTGTCGTAATGAGGTGAAGTCAAACATCAAAGACTCAGGTACTGTGCGAGTAGGCTAAGTGACAATTATTAATTAATGGACTAGTGTATAAGTATTTCATGAACACACTGCGATGTGGCGTGTGGGAGAATAGGAACATACAACATTGGAAGCATCAGTACTGCTTGGAGGAAGAGACTCTCAGAATGCCAATTAGTTGTAAGAAAATTTCAGCTCCAGTTCGACGGAGAAGAGGACGCCGAGCTGCAGCGAGGAGGAGGAGGATTGCTTCAAGATGAGTCCACCCTAAGACACTTAATCAAACATAATACAAACTTGTTGAGATTTAGTAAACTTTCAGGAACTTATGCGTGTGAAACTACGAACAGTGAACAGAACTGCATATTTCACACAACTGTAGGATATAGTGACTTTAGAAAACAAACGTTTCATTTTGTTGATTGTTATCATAATACAAACTTGTTGAGATTTAGTAAACTTTCAGGAACTTATGCGTGTGAAACTACGAACAGTGAACAGAACTGCATATTTCACACAACTGTAGGATGTAGTGACTTTAGAAAATAAACGTTTCATTTTGTTGATTGTTATCTATTTAGAACTCACTAGGGTGAGCAGGTTATGTTCTTCAGTTATTTATCATTATGTAACTAGACTGTGTAAAGAAATTCTTATGGGTAGCACAAGGACTTTACCTTGTCAGACTTGATAACTGTGATCAAGTGACTACGTGGTGGGGTGAACATGTCACAGATGACCTATGAACAAAGACTTCCTGTGAACATTATCCTCTGCGCGTACGAACTTTATTTCACTGGCGAAAGAGTTGAATTTAATACAAAAGTGGACGCTCAATGAGTGCGTTGTGTTACCATTATTTCGTTTTCACATTTTGTGCTACGAGTGTTTAGTAATGCCAAGTATTCAGAGTGTTATTGGGACCACATGCGTGGACGTAACATTCCAGGCAAACTAAAACTCAAGAGCAAGTGTTTTTATCGATCAGTCAGCAACAGTGGTGAGTCGTAACAGTGTTGGGAACTGCTACTGACTATATCATTAAACCCGTTGCAGAACTGTATCAATGTTGGAACGTAATTACATGAAACTTTAATTGCAGATAGTTACGTCGGAAGGACGAATGGACTTGCATCATGATAAAGAAACTGACAAACAGTCGAACACCTCACAAAAAAAAAAAAAAAAAAAAAAAAAAAAAAACACACATTCTTCTTGTTGAGTGAAAGAGTGCGTGAAATATGGTGTAATTTAGATGTTAATTTAAGGAACTGATACTGCTGTTTGAATTTCATGTCACTGTATGCTGGGATGCTGAGCACACGTGTCGGTGAGGGCAGCATACTGCAGCGACATCATCCGTCATCCCTTGCCGCACCCTGCCACGTCATCGCAGTCCATCGCAGTCTAACCTGATGGGGGCGGTTAGGTTAGGTTAGGTTAGTGTTGTTTAACGTCCCGTCGACAACGAGGTCATTAGAGACGGAGCGCAAGCTCGGGTTAGGGAAGGATGGGGAAGGAAATCGGCCGTGCCCTTTCAAAGGAACCATCCCGGCATTTGCCTGAAACGATTTAGGGAAATCACGGAAAACCTAAATCAGGATGGCTGGAGACGGGATTGAACCGTCGTCCTCCCGAATGCGGATGGGGGCGAGACATCGGTGTTGCAGTAAACCAAGTCTCCAGCCGTCGCACCAGCAGCACTATCACGATATTGTACCATTATTAAATGTCATACGAAGTGAATATTTAAATGTTGAAAATTAAAAAAGAGGGTATGGAAGATGTGCTCGCTCCGCCGTGGTTTTCTCCGGGGTTTTTCCCATTGGCCTTTGCCCGAATGGGGGAGCGTAACTCAAAATCACTGAGACTTAAAAGTAAACAAAGCACACGCTTGCAAGTGAAAGAACACAGTGAACTTTAAACAGAACAGACAAGGAAAATAAGCCTGCTTGGATGTCCAGTCAAACAAGTGTGACTGTACATCCAAAGGGGGCAATGTAGTGCTACAACGATGAAAATTAATATTACGACGATGTCAAACCTTATTTTAATGATTTAAAGAAGTATTCATGATATTAAAAATGCAATTATAATTTTATTATTTTCATTTTTGTGCTCAGTGTATCAAAGACTTTCTAGTGCACGGAATAAATTAGCATTGTTTGTACTACGAAACTATATATGACTGTTAAGGGTTAAGCATGTAATAATTCGATGTATGACATTTTGTAGAGTCTGAATTTTGTCCTCGTACTGGTCGGTAGAGAAGGAAAAGTTCCTTAATCGATGTGAAGGTATAAAGGCTGTAAAAAGGAGAGAGAGAGAGAGAGAGAGAGAGAAGGTAAATACAAGTTTTTCAAAACAAATATCTTTAAAGTGTAACGTCTTGTGATTTCCTATAACTAAAAATTGCAAGGTCTAATCTGAGACTGTCCTGAATAACAGCGAAGAACATTTATGTTGTCATATATTTTCTTCGTTTGATCACGGTTGTGATTCGCATGTTTCTTTTTGTTACGCGACGTGTTATGAATATTTTAATTATACGCGCAAAAGTGCACACAGCTTTAATCGAACCTGCGTCTTTCGGAAACGATAACTTTTAATCAGTACAATTACGCGAATACCGTCTAAATCGCAACCGTGATCGCAAAAGTGTTTCTTGGACCAAATAATTCTTATAAAATGTGTATTCTCCAAAGCGAGCAGCATTGCACTATCGCTGACTCGCAACAATCGAAAGAGTAAAAACAGTGCTTAAATAAAATTGCCGCCTTTTAATAATTATTATTATCCCATTAAATAAACAAATAGCAATTCAGTGGCTATCCAATCAATAAACAGGGCAATTCAAGCTCCATCGTCGCACATATCTGATGGCATAGTGTGCTGGTGGACCAAGTTCATAATTCAACACGACAGTACGTCGTCCGGCATTGCGGTCCACCTGAGGGGACAACGCGGGCAGGAATCTGATAGGAACTGAGTACTCCCTGAAACGGTGTGTGAATCAAACACATGCGTCATGGTCACGGCCCTTCCCAAGCAGGGCTGCCGATGGAGCGTGCCTGCCTCACCAGTGCGAGGCAAACCGCTGCACCAGGATGTTGCTAACTTATACACCGAGCTGATTCAGCGTACTCGACAGCCTTGTGCCCGCTGTTAGATTTAACGGGCTCCTCTCTGTATTCAGTAGCCACCAGCCGTCGCAGAAGACACAGCAACTATTTGTATTCTGAATAATAAAGAGAATAATCTTGAATACTGTTTGGTTACGTCTAACAACGCCATACAGGTCCTCGGTCTGCGACCTGACAAAACAGTAGGGGTTTCCAGCCCTGCAGGGGGCGACTTCTACATGACAAGTGTGAGATCGTAGTTACAACTGCCAAAGAAACTATAATTATTACAACACGTTTATGAAAGCTGGTGTGCTGGAAACGGATGGGTGCTGCACATGCATCCTGACGCTGTGAACAAGAAAAACGTTGAACACTGTTACCAACTGTTGTCTGGTAATGGCCATTTGTTTATTTATTCTTCACAGTTAAAGCCTATTAGCTGTAGACCTAAAATAAGCCATTCAACAAACACACTTGTATGTAGTTAAAAAGTATTTAATAAATGTTACTACTTGCTAAATATCAATATTAACAAAAAAACTAACATTGCAAAAAAGGAAAAAAGAGAAAAGAAAACTACATCCTACCACGACGAAACTACCATGGCGAACCAATGTAATTCATTAGTGTAAGAAGGTATTTCAACAGGACTTTCGTTTCCTTCGAAAATATGGAACAGACCTTTACCTCAAGTATTAAAGTGCTATGATGCTACACTGATGAACTCCTGTGTTAACATATTGGGATCTAATAACCAGTTCTCAACAAATTGCTTCATTTGAAACAGCCTGTATATACCTTCGGTACTCTGTTTTCCAAATATGAGGGTGAGTCAAATGAAAACCTTAAATATTTTTTTAAATATTATTTATTGTGCAGAAGTGGTACAAAACTCCCCCACGCTCAATGCAAGTCCTCCAGCGCTTACAAAGTGCATAAATTCATTTAGAAAAAAATTCTTTTGGTATTCCGCGCAATCACTCATACACCGCTTGGCGTACCTCTTCATCAGAACGGAATTCCTCTCCTCCCATTGCGTCTTTGAGTGGTCCAGACATATGGAAATCACTTGGAACAAGGTCTGGTGAGTATGGTGGATGAGGAAGTGGTTGGTGGAAGTGAACCCAGGTTTCGTCCCCAGTAACGATTCTTGCAAGGAAGCCATCACCTTCTCATTCAAAGCGCCGAAGAAGTTCTTCACAAGCATCAACAAGTCGTTCTCTCGTTTTAGGGGTCAGCTGCCTAGGCACCCATCTTGCAGACACTTCGTAAAACTGAAGCACATGACTAATCTGTAAACATGCTGCAATGTCATTCAGTGTCACTCGGCGGTTTTCCTTCACTATGGCTTCAACTGCTGCAATTTTCTCTGGAGTCACAACTCGTTGTGCCTGACCAGGACGAGGAGTATCTTCCACTGAAGTCACACCATTTGCGAACTTCCTACTCCATTCGTAGACTTACTGCTGTGACAAACCGTACTGAACTTTCATTCGTCGATGAATTTCAATAGGTTTCACACCTTCACTACGCAAAAACCGAATAACACAACACTGTTCTTCCCTGGTGCAAGTCGCAAGTGGGGCGGCCATCTTTATACAGATACTGCGACAGTATGTGTGTATCTGCACTATGCTGCCACCTACAGGCCATTCTGCACGCTGTTTGTAGCACGCTTACCAACGTACAGGATAACGGCGCGAAATTCCGATTTGTTATTACAAACTTAAGGTTTCCATTTGACTCACCCTCGTATTATCGGGCCCAGTCGTTAATTACTCCACTTAGTGACTGAAGCTTCTGTAGTAGAGTTTTATGATTATCAGCATCGAAGGCAACGAATGGATCAAAAATATACATATGTGTGATCGGTAGTGTCTACTGAATCAAATATTTTCTTAACTATAAAAATCATGATTCTGTATTTCCGCTCCTTCATAATCGAAATTTTGTTTCATTGTAGAGGGTATTTTGTTCAGATAATTCATTCACAAGCTGCAATATGGTCGCGAATCGAACACCAATCCAGAAAGTGTGGAACAAATTATTTTCGTCTATGATTACAGACTTCTTAGGCCCTCAGACTACCGGTTTCGATCAGCAGTGACCATCTTCAGATCTGCAGTAAAACACTGAAAACATAAATACAACTAGTGGATTGTCTACAGCTTATAACGATAAAATAGGCCACAATGAAATGTATTACTGACATGCAAGTGAAAATTATGTGCGTTACGTATGACAAGGCATACATGTGTTAAAAACATGTCTTAATAGAAAGAAGCCATAGTGGCACCGCCAAAAGATAAACACAAAGTCAGCTCAGCATCGTCGCTCATACATGCAGCATCATGAATACTAGAATCATTTTGCTAACAGCGCTAGCGTTCAAAACAAACTGCTGTACACTAGACAGAAAATGTTGGTGTCACAAGCTCGGATGTCGCTACTACAGAAACACACTATTCTTCAAATCATATAATTGTGCGATATAGAATAAAAAGAAGAATACACTCGGTGAAGTCTGTAGTAGGCTTACCAGGAGTATAAGTCAGTACTGTAATAAAATGCAATAAATTGAAACATGGCCAAAGTTAGGTTGTTAAAGGAAATAAATAAGCAACGAAAATTCTCTATGCTCTTGTGGCGAATCTTAGATACAAAAATAATGATACACTTACGGACAAGCTTACGGAGTTCACAGAATGATATAAAATGATAAAAGAAATACGGAAAGAAGCCAAATGAATGAAAACAGACTTTAATAGGCGACCAGCACTCGTGTTGACGTGACCGCCGGAATGCAGCATAGGCGAGAAGTGATCAAAGGAACTTAACTGCCATTGGGCCCCTCGAACCCTCCGACATACCGTTCCAAAACAATAATCGTAGAAAACAGTATCAGTCAATTAACAAGATTAGCTAATCGATGAGATATATTATGAGAATGCACAAGAAAACGCGAGAGTAATAAGATCAACGTAAGAAAACGAAGTAAATATGCAAAGCACTCAATACAAGGTAACGACAAATGCAAGATATATGTAGGAGAGGCGGTTAATGAGCAAAGCATTTATTATTTCGTTTGTTTACTTGTATGTCATGTTCGTCCAATATATGCTAGCATTATTTTGCATTCACTAATAAAGCCATAATTAAGAAAAATTAGGTTGGCATTGTTGTTTCTCGCTATTTTGTATAATGTGATGTATATCTTACGCAAAAATCTTTTATATTGTGTACGCCAATTTGGGCATAAAATACACAAGGTTTTGTGTATATTTAGAATAACGTTGAACTTTTAATTGTTAATTTTATAAATTTGTACCTTAGTTTTTTTAACTTCATTGTTAAGAACATATAAATAGGGGGAGCAGAAGGCTCAGGAAAAGCTCAGTTGGAGACATATCGCTGTGTCGCACGTCGGTGCAATAAGATAATTGTTGTACCACGGTTTTGTGATTGTGTAGCCTGGTTATGTGGAGTGGGCTTCCACTAAGAAGAAGTTGAGCAGCTGGTCGTTAATAAACCACTATAAAACGACTTGGTACCTGGATTATTTCATGGAATTCACGTAACTAGATCCAGATTGCAGACGAAATGGACCGGGACGACGACTTCAGCAGCAGAGGCAGGAAGGAGATTACTCCGAGTTACACCGAACTAAAATATGTATAAGCAATGAACTAAACTTTATATTTCACTGCAGAACTGATTACTAAAGTGGAATGTTTGGAAACTGTTCTAGCAGTAAACATATGCATTTGTCTCAAAGTTTTCTTTGAGTGGTGGAGACCAGATTGATTAATAATAGATACCCCCATGATCACACGTTCTTGATGTTACTGGAACAGAATTATAATAACAAACTTTTTAAAATTCTCTGTTTAATCAAATAATTTTTCAATGATTATTTTTTCCGATAATTCCAATCTTCCCCATGCCACTGCCAAAAATTTCGTTACAGTATCCAGCATTCCATGCCAGCTATCGTCAATACACTCTCTAATCTAGTACGTGTTTTGGTGATCATGAAGTCTCCTACTCATAAGACAGGTCAATCACTGGAATTTCAGCAATCTGCAGTCCTCCTATTTTTACGGAATCCTTTTCGCAGCTGTGTGTGATGCATTTATCTTGAAGTCATCGATTAGCCAGTATCTTCTTCTTCCTTTCGTCCTCTTCCCAGTTTCCACTCGTTCTCCTCTATTCTTTTTAATGCAGTCTCTTCTCATCCAGTGTTCTATCCTATTTCTTTTCATCTTGTTTCCAGTGTTTGTGCTTTCTCATTGATCCTGTTTAACGAAACCTCGTCAGTCATTCTGCATGTCCATTTCAAGCCTTCCATTCGCTTTCAGGTTCACATCTCCAAGGCCTTTTAGCATTTCTCTTCTCTCCACAGCAGTGTATATGTTTCGAGGCCATATAGGATGTTTTACTATTTTTAATTTCACAGAATAGGTCTAGAGTGCTGGTATAGCGATCTAGAAGAAACAACGGACCGAATCTGACTGAGCAGAATAAGGCTTTCAGTATCCGGTCGAACTGCTCTGTACACGGAACTTCAGGACACAGGACTTTTGCACGCCAAACCTTACAACAGTTGACCGAGGACCATCGTGTTCTTGTATAGTGGCAAAATGGATGAACGGTTTGTATGCAGTCGTTTTGACCTTCGCGTCTCACGGTGCACGGTGCAAATTCCGGTGGTGTCCGATCACCGTTGTTTTTATCTTGAGCACTTCGACAAGTCAAATGGTATGCCAGTGAGATAATGCAATCAGGAATTCTGCCACGGCACAATCGTGTGTTGTATGCGTACTCTACATATATCTGTAACTCTGCAGAACTCACTCGTGGAAATACAATGTTCATAAACGCTGTATCAAAGAACATATACAAGTTAATTCAGCGATGATGTTACAAACGTTCAGGGATGGTGGAAAAGTGTAAAGGTGTCAATTTTAGCTGAGGGATCCTGTTCCGGAAACGACCGAGTTCAAAGTTATAAATGAAAGTCTTTCTGATTCCTCCGATAGTGGAATACGGACCAAAATAAGGAAAAAATATCCTCCCTAGACTTACACACTACTTATACTAACTTATGCTAAGAACAACACACACACATCCATGCCCGAGGGAGGACTCGATCTCCGGCGGGATGGGCCGCGCATTCCATGACATGGCGCCTCAAAGTGCGTGGTCACTCCACGAAGCACTTAACTGTGAGCACTTGTTTAGTAGAAGAGATATGTTTCACACTAGCGAATATAAACAAGTGCCCATAGCTCTTAAGGTTTGCATGTTGAAGCCCATGTTTACTAGATATGTTCTGGTTTGTACTACCACCTCTGGAACTTGACTACCCTCGAGTCTTAGCATCAGCGATACTGGTCTTTTACAGCTCCACGACGCCGCATATGAAACACCTGTTACTGGCGGTATGATGCAAAAAGGTAGTACATAATGTCTATCTAGTTGATACAATAAGTGTAGTTCCTAAAACTATCAAATAATGTTCTTGGTGACCTGTCTCGCAAGTGGTATCACCCTCTAACTCGTCCTAGTGGCTACATTTTTATTTCAGTTTCATGACGGTAATAAAATACGAATTTCAAAACCCTCGTAACAGAATGAACAGGATGTTACTGGATGTGATATAGGCCTATGCAGAGCGACTTTAAGTACTAAAAAGTCAGATGAAGTGTTCTTTAATTCTGACTTAAACAACACAATGTGTTAAACGACATGGCTCTAATGATACCGAAACGCCGTTAACTTACTAGAAGGATTCGTAATAGTTTCAATGATGTATCTAAGCTAATGTACAGCGCAATTTGACATTTTCTATAAGCAAAATGTATGTGATTGGTGAAAGTAACATTTACACATCAGGAGAAAGAACGCAAGAGGAGAAAATGCAGAGTGTCAATGAGATACGTTATTGTGAAATCAAACAATGGAAAATCCAGGATGGAATGTAACAATATTATGAAAAGGATAGTTGTTACAATATAACAGAGATGCTGAGTCGCAGATAGAAACAACAAAAACACTGTCACAAAATAAGCTCTCTGCCAAAAAGACCTTTGTCAAAAATAGACGACAGACACAAACACACAAACTCAAACACACACACAACACAAACGAAACTCACACACGCAGGATCACAGTCTGTGGTAGCTGAAGCCAGACTATCACCAGCAGCAGCACTGCATGATGGGAGAGGCAAATGGATGGATTTAAGGAGGAGTCTGGGGAGGGGAGGCGGTGGGATACCAGGTTAGGAGCGTGGGAGCATGAAGGCACGAGGTGGAAAGATGGTAGGGCAGCTAAGTGCAGTTGGGACATTAGACGTAGGATGGGGGAAAGAGAGGGGAGGCTAGTGGAGAAGGAGAGAAGTAAAAATACTGGGTGTGCAGGTGGAATAGAGGGCTGTTTAGTGCTGGAATGGGAAGATGGAAGGGGCTAGACAGGTGAAGACAATTCCTACAAAGACTGAGGCCAGAAGGCTTAGGGGAACATAGGATATATTGCAGGGAGAGTTCCAACATTCGCAGTTCAGAAAAGCAGGTGTTGGTGGGAAGGATCAATATGGCACAGGCTGTCAAGCAGTCATTGAAATGAAGAATGTCGTGCTGTGTGGCGTGCTCAGCAATTGGGTGGTCCAGTTGTTTCTTGGCCATAGTTTGTTGGTGGCCATTCATGCAGACAGACAGCCTGTTAGTTGTCATGTCCACAAAAAATGCACCACAGTGGTTGCAGCTTAGCTTGTAGATCACATGACTGGCTTCGCAGGTAGGCCTGCCTTTGATGGGTTAGATGATGATTGTGATTAGGTTAGAGTATGTGGTGGTGGAAGGATGTATGGGTCAGGTCTTGCATCTAGTCTATTTCAGGGATTTGAGCCATGAGGTAAGCCTTTGGGAGCAGGGGTTGTGTGGTGATGGACAAATATATTGGGAAGGTTCAGTGATGGCGACTGCACCTACCTGCCCTACCCTCTCTCCACCTGGTCCCTGCATGCTCCCCAGCAGCACTTCATTGTCCCCTACCCTACCTTGCTATCTCTTACCCTCCAATCCCAGCCTCCTCCTTACCCCCACCACGTTGCCTCTCCCATCATGCATTGGTACTGCTGCTTGTAATCTGGCTTCAGCTGCCACAGACTGTGATTATGTGTGTGTGAGTTGCATTTATGTGTGTCTCTTGTCTATTTTTGACAAAGGCCTTGTTGGCAGAAAGCTTATTTTGTTACAGTATTATTATGAAATCTTTACGGAAACGGCTTCCTTAATAAACTTTAGCGTAGCTATTAAGTGAAATACAGTGGTGAAAGTTAGTATGAAGGCATAGGTATTTGTAGGAAAATTAACATTGTTGGTTGGAATACTTGTGCATAGGGTATATGTAATAGTATGAGATCAAGTGTACCGATAAATACAGTCAAATGGTATCGCATTTGCGCATTTGATGTCGGTAGTGCAGTATATAAAACGACATCAATGATTTACATGGTAGCTGGTGGAACTCTGTATTGGAGCAGTCGGTTTTACGTGGTGTTAGTGTGTGCGTGTATGCCTTTACTGCAGATAGGAAACAGACACCATTAACTGTGATAATTACATGTGGAAAACAGTTGTCATGTGATGAAAATGCAAAAACCGGTGCCTACAACGAAATGGAACACTTTAACTGTTAAATGGCCAAGAAATTGAACCATTCAATTACATTGATTGATAATATCGTTAGATTGGGCGCAGGATATGGATAGAACGTAGTAGTAAATGGGAAAAGTAGAAAATTATCTGACACATGGAAATGGTTACTCTTAGGGTAAAGCAAGGGAGACAAACCATTATTCTTATTCAACTCGCTGCTGACTTATACACTCCTGGAAATTGAAATAAGAACACCGTGAATTCATTGTCCCAGGAAGGGGAAACTTTATTGACACATTCCTGGGGTCAGATACATCACATGATCACACTGACAGAACCACAGGCACATAGACACAGGCAACAGAGCATGCACAATGTCGGCACTAGTACAGTGTATATCCACCTTTCGCAGCAATGCAGGCTGCTATTCTCCCATGGAGACGATCGTAGAGATGCTGGATGTAGTCCTGTGGAACGGCTTGCCATGCCATTTCCACCTGGCGCCTCAGTTGGACCAGCGTTCGTGCTGGACGTGCAGACCGCGTGAGACGACGCTTCATCCAGTCCCAAACATGCTCAATGGGGGACAGATCCGGAGATCTTGCTGGCCAGGGTAGTTGACTTACACCTTCTAGAGCACGTTGGGTGGCACGGGATACATGCGGACGTGCATTGTCCTGTTGGAACAGCAAGTTCCCTTGCCGGTCTAGGAATGGTAGAACGATGGGTTCGATGACGGTTTGAATGTACCGTGCACTATTCAGTGTCCCCTCGACGATTACCAGTGGTGTACGGCCAGTGTAGGAGATCGCTCCCCACACCATGATGCTGGGTGTTGGCCCTGTGTGCCTCGGTCGTATGCAGTCCTGATTGTGGCGCTCACCTGCACGGCGCCAAACACGCATACGACCATCATTGGCACCAAGGCAGAAGCGACTCTCATCGCTGAAGACGACACGTCTCCATTCGTCCCTCCATTCACGCCTGTCGCGACACCACTGGAGGCGGGCTGCACGATGTTGGGGCGTGAGCGGAAGACGGCCTAACGGTGTGCGGGACCGTAGCCCAGCTTCATGGAGACGGTTGCGAATGGTCCTCGCCGATACCCCAGGAGCAACAGTGTCCCTAATTTGGTGGGAAGTGGCGGTGCGGTCCCCTACGGCACTGCGTAGGATCCTACGGTCTTGGCGTGCATCCGTGCGTCGCTGCGGTCCGGTCCCAGGTCGACGGGCACGTGCACCTTCCGCCGACCACTGGCGACAACATCGATGTACTGTGGAGACCTCACGCCCCACGTGTTGAGCAATTCGGCGGTACGTCCATCCGGCCTCCCGCATGCCCACTATACGCCCTCGCTCAAAGTCCGTCAACTGCACATACGATTCACGTCCACGCTGTCGCGGCATGCTACCAGTGTTAAAGACTGCGATGGAGCTCCGTATGCCACGGCAAACTGGCTGACACTGACGGCGGCGGTGCACAAATGCTGCGCAGCTAGCGCCATTCGACGGCCAACACCGCGGTTCCTGGTGTGTCCGCTGTGCCGTGCGTGTGATCATTGCTTGTACAGCCCTCTCGCAGTGTCCGGAGCAAGTATGGTGGGTCTGACACACCGGTGTCAATGTGTTCTTTTTTCCATTTCCAGGAGTGTAGTTGCCCGTAACTGCCAGACATGTACGACAAACTTTGCCACATGACAAATATCTAGCATTCAAGAAACGGCTGCAGAAACCTGCTCTAACATGCAAACACAAATAGGCTAGGATGGAGTTTGCTGAAAAACGTATGTCATCGACTTCAGAATGGGATAAAGTGATCTTCAGTAATGAGAAGAAGTTTAATTTACATAAGATGGGTTAGATGGAGTTCAGTATTGTTGGCATGATCTGTGAACAGAGCAGCAAGTAAGAACCAACAAACTTTTGGTGATGGAAGAGTTATGATTTTGGCAGACTTCTGCGCTAAAAGTAAATCACGCAGTGCTTGGGTAAACACCAGAACGCACTAATAAGTCAGAATTTGAGGAGAAGGCACTCGAGTCGGCTGAATTTAAACCGAAGGTCTTCTGGCGCCACGTGGATGGCACATTTGTAGTTTGGCCCCATGGAGAAGAAAAACTGGCAGGATTCTTAAAACATTTGAATTCCATTTACAAGAATATTCAGTTTACCATGGAGGTCGAAAAAGATAGATGTCTGCCGTTTCTGGATGTCCTTGTCAATCGTAGAATCGATGGATCTTTGGAGCACTCCGTCTACCGGAAGCCCACACACACAGATCTGTATTTGCAGGCGACAAGCTGCCACCACCCTGCACAAACCATGGCTTTGCTGCGTACTCTGGTGCACCGGGCACATGTGCTATCTGATAAGGACAGCCTTCCTAAAGAATTAGAACATTTGCAATCCGTCTTCAGGGAGACTGGATATTCTACACGCCAAATCCGCACAGTTGTAACAAAGAAGAAATGTAAAGAGAAACAAGAAGAAGAAGACAAAGAGGTGGTCAGGTCCAGGGCGTTTCTTCCGTATGTGGGTAACCTCTCCTCTAAAATAGGAAGGATTTTAAAGAAGCATTGTGTTAAAGTGATCTTCCGACCACCTACGAAAATATCGGCTTTGCTTGGCTCTGTGAAGGACGATCTGGGTCTGAGGAAGGCGGGTATTTATAAGATCCCTTGTCAATGTGGCAAATCCTACATTGGCCAAACTACTCGCACAGTACGAGAAAGATGCGTGGAGCATGAGCGCCACACACTACTACAGCCCAACAAATCAGCCATAGCAGAACACTGTATTTCGACGGGACACTCCATAGATTATTGTGGAACAAAAATTTTAGCGACAACTAGATCTTTTGGGAATCCATTATCAAGGAGTCCGTGGAGATACGATTGGCAAAAGATCTTATTAATCGAGACGGCGGCTTTCAGATGGATAAAGCATGGGATCCTGTAATTTCTTTAATCGCTTCACAGAGACATTGGTCTGCATCTAGTGGGACGGCTGACGAAAATTGGTTTTATACTTTCGACTACCGCGCCTCAGCTGCGCGAATGCGCTTTATGACAGATAGCGCAAATGTAGCCACACCACTACGCATGCGCGGCCCGCTTCTGCTGCAGAGCGCGCCAATTTAGATAGGGGGCGCGGTATTAGCCTTTTCCACTGCGCAGGCGCCGCCGCGCCGGGTGACGGCATGTGCGTCACACGACAGGAATATGTTATCGACCCACCTAACTTGTACACTTAGCGAATAGGTAAAAAGATTCTTCTACCTTGCCCGATTTAGGTTTTCTTGTGGATGTGATAATCACTCCCAAAAAAGTGATGAAAAATAAGAGTTTGTCACGTAAATTGAAAATAAAAAATTAATCTTTTCACTTGAGGGAAGACTTAAACCTAGGACCTCTCGTACCGTAGCAGCTCTCGCTAACCACGGGACCACGGCGCTCCTTGACCCCCATTGTCCTTGATGTTGCATATCTTCGCATGGACTACTCAGTTTGTATATTTTACTAATTTTTTTCATAGTTCCACACAACTTCTTCCTGTTTTCTCGATTGATCTGTGTTCAATTTTTCAAGGCCTATCCACTGTGCCAACTTATAACTAAATCTGAGGGGGGTGCGATGGGGAGGTTCCCTTGTTAGATGTATCTATTATTTTCATAATACATTCGATACATGTTGCTTCAGGTATCTACATCATCTACGTCTACATCACACTCCGCAAGCCACCTAATGGCGGAGGGTTACTTTTCGTACCACCAACTGACCCCTCCACTCCTGTTCCACTCGCGAATAACGCATGGGAAGAATGTTTGTCGGTAAGCCCCTATATTTGCCCGAATTTCTCGCATTTTCTACTTGTGGTCATTACGCGAGACGTGTGTAGTAATGTTTGGTCCGACTCTACCCGGAAAGTGCTCTCTCTAAATTTAAATAGTAAGTCGCTCCGTGATGAACAATGCCCCTTTTGTAACGTCTGCAAGTGGAGTTTGTTGAGCGTCTCCGTAACGCTCTCGTGTCGACTAAACGACCCCGTGACGAAACGTGCCCCGATTCGTTGGATACTTTCTATATCTTCTATAACTCCTATCTGGTAGCGATCCCAGATAGATGAACAATATTCCACTTCCTTCGTGTGGAGTCCCATTTCCTCAAGATTCTTCCTACGAATCTGAGTCTGGCGTCTGCTTTTCCCACTACGTGCCTTATATGGTCATTCCACTTAAGGCCTCTACGGGTAGTTATTCCTAGATATTTTACGTCAGATTCTGTTTCCAGAGATTTGTCATAAATAGTGTAGCTTTTCCTACGTATGCGCAATATGTTACATTTATTTACGTTCAGGGTCAACTGCCAGAGCCTGCAACATTCATCAATTCTCTGGAAGTCATTCCGCAAACCGTTACTATCTTGTGGTATTGCCAGTTTGTTATAGACAACCGCATTATCTGCGAACAGCATTAGAGAGCATCCGAATATTTCTGTTAGATCATTTATATATGTTGTAAACAGTAACTGTCCTATCACACTTCCTTGAGGTTTACGGAAGTTACCTTTACATCTGTGGATTTTTTTCCGTTAAGAGCGACGTGTTGAGTTCTGTGTGCAAGGAGTCTTGAAAGCAATCACAAATCTACTCCGATACTCGATACGCTCGTATTTCTTTCAGTACACGACAGTGCGTGAGGATGTCTAACGCCTTCCGGAAGTCAAGGAACACGGCATCAACCAGAGCACCATTGTTTACGGCACTGGGGATCTCGTGAGGGACAGAGGGAGCTGAGCTTCGCAGGGACTCTGTTTGAGGAATCCATGCTGATTTTTATAAGGGAGATTTTCTTTCTCCAAGAATGCCATAGTTCTTGAGCATAAAAGATGTTCCATAAACCTACAACAGATTGACGTCAATGATATAGGTCTATAATTGTGTGCATCTGTCCTACGGCCCTTCTTAAAAACGGGAATGACCCGCGCTTTCTTCGGGACTGATGACCGTTGCTGTCTGGTCCCTTAAACCCACAAACCAACCAACCAACCACGCTTTCTTCCAGTCGCTAGGTACCCTTCGTTGCTCTAGCGATCTACGACAAATTACTGCCTGAAGGAGAGCAATTCTTTCGCATAACCTTTGTAGAATCTTATAGGTATCTCATCTGGTCTTAACGCCTTTCCACTACTAAGCGATTGTAGTTGTTTTTCTATTCAGCGATCGGTTATCTCAATATCTGCCATTTTGACGTTCATACGACGACTAAAAAGGGGAGACCGTGTTACGAACTTCCGTGGTGAAACAGTTTTGGAAGACCGAATTCAGTATTTCGACATTCTCTCTGTAATCTTGCGTTTCTGTGCCAGTCTGGTCACAGACTAAATGAATAGATGATTCTGACCCACTTGTTGATTTTACACACGACTAAAATCTCTCAGGGTTTTTATTCAAATAGGTTGATAAAGTTTTGCTTTCAAAGTCATTGATCGCTTCTCTCATTGCTCTCCTTTTCGCTTCGTTCAGCTGGGTTTTTACTTCTCTTGAATCTGAGGTGAAGTTCTCTTTCTTTACGTAGCAGTTTTCTAACGTGGCTTTTATTCCATAGTGGGTCCTTCCCATCCCGTGGACCTTACTAGGATATTATTTGTTTAGGGCATGCTGCACGATTCCTTTGAATTTTTTCCGTTTGTTTTCCACACCTTCGTCCTCATCATCGAATATTTGATGCTGACTGCTCAGATACTCTGAAATTTATATCCTGCCACGCTAGCTTAGCAAAAATATCTTCCTACTTTTCTTCACATTCTTTGTCAGACTCATTTTCTCTAGGTTAACTGGTTCGATAAGTTCAGGTCTGTTTGTCGCCAGAGGGTCTAAGACGTTACCCTCACAAGTTGGTTTTCTAACTTGGTTTTCTAACTGTCCGCTCAAATTAATTTTCGGACAAGACATCCAGAACAATGTCACACGAATTCCTGTCTCTGGCACCAGTTTTGATAGCATGACACTCCCAATCCATACTTGGCAAGTTAAAGTCGCCGTCTATTACAACGGCATGATCAGGAAAACTAATAGGATTGGAACTTAAATAGTGGCAACTATTTATTCACAACCGATACCAAAGAGTGATACGTTTGCACCTGTTACTGTCCTTTCAAGTAGTCACCAGCGTTGTGTAGAACCCGTTGCCAGCGATGTAGGCGTAGTATACCGTTAGCAGAGCCTGTTCTGTTGATGGTGCGAATGGAGCGCTCTGCTGCCTGTCGAATCTCTGGAACAGTTCTGAAGTGAATGCCAGGAAGTGGTTCCTTCATCTTCGGAATCAAATCAAAGTCACAACGACTTCAGTCCGGGGAGTATGGTGGATGGTACAGTACTTCCCAGTTCCATCGACCGAACAGAGCGGCCACAGCTTGCGCTGTATGCGCCCGCGCATTGTCGTGCAAAATGATGGGTGGGTTGCGCAGAAACTATCGCCGCTTCTTTCGCAAAGCTGGTCGCAGGTGATGCTCCAAAAACGAACAGTAATACTGTGCATTGACGGTCTGCCGTGGAGGAACGTAATGAGTTAGGATAACACTATCACAGTCTTATACGACAATCACCATGAGTTTAGACCGCTTTTCTCTGCCTCGTGATAACTGGGTGTTGTGTGATGTCCTTAGGTTAGTTAGGTTTAAGTAGTTCTAAGTTCTAGGGGACTGATGACCATAGATGTTAAGTCCCATAGTGCTCAGATCCATTAGAACCATTTTTAGACCGCACCATTCGCACCATCAACAGAACAGGCTCTGTTAACGGTATACTACACCTTCCACATCGCTGGCAACGGATTCTCGACAACGCTGGTGACTACTTTGAAGGACAGTAAGAGATGCAAGCGTGTAACACTTTTGTATCGGTTGTGAATAGATAGTTGCTACTATTTAAATTCCAACCCTCGTACTAAAGATGTTCTGTTAGTTGTCTGAAGCGCTCTACCATTAGAGCTCCTGACCCAGGCGGTTTGTAAAAGCACCGGTTACCAGGTTACCATTTTTGATTGATCTTTCATACTTAACTTTATCCAGATTAATTCGCAGTCGGAAACCTTGGTAACCTCGCTAGATTTTATCGAATTCTTTACTGCAATAAACACGCCGCCACCATTGGCGATAAACCTATCCTTACGATAAATATTCCAATCCGAACTTAGGATTTCGTTGACATTAACGTCCGGTTTCAACCAATTTTCTGGTACTAATACAATCTGTGGTTTCTAACCTTCAGTAAGCCATATTAATTCTGGAACCTTTCCCTAGATGATCCTGTAGCTTCTATCTCTGCTCTGCGATAACAAACGTTCTCTGGGGACACTGTGGCTAATTTATCAGGAAAATCGTCTTTGACCCCAAGGGAGAGTTTCTCTAACCTAAAAAATCCCCATGAGCACGCCACTCCTACTCCGCTACACCAGTAGCCGCTTCCTGCGCATAGTGCACGGCTGATCTATTTTGGTAACCCTGCAATTCTGTGCCCGCATCTCGTGGTCGTGCGGTAGCGTTCTCGCTTCCCACGCCCGGGTTCCCGGGTTCGATTCCCGGCGGGGTCAGGGATTTTCTCTGCCTCGTGTTGGCTGGGTGTTGTGTGCTGTCCTTAGGTTAGTTAGGTTTAATTAGTTCTAAGTTCTAGGCGACTGATGACCTCAGCAGTTGAGTCGCATAGTGCTCAGAGCCATTTGAACCATTTGCAATTCTGTACCCAATAGCGGAGGTCTAGAAAATCGCATCCGATTCCGTCGCAGAGTCTTCCGAGCCTCTGGTTTAGACTCTGCTTCAAACCAGAGGACCGCGATCAACCCTGGGAACGATGCTACAGACAGACAGCTTAGCTTCACCTCGCATGCGATGCTAGTTGCCTTCTCCAAATCAAGCATCTGCCGTAGGAAACCTGCCTTTATACTGATTTCCAATGCTCTGTTAGTATAGGCCTAACTAACTGTAATTATATCGCAAGTCTTTTAATTTAATTTTTATTAATTATATGTTTACGGGACTAATTTTTGTTGAATAATTAAGGAAATTATGTTTGTGGCATGCAAGTCGTAATTTAATAGCTTCTGACCCCATTAGTTCTCGATAGAAGATGAAAGACAAAGAATTGCGAATATTATTCTAGTGCAACGAGAGTATCACGTTTCTTTTCTGTGTGTCATTAACTGATTATATCTGTATTCGTGGGCGACAGATGAGACGTTTATCTTATCGACCGATCAGCATGGAGTTAATGTACTCCCTATAGCCTCCACCTATGAACAAATACAGCCAAGTATTACAGATTTTTTTTTCAGGCATTGTAAGTGCTTTGCTTTGTTACTGTATCCTAGAGCTGGAGATAGCGTCCATACTGGATATTTGAATTTTTTGAACGATGTTTCATACCGTCCGCAATAAATTTGAGAAACAAATAACATAACATTGAGAAACCAAGGTGAAAAAGACGATTATACAAATCTTAATCCAGTCGATAAATCAAGATGTCCGTCATGTGATACATACCAGTTTGGGAGGCGTTCTAATAAGTAACAATTCCTTGATTATTTTAAATAGGTGAATGATATATACTATTTGTGAATATTACTGAATTATTTTCCTCCTTTAAATTCTAAACTACAAAAAATTGTTCAGAGTGAAAATTCAGAACATAGTTCTTATTTATTTAATTTTTAATTTCCTGTTCCTAAGGGTAAGCCCAGTACAGAGCAAGATAAAGAACTGCAAATATTATTCTAGTTCAACGAGAATCTCACGTTTCCTTTCTATGTGTCATTAACTGATTATATCTGTACTGACAGCTGAGGTACTTATCTTGTCGTCTGATCAGCTTTGTGACGCGAGATCAAATTGGAGTTAATGTACTCCCTACAATCTTCACTCCTGAACGACTACAGCCAATATTAATAGTTTTGTTCTCAGTCACTGTGAGTGTTGTACATTGACACTGTACTCTACAGATTAAAATAGCGTCGATAGTAAATATTTGAATTTTTAAATTGGTATTACATATTGTCTAAAGAGAATTTGAGAAGCAAGTAACATATAATTCAGAAACCAAGGGAAAAAACCGCAATGCATTCGATAAATTATGATTGTCGTCATGTGATACACACTAGAGTGTGCCAATAAGGTGTTTTAATAAGAGGTTCTTGATTATTTTAAATAACAAAATGACAGGTATTATTTGTAACTGCGACTGAAGCAGTCTCACACTTTAAATTGTATCCTACAAAAAACAGGTTGCTCGTGTAAGCTCAGAACATAGTCCTTCTTTATTTAATTTTTTTATTTTCTATTCCTAAAAGACAGGCTCAGTACAGAGCTCGATTCTTTCAGCCAAATCCTAGCGAGCTGAGCGGAGGATGTTGTGAATGAGAATATTTGCTAGAAGACTATCACCTCCGACATTTGCATTACAAGTAAGGGAAAAGTGCTACCAAAAGACGTGGCCATAACCAGAATAACTCCTTTTTTGGCTTTTCCTCTAGGAAAATGAGTCTGGCCCATTTACATGAAGGCCTAGTGCTCGTTAGTGAATGTCAGAAAATAAAGTCGATTAGATGCTTGACCTCTCCCTTCGTACGACACTCACTCTGTATTGCAGTTGTGTTACAAGTATTAGTACACCGATAGAATATCACAAGCGAAATGACACAGTACGTGTTACTACCTGTTTAAATGTAGTTGAACGTATAAAATGAGGTACAGTTTTGGATGCTTAGTACACTGATTCGCAAGTATGTGAAATTTTGCATTATAGTAACCATGAGGATTTATTAATAATTATATTGCATGATTACGTTTGGGAATGTGTCGCAGGGCGATCAACGTGCAAACCAAAGAGTCTCTTTTATGGGTGTAAAATACAAAATGGAAACTGCGGTTGTGCATTTTATTATTAATGGCTTGCTTTGATGAAGGATTGTTAGATTTCTGGATGTATTCAAAAGTAAACAATCATCATACTTCTCCTCTGATACTGAACAAGCACTTCTGTTGTGTATTTAAATTTTTGTGGGACTTTTTAAATGATTTATGACGCAAAACAAATGTGTAGTTCATAAATTTTGCCGCGAGAAATAAATACCGAGTAGGATAGTTGACGATAATACGAAGATTTTGGGGTGAGCCTTACCTTGATGTGACTGTAAGACCTCGTTCGACTGGGACACATCAGACACGCAAGAATTGAAAATTCATCGCTCGAGTGACTGTTGCCTTCATTTCCTTCGTCGTACATCGTTTCATTTGTCATTTCCTTTTCCAATGTGGTACTGAACGTGTGATTTGATTTAACAATACTTGTGGTTGTCACTTTGTTTATATGTGGGATTGGCTCTGAATTACAGCATGTTGTTTACAATAACGTCGGAAATTCAAAAATGTTACAATCTGTTTCCGTTCTACTCTCGGGTCCTTCCGGAATTTTTCAGCTCTTTGCCTGTCATGATAAGGCAACTCGTAAACAAATATTTTCCAGTTACGACTACTCCTGCATGTATCTGTAGTTATGTGATTTGTTACTGCTTATGCACAATTTAAGTATGTGTAAGCCAATGTTCTGTTACAATGTAGTGTTAGAAGATTCAAGTTTCCTCTTGTATAGTTGTAATTTGTATTTAATCAACTGGATATTCTGGGAGAAGATTGTTTAATTGCTTAAAGTTCCATCGTATCCCGCTTTCCCTTTCCATGCCAGCTATCACAAACACACTCTCTACCCTAGGCCTTATGACAGTTGACAGAGGACCATCGTGTTCTTGTATAGTGGCAAAATGGATGAACGGTTTGTATTCAGTCGCCCTGACCTTCGGGTCTCACGGTGCACGGTACAAATTCCTATGATATCCGATCACCATTGTTTTTATCTAGAGCACTTCGACAAGTCAAATGGTATGCTAGTGAGGTAATGCAGTCAGGAAATTCTGTCGCGGCACCATCGTGTGTACTGTGAGGACTTCACATTTAGCTATAACTTTGCAGAACTCATTCATGGAAATAAAAGTTTCAGGTAACGCTATATCAAAGAACATACACAAGTTAATTCAGTGATGATGTTATAAACTTTCAGGGATGGTGGAGAAGTGTAAATATGTCAATTTGGGGTGAGGGACACTGGTAAAGAAACGACCTAGTTGAATGTTGCAAGCAAAATCCTTCTGATTCCACTAACAGTAGAATATGTGTACGGGTACTGTAGTTGCTAAGACTGCAGGGTAGGTGATTTTCAGAGGTAGCACTATCGACCAAAACAAGGAAGAAATATCTGGTACACATGGAGTCTAAAATGCCTACTTTATGAATTATGAGCACCTATTCATCTTCGGTACTGTAAAACACCTCTCTATTACTGCAAGCTGTTTGGTTCCCATATTTTAGGAGGAGACAGTATGGATCAAAATAAGAAAAAAATGTCCAGTTGCAGTGGGCTCCTAAATGCATACGTTGAGATTTACGGGCAGTTGTTCATTAAAACAGATGTGTTTCACTGTGACGGAGATGAACAAGTTCTCATACCTCTTAAGGCAAGCATTTTAGAGCCCATGTTTAGCAAACGTACTTTTCTCGTTTTGTCCTATACTATCACTTACGAACGTTGCCTACTCTCCATCTTAATATCAATAAAACCATTTCATGTAGTCCACTGTCAGAGGTATCAGAAAGATTTCAAATTGAATCTTTCAATTCGGTCGCTTACGGACCTGGGTCCCTTACCTCAAATTGATACATTTTTCTCCGCCATCCACGAAAATTGTTACATCATCGCTGAATCACCCTGTATAGGTATTTGTGAGCTCCACGACGTGACATATGCAACAGCTGTGATGGTGGGGATGATGCAAAAAGATATTTTATATATCTGGTACAATAAGTATAACTCCTAAGGCTATGAAATTATCGGCATTTCCTGTTCTCTGACAGACAGTATTACTTATTAACTCGTCATAGTGGCTGCTGTTTTATTTCGGATTAATAAGAATAATAAAACCTGAATTTAATAAAGCTCGTTACGGGACGATCAGCCTGTCATTGGATGCGATACAAGCCTACACAGAGAGAATAATTTAAGTACTATAAAGTGAGAACAAGCTATCTTTAATTCTGAGTTTAACACCACAGTATATTAAATGATATAACCCTGTTGACACCGAAACGTCCTTAACTGATTAGAAAGAGTCGTAATAGTTTCAGTGATGTATCTGAGCTAATTTAGAAAGCGATTTGAAATTTCTGATAAATAAAATGTAGGTACGTGACGAAAATAACATTAACAGGTCAGGAGAAGGAAGAAAGTTCTGGATGTCGTTGAGCTACGACATTGTGAATCTGTTACACAAACAGCTTCCTCAGAACAAGTGGTGCAGTTAATAAGTGAAATATTAGTACAGCTAAATGTAATTATAATATAATTAATTCTTTTAACTTATTTTTTTTTAGTAGCATGTTTACAGGAAAATAATTTTGGTTCAATAATTAAGGAAGCTCTATTCGTGTCATGTACGTTGTGTAACTTAATAGCTTCTGACGCCATTAGTTCTAGATAGAAGATAAAAGATAAAGAATTGCAAATATTATTCTAGTTCAACGAGAATCTCACGCTTATTTTCTATGTGTCGTTAACTGATTATATCTGTACCCGTAGGCGGCAGCTGAGGTACTTATCTTTGTTGCCTGATCAGCTTTGTGACGCGAAATCAAACTGGAGTTAATGTTCTCCCTACAATCTACACTCCTGAACGACTGCAGCTGATATTAATAGTTTTGTTCTCAGTCACTGTGAGTGTTGTACATTGACACTGTACTGTAGAGGCTAAAATAGCGTCGATGGTGAATATTTGAATTTTTAAAATGGTCTTAGATGTTGCCTGAAATAAATGCCAGAAGTAAGTAACATAAAATTCAGAAACTAAGGGAAAAAAGAGCAATACAAATCTTAATGCATTCAATAAATAATGATCGTCGACTTGTGATACACACTAATCTGAATCAATAAGGTGTTTTAATAAGTTTATTGATTATTTTAAATAACGGAATAATAAGTATAATTTGTTACTACGACTGAATCATTCTCGTACTTTAAATTATATCCTACAAAAAATAGGTTGCTAGTGTAAACTTATAACATAGTTCTCATTTCTTTTATTTTTTATTTTAGATTCCTAATGAGTAAGCCCATTACAGAGCTCGATTCTTTCAGCCACATTCCAGAGAGCTGAGCGGAGGATGTTGTGAATGAGAATATTTACTAGAAAACTGTCACCTCCGACATTGACGTTACACGCAATGGAAAACTGCTACCAGAAGATTTGGCCATAACTGGAACAACATTTTCTCTAACAAAATGAGTCTGGTCAATCATAATAAGGCCGAGTGCTCGTTAGTGAGTGTGAGAAAATAAAGTCTATTAGATGCTCGACCTGTCATTTTCTGACAAGACGTGCGCGATACAGAATAGTTTTTTAAACTTTTCTTTTAGTACTGTTTGAATATGAAAATCCTTTTCAATCATTATTGCGGCTATTATGTACTCGTATCTTTCCTTTTTCGTTCGTAAGACACTCTGATGCCTTCAGTGGTGTTTACGCGAACTCTTCCTAATACTATATGTGATTATTATTTTCGGAAAACCTACTTTCAGAGAATGAACTTTTCACTCTATAGCAGAGTGAGATGAGGTAGTAACGGAACAGAATGCGTTGTGAGTCATGGTCGGGCACTTGCCCACGAAAGACAAAGGTCCTGGTTTTGAGTCTCGGTTCACCACGTAGCTTTAATCTGCCTGGAAGTTTCATGTTAAGGAATATTGTTTCGTCTTTTACTAGGGTTGACTGAAAAGTATTGCCTCCACCTTCGTAAGTCTTCAACAGTTGGCAGCATTAGTATGCGGCAGGCACTGGCTTGTTCCGTAGCCTCTTCTCTACAGCTCCAGTTGGCGGGAAGCCTTAGCAGTGAACGGTTGTGATGTTACAGTGTGAAATATGGAACCCTGCGCAGACGGTCGGTCAATGCGATTTAAGCAACGTGCAGTCATTGAATTCTTGACAGCAGAAGGTGTCACCCCAAAGGAGATTCATCAGAGAATGAAAGTAGATTATGGTGATTGTATTGATGTGAGTACTGCGAGCACGTTCCTGGAAAATTTCAAGATTGTGTGCTTTCATTTCAGAAGTCATTTTCCGGGGTACCCATCGTGCACAGATCTTCCGATAGCCAAGCAAAGCAATAATGTGACCTACACATTCTTGTGAAATGCAGATAGTGCTTGCAGTTTCTCTCTGAGTGACACGACAATTGTCTTGAATCAGTCTGTCAACATTTTGCTTGTGAAACTCGGTGGTTGCTGTCACAGGACGCCCAACACCCTGTTTGTCACGCAGGTCAGATGTTCCCGCCTCAACATCTTTAAACTTTCTCCCCCAACGACGCACAGTTGGAGCCGTCCTCCCCAGTATGTGGAGTCGGTGCTCGACACCTGGGGCTGCCCGCTGCCCATTCTTGGCCACCAGTCGCCGTCCCTGCCCTCTTGATGCAGCCGGAATCGCCTGCCGCCACGCAAGGGTATCAGAAAGCCGTACGCCGTCGTCCTTGAAGAACGCCGGTGTCAGCACCTGCCAGCACGCTCGGGTCAGAGGCTCATCACCTGTCACCTGCTGTCTGCCTTGCCGCAGACACACTTCTCTCCTTTTGTTTGTAATTGCTAATAGAGGTTTTCCGTGATTCGTTAGCTGTATGCACTGCACACATCCGCTCATCTCCAGCAGGTAACCACTTGTCGCCACCTTTCTAATAACGGCATTACATTTGGCGTCAGAAAAACTGTTGGAAGTTGTGATGATGGACCAAAGCTTGGCAGAAATGGAGAGGATACAGCAGCACTGACAATCGGCACAAGAATTCAAACAAGAGCAGGCTAAGTTTTTGGCTCTGTCTGCTTGTGTTTTTCCTTTCCTTCCTTTTCCGTTTGGGTTTATTGTCTGCTTGTTCATATGGCTGTAAGCACTATGGGACTTAACAGCTGAGGTCATCAGTCCCCTGAACTTAGAACTACTTAAACCTAACTCACCTATGGACTTCACACACATCCACGCCCGAGGCAGGATTCGAACCTGCGACCGTAGCAGCAGCGTGGTTCCGGACTGAATCGCCTAGAACCACCCGACCACCGCTGCCGGCTATTGTCTGCTTGTGGTGGCACTAATGAGCAAAATATCTGTCGGTACTAGTGCAACAATACAGGAGACGACTCAGATTTTTTGCTGATGTGGCAGGCTGATAATAAAGATCTGAATGGGGAAGTAGATAGTTTAAATGGTGAAAGTAGGGAACGGATAATTTCGTGCGTGTCTCCACCCATCGTTGATACTACTACTGCCTCGTTAGTAGCCCCTTGTTCTAGTATATCTAGGGAAGATGTTTTTGTCTTTTTTGACACTCTGCATACAGTCACGAACTTAGGGTACAGACATTTATTAAGCAGACATGTGTTAAGTATAACTCATTTAAAGTTAGTGGGGGTTGCTAGAACGGGTGTGATGGTGAATGAGAAGTTGCAGGACTATCAAGCCTTTGGGGATTGCCAAGGAGGGTTAGTGTACCATTACACAAGAAAGAATACATCTAGGTATTTTTCGGAACAACTGAATCGTGTAGTTCATAACCAAGGGGATTCGGTGGGAAGTTTTCTAGACAATATCAGGAAGATTTTAACTGATACACGTGAACTGCTGGCTCTGAGACCGGACAGTGTGCTGTATAAGGCTGCTCGAATAATCTTCTGACAATGATACCACTGTTTCAATGCACGTCCCAGCGTGAATCTGCCCTCTCCATCAACATTTCTCTCACCCGTCCCGAAGCATAGCGATCTAGTATGGACTGGGACATTACACCATTCTCAGATTTGTGCAATACGTTAATAAGATGAATTGCTGCACAACTGTACCAAAATTTGGGTACAGCGGCGCCCTACTGTAAAACGAGAGCATAAATGTTAGAGATTATGAGGGGCCCACTTCTACGTGGAGCCAGATTTTGTAATATAATTCATGAAAAATGAGCTGAAACGGTTACCATACGTAGAAGAGATTGTATCTTTGACACTACTGAACCAAAGATATTGTGTGAGTGGCAGAATCCATTGTAAGTAGGAGCGTAGTAGCAAGTTGCCGTTGCACTCTGTTGTAAGTAGGATGTAAGACTGAAAGCTACCGAGCGGTCTAAGGCGCTGCAAGTCATGGACTGTGCGGCTGGTCCCGGCGGAGGTTCGAGTCCTCCCTCGGGCATGGGTGTGTGTGTGTGTTTGTCCTTAGGATAATTTAGGTTAAGTAGTGTGTAAGCTTAGGGACTGATGACCTTAGCAGTTAAGTCCCATAAGATTTCACACACATTTGAACATTTTTTAACTTAAAGCTAGTGGCTAGCTGTGAGAATTTAGTTGCTAGTCTATAGGCGCAGTATAATACAATTTTTATAAAATGAAGTAATATATGATATTGTTTATGCTCACACAGACCCAGTAAATGTTAGGTAATAGTTATGTCTATGAAAGTGTAAAGTGGGTATTATTAATTTGTAAGGCTATGAGATTATCAAACATTGAAGTGATACTGATCGTTAACAAATATTGACCTATGTCCATGGCAATTGGAGAGAAATAATGAATTGATACTGTAACTCAGAGGAAAAGCAACTGGAACATATCTGTAAGGTAATGAAATTTTATATACCTTAACTTTAAGTATGCAGCGACGGAATGTGGATGTCGCTGAATTTTAGAATACTGACCCTTGAATGTAGAAATCAAGTATTTTCCATCTGATTTAATATATTGGTTCATTAGGCATATCCGATTTGTAATATCTGTAATATTTTCAAACTGAAGCATTCGGTTTTAGCATATCCCCTTATCAGTACCTCATCCTGTCCTATCTCATGTCTATTTAAATTCAATGAATATTTTTCTAGAAGAACAAATTTTTCAAATAGAATCAAAAAATATTAATGTATGAGAATCATAAAAGTATTAATCTTTGTAACAGTGTCAATGTGGGCAGCATTTCACAGCACTGAACCTACGTCCAGTATTGTCATTGAACATTTGCAGCGTTAGTCATTTATCAGCCAAACTACAGATAATATTTTTATGAAGGTATTTTAAGGCTGGCATTGCACTTCGCTGTGCCAAGATTGAATGTTTTCTATGCCCACTGTGGAGAGACCGAATACCAAGATTACATCTGTTGCGACTTTGGAGCTAAGGAAAATTTATTTCATTGTTTATTTTATTTGCACACGGAATTTTATTTGTTTGTTGTACATGGCCATAGGACTCGGTGCCCTCGAGACAGGGTAAATTTCAAAGGCATTTGATTTCATTATGGGTATTGCGCATTGGTTTTCCAGATTAAGTTGTTTAATTTTTTTGGATTACAGTAAAACAGATCAAGCGCACCATTTTCTCAACAACACATCACACAGTAAAATCACATAATACAAACATTACGCATTTCATATTTATTAACAAACAAACACCATTAACATTTTAATAAGAGGACATTACAAGATTAGTGATTTATATGAAGAAAGTGTCTTAACTTATAAAAGCAGAAAGATAAATCTATGATTCATGTACTTATTACCCTTCCACGTAGCAACAATGCTATACTAGGTAGATTTTAATTGTAATATTTGCTTCTAGGGAAAAATAATAAATGATTCGGATTTGTGAATCAGTTTAGTAGCTGGTAGCCGTTTCACAACATAAATGTAAGTTGCTATATTAAACTACGAAGACATATACATAGATTCTAGTAATACTCGTAGCTTTTCAGAACGATAACTGACTTCAGTTTTTGGCTACTGACTTCATCCAAGCAAATTAACAACTAAATTTATTTTGGTACTACTGATATGCTGATGTACATAACTGGGTTTTCTTTTCCCTTTGTATGATGAATTGAGAATGTATATCTATTTAATTCTGAATTGATATCTGAATTTAACCTAAAACTTTTGCCTCATCTGACCCCCAAAACAATGGAAGCTCTTACGTTTTTTTCGCAAATAACTAACTTTAAATATCGTTGTTGAGAACCGGACTACACAAGCAGGTATATCATACAACCATTAACGATCAGTGTTGCTCTACTAGGAACGCCTGATACAGGAAAATACGGAAAGTAATTGCGCAGAATGTTTCTCTTTCCGAGTACCTTTTATACTAGAATTTTGGTACAGTGATGTAGATACTTACGCACTAACCATCTGCTTACAAGAATAAAATGATGATGCACGAAGTGATATAGTCCTATTTAAAGTTATTTATAGTCCAGTGTAGTTATAAAAAACTTTTAAGTGGAAATTACCGATTTCAGCCGTCTTACGCAGTCTTCAGATTATTGACACTGACAATAAGGTTTTATTAATGTGCTTGCAAGAGAACTGCTACTTCCCCTCATGATCTGATGATGGCAAGTGACGGTCATAAACTGTTTATTTCCTTTTAAAAATGTATGTAATTGTGCCCAACAATAAAACATTTTAAAAATAATTTTATCCGTGACATACGTTTCCTTAACGGCTGAAATGTCATTTCTCCCAAAAATATTACAGTGTCCGAGGGTTGTACTCTCTTTCCTATTCCTTGGTCTCTTCATAACCATTACGGTTTTCCTCATAGCACATGAGAAAAAGTCGAGATTATGCGTATTGTCAACTAATTTTCTAAAGTTATGTCGTACTATAAATAACCTATTTCAACTCAGTACTTAGCCAAAATGAATTATGTCTGAAATCGTAAGACTTAACGAATTTTGCACTAATCTTAAGTAGACTCCTAATAGATTTTAAAAGTGATCTCATGTACGAATACTTTAGATATGCAGTTAAAATACAGCGTTTTACACAAGACAGAAACAGAGACTTATCATAATTGTGTCTGTGGTTTTGGCAGCGTAATCGATGCCGAAACTGGTTCAAACTGGCCAGAGCCAGAAATCCTGTTTGCGCTTCAGCTGATATGAGATATTTCAGGTATCGTTCGTCCATATCAGTAACGTGGCGTGTGTTGGGTCTAACACTTGTTACCTATGAGGAACACCCAACAATTAATCAAATCAAATATTGGAAGCTCGCTAAAGAATAAGTCACTTCACTGGTTTTTGCTGGCTGCTGTGATTTCCGTTTTGAATTATCGTTAAGTAATCCAGCTTGAAAAAGCGAATTTGTTCGGCTGATTACTCATCTCTCAATACTGCTGATTACTGATAAGACCACTAGAGTTTCGTCAATAGTCTACCACCATTCAAGACTGTTTATTGAGGTTCCCGAGAAGAGCTGTCAAAGTGCTGCTTCAAGAAACAGTATCATTTCTGCATATGGGTACGAACTTTTAACTTCAATTCGGAAACATTATGAAATTATGTATTTGTGGTTTACGAAATTTTACTGAAATTATAGTTTCACGTGTGTTACTGAACAGTGCAGTTCAGAGGAAAGATTACTATAAATCAATAAATAATCTAAAAGCTCCTCTTTCCCCCACTATACAAAATACCACCCAAAAACTCTACCAATTTTAAATGTCCCTCCTTCCTGATATCTATCAAGTGGATTTATTTTGACAATATCACCTGCAAGCAAGTGTTATATTCGTTGCACGACCGATTTTGGTTAATGGAGCCGATAGAGAACCAAACTACGACATTTGTAAAGTGATCGACACGAAATGCCACGTCATAAAGCAGGGTGGTGCTGTCGTAAGGCACTGACCTTTTATTGGAAGGGGCAGCGGTTCAGATACAGGTCGAACCTTCGAGATTTAGGTTTTCAGTATTTTCCTTCCATCACTGAAGGCAAATGCCCGGTTGGTTTCTTTAAAAACGACACCGTCGACTTCCTGCATGATCTCTCCTACCCCAATATTCCTTAATAAATCAATGTTGACAATGCGACTGTACCGACATAAGTGCCAATAAGGATAATGTATATTTTTGCTTTTAGGTGTAAAATAACAATACATGGTACACAAGAAGTATTACGAATGTATATCGTAATCTGAAAAATGTGTATTCAACGCTATGAATTTCCATAACATGTATTGAGCAATAGCTGGCGCCAGTTACGGATTCTCCTATGCCGCGTTAACGTTGAAGCTAGATCCTAGACACTGGCACCAGAGTAAGATATTCGCTTGGAGAACTGTTGCGCGAACAGCTGTATTCGTATAACACATGCACAAAAATTCGCCAGCAGTAAGAGTTTCTTTCATACAGTACACAGTGGATCTAATTACTAAAGCATCTGTCACAGAAATTTCCATTCTGTAGGTCTCATTGAAGTTCTACTCCCATGATGCATGGGTCTTTTTTCCTCCAATTTCGGCTTTCCTAAAGTTTTCTGCTTGTGTCTACTCGTACTGGTCACTTAGAACATTAAGCAGAACGTTGTTTCACCTTTGGTACACAAAAGAGCTGCTGGCAGTCACTGCATACTGTTGTTGGTAACGTCACGAGGTGCTGCTCGATCATATCTAGATGCGAAAATAGGGGCGCCCTCCGGTGGATTTGGTAGAGAAGGCATGAATTCTAAATAACTGTGATACTCCCTAAACCAATATAGCACTATCCTGGTGCCGTGAAATAAAATTTTATTGGAAAATGTCTGTGTGTTGAGCAATTTGGGGTATAAGTGCTCAACAACAGTGTTGGTGCAGTTCAAAGACTCCACGATAGCTTCTGCACCTGTTTTAGGTCCTAAAGACTCCAACAAATTTGCCTCATAACGCATAATAAGCCCACCTGGCAACTTGATACGTCCTGTGCTGCGTATTTTTAGTAGTAAATATTCTAGATGAAACTAAGTTCCAAGAACGTCCCGGTCTACATCTACATCTACATGGTTACTCTGCAGTTCACACTTAAGTGCCTGGCAAAGGGTTCATAGAACCATTTTCATACTACTTCTTTACCATTCCACTCTCGAATGGCGTGTGGGAAAAAGGAATACCTAAATCTTTCCGTTCGAGCTCTGATTTCTCTTATTTTATTATGATGATCATTTCTCCCTACGTAGGTGGGTGTCAACAAAATATTTACGCATGTGGAAGAGCAAGTTGGTGATTGAAATTTCGTAAATAGATCTCGCCGCAAAGAAAACCGCCTTTGTTTCAGTGACTGCCACCCCAACTCGCGTATCATATCAGTGACACTCTCACCCCTATTGCGCGATAACAAGAAACGAGCTGCCCTTCTTTGCACTTTTTCGATGTCCCCTCCGTCAATCCTACCTGGTAAGGATCCCATACCGCGCAGCAATATTCCAGCAGAGAACGGAGAAGTGTAATGTAGGCTGTCTCTTTAATGGGTTTGTCGCATCTTCTAAGTGTTCTGCCAACAAAGCGCAGTCTTTGTTTCGCCTTCCGCACACCATCATCCATGTGGTCTTTCCAATTTAAGTTGCTCTTAATTGTAATTCCTAGGTATTTAGTCGAATTGACAGCCCTTATATTTGTGCGATTTATCGTATACCCAAAATTTACCGGATTTCTTTTAGTACCCATGTGGATGACCTCGCCCTTTTCTTTGTTTAGTGCTAATTACCACTTTTCGCACCATACAGAAATTCTCTTTAGATCATTTTGTAATTGGAATTGATCGTCTGATGATTTTACTAGACGGTAAATTACAGCATCACCAGCAAACAATCTAAGGGGCTGCTCAGATTATCACCTAGATCTTTTACATAAATCAGGAACAGCAGAGGGTCTATGACATTACCTTGCGGAACGCGAGATAACACTTCTGGTCTACTCGATGATTTACCGTCTATCACTACGAACTGTGACCTCTCTGAGAGGTAATCACGAATTCAGTCATACAACTGAGACGATACTCTATATGCACGCAATTTGCTTGCTAGTCGCTTGTGAGGAACGGTATCAAAAGCCTTCTTTAAATCTATGAATATGGAATCGATCTGAGATCCCTTGTCGACAGCACTTATTACTTCATGTGAATAAAGAGCTAGGTGTCGCACAAGAATGATATTTTCTGAATCCGTGTTGGTTATGTATCAATAAGTCATTTTCTTCAAGGTGATTCACAATGTACGAGTACAGTATGTGCTCCAAAATGCTACTGCAAATTGAGGTCAGTGATATGGGTCTGTAATTCAGTGGGTAAACCTATTTCCTTTCTTGAATATTGATGTGACCTGTGCTACTCTCCAGTCTTCAGGAGCAGACCTCTCGCATGTGACCGGTTGTATAGGATTGCTAAGAAAGGCGCTATTGTGTCTGCATACTCTGAGAGGAAGCTGATTGGTACTATCTGGACCGGAAGACTTGCCTTTCTTAAGTGATTTGAGTTGTTTCGCAACACCTAAGATATCTACTTTTATGCCACTCATGCTAACAGCTGTTCTGGTTTCAAATTCTGGAATATTTGCTTCGTCTTCTTTCGTGAAGGAATTACGGAAAACTGTATTTAGTAATTCCGCTTTAATGACACCATCATCGGTAACATTTCCATCGCTATCGCGCAGTGTACTTTACATACGACCAGAATCTCTTTGTGTTTTCTACCATATTTTGAGACAATGTTTCATTGTGGAAACTATTAAAAGCATCTCGCATTGACGTCCGCACTAAATTTCGAGCTTTCGTGAAACTTAACCAGTCTTGGGGATTTTGCGTTCTTCTGAATTTGGCATGCGATTTTCGTTGCTTCTGCAACAGTGCTCTAACGCGTTTTGTGTACCATGGTTGATCAGTCCCGTCTCTTATTAACTTACGCCATATGAATCTATCTATTGCTGTCGACACTGTATCTTTGAATTTGAGCCATATCTGGTCTACACTTACATAATTAGCTTGGAAGGAATGGGAACTCTCTCTTAGGAAGGCATCAAGTGAATTTTTATCTGCTGTTTTAAATAAATATATTTTGCGTTTATTTTTAGTGATTATGGTTGATACGGTTTTGAGCCTCGCTACAATGACCTTGTGTTCACTAATCCCTGTATCCGTCATGACGCTCTCTATTAGATCAGGATTATTTGTGGCTAAGAGGTCAAGTGTTTTTTCGCAACCATTTACAATTCATGGTGGGTGATGAACTAATTGCTCCAAGTAATTCCCAGAGAAAGCATTTAGTACAATTTCGGAATATGTTTTCTGTCTACCACCGGCTTTGAACATGTATTTTCGCCAACAAATCGAGGGTAGATTGAAGTCTCCGCCAATTATAACTTTATTAGTGGGGTACTTATTTCTAATGAGATTCAAGTTTTCTTTGAACCGTTCAGCTATTGTATCATCTGAGTTGGGGGTTCGGTAGAAGGAGCCAATTATTATTTTGGTACGGCTGTTGAGTATAACCCCTACCCATAGTAATTCGCAGGAACTATCTATTTCATCTTCACTACAAGATAAACTACTACCAACAGACACAAACACACCACCACCTACTTTATTTAATCTATCCTTTCTTAACACGGTTTTCACCTCTGTAAAAATTTCGGCAGAAGTTATTCCGGCTTTAGCCAGCTTTCTGTTCCTATAACGATTTCTGCTTCAGTGCTTTCTATCAGCGCTTGAAGCTATGGTACCTTTCCAACACATTTACGACAATTTACAACTACAATACCGACTGTTGCTTGGTCGATTCTCGTCGTTTCTTTGCCCTGTACCCTTTGAGACTGGAGCCCTTTTTGATCTTTCCCAAGACAGTCTAACCTAAAAAACCGCCCAGTCCACGCCACATAGCCCCTGCTACCCGTGTAGCCGCCTCCTGTGTGTAGGAGACACCTGACCTATTTAGCGGAACCCGAAACCCGACCACCCTATGGCGCAAGTCGAGGAATCTGCAGCCTACATGGTCGCAGAACCGTCTGAGCCTCTGATACAGACTCTGCGCTGTACCAAAGACCCGCAATCTGTCCTGTCGACGATGCTGCAGATGGTGAGCTCTGCCTTCATCTCGCTAGACTGGCAGTCTTCACCAACTCAGACAGCCGTCGGAAATCAGAGAGAATCTCTTCCGATCCATAGTGACAGACATCATTAGTGCCGACATGAGCCACGACCTGCAGTTGGCTGCACCCTGTACCCTTCATGGCATCCAAAAGGACCCTTTCCACATCTTGGATGACTCCCCTCGGTATGCAGACGGAGTGCACATTGGCTTTCTTCCCGTCCTTAGCTGCCATATCCCTAAGGGGCTCCATCATCTGCCTAACATTGGAGCTCCCAATGACAAGTAAACCCACCCTCTGCGCTTGTCCTGACCTCTCAGGAAGACCGGCCACTGCCGCAACAGGCGATGCCGCCCTTGCTGGCTCAGAAGTACTTTCAGCAGTGGGGAGCACCTCAAACCTGTTACAGAGGCGTAAGGGTACAGCCTTGCGGCCAGCACCAACTTTCGCCTTCCGCCCAGGGATTCGCGACCCCACCTCGGTTCGCCAATCACCGTCAGGCAAGTATCGACCGGCAGGGATGTCAGAATACGAGGGCGCAGTGGCATCAGAGATCCCAGGCGATGCCACAGGTTCCAGGAGCGCCAAAGCGCTCGCTTCGGGTGTCCCAGTGTCGCTGCGGCCCAGGGCAACAGCCTGGAGCCTGTCGACCACGGCCAACACAGCTTCCAGCTGTTTACGGACGGTGACCAATTCCCACTGAATCCGTACACAACAGGCGCAGTCCCTATCCATCCCTAACAATTTTTTTCCTCTCTTTTATCGCCGATAACTACTGATAAAATTTCTTTGGTTGATGTCAACATCAGTTTCATAAAACATTAACAATATCTTATTAAGCTATGTAAAATCAATAGAGTTAAATAACAAAATTCATGAATTCGTCTTTGTTGTCAGATAGTAACAGTGACGAATTCGGCGATTTTGTTATTTGACGGCATTGATTTCATGTCGCCTAGTGCGATGATGTAAATGTTTTGATGACTTGATGATGGTCCGTGGACGGAAAATTGTTGTTCAATAAAGAAATTTTATCAGCCGCTCTTGTTGTTAATTCTTTTACAAGCTGAGGGGTACCACCTTCGAAAAATGTATTGGACACTAGGATCATTTTCGTGGAAATATTTAGTGCATTATAATATATGCCCAGGAAGGAAACGAAAACAAAGATTCTAATCTACACAGTAGCAGTAAAAATTTTGAGATTCGAATCGGAACATTTGCAATGAAAGCAACACAAACCCACACACATGTATCGTCCGGAAAATAACAAGCGACATACACTCCTGAAAATTGAAATAAGAACACCGTGAATTCATTGTCCCAGGAAGGGGAAACTTTATTGACACATTCCTGGGGTCAGATACATCACATGATCACACTGACAGAACCACAGGCACATAGACACAGGCAACAGAGCATGCACAATGTCGGCACTAGTATAGTGTATATCCACCTTTCGCAGCAATTCAGGCTGCTATTCTCCCATGGAGACGATCGTAGAGATGCTGGATGTAGTCCTGTGGAACGGCTTGCCATGCCATTTCCACCTGGCGCCTCAGTTGGACCAGCGTTCGTGCTGGACGTGCAGACCGCGTGAGACGACGCTTCATCCAGTCCCAAACATGCTCAATGGGGGACAGATCCGGAGATCTTGCTGGCCAGGGTAGTTGACTTACACCTTCTAGAGCACGTTGGGTGGCACGGGCTACATGCGGACGTGCATTGTCCTGCTGGAACAGCAAGTTCCCTTGCCGGTCTAGGAATGGTAGAACGATGGGTTCGATGACGGTTTGGATGTACCGTGCACTATTCAGTGTCCCCTCGACGATCACCAGTGGTGTACGGCCAGTGTAGGAGATCGCTCCCCACACCATGATGCCGGGTGTTGGCCCTGTGTGCCTCGGTCGTATGCAGTCCTGATTGTGGCGCTCACCTGCACGGCGCCAAACACGCATACGACCATCATTGGCACCAAGGCAGAAGCGACTCTCATCGCTGAAGACGACACGTCTCCATTCGTCCCTCCATTCACGCCTGTCGCGACACCACTGGAGGCGGGCTGCACGATGTTGGGGCGTGAGCGGAAGACGGCCTAACGGTGTGCGGGACCGTAGCCCAGCTTCATGGAGACGGTTGCGAATGGTCCTCGCCGATACCCCAGGAGCAACAGTGTCCCTAATTTGGTGGGAAGTGGCGGTGCGGTCCCCTACGGCACTGCGTAGGATCCTACGGTCTTGGCGTGCATCCGTGCGTCGCTGCGGTCCGGTCCCAGGTCGACGGGCACGTGCACCTTCCGCCGACCACTGGCGACAACATCGATGTACTGTGGAGACCTCACGCCCCACGTGTTGAGCAATTCGGCGGTACGTCCACCCGGCCTCCCGCATGCCCACTATACGCCCTCGCTCAAAGTCCGTCAACTGCACATACGGTTCACGTCCACGCTGTCGCGGCATGCTACCAGTGTTAAAGACTGCGATGGAGCTCCGTATGCCACGGCAAACTGGCTGACACTGACGGCGGCGGTGCACAAATGCTGCGCAGCTAGCGCCATTCGACGGCCAACACCGCGGTTCCTGGTGTGTCCGCTGTGCCGTGCGTGTGATCATTGCTTGTACAGCCCTCTCGCAGTGTCCGGAGCAAGTATGGTGGGTCTGACACACCGGTGTCAATGTGTTCTTTTTTTCCATTTCCAGGAGTGTAGATTCAAACTATCACAGAACGGAGACTACAATTGTAAGCGATCTAGTTTGCAATTCCATGCAATCTACCTGTCTAGAGGGTGAACTGGACATGGAAAATGGAACACGAAAACAGAAAATTTGTTTTCAGAACTAATACAAATACAGAAAGCTCCAAGCGCCACGAAAAGTCAATCTCCTGGAAAACATGTAGTTGACCTCCGTGCAGGTAAGCTGGACCACAGTGTCGACAAATAAATCTCAGGTTCCAGTATCAGGCAGCCAAGTTGCAGTGAAACTAAACTTTACAGCTCTTATGCCCTCTCACACTGGCTCTCCTTCTGCCTCATCCTCGCCCTCTTCCTACCTCCTTCCATCTCCCGCCCGTCTCCACTTCCCAATCCCTCCTTCTTTCACTCTCCTCTATCTCCTCCCGTCAATCATTCTTCAACTCTTTTCTCTCCTTCACCTCCCTCTCCCCTTCCTCCTCTCAAGGAGATGGTTCCAGAAAGTTCCTTGACTGATTTTATACCTGCCGTACAAGCGACGTCAGCGCGGTAACTACGGTGGTAAAACGAACTGACAATTGAAAAAATTGATTGGCGAACGGTCAATAGGCGGTGTTAAGTAGTACACGTTCGGCCGTATTGTCAACATTGTTGCGTCACATATCGCAATGGAGCAACATAGCTAAATCATAAAGGCATTCTCCAAGATATTTTGAAGAAGGGAAAAGTGTGTATAGAGCCTGACCCGCTTACCTTGACTCCCAAATAAAAACTACGACGCGTCGACGCCTTCAGCTACTTGACTGAAATGCAAAATGCGGATAATTTTTTTCTAGAGACAGTCATCACGGGTGTCTAGACTTCGTATTCTCAATCCAAATCTATCACAAAACGGCCGACAAGGTACGGAAATTTACATAAAGAGGCAACGCTTTGACGACATAATCGACATTCAAGCCAGTGTGACGAGCGAGTAGAACAACGTCGCAAAGAAGGGCTTTTTTGATAGTTTCACATGGTTGTACTACCGTTCTGTGCGTTGTACTCTAGTACGGGGAGACTTTGTAGAACACATGAAGCATTAAAACCATCATTTTAACTGTTTTCAATTTTTTTATTGGGCTCAAATGGCTCTGAGCACTATGGGACTTAACTGCTGTGGTCATCAGTCCAAATGGTTCAAATGGCTCTGAGCACTATGGGACTCAACTGCTGAGGTCATTAGTCCCCTAGAACTTAGAACTAGTTAAACCTAACTAACCTAAGGACATAACAAACATCCATGCCCGAGGCAGGATTCGAACCTGCGACCGTAGCGGTCTTGCGGTTTCAGACTGCAGCGCCTTTAACCGCACGGCCACTTCGGCCGGCCGGTCATCAGTCCCCCGGAACTTAGAACTACTTAAACCTAACTAACCTAAGGACATCACACACATCCATGCCCGAGGTAGGGTTCGAACCTGCGACCGTAGCGGTCACGCGGTTCCAGACTGTAGCGCCTAGAACCGCACGGCCACTATGGCCGGCAATTTTTTTTTTTTTATTAACTCAGTCTCAAAACATTTTGGACAGACGGGCTATCATTCTGGGTTCAGTTTAAGAATCATTATTTGACCATCAAAGAAAATTCCAGGTATTAAAAGTTCTACGCAAAAGTTCTAGAAATGAAACAAATTGTGCATTAAGACACTACCTCGATGTATTCATCTATATGAAGATTTATTGCTGAATAAATATTTCTATACGTTTTAGTATTTAAAAACAGTATTGCGTGACGATGACACACGTACACAAACACTATATCTTCACCGAAATGAAGTATCAGTTCTTTGTTAACTCTATGAGACACAGCGAAGAGGAAACACTGCATCCACAAGTGTGTAAAATATGACAGCACGAGACGCAAGACCAGCTGGTCTTAACCCCCATTAGCTATGGAATTCACGGGCCGTGTAGTTGAGCGAAAGTTTTCCACCGCCTTCCTCATGTAACAACCGACAGGTGAGACACTAGCTGTTGACCGTTCGTATTACATCAGTGTCAGACCTTTACTTCTCCCCTGGCGTGATGCATCTAACAAGGTGTACTGAATGACTTAACTTTCCGTTGCTAGGCTAGGAACGCTATCGCTATTTTCTGTCGTTAAGGTCCTGAGATCCTCGACAGAGTGATACGCAGAGCCATAAGGAGCTGATATCCTTGATCGTCGCATAGATAGAGCCGCACCATTTCAGAAATCTCGCATTTCCTATTAACTTTCCACGTCTTGCTAGGTTCTGAGACTAAGGAACTGGTTTCGCTGCCTTTTCAAATACGTACAGTGTACAACCTTTTTTTTTTTTTTTTCAACTCCAGAGTTAAGCAGAAAATTGCGTTCTAGCTATCGCCCAGTAAAGTAGGTCGTGCTTAACGAGGACACTGGAGGTCCGTTTATGTTAAGACTTTCTGCAGATAAATTTGTTATAATCACATATTATCCATGGAATTACAGAATGTAAGTGCAAAATATCTTAGTGCTGATATTTTAAATGCACTGCACAATAAGTGAAAATTACGTTTATTATTATATAAATTAATCAAAGCAGGTCCAAGTTTTGAAAAATAATGACGAATCACAAGTATAGTGGAATGGTTGGCTCTTACAAGATAACAGAAAAATTAGTACAAATTTCAGTAAAAATTCGATTATTTCGGAAACTGATTTTTGACTGCGAGAACATCGCAACTTTTGGAAATCTCGGAAGGCTGGCTTTACAGCTATCATATTCAGCTACAATAAGCTGTTCTTAGAGCAGCTGAGAAGGCAGCAGTGGGACGACGACGTAATGTGGTGTTAGGTACAGGTGACAGATGGTTTATTCGGTATGTGAGAAAGACTACCTCAATTGTGGCCCTTCTTCGCGATTGGCTTCTGCGTTCGGAAGTGGGGCGCCAAAATGAGAAATTTCTGTTATTGCTATTAGAAAAAACTAAAAAGTTTATTTACTTGCCTTTATACAAAAGCATGTCTCAATAGTAATTATTTAAAAAATGTTAAGTATCAGTAAAATAATAAACTGTTGCCCAACGGAAAGGCAGATGAAGCACTTCGGAGATCTTCGGGTCGCGTTTAACTTAGATAACGGGCGAGATGGTTCAGCTGTAACATCAAAGCTGGTTTGGCAATCTTGGAGGACAAACATGTTGTCTGCTGTGGTCGGCATCAGTTAAGACTTAATTAGCAATCTATGGCTTTTAAGTGTAAGAGCTAGGTCGGCACTCTCAGAGAACAGACATGTTATCCGGCGTGGTCGGTATCGGCTAAGAGCTTCATTAGCAATCTTTGGTTTTTTGGACGTGTAACTGAGAACTAGTGTGATAGTAATTACGCAAACATGCAAGTCATTATTTTGTTTATTTTCAATGAAAGTGTGAGGAATGGAAATTATTTGTGATTTATAAAGTGGACTATAATTGTATAGTTTTTCGTGTTCTGCTGATAACAAGCGAGTGGCATCCATTTAAAGACACCAATTCAGAATTTAATTATTTATGCACCACTCCATCGGTAACAGTTTATTACAGTCTTAAGATAAAGGCCTCACGACCTACGTGCTGTTTTCTGCGCAGGGGACAACTATAGAAGACTGCAGGTTGGCGAACATTTACTAGAACTTATGCATTCCACTCAGGGCGGTGGAAGCAGCTAGGCACCTCAAGTGTACTGCAGTCTTAGTACAAATGAGATCACTGACACAACATCTTAGGTAACACAGAGGAGATATGAAGGGAGGAAATTTTCTAGGGAAGGGGTTTATCATACACATGTACAGCCCTCTCGCTTATATGTATATATCTCCTTGTCCTTGACTTGTCGTAATCTGAAAGATGATGTTGTTGTTGTTGTGGCCTTCAGTCCTGAGACTGGTTTGATGCAGCTCTCCATGCTACTCTATCCTGTGCAAGCTTCTTCATCTCCCAGTATCTACTGCAACCTACATCCTTCTGAATCTGCTTAGTGTATTCATCTCTTGGTCTCCCTCTACGATTTTTACCCTCCACACTGCCCTCCAATGCTAAATTTGTGATCACTTGATGCCTCAAAACATGTCCTACCAACCGATCCCTTCTTCTAGTCAAGTTGTGCCACAAACTTCTCTTCTCCCTAATCCTATTCAATAGCTCCTCATTAGTTACGTGATCTACCCACCTTATCTTCAGCATTCTTCTGTAGCACCACATTTCGAAAGCTTCTATTCTCTTCTTGTCCAAACTAGTTATCGTCCATGTTTCACTTCCATACATGGCTACACTCCATACAAATACTTTCAGAAATGACTTCCTGACACTTAAATCTATACTCGATGTTAACAAATTTCTCTTCTTGAGAAACGCTTTCCTTGCCATTGCCAGTCTACATTTTATATCCTCTCTACTTCGACCATCATCGGTTATATTACTCCCTAAATAGCAAAACTCCTTTACTACTTTAAGTGTCTCATTTCCTAGTCTAATTCCCTCAGCATCACCCGACTTAATTTGACAACATTCCATTATCCTCGTTTTGCTTTTGTTGATGTTCATCTTATATCCTCCTTTCAAGACACTGTCCATTCCGTTCAACTGCTCTTCCAAGTCCTTTGCTGTCTCTGACAGAATTACAATGTCATCGGCGAACCTCAAAGTTCTTACTTCTTCTCCATGAATTTTAATACCTACTCCGAATTTTTCTGTTGTTTCCTTTACTGCTTGCTCCATATACAGATTGAATAACATCGGGGAGAGGCTACAACCCTGTCTCACTCCTTTCGCAACTAATGCTTCCCTTTCATGCCCCTCGACTCTTATAACCGCCATCTGGTTTCTGTACAAATTGTAAATAGCCTTTCGCTCCCTGTATTTTACCCTTGCCACCTTCAGAATTTGAAAGAGAGTATTCCAGTCAACATTGTCAAAAGCTTTCTCTAAGTCTACAAATGCTATGAATGTAGGTTTGCCTTTTCTTAATCTTTCTTCTAAGATAAGCCGTAAGGTTAGTATTGCCTCACGTGTTCCAACATTTCTACGGAATCCAAACTGATCTTCCCCAAGGTAGGCTTCTACCAGTTTTTCCATTCGTCTGTAAAGAATTCGCGTTAGTATTTTGCAGCTATGACTTATTAAACTGATAGTTCGGTAATTTTCACATCTGTCAACACCTGCTTTCTTTGGGATTGGAATTATTATATTCTTCTTGAAGTCTGAGGGAATTTCGCCTGTCTCATACATCTTGCTCACCAGATGGTAGAGTGTTGTGAGGTCTGGCGCTCCCAAGGCTGTCAGTAGTTCTAATGGAATATTGTCTACTCCGGGGGCCTTGTTTCGACTCAGGTCTTTCAGTGCTCTGTCAAACTCTTCATGCAGTATCTTATCTCCCATTTCGTCTTCATCTACATCCTCTTCCACTTCCATAATATTGTCCTCAAGTACATCGCCCTTGTATAAACCCTCTATATACTCCTTCCACCTTTCTGCTTTCCCTTCTTTGCTTAGAACTAGGTTTCCATCTGAGCTCTTGATATTCATGCAAGTGGTTCTCTTCTCTCCAAAGGTCTCTTTAATTTTCCTGTAGGCAGTATCTATCTTACCCCTAGTGAGATAAGCCTCTACATCCTTACATTTGTCCTCTAGCCATCCCTGCTTAGCCATTTTGCACTTCCTGTCGATATCATTTTTTAGACGTTTGTATTCCTTTTTGCATTCTTCATTTACTGCATTTTTATATTTTCTCCTTTCATCAATTAAATTCAATATTTCTTCTGTTACCCAAGGATTTCTACTAGCCCTCGTCTTTTTACCTACTTGATCCTCTGCTGCCTTCACTACTTCATCCCTCAAAGCTACCCATTCTTCTTCTACTGCATTTCTTTCCCCAATTCCAGTCAATTGTTCCCTTATGCTCTCCCTGAAACTCTCTACAACCTCTGGTTCTTTCAATTTATCCATGTCCCATCTCCTTAAATTCCCACCTTTTTGCAGTTTCTTCAGTTTTAATCTTACAATTTTAAACCTGGTTCCTAAATCTCTGTCTTACCATTATATAATCTATCTGACACCTTCCAGTATCTCCAGGCCTCTTCCATGTATACAACCTTCTTTTATGATTCTTGAACCAAGTGTTAGCTAGATGATAGCTATCCAAATTTCACGCCAGCCACCAAGTTAGTAGCGTCACTATGTGGATGCAAATCAGATTTGCCTTAAATACAGTCTGTAACGGTTGTGAGCGTTAGTTACCTTTGAGACTGAACATTATGAGTTGATGTTTGTCAAGAATGGATTTAATGAGACAAAGACTCCGTTATTAACACCTCACTGAGTTGAAAGAGGTCACGTGATATGGCTATGAAAAGCTGGATGTTGCTTCTACGATATTGCAGAGGGACTTGGCAGCATTGTAGCCATAGTACATGGTTGATGGCAACGGTGGTCTCGAGAATGTACGGTCACAAGAAGACCAGGCTCTGCACGGCCACGTGGCACTGCCGGCAGGGAAGACCCTCACGTTCGGCGTTTTGCTCTGTCGCGTCGTGCTCCATCTGCAGCAGCAATTTAAACAGCAGTTGGCACCACAGTGGCACATCGAACTGTTATAAATCGGCTACTTCAAGGACAGCTCCGAACAAGACGCCCTGTTGCCTGCATTCCACCGACTCCAAACCACCGCCATTTGTGTCATCAGTGGAGTCAAGCTAAAGGTCATTGGGGAGAAGAATCGAGGGCAATTGTGTTATCTGATGAAAGCTGGTTCTGCCTCGGTGCCAGTGATGGGCGAGTGTTGATTAGGAGGCCAGTTGAGTGTCTGCAGCAAGCCTGCCTGCGTTCTGTACACGCTGGAGTCACAACTGCAGTTATTGTCTTGGATACGGTTACGTGTGACAACAGGAGCACTCTCGTGGTTATCCCACGTATCCTGACTGCAAATTTGTACGTGTGGTAATTCGACCTATTTTGCTGCGATTCATGAAGAGCATTCCAGGGTGTGTTCTTCAACAGGACAACGCTCACCCACATACCGCTGTTGTAGCCCAGCCGGCTCAACAGAGTGTCGACATGTTCTTGGCCTGCTGGATCACCAGATCTGTCTCCAGTCGAGCACATCATCGGACGACAACTCTAGTATCATCCACAACCAGCGTTAACGGTCCTTGCACTGACCCACCAAGTGCAACAGGCATGGAACTCCAGCCCACAAACTGACATCTGGCACAGTGTAACACGATGCATGCATGTCTGCATGCTTCCATTCAACTGTCTGACAGCTATACCGGATATTAATGCACATGACCTACATTTTAGAAATGGTTTATTCTATCTATCGCTTGAGCCTTGTCCCACAGTTACGCAGGGTCAGCCGTTGTTAATCGGATTTGGCATGTTAATGGTTAAGGGGTGGCCGGATTCCCTTCCTGCCGCCACCCTGTACCCTCCAGGACGGAATCAGTGTACTCCAACTGTCTGCGTCGAGTGCAATCCATGGTGTGCAGATGTCTGCGAGCCGTGTAACTGAGGCGGAAAGTGCGGACCAGCCCGGTATTCACCTAGTGGGATGTGGAAAACCGCCTAAAAACCACATCCAGGCTGGCCGGCACATCGGCCCTCGTCCTTAATCCGCCGGGCGGATTGGATCCAGCGCCAGTGCGCCTATCCGAGTCCAGGAAGCAGCGCGTTAGCGCTCTCGGCCACCCTGGCGGGTACATTAGAAATGGTTTATCTCGCGCTTTAATTAACTTGTGATTTTGCGTTGTTAGACAAATCTAGCCCAGAAATTTCATCACTCTGCGTTAATTATTTTTGGTGTTGCGATATTTTTTCCGTGAGTTTATTTTTGAATTACGTGAAAGTTATAGCAATAATGTAATCTCCTGTTAAGATTTTCATTATGATTGTAATATTTTTTCTTTCTTGGGGTTTACACTACGTACATTTTTACTATTTGTGGGTTTGGCAGTCGTTTCTGTGACGCAATGCTTCACCTGACACCATAAAAGCAGTTTAGTCGAAACAGAAGAATGATTTGTGCATGACATTTTTCTAAAACTTGTAAAATCTGTATTTTATTTTTTGTGTGACGTCTTTCTGAGGCATAGGTTAGGCTTTCTCTAAAAGGTGGGTTGGACTCCGTAAAGAAACAATACCCAGGATGAGGAGAGGATCAACGATTGTTAAAGTTAACCTGCTATGAGTTTCCTTGTTGGACCTAGCTCACCTTTCTCTCAATCCAACTTCCTCCACATTACATTTTAGATCAGTTCGTACTAAAATGTTAGTAATAGTGAAAAACGAAAGAAATATCTTAGCCGTACTCCCTTTGCTTCATTGTGATAAGTACTTCAATTTTATGCTTTATGTACTTCAGTCCAGATTGGACTCATGGTTGCACAAGTATAATTAACGCTCTGTTCTTCCAAAAAATGCTTCCTTTCAAGCTTCCGTGTGATGTCTTGGTTACGGAGGGTAGATAACGCAATTATAGATAGCAGTCAGCTGCGGTGGCAGTGACGTTCATCCTTTTACTTCACGTGTCGAGTGTAGATGATGTTATCTGTTCTAGACGGCGACAGACTTTATCTTCACATAGAATGTCAAGGAGCGCGATTATGCGTGGTTTTTCCGAATCGTTCTCAATGAATGTATCAATAACAACACTGCCGCTGAATTTCACCCTATGGAACAACGATGAGTCTAACAAATTTTTGTTATTTCAAAATCTATACGGGACAGTGGCATGTACGTTTTTAAATTTGGAAAATTATAAATTACACGTCCCTTTGGCAGCCAGATCTGGAAGCTAGAGAGATCGAAAATGCGTCTCTGACCGTTCTTTCCACCAACTTGTCTTCTAAAGTTGTGTCCCCTGCACAGAAGACAACTCGTCGGTTGCGGGATCTTCGTCAGTGCAGGCTGGTAATCTGTCAATTCGAGCCCGTGATTATGCTTTTTGCGAGATGCCACTTGCCCAGATTGGTCTCGGTATCTACAGAGGGCAAGATCTGTAGTACTCACAGTGATGGTAGGTGACACTTCTCATTAATGTATCTTGTTTGGTTACTATTCAAATATTCATGCATTTACACTATCTCTTTCTTTCTTAATTGTATGGCAACTTTTCCAACCAACCTCCGAAATGTGATACACATGTCCGGCTCTCCGGTACGCACTAGACAAGAGTGCGTAGTTCACGTGTATCAAGCTGCGTCAAGGCGACTTCTAGCAAAATAACATCCCCCTCCTTCTTTGATTTCCAATATTGGCCTGTTCTCAAAGACAACTAACAATTTTGGAAATGAGAAAATTTTGCCGCTAATGTGGAAAAAAATTGAAGTTACAATTTCTCAGTAGCTCCTCTACTGTGCCAATGAACTTCTTGGATTCCGAATTGATTTGTGAGGACCTCGGTGTGGACTTAATTAGCATCAGTTCATCAACTTGGTACGATACCCGTCTGACTTGCTGATCATGTTTACTCTTACGTTTAGTCGCCTTTCCCTTTATCCTCTTTAATGCCAGATCACTTTCCTCTTGAGTAGATAATTCATCTCTGGATGGAAAGCTAATTATTTTCTCGATAATACTGGGCACCCTCTCCCCTGTCGTCAATTCCTCCGGAGGTATTTCTGTGGTGCCAACGGCCTAGCCGCAGCGGTAACATCGGTTCCCGTCAGATCACCGAAGTAAAGCGCTGTTGGGCTGGGCTAGCACTTGGATGGGTGACCATCCGATCTGCCGAGCGCTGTTGGCAAGCGGAGTGCAATCAGCCCTTGTGAGGCAAACTGAGGAGCTACTTGATTTAGAAGTAGCGGCTCCGGTCTCGTAAACTGACATTCGGCCGGGAGAGCCGTGTGCTGACTACATGCCCCTCCATACCCCCATCCAGTGACGCCTGTTGGGTTTTCCATGGCCTGTTCGGACGGAGAGTATTTCTGTGGTCGAGTGAGGCAACTCATTGATTATTCTTTCAGACCCACATGTTCTGCCCACGTATAATGTTTCTAAGCGCAGTAAGTTCTAAATAATCTATTGAGCTCTCTCGTAACTCTCTCGCTCATGTTGGATCGAGGATGGTACTTTGAAATGTAAATGGGTTTTATATCTAAGTCGTTCAACATTCGCTTCCAGTATACTAAAGTGACCTGCTTTATGTATAGCTAATGATTCTCTCGGGTTTCCCTAGATTGGTAACATAGTCGTTCTTTATTTTGTCTGTTACCGATTTACTAGTAGCCTTTCTCAACGGATATAATTTCACATGCTTTGACAACATATCCAACACCACAAAGACATATTTATATCCTCCTCTGACGTTGAACGGAGGCCATATAAATCCACGCAGACCTTTTCCAATATTTTGCCCGGGATCATGTTATGCTTTTCCATTATATTTCTAGAATTATACGCCTTTGTCTTCTGACATTTAATGCACATTTTCAATACTGTCCTGATCCTCTTTTAAATATTGCTGAAGTAGCAGCTTTTCTTTGTCTTATCTGCGCATTTTTTTGCATCAAAGTGTACATGCGTGTAGTGTATTACCCAAATTAGATTACTTGTACACTGTTTCGGCCAATAGGCCTTCCATTGATTTTTCTCAGAATCTGCTCTCCTATGTAAGATCCCTCTATATATGATATAATATTTACAGATTTTAGTGTTAATATTCCTGCTCCATTCTGCTTTGATAAGCTCAATATCCTCATCCTTATTTTGTTCCCTTCTTGGGTTTTGTAGGATGATTCGAATTTTGTCCTCATTCTTTACTTGTCTGAGGTACATAACTGATACCTCCTTTTCCCCTGAATCATTTAAGTCCGCTTTGTCCATTACAACAGGTAACCTGGATAAATCGTCTGCCACTATATTATTTTCCCCAGGAATGTACTCGATAGTAGAAATCATACTCCTGGAGAGCAATGACCCATCTGGTCAATCTGTTGTGGCTCAGTCTGCAATCTATAAGGAAAGATAATGCTTTATGATCCGTGTAAACCTTAACCTTTCTGCCCACGACACAATATCTAAATTTCTTGTATGCGAAGACTACTTTCAAAGCCTCCTATTCTGTGACAGAATATTTTCTTTCCCATTTATTCAATACTGTACTAGCAAAAAATATGGTCTTATTTTCTATTTTCCCATTATTTTCCCACTATTTTCAGAGATGAGCCCCTATACCATATTCTGAACTGTCTGCAAAAATGAAAAATGGCTCATTTAAATTCTGGTGGGCTAACACGATACTGTTAGATAATTCGTCTTTGATCTTTTGAAACTCTTCCCCTCACTCTTTAGCTCACACCCAAGTGGCATTCTTTTTAGTTAATCCCTGCAATGCCTGAGCATTGGGTGCCTGATTGTTGTCAAATTTGCGATAGAATCCGGTGAGCCCTAAAAATGCTTTAATCTGATTTTTGGTCTTAGGCTGTGGGAAATTTCTAATGGTTTCAAGTTTGTCAGGGTCAGGATTGATGCCCTCTGCTGGAGTGAGATGCCCTCAAAATTTAATTTCGCCTTTTCCAAATTCGGACTTGTCTAGGTTGGCACTAATATTATTCTTCTCATATTTTTCAAGAACTTGTTTCAATAATTCATTATGTACTTCCCAACTTTTGACAGTAATTAGAATGTCATCGATGTAGACTGTGATTTTGTCTAGCAGCTGTTATCCTAGCACTTAGTGCAACATGCATATGAAGGCTGATGTTGATATATTCAGACCAAATGGCAACACTCTAAAATGATAACTTGTTCCTCTATATACAAACCCTGTACATTTTTTACATTCCTGAGCTAGAGGTGTTTGCCAGAAACTGTCAATCAAGTACGTGCTTGTCAATATTTTGACGCCATTGAACTTCCGCAGCAATTCATCTAATACTTCAGGACAATCCATTTGTAGCTGTATGATTTTGTTCAATGCCCTGGCATCGGGCGTAATTCTAACTCAGTTATCCTTCTTTGTTACAATGATAGGGGGCTACTGTAATTACTTTTGGAGCGCTCTATTACTTTCCATTCAGTCTTATTTTTAATTTCTTTGTACACAGCTTCCCTTTTTGCCAGTGGAGTGGAATAGAGCTTAAACCTAAAGTGGCTACGTGGCCTTACTTGAAAACAATACTCATAGTCTTTCATGCAGCCTGGTTTCTTTGAAAGCGCTCTTTCGTGCTGTAGTCATCTGCGTCCTGAACTCACAGGCTTGTTGCTCAGTTAAACCTTTAATGCTTGCGATCTTTCCTCTGATCCGTATCTCGATGCTTACCACCTCCTGTGACTCTACTCTTGTGAATAAACTAAGGGTTTTTCTCGCTTTGTGGTTCCAACACATCTGTTCCCTGAGTATTCGTATTTTGCCATTACTTTCATCACGCTGTGGTCCCCGGTTCCCTACAGATTGTAATACATTTTCCTCCTGTCCCTCTTTCATTTTCATTACACATTCAGCACAATCTAGCATTGCTCTATTGGCATTTAACGAATCTGCTCCTAGGACTAAATTGACACATAGGCCGGTCATTACTACCGTGGCATTAACTGTGAATGTCTTTTCCTGCAGTACAAATTCCAATAAAATCTGCTTGTTTATAACCTTGCTTCAGGCCCCACAGGCAGTAACCACCGTTACTCCTTGTACAGATAACTCTGGTACTTGCTTATTTTGCTTTATTCTCTCGTAAAAGTCATTTGAGATTGCACTAACTTTGCTACCTGAGTCCAGAATCGCAACTGTCTTAATGTTTTGAACTTCAATTTTAACAGCTAGTTGGTACATTTCCTCTACCTCTGGGCTATCCTCCTCCATAAGTGCATCTTTATTGTTATCACTCTCCTCATATCCCAAGAATCATTTGTGGTCCACTTATTTCGGCCGTTCGCGATTGCACCATGTCCGAATCGTCTACACGTTCTCCGACTCCCCTTGATTTCTTACCCTCTCAGAGTACGATCTCTGCCTCAAAATTGATCATTATTACTATAATATTACCTGCTACCATTATGGTTATTTCCTCTCCTAAAACCTCTTCGAAATCCACTTCTTCCTCTACCTTACGGTTACTTATGTGAGGTCTGTCGTCCTCCCTTCTACCTTGCTCGTTATTATTGTTCGATATGCTATTTCTGTTTGAGTCACGGTCGTTGCTTCTGTTTTATCAGCAAATAATTTTTGCCCTTTCTTTAATTCATTTGAATCCTTTTTTAATTCTTTTTGTCCTTGTTCTATTTTTTCTTCTAGCATTTTTTAAATTTTTTTTTACTCAGATACTACTCTGTTAATACTTCAACCATACTTCTTTATTATCGTGTGTAGGCAATGTATCAGCTGATGCTGTTCAAGGCATAATCTACTTGTTCTACTCGTTGATTCGTTAGCAATGGCGGTGTCAGAGTCATCACCTCTGATATTCACCTTATTTAACTTATTATTAACATTCATGTCATCGACAACAGAATCCACCTCTTCGGTTTCACTACTGCTACTATCTGAAATTGTTTTCTTGGAAAACTTCAGTTTCTACATCAGATGTTTCAGGTAAATAGGTATCATCCATTTGATTTTCTACACTTTCCTCATCTACCATTGAATCAAATTTTTCCTGTACATTCTCCATTATTGACTTTAGGTTAATATGCTCTTTACTTATATTACTAATTTCATTTGGCATGTCCTGAAATTGGCTTGCCTCTTCAATTTCATTGCCCTGAGCCTGCACTGACTCTCTACTTCTAAGATTGTACCGTGTTTCGCTTTCTCCTGACGTTTTGTTATTAAAGAAATTATTAGGAAACAATTTAACAATATTCTTAAAAATCCCTATGTTTGTCAATACTAGCTTCCCCTCGCTAGCTGTAAAGTGATAGCGTACACGCTACCTTCTACTCCGGCGCGATGCTGCTGCTCGCCACGTTTTCTCGTCGTGTTGGGTGTCTTCAGCCATCTCTGCCGTTCGCCGCTTGCCAATCTCTGCCTTTCGTCGCTTGCTGACGTTGGACTGCAGCTGGTGAAGGGACAGGTGTTCCTTCCATATCATCCACCTCGCCTGCTGCACGCTGCTCTGCTAACTGCTCCCTGAAGCTTTGTTTCTTGTAGCGGTGAAATGAAACGTAATCCCTTTGGACCGCGCCCACACTTACAACTTACCACTTCGATTTTGCGTTTTAGCGTTTCCCCTTTCAACTACGCGACGCGGATTAATAAGTGACATTTATAAATTTTGTTGCCTAACAGTTAAAAAAAGAATGGTTCAAATGCCTCTGAGCACTATGGGTCTTAACTTCTAAGGTCATCAGTCCCCTAGAACTTACAACTACTTAAACCTAACTAACCTATGGACATCACACGCATCCATGCCCGAGGCAGGATTCGAACCTGCGACCGTAGCGGTCCCGCGGTTCCAGACTGTAGCAACTAGAACCGCTCGGCCACCACGGCCGGCACAGATGTTAAAACAGGATATAATTTCACAGTACACACAGTGTCGCTTTTTATGTTTTTCACTGTTCATACAATACTGATTCTGGAGTATAATGATAATCATTACGGTCCACTGTTCTCACTAGGATTTTAACGTCTCACACAGTTCGCAGCTCTCGTTAACGGATAGTAGCCTCTTTTTTAAATACACGGTCCCTAGCAAGGAGATGCTGTGTATAAATTATGCATCCCTTTGGAAGTCAGATCTGGAAGCTGGAGAGACTGAATAAGAGTCTCTAACCGTTCTTTCCACCAACCTGTCCTCTTCTAAAGTTGTGTCCCCAGCGCAGATGACAGCTCATCGGCCGTGGGATGTTCTTCAGTGAAGGCTGCTACGCGTCAGTTCGAACCTGTGAGTGTCTGTATCTACAGAGGGCAAGATCTGTAGAACTGACGATGATGGTAGGCGACACTTCTCATTAATGAATGCTGTTTGGTTATTACTCAAATATTCTCACATTTACACTACATATTTGTAAAACTTGTAAACGGTGTATTTTCTTTTTTGTGTAACGTCTTTCTGAGGTATTGATGGGGCTTTCTCTAAAAGGTGGGTTGGACTCCATAAAGAAACAATACCCAAAGTGAGGAGTGGAGCAAGCATTGTTAATGTTAACCTGCTACGAGGCTCCTATTTGGACCTGGCTCACCTCTCACTCAATCCAACTTCATCCGCATTACATTTTACATCAGTTCGTACTAAAATGTTAGTAGCATTGAAAAACGAAAGAAATATCTTAGTCGTACTCCCTTTGCTTCATTGTGATAAGTACTTCAATTTTATGCTTTATATACTTCAGTCCAGACTGGACTCATGGTTGCACAAGTATAATTAACGCTCTGTTCTTCCAAAAAATGCTTCCTTTCAAGCTTCCGTGTGATATCTTGGTTACGGAGGGTAGATAGCGCAATTATAGATAGCAGTCAGCTGCGGTGGCAGTGACATTCATCCTTTTACTTCACGTGTCGAGTGTAGATGATGTTATCTGTTCTAGACGGCGACAGACTTTATCTTCAAATACAATGTGAAGGAGCGCGATTATACGTGGTTTTTCCGAATCGTTCTTAATGAATGTATCAATAACAACACTGACGCTGAATAGATGTTTAGATAACGGTTTGAAGCAATTGTTTCTTGCTATGGAACAATGGTGAGTGTAACAAATTTTTGTTATTTCTTTCCCTATACAGGACAATAGCCTGTACGTTTTTAAAATTGGAAAGTTATGAATGACATGTCTCTTTGGAAGTTAGATTATGAAGCTGAAGAGATCGAATATGAGTCTCTGGCCGTTCTTCCCACCAACTTGTCGTCTTCTAAGGTTGTGTCTCCAGTACAGAAGACATCTCGTCGGTCGTAGAATCTTCTTCAGTGTAGGCTTTTTGCGGGGTACCACTTGCCCAGATTGGTCATCTACAGAGGGCAAGATCTGTAGTGCTCACAGTTAAAGTAGGCGACACTTCTGATTAATGTATCCTGTTTGGTTATTATTCAAATATTCACACATTTACACTATCGTTTACAACACTCGACGTAGTTTTACTAATTGTGTGGTAACTTTTCCATCCAACTTCCGAAATATGATACACATGTCCGGCTCTCCAGTACGCACTGGACAGAGTGAGTATTACAAATTGACAACTAAGTTAAGCCCGATATAGAGTACCACATGTCCGGCTCTGAAGAACGCTCGAAACAGAGTGACTTAACATATTCACATCTAAGTAACGCACGAAGCTGAGATACGTGTCCGGCCCTCCAGAACGTCAGAAAAAGAGTGAGTAGCGCAGCCGATGTACTTCATCTCCCAGCCGCGTCAAAGCGACACGAAGGTGTCCGAAGCACTTCGGTTGCAATATGGTTTCTAAAAACTTGTGAAATTTAATATAGAAAGCGGCAGACTCGTAGGATAACGATGAGAGACTGTCATACTAAAAGCTAGGTTAAATACAATGAAAAGGATATAAATAATTAATAAGAGAAGTAAAGCGTTTCGGCGACAAGCAGCCGAACGTGCCGACCACTCAGAAGCAAGTTAAATACAATTGGCGGACTCTCACACCGGACTGGTACATCTTGTACGATCTGTCGCTTGTACCTCACTCCACTTTTGTACCACATGATACTTCATGTGAATCAAGCTACATCATGGCGAGCTTCTAGCAAAATAAAATACTGGCGGCCACAGCCAGGAATATCACAAAGTTTTTCGTCTAAGTACAGTCTGGCCCGAAACTTCTCTCACCCCCATCTTTTTTGGTCTTGAAATGTATTTATTTATGTACTTACTTTGAACATGTCATAGCAGATATGTGGCAAATGTTGATACCTTACGTTCTAGTTTGTTTAAAGACCCACAACATCAGTATTGGCACCATCATTGTCGCGGCCCAAAATGGTGCAGCGCCAGTCCTCTGTGAAATTTTTCGAAGCATAGGCAGCGTGATTTCTTTGAATGCTTGCCTAACAGCCTACTTCAATTAGTCATTGTCTGGCAGCGTTGTTTCGCGACATGCTGCTTAATTATTCGCCGCAAGGAACTGTCGCATTACATCTGATCTGGACTTCTCGGAGGCCACTCGATCGCGCTCTGACTGATCCTCTTCCTATCCATCTCTGGGGTAGCACTCCATCAAGAATTCTCGAAAACGGAGAGCATAGTGGTCAGAGCTCCAGCTTGTTGAAGCCAACTGTCACCAAAAATGTTCAGTCTCTGGAGCTCTGGAATGAGCCATTCACGCAATATTCGCAACTATGATTGTTGATTCACTACATCGTCAAAGAAATACGGCCCCCCTCCCCCCCCCCCCCCCCCCATGAACCATGGACCTTGCCGTTGGTGGGGAGGCTTGCGTGCCTCAGCGATACAGATAGCCGTACCGTAGGTGCAACCACAACGGAGGGGTATCTGTTGAGAGGCCAGGCAAACGTACTAACGTGTGGTTCCTGAAGAGGGGCAGCAGCCTTTTCAGTAGTTGCAGGGGCAACAGTCTGGATGATTGACTGATCTGGCCTTGTAACAATAACCAAAACGGCCTGGCTGTGCTGGTACTGTGAACGGCTAAAAGCAAAGAGAAACTACGGCCGTAATTTTTCCCGAGGGCATGCAGCTTTAGTGTATGATTAAATGATGATGGCGTCCTCTTGGGTAAAATATTCCGGAAGTAAAATAGTCCCCCATTCAGATCTCCGGGCGGGGACTACTCAAGAAGATGTCGTTATCAGGAGAAAGAAAACTGGTGTTCTACGGATCGGGGCGTGGGATGTCAAATCCCTTAATCGGGCAGGTAGGTTAGAAAATTTAAAAAGGGAAATGGATAGGTTAAAGTTAGATATAGTGGGAATTAGTGAAGTTCGGTGGCAGGAGGAACAAGACTTATGGTCAGGTGATTACAGGGTTATAAACACACAGGTTTATAAATACAAAGTCAAATAGGGGTAATGCAGGAGTAGGTTTAATAATGAACAGAAAAATAGGAATGCGGGTAAGCTACTACAAACAGCATAGTGAACGCATTATTGTGGCCAAGATAGATACGAAGCCCACACCTACTACAGTAGTACAAGTTTATACGCCAACTAGCTCTGCAGATGACGAAGAAATTGAAGAAATGTATGATGAAACAAAAGAAATTATTCAGATAGTGAAGGGTGACGAAAATTTAATAGTCATGGATGACTGGAATTCGATTGTAGGAAAAGGAATAGAAGGAAACGTAGAAGGTGAATATGGGATGGGGGTAAGAAATGAAATTGGAAACCGCCTAATAGAATTTTGCAGAGAGCATAACTTAATCATAGCTAACACTTGGTTCAAGATTCATGAAAGAAGACTGTATACATGGAAGAGGCCTGGAGATACTGGAAGGTGTCAGATTGACTATATAATGGTAAGACAGAGATTTAGGAACCAGGTTTAAAATTGTAAGACATTTCCAGGGGCAGATGTGGACTCTGACCACAATCTATTGGTTTTGACCTGTAGATTAAAACTGAAGAAACTGCAAAAAGGTGGGAATTTAAGGAGATAAACTGAAAGAACCAGAGGTTGTAGAGAGTTTCAGGGAGAGCATAAGGGAACAATTGACAGGAATTGGGGAAAGAAATGCAGTAGAAGAAGAATGGGTAGCTTTGAGGGATGAAGTAGTGAAGGCAGCAGTGGATCAAATAGGTAAAAAGACGAGGGCTAGTAGAAATCCTTGGGTGACAGAAGAAATATTGAATTTAATTGATGAAAGGAGAAAATATAAAAATGCAGTAAATGAAGAATGCAAAAAGGAATACAAAGGTCTCAAAAGTGATATCGACAGGAAGTGCAAAATGGCTAAGCAGGGATAGCTAGAGGACAAATGTAAGGATGTAGAGGCTTATCTCACTAGGGGTAAGATAGATACTGCCTACAGGAAAGTTAAAGAGACCTTTGGAGATAAGAAAACCACTTGTATGAACATCAAGAGCTCAGATGGAAACCCAGTTCTAAGCAAAGAAGGGAAAGCAGAAAGGTGGAAGCAGTATATGGAGGGTCTATACAAGGGTGACGTAGTTGAAGACAATATTATGGAAATGGAAGAGGATGAAGATGAAGATGAAATGGGAGATACGATACTGCGTGAAGCGTTTGACAGAGCACTGAAAGACCTAAGTCGAAACAAGGTCCCCGGAGTAGACAACATTCCATTAGAACTACTGACAGCCTTGGGAGAGCCAGTCCTGACAAAACTCTACCATCTGGTGAGTAAGATGTATGAGACAGGCGAAATACCCTCATACTTCAAGAAGAAGATAATAATTCCAATCCCAAAGAAAGCAGGTGTTGACAGATGTGAAAATTACCGAACTATCAGTTTAATACGTCACAGCTGCAAAATACTAACGCGAATTCTTTACAGACGAATGGAAAAACTAGTAGAAGCCGACCTCGGGGAAGATCAGTTTGGATTTCGTAGAAATACTGGAACACGTGAGGCAATACTGACCTTACGACTTAACTTAGAAGAAAGATTAAGGAAAGGCAAACCTACGTTTCTAGCATTTGTAGACGTAGAGAAAGCTTTTGACAATGTTGACTGGAATACTCTCTTTCAAATTCTGAAGGTGGCAGGGGTAAAATACAGTGAGCGAAAGGCTATTTACAATTTCTACAGAAACCAGTTGGCAGTTATAATAGTCGAGGGACATGAAAGAGAAGCAGTGGTTGGGAAGGGAGTGAGACAGGGTTGTAGTCTCTCCCCGATGTTATTCAATCTGTATATTGAGCAAGCAGTGAAGGAAACAAAAGAAAAATTCGGAGTAGGTATTAAAATCCATGGAGAAGAAATAAAAACTTCGAGGTTCGCCGATGACATTGTAATTCTCTCAGAGACAGCAAGGGACTTGGAAGAGCAGTTGAACGGAGTGGATAGGGTCTTGAAAGGAGGATATAAGATGAACATCAACAAAAGCAAAACGAGGATAATGGAATGTAGTCGAATTAAGTCGGGTGATGCTGAGGGAATTAGATTAGGAAATGAGACACTTAAAGTAGTAAAGGAGTTTTGCTATTTGGGGAGCAAAATAACTGATGATGGTCGAAATAGAGAGGATATAAAATGTAGACTGGCAGTGGCAAGGAAAGCGTTTCTGAAGAAGAGAAATTTGTTAACATCGAGTATAGATTTAAGTGTCAGGAAGTCATTTCTGAAAGTATTTGTATGGAGTGTAGCCATGTATGGAAGTGAAACATGGACGATAAATAGCTTGGACAAGAAGAGAATAGATGCTTTCGAAATGTGGTGCTACAGAAGAATGCTGAAGATTAGATGGGTAGATCACATAACTAATTAGGAAGTATTAAATAGGATTGGGGAGAAGAGAAGTTTGTGGCACAACTTGACCAGAGGAAGGGATCGGTTGGTAGGACATATTCTGAGGCATCAAGGGATCACCAATTTAGTATTGGAGGGCAGCGTGGAGGGTAAAAATCGTAGAGGGAGTCCAAGAGATGAATACACTAAGCAGATTCAGAAGGATGTAAGTTGCAGTAGGTACTGGGAGATGAAGTAGCTTGCACAGGATAGAGTAGCATGGAGAGCCGCATCAAACCAGTCTCAGGACTGAAGACCACAACAACAACAACAAGGTGCCTACTAGACATTGTAGCCCAGATCATAACATGCGGGGTATTGTTAACTAAATCTTCATGGTAATATGGGTTTTTCTTGCTCCCAAAAAATAGCCCTATTCTGGCAAGACCAATAAGTTGCACATTCGTCTGAGAAGAAAACTTTTCCCCGCTGTGGGAGCGTCACCAACATACTGAGTAATCTTGAGGAAGCTTGATGTCTTCGCCGTGTGTCATCACTTAGCTCATTTACGAATGTTGGCCTGAAAGATTTTAATTGCAGATCTGTCTTCATGTTTGTCAGCATTGTTATTTTCTGGAAATCCAAATTCAGGAGATTTTTTTCGTAATTATTTTGTGGGAGACCTGGTCACAGAAGCAGCCACAGCTGCACATGTTTTTCATCGCGTTAAGCCTCTTACAGTCCATCGCAGTATCGTTCGCTCTGGTGGAGCTTCTTTATAGAGTCGTGCCGCAAAATCCCGTTGAGCATCTTCATGGTTTTTCCGGTGTGTGCACGTTCACGAGCCCATGCACTTGCCAGAATACGTTCTTCCACATTGTAGGTACTTGTGCCCGCCATCTGAAACGAAAGAAAAGACATATGGAGTACAAATACACATTATAACCAAAAAGGAAAGGGGTGACAGAATTTTCGGACCTTACTATCCACACCCTGAGAACAGGGCATGCAGGAAAGAATTCGTACTATCAGTTTTTCCGCGGAAGATTATGGCTATCAGACTCTCCAATGAAGATCTGAGGATGTACATGATAATTGTAGGACACTTTCATTTTCACGCCAGTGCGCTATGAAACTTGGACGTTTTAATGCAGTGATGTGTCCTCCAAAAGACACAAGGCACAGCCGTAGAGAGTGCCCACATGACAAGGCCATCTCTGTGAGAGGCGCAACATAGCAGTTGCGGTCAGGCGCCAAACAAGGCTAAGACGATGCGGACTATTTATGCTTCGGCCATGCGTCACTCAAATAGTTATGAAGTAAATATCCATCCGCTAGATGTGGATATAAACCGACACACGGCTCCACTATCTCAGTACCAGCAACAGTATCAACAGTGTCAGCAATGCAAGACTTCATCGGGACGTTTAAACTGTTGCTAAACTCCAGCTTTATACGAAATTTAAGTAATGAAATATTTCTTTTAGTAAATTATGATAACTTGTTGATAATCTATGTTGCCATATATTTTTGTTCAGCTGTTGCGTAACCCTATTTGGCCCTGTGACAAGCTGTGCAATTCCTGCGTGCATGCAAGCCACCTCATAATAGGGTTAGGGGTTCTCTCCTGCCACCTTGTTATGTTTGACACCAAGAGAGATTGGTGAATACACAAGATAGTGAAATATTAGAAAGCTATTACAACATCCTATCAGTCAATTAACAGGGCACTGATGTGGCACCATAATTCTCATGAATAGGTACCTTCCATCAGCAAAAGCTCTACGGAATAATTTTACGATGCCCCAGTTCTATTAGCCAACTATGCTTTGCTAACAATTGTGTGAAAAACTCTTGTTGCTGGTTTATTCTGTATAAAAACACTAAAAATCCTTCTACCTTTTCGTCGTGCATTCTTGCTAGAATCTGTGCAGTCATCAAAGCCAGACTAAAGTTCGATGACCTTTCCTTCATTAAAGGGCAAATCTGCAAACATTCTTCCATGAGAAGGAATTACTTTCATCAGGGTCACGTAAGCGACCAATACAGTCTGACAGGCAGTTCGATATTTCTGTGAGTGGAATTACTAATAATCATTTGGATGTAGATCTAGTGTCTTTTACAACAACTGAATATTTTTTCGGGGTTGAAAACGCGGCAGACAAACGTGCTGAAATTACTCTTGTATCACATAAATCTTCATTTAAATGTAGCACTGTGCTTGTAATTGCTGTATATTGTCGCAGAAGAAGCTGAATCCCACAGTCGTCGTGGTATAGTGGTTACAGTGCTGGACTGTTGCTTGGAAGGTCGTGAGTTCAAAACTCGACTGAATTGTGAAATTTTAATTGCTATAGTCAGTTCGAGTACATTGTATAAGTATCCACATATGTCAAGAATCATTGTACTGGAATTTTCGCCGGCCGGAGTGGCCTAGCTGTTCTAGGCGCTTCAGTCTGGAACCGCGCAACCACTACGGTTGCAGGTTCGAATCCTGCTTCGGGCATCGAGGTACGTGTCGTCCTTAGGTTAGTTAGGTTTAAGTAGTTCTAAGTTCTAGGGGACTGATGACCTCAGATGTTAAGTCCCATAGTGCTCAGAGCCATTTGAACCATTGTACTGGAATGTTATGTAACTGTATATATACCGTTTGTGTTCTGGTTGGAGCAGTTCGCTCCGTGCTCTTGTGTGTGCAAGTGTTGAATAAAGGTTTGTTAACTGAGGTTAGTGTTCGTCACTCATCTATTTACTCCTTCTTCTACGTGACAATATGTTATGTTCAAATGGTTCAAATGGCTCTGAGCACTATGGGACTTAACTTCTGAGGTCATCAGTCCCCTAGAACTTAGAACTACTTAAACCTAACTAACCTAAGGACATCACACACATCCATGCCCGAGGCAGGATTCGAACCTGCGACCGTAGCGGTCGCGCGGTTCCAGACTGTAGCGCCTAGAACCGCTCGGCCACATCGGCCGACCAATATGTTATGTGTCCACCATATTAGCTAACGTTTTCTTACAGGGATACACACGAGTATCTCTTCATATTGTTGTTCTAGGTTCAAGTACCGTCAAACATACAGTTTGCACTTGGAGATGTCGGATGCCGAATGCTGCAATAGTAACAACGTCTGTGCGAGTTTGTGAAATATGTGAAGATAAATCTTCAATTCATAGTACCGCCAGTATTATTTTTATTTGTGTAGATGCTGTCATGGCTTCATACTCTGACTTACACATATATTGTGAAACTACTACCACCACTTAATTGATTACATATTCAAATCATTTATCATTTCTTGCCAAGAAGCGATATTACAATTAGTGTCAATCCGTATCATATATTTTTGCTACGTGGAAAATTAAAAGTTTTTAAAAAGGGACTGGAAGAATGGGTCATAGATTTATCCTGTTGTTTTTACATTGAGTTTATCCATTATCATTAGTTACATTTTTAGTCTCTACAATTTAACATCATTATTTACAGTAGGGTGACCCTACGAGGAGGGGAAACTGTCAGACGAGGTGACAAAGAAAAGGTAGAGGCGATCCAGTATTACGGGCAGAATTTAACAGAGTTTTGAAAGACTTAAGATGAAATAAAGTAGACGATATGGAAAACAGAAAGTTCTAAAATCATCTGGAGTAGATGCAATAAAATTGTTTTTTGTAGAATCCATTAGATTTTTAGAAATATATCTTCCACAAAATTCCGAAGGCAGCAAGACCTAACAAGTGTGTGAATTATCCCACAGTCAGCTTAACAACTCATGGATCCACGTTGCTAACAAAATTAATCTGCAGAAGATTGGAAAAGAAAACTGGGAATCCGTTGGATGACGATCAGTTTGGCTTTATGAACGGGGAAGGCAGTATAGCTGCAGTTCTCACCGCGCTCTCGATAATAGAACTAAGACGTAAGAAAAATCGAGACACATTCATTGGATTTGCGGACCTACAAAAAGCGTTCGACAACCCAAAATGGTGCAAAATATTCGAAATTCTGGGAAATACAGCAGTAACCTGTAGGGAATGTCGAATAATATACAATATGTAGAAGTACCAAGGGTGAACAATATGAATGAAAGACCAAGAACAAAGTGCTCAGATTAAAAAGGGTGTAAGAGAGGGATGCAATCTTTCTTTATAATCCGAAGCAACAATGATGGAAGTCAAAAATCAGATTAAAATTCAGGGTGAAACTATATCAATGATAAGATACGCTGACTGTACTCTGTGAAAGTGAAAGAGAATTACAGAACCTGCTGAATGGAATAAACAGTCTAATGAGAACAGAATATGAATTGAAAGTAAACCGATAAAATGTGAACGCACTGAGGAGTAGCAGAAATGAGAACAACGAGAAACTTATCAGGATTGGTGATCACGACGTAGACAAATTCGTGGAACTGTGATACCTTGGAAACAAAATAGCACATGACGGACTAAACGAGGATGACAGAAAAGCACACTGGGAAAGGTAAATACTGCCTCGCTGACCAAAAGGACTCTATTAGTATCAACCATAAGCCTTAATTTTCGGAAGAAATTTCTGATTAAGTTCATTTTGAGCACGGGATTGTGCAGAAATGAATTATGGACTATGGGAAACCCAGAAAAGAGAAGAACTGAGTAGTTTGAAAAGTGGCGCTGTAGAATGACGTTGGAAATTAGGTGGACTGATAAAACATAAATTAGCTTTTCCGCAGAATTGGCAAGGAGAGGAACGTATGGAAAAAGTGGCAGGTATAAGAGACAGGATGACAAGACATCCATGGGACTTGAGGGAGCTGTAGAGGGCAGAAACTGCAGGGAAAGACAGAAATTGGAGCATATGTAACAAATAATTGAAGACGTGAGGTGCAAGAACTACTCTCATATATGAAGAGGTTGGCACAAGAGAAGAGTTCGTCATAGGGCCTCTCAAATCAGTTAAAAGACTGATGGCCAAAAAAATAAATAAATAAATAAATAAATAAATAAATAAATAAAATAAAATAAAAAATGACAAAATAAAATAAAATTGTGAACAATATGTAAAATGAGCCAAATTCTGAGGTCAAAGATGTACAGCAATCTTTTCAACAAATCATTCAAAAAGTCGACGAAATCGCGATTGAAGTTGATCAATACTTGCACATGACAAGCCATATCTGTAAGGAAGTAAGTGTTGTTCACAAAATAGTTTTTAACAGTTTAGTTAATAATGCGTAGTAACTGCTGGATGCCACATCTTGGACAGTGGATCGAAATTCGATATGCGAAAAAGAGTTGTAGCAGACCTAATTTCTACAATGTTTGGACAAACGTTCGCGGGCGACCAAATTTCACTACTTACGACGAGTATGCACGAAAATTTAAGTCTTCAAAGTAAGTGCAAAAAAAGTGCTGCTACTGTGTTAAAACTATTCGTCCAATAATATGAAAGCAAATATTTCTATTTAAACTGTGTCATCAACAGCTAGAAAGTTTGTAGCAGTCAAATTGGATAATTCAGTGCGAATTGATCGATAAAAAATTTTCTCCTATCGCTGTCACAGCACCTTCATACATTTCTGGTTATCGCTCAGAAATACAGATAACTCTTTTCAATTCGATGCCTGCATTTTACAGCCCAGGCTTTGCACCAACAAGTTCCATTCTGAATCTCCCTGGTAGATCAAAATTGTGTGCCGCACCGAGACTCAAACTCGGGAGCTTTACAAAAATGGTTCAAATGGCTCTGAGCACTATGGGACTCAACTGCTGAGGTCATTAGTCCCCTAGAACTTAGAACTAGTTAAACCTAACTAACCTAAGGACATCACACACATCCATGCCCGAGGCAGGATTCGAACCTGCGACCGTAGCGGTCTCGCGGTTCCAGACTGCAGCGCCAGAACCGCGCGGCCACTTCGGCCGGCCGGGAGCTTTACATTCCGCGGGAAGGGCTCTACTGACGACCTACCCAACTACGACTGAGCGATCCTTTCTCACAGTTTTACTTCCTCCAGTACCTCATCTCCTAGTTTCCAAGCTTCACAAGAGCTCTCGTGTCAAACTTGTGGACTTCGCGGTCATGTAACTGCTACGTATTAAGGAAACGCTATCAAGCTGTTAATTGAAAAGTAATTAGTAATTAATAATGGCCACAACAACTAATTTATGGTGGGTGGTAGCACAGCTACAATAATCTAAGAGATTCAGCAAATAATTCAATGAAAAACTGTGATCGAGAAGTTAGTTTATTTATAAAATGGTACAGTAATATGGTTTTAGTACAAGAAAAGACATAAATTTGATAATCAAATGAAAGAATTGTAATTTGACATTTATTCATAATTAGTGGAGGACATACTGGGGCTGAACTACGGAAGTAAACCAGTGCAGTTACTTTTCTTCTAACACCACGAAATATGTTCTCGCGAAAATAACTGATAAAATGAGCGGTCACTTGGTTCTAACAGGACAAGAAGAGAAAGACAAAAGATCATCACTACTATCATAAGTTCTGTTCCCCGCATTACCTAGCTTGAATCCTGTACCTCTTTCCTTCGATGTGAACTCAGTGCTTCGCATTTCGCAGTATCCTTCCTGTCGCTGATTCGGTGATTATGGTAGCAGATGGGGCAGAGTGGCTGCAGGTCTCGGCCTCGCTTCGTTTGCCAGTAGTGGATGCAAATGGGCTGCTACCATGGTCTGCCTTTGCAGTCATCGATGCTGCTGGATGAAGCCTGCGATATCCCTCAGTGCAAAATGGCAAACTGCTGACTCTGGTCGAGGCAAGCTACAGCTTACCGAAAATTTTCTAACAGCGACAATATGAGCAGTCGCTCTTTGGAAGCCAATTTGCGCAGCGAGTTTTTTCGTCTGAAAGTGCAAACGCAGAGTTCCTGACCAGAATGGCCAAGTAGACTTAAAACTGCAGAGTTCGCAATATGACATCAGAATTACCAACTATTACTCTCCGTGCATCGCCACCTGACCCAGAGCTGCGCATTACATCCGCCACAATGGCCAATCACGAGGCAGATAAAGACGCAGCTCTCAGTCAAAATAATTTACAGTACCGTAATGCTTGAAAGTCTCTCGGGCATGCAACCGGATTGCTAGATTGTTGTAGAACGAATTTTCGGCGGCGTAACGTGCTTTTATCCTCAGGTTACTCCTGCTGACCGACATCTTGGCCCACTAGGTGCAATATACATACCGGTTGTCTTCTCCCTCGACTAATGCCGCTTATGGACAACGACATGTGCCGACCGCGGCGGTACCTCGCGTTCGGGAATCAAGTGACGCTCCTTCGCCGTGCTCGGTGTTCCATTTTCGCTGCGCTTGGAGCCCAAGCTTGACTAAGTTGAAATCCATTGTCCACCTTGATGAGGTTCTCGTGTAACCTGATCTCGATAGCCTCCTTGTATATACAGACCAAAGAGTAGAACACGTTGTGCAGAATTTCTGTACTTTCGTATTTCATTTTGTGGTTGGTTTCAAGGCAATGTTCAACAATTTATGATTTTGTGGACTACTGGTGGTCGATGTATTTCTTGCACTTTTCTCCATTTGTGCGAATGGGTTGGCCGACACATACATTCCCGCATTCGCATGGTATGTAATACACTCCAGATCTCCGGGATCCCAGGTCGTCTTTAACTGTCGCTAAAAGGGATTTGGTCTTTGCCGGTTGGCGGTAAACAGATTTGATATGTTGTCGTCGTAAAATTCTACAACATTTTTTTTTTCACAGACGTTGGCTGCGTATGGAAGATAAGCTGTCTTTCTAGGTTTGTGTTCAGCGGGTGTTTATGTGGTGTGGTCATTGCCTGAAGCCGCATCGAATTAGATATGAGTGCGAGAATGCATTTGTCGGACAACCCATTCGCACAATTGAAGAAAAGTGCAAGGAATGCACACGGCACATCTACCTCCAGCAGTCTACAAAATCAGAAATTGCTGAACATTGCCTTGAAGCCAACTAAAAATTCTGCCCAACGCATCCCTCTACCGAGACTATGTATGCAAAGGAGGCTACCGAAATCAGGCTACATGGGAACCTCATCAACAAGGACAACGGATTTTAACTTGGGCAACTATGGGCTCTGCGACTGAAAATTCTCCAAACGCAGCCGAACACAGCGCACGGCGATTCCCACCACTGCGGATCTGTGGATATGGGAGGATATCAGTCAGCAGGAGTAATCTAAAGATAATGGCAGTTACGCCATCGAAAATTCGTTCTACAACGACCAATCAGCCTGGCTAAAAAGAAAAAAAATCTTGCTGCTAAAGTAAAATGATACTGCGTAACTCGAATTAAAACGGGTGGAGAAAGCCCAACCCAAGTCGACGCCTCGCAACATTTGTTAATAGTGTTGCCTCCTGAGCTTCAAGGATGTCTTTGCAACCTGCAAAGTGATGTAAGGGCCATCTATCGCATTTTTTCTGCAGCTGGTTGGTGCAATAGTGTTAGTGCAGCACCAGACAACGCTGCAAAACAGCCGTCAGTGGGTGACGGTGCTCCTAAATGGTGTAACACAGCTCGGTCTGAGGTTGCTAGGGTCAATGCGGTGGCTGTGCACTTCTCGCGTGAATCATAGAGAGCCGGCGGTACTTGATCGCTGCCGGACTTAGCCTTACGTCACCAAGCCGACAAGTTGACTTTCATCATAAACGTCAGTGTCCGCCGCCAGCTCCTGCTTTCTCAGCACACCGCTAGCAATACCATTGGCTGCCCACTGGCCACGACCAGCATCTGGGTCACTACCATCATAGCAGTGAATGTGAGGCATCAGATAGCAAAGAACGTTTGTGCTGAGTAAGCGCTCGCCGCTTTGTAGGGGAACCCGTCCCACAGTTTCCTGATAAACAACTCTGTAGTCTGGACCGACCGGCTGGTAACAACAGGCAAGGCACGTGTTTTATCTTTAACTTCAATGGAAAGATTCCTAAGGAATGAAAAGCGGCTAACATGATTGTTTATGTCTTTGTCTTTAAAAAATTTAGTTAGTTTTTAAATGGTTTAACGTCACTGTACACATAATTTACAAATTGTACACATTATTTACAAATTCTCTTTCTCCCCGTAGTATTAAATTTGAATATGATAAGCTTAAATGTGAGGAATATCTGTTAAGAATATCTGAATATCTGTTAAGAATGTCATCGGGAAACTGGAAGAAGGACAAAGTATAACGCGTGTAGCCCAGGTCATTGGTGTTGTTAACAACATTGTTTCACGTACATGGGGAGAATTCCGAGCCCCAGACACTGCTGCCCGAAGGAGTGGAGGCGATCGACCACGATCAACTGTAGCAGCAGATGACCACAATATTGTAAAACAGGAAAGAAGGGACCCACGTCGCACGTCGGTTACAATTGCAACCACATTTAACAGGATTATAAGACACCCTATCTCGCGCTCCACAGTAGCACGGCAACTGCATGGGTATGATCTCTTTGCCCGACGACCAGCACCACTACGTTGTATTCTATCGACACGCACACATCGGAGGCACCGTTTTCGATGGTGCCAAGACCATAGCGACTGGACCAGCGAGGCATAGGGTCGCGTGCTCTTCTTGAAAAAAAGTAGATTCAGTCTGAGTATTGATTCTGGAAGTACCCACATGTGGCGGGAAGTGGGAACACATGATGCACCTAAGAACATTGTCGAACATGATTGTTTTAGCGTTCAAGGTTTTATAGTTTGGAGAGGCACAATATTGCATGGGGGTACTGACGCCAAAATCTTTGAACATGTTACACTTGCTGGTCAACATTATTGTGACGCTGTGCTCCTTCTCAGTGTGCGTCTTTTCAGTCCTGATTTTTTGGTTCTGATGTCATTTTTATGAATGACAGTGTGCGACTCCATCGGAACGTGTACCTGCCGAAGCTCTTATAATGCGATAAGAGGTGTATTACCGAATGGACTGGTATGCCCGATCCCCCCCCCCCTCCCCCCTTGCAAGCTTTAGCACATCATCGAGCATGGGTGGGATGCGTTTGAGAGATCTATTGCAACACGGCAACATGCAGCAATGAGCATCAGTTGTCACCCGCGATGGTGGAGGAATGGAACTCCCTACCACAAGAACTCCTTACCAACCTTGTAGCCAGCATGGGGGCACGTTGCAGGGCGTCCATTGCCGTCCGTGGTGATCACACACCCTACTAAGAAACACATTTCACTGTTTGTAATGCCCAGGAGACCACGATGAATCGCAGTGATCACTATGTAATTATTGCCTTCGAATAAAAGTTTCATTTCTATTCCTCTCATTGCGAAATTCTGCCAGTCATCTTATGTACCATTATGTAGCAGTTCATTATATGTGTGGTCCAAGTTCCATCGAGCTATGTCACCTGGCAATTACACATGAGGCGAATGTTACTTTCGTCCATAAGTTTTGTACACAAGTGTGTAAGGAAAGGACAGCAGAGGGCAACAACAGAACTTTAAATCTTCTTATTTCATTTCAGTAAGTAGTCGACTTTTGCTTTCTACAATATTTCAAGCAGCATTAGCGCTCAGACCTTTTAATTTCGAAAGCTTCTCACATTCTTTCAAATAGAGATTCTGTTTGGATTGAATCCCTCAGGCTCTGACTGGCGACAACTTCTTCAAGTTCTACAAAGTTATTGTCAGTACCCATATAAAAATAACAAGTGATGCAGCATCACATATGTCTGTCTTATAGCCCAGGCGAAATAGGTAAATTTCCTATGAATTTCTCAAAGTCATAATTTAGCAGACGATGTAAAAGATTTGATTGCTGTTAGCATTTCTGGCCACATGTCTTCAATAATGGTCTTAATACAGGTTTCCATAGTCTGCCTCAATATACTACCTAACAATCTTGCCTATTATCTCTGAAGTATGGAAGACTTCCATAAGTTAAGCTACTTCACTGTCAATTGTTTACTAAAGACGAAGCAGTGGTCTTCTGTTTTCCTCTTGTTGGAAATTTTGATTATGTTACACATAAACTGGAGTAATGTAAGGAGTACTCTTGGTATGAATGGAAACACACTTATTAGTGAATGTTTACCTTATTTGAAGGCTACTTTCCCCCAGAAGTAACCCAGATTAGTACCGAAGACGAACAAACGAATGCCGTAAGAGAAGAAGGAAATCTCTTCTCTCAGTCAGAAACAGTTCTGAACATCATTCTATAACTCGCTGCAAGGTATACTGTAAAAGTTTGAAGCTAGTAATACAAACATCAATACAAATATATTTTGAGAAAAATATAATCACTTCAGGTAACAAAGTAACAACAATATGGAATTTAGTGAAAGAGAAGACGTAGAAGCAGAAATGAAGAGAAGTACTTAGCGTTAAGAGTAAATGATGCATTGGTAAGAGATATGAGCAGTGTTCGAAAACATTTTCACAAGCATTTCAAGACTGTTAATGAAAAGACGTGTTTCTCATGTTCAGCAGTTGCTGCTATGGAATATCTCAGACCAGTCATTACAAACAACATAAGCAGAACTAATGTCCACCATTAAATCACTAAAATAAAACTATGTAGTGATCATCATTAAGCATTAAAAATTTAATTAAAAAGTTTTCCTCAGAGTTTAGTAACATAAAAATTATTTGTATAACAAGTTATCACTGGAACGTTTCCTGATTGGCTGAAACATGCTGATATTAAGACTCTATATAGAAAAGGAGATAAATAAATACCCTCAAACTTCCATCCAATTTTCTTTTTTCAGCTTCTTGCTAATTTTATAAAAGGTAGTAGGCAAAAATATCCGGCTTCCTCAGCATCTGTCTACAGATGATATATTTTCATTCACAGGTTGGATTTCCAGTGGGTTCCGATGTCGAGGAGGTTGTTTACATATGCTGCAAAAATGTACTTAATTTCGTTTGACACTAAATTACAATAAACATTCTATAATCTCTCAAAGGTATTTGACTATGAAAAACACAATAAAATGTCAAGTAAATTAGAATACTACGGTGAAACAGAGAATACCGCAAAATGGTTCAAATTGAATCCCTCTCACAGGAAATAAAGGGTGCCAATAGGAAAGAGTCCCGTATTAGCCTCTCAGTAATTTTCCAATTGGGAAATAATTAAATGTGGCTACCCACAATGTTGTATCTTAGGGCTATTACCTTCGCTTGTGTGTGTTAACCATCCTTCACCAGTAGCATTACCAGTTGCCAAGTTCATGAACATTAATAAATAATTCCTTGGCAATTATTGGTCACTAAACTTCGAAAAGACACAGTGTACGCAGTTCAGAATTCTTCCCACCCCACCTACACCCCACCATTCATCTAAAATATGACGACAAGCAGATAGAAGAACTGAACAGTGTTAAATGCTTATGATTATTTTTTATTACTAAGGAACGTACGCAGTGACTGAGCATTAACGAACAACTTCAAACAAGTTTTACAAATTTCAATGTTTGCTGTAGTCTGTTATCATTATTTACGCACCCGTTATAATGCGGTACTTTTCACATTTTTATCCGCGTCACACACATTTAGTTTTCAAACGGTTCGTGGAATTTGTTTTTCTTACACATTTTATAATGAATCCCGTTTATTTCGTGTCTTTTTGTTACATGTGTGTAGTTCTACACTCCTGGAAATGGAAAAAAGAACACATTGACACCGGTGTGTCAGACCCACCATACTTGCTCCGGACACTGCGAGAGGGCTGTACAAGCAATGATCACACGCACGGCACAGCGGACACACCAGGAACCGCGGTGTTGGCCGTCGAATGGCGCTAGCTGCGCAGCATTTGTGCACCGCCGCCGTCAGTGTCAGCCAGTTTGCCGTGGCATACGGAGCTCCATCGCAGTCTTTAACACTGGTAGCATGCCGCGACAGCGTGGTCGTGAACCGTATGTGCAGTTGACGGCCTTTGAGCGAGGGCGTATAGTGGGCATGCGGGAGGCCGGGTGGACGTACCACCGAATTGCTCAACACGTGGGGCGTGAGGTCTCCACAGTACATCGATGTTGTCGCCAGTGGTCGGCGGAAGGTGCACGTGCCCGTCGACCTGGGACCGGACCGCAGCGACGCACGGATGCACGCCAAGACCGTAGGATCCTACGCAGTGCCGTAGGGGAGCGCACCGCCACTTCCCAGCAAATTAGGGACACTGTTGCTCCAGGGGTATCGGCGAGGACCATTTGCAACCGTCTCCATGAAGCTGGGCTACGGTCCCGCACACCGTTAGGCCGTCTTCCGCTCATGCCCCAACATCGTGCAGCCCGCCTCCAGTGGTGTCGCGACAGGCGTGAATGGAGGGACGAATGGAGACGTGTCGTCTTCAGCTATGAGAGTCGCTTCTGCCTTGGTGCCAATGATGGTCGTATGCGTGTTTGGCGCCGTGCAGGTGAGCGCCACAATCAGGACTGCATACGACCGAGGCACACAGGGCCAACACCCGGCATCATGGTGTGGGGAGCGATCTCCTACACTGGCCGTACACCACTGGTGATCGTCGAGGGGACACTGAATAGTGCACGGTACATCCAAACCGTCATCGAACCCATCGTTCTACCATTCCTAGACCGGCAAGGGAACTTGCTGTTCCAACAGGACAATGCACGTCCGCATGTATCCCGTGCCACCCAACGTGCTCTAGAAGGTGTAAGTCAACTACCCTGGCCAGCAAGATCTCCGGATCTGTCCCCCATTGAGCATGTTTGGGACTGGATGAAGCGTCGTCTCACGCGGTCTGCACGTCCAGCACGAACGCTGGTCCAACTGAGGCGCCAGGTGGAAATGGCATGGCAAGCCGTTCCACAGGACTACATCCAGCATCTCTACGATCGTCTCCATGGGAGAATAGCAGCCTGCATTGCTGCGAAAGGTGGATATACACTGTACTAGTGCCGACATTGTGCATGCTCTGTTGCCTGTGTCTATGTGCCTGTGGTTCTGTCAGTGTGATCATGTGATGTATCTGACCCCAGGAATGTGTCAATAAAGTTTCCCCTTCCTGGGACAATGAATTCACGGTGTTCTTATTTCAATTTCCAGGAGTGTATATTCTCTGGTTCAGCTGCCATCCAGAATGGCTCTTGTGTTGTAGAACTCTAGGTCTGTCTCCTCTTCTTCAAATCTACGATGTCTGATTTCGTGCTATAGGAGGTAGCAAGTGTTGTAATCTGATGTCCTTATGAAACAAGTCTCTTTCAGGCTTTCATACGTAAGTCGGGATGCCGCTGTTTGTCGCAGTCCTAGTGCCCGTTTCTGTTCTTTTCATACTGTAAAGCCGACCGAAAGTTTTTCCCATATGACTTTACTCTGTATGTTACGAGTGGCACCACTGCCGATCTGATTATGTGTCATCGCTGTGCATATTGATAGACTGGTTATGTACAGAGTATTATGTGAGGGTTTGATGGCTGCTGCTACTCTTTCCTGAATATCCTCATTGAAAGATATTGCTGTTACCTGTAATGAATTTCCAGTTATTTACATTCCCATAATATTTATAGTCGTTCAGCACATAGAATTATAGTGTCTTTTGGTGATATTTTTCGTATCTTCCTGAACGTTATTTGAACTGTCTTTTCATGGCGTACCTTTAGGTAATTTTCTTTTACCCAAGTATCTAGTATTTTTAGTGTCTTTTGAACGTCCTCTCTTACTGCTGACGTTGTCACCATGTCGTCTGCGTAGAGAAAGAGTTTTGCTATTGTGTCTTCTATTATGTTTGTCATATTTTCTACAACACAGAAGCTGAACAACGTTGGACTCATAGGGTCTCCTTGGAGAACTCCATTCGTCGGTATAATTTTTGCTACGGCCGCAAGTTCGAATCCTGCCTCGGGCATGGATGTGTGTGAAGTCATTAGGTTAGTTAGGTTTAAGTAGTTCTAAGTTCTAGATTACTGATGACCTCAGATGTTAAGTCTCATAGTGCTTAGAGCCATTTATTTTACTAGTAGTGGAAAATTTTGCTAGGAACAGTGCCAAGCTGTACCTAAAATATACTGGCGTTTTGGGTATAAAGTCTCGTGTGGCAGCATATTTTATACAGGTACCCTGAAATATGTGTGGTAATGCTCGCCTGTTGAGTGATTTTCCAATCGGATTGCTGGTTTATAAAGACTACGGTGAGGAGTCAATTTAGTGACTTCCGTAAAGGCTTCTGCAATCCTGCTGTAATGCACATTCTATCTCTGATCTTAATATGATACTTATGAATACCAAATGAATTGGAGGGTACACAGCCTCAACATCACAGCCTGTTTTCAACAGACGCGCTGCTTATTTTACCTGACACGTTAGGTGTATTCCCAGACCTAGCATTTAATAAGGTTTGTACTTGCGCCACCAGCAGGAGCGGAGGGCGGGTAAGGCAGGTAAGGGAGGCTCTGTGTTGCTGACGTGGACCGGCTGGCAGGAACCAACAGATCACTTCTTTCTAGTACAAGGTTGCATGGGCCTGTAACTCAGACAGCCAACATTGCTGGGAGTTCTTCGTAGATACAGAGTGACTGTTATGATTTTCACGTAATTTGTAGAAATCGATGTACAAAATTAATTGACGGATGAATGTTACAAGCTGTTAGTTTGCAAAGAAATATGTAGATATGACAAATTTCTCGAAGGTCGCAAGTGTCGTTACGTGTGGTACCTGACCTCCTGGAACATGCTCCATACGACGTTCGGATCGCAGCAGAAACAATAGGTATTACACGCTTTTGGACTCGGAAAATCTTTGGTTTGGGTAGATGGTAGATGAGTTACCCCAAAAAACTGGTCTCTTATGACGTTGTAGAATAAATACAAGTGACGTGTGTTAGCTTCTTTATCTTGATATGACCTATGTCTGACAAGTCCAGTATAGCAGATAAAGATTTGTTTAGGTGCTTTAGCATTTCTGTGTTATGTTCCTCCTAATGGAATGAATTATAAGCTGTAATCATAAGATTTATCTATTTTTGGACGAGTCCCCCATACGGATCTCCGAGAGAAAACTGCCTAAGGGGAGAGGTGACCATCAGAAAAAAATTGAAAAACTGACGAAAGGATAACGCTCTACGAGTCGTGGCGTGGAATGTCAGAAGTCCGAAGTTGTAGGGAAGCTAGTAAATTTGAAAAGGGAAATGCTAAGACTCAAGCTAGATGTAGTGAGGTCAGTAAAGTCCAGAAGACAAGGGTTTCTGATCAGAGGAGTATAGGGTAGCGTCAACAAGAGCAGAAAATGGTACAGCGGAGTAGGATTCGTTATGAAAAGGAAGGTACAGCAGAGTGTGAGTTACTGCGAACAGTTCAGTGGTTGGATTGTTCTTACAAGAATCGACAGCGAGCCAACAGCGACGACGATATTTCAGGCATAAAAGCTGACGTCGCAAGGCGAAGATGAAGAGATGGAGAGAGTATATGAGGATATTGAACGGTTAATTCAGTACCTAAAGGGAGTAATAATGTAATACTCATGGTGGACTGAAATACGGTAACAGAGTAAGGAGAAGAAGAAATGGTCACTGGAGAATTTGAGCTTGGTAATAAGAATGAGAGAGGGGAAAGGCTAACTGAGTTCGGCAATAAATTTCAGCAAGTAATAACGAATACTCTGTTCGAGAATAACAAGAGGAGGAGTTATACCTGGAAAAGGCTGGGAGGTGCGGGAAGACTTCAGTTAGATTACATCACGGTCAGGCAGAGATTCTGAAATCAAGATACTGGATTGCAAGGAATATCCAGGAGCAGATATAGGATTAGATCACAATTTAGGAGTGATGAAGAGTATGATGAATTTAACGGACTAGTCAGGAAGAATCAACGTGCAAAGACGTGGGATACGGATGTACTAAGGGACGAAGAGATACGCTTGAAGTTCTCTGAGGCTATAGATACTGCGATAGGGAATAGCTCAGCGTGCAGTTCAGTTGAAGAGGAATGGACGTCTCTAAGAAGGGTAGTCATGCAAGGTGGAAAGAAAAACATAGGTACAAGGAAGGTAACTGCGAAAGAAGCAAGGCTAACAGAGGAAATACTTCAGTTAATCGATGAAAGAAGGATGTACAAAAATGTTCGGGGAAATATAGGAATATAGAAATACAAGTCACTTAGGAACGAAATTAACAGTAAGTGCAAGGACTCTAAGGCGAAATGGCTGCATGAAAAATTTGAAGAAATGGAAAAAGAAATTATTATCAGAAGGACTGACTCAGGGTATAGAAAAGTCAAAACAACGTTCGGGGAAACTAAAAGCAAGGATGTTAACATCAACATGGGAATTCCACCGTTAAATGCAGAGTAGAGAGCAAATAAGTGGAGAGAATACATACGACGGGGAAGACTTGTCTGGCGACGTGACAGAAAAAGAAACAGGAGTCGGTATACAGGTGTTTCCGTAAGAGCGTGCAAAAATGTAACAGGACTAAGAGAATGCTTTACTGAACAATTTGAGATAGGGAACCTGGGGTCGGAGAAGCCCGCTTAGGAAGATATGGAAGTAAACTTCTGAACCGCTTCGCCTAGCATTTTTGTTTTCTAGTTTATTTACAACTAACATGCGTACAAGTTTACACATACTGTTCCGTTTATTTACATGTACATTGCTTATTTCGTACACGGAAACAAGGAGGACGAGCCTAATTACCAGGAAGTCATGATGCAGGTTTTGTTTAATTTACCTGTCCTTAAAGTAACTCTGTTGTATCGTATTTACATTGCCCCATGACAGAACGTGCGCTATGAATTACTCAGTGCTTTTCAGGGACGCACAGTCCAATACGATGGAGCAGCACCGGTACAGTATCTCCTCGTGGCTGGATTGGTAGAGGAGGTCCTATTCCCGGGCCTGCGAGATCACTTGACCTGAATCCCCTTGATTATGGCCTATTGGGATATCTAAAGTCACTTGTGTCTGAGACCACAATGAATACGGATATGGAATTAGTTGCCCGTGATGTGATTCGGAATCTTGTTCGCCGACGTCATGGTTGCATTGAAGTTGATGGCTGTTAGTTTCAGCACATTTTGTATGATACAGTACAAATGGTACGTTCATTTTGTCAGTGATGGTATTCGCCATTTTTAACTGTAACTAATGTAGATAAAAAGTACTCATTAATGTGATTTCATTCCTATTATGTTCTTAAGCCGGCATCTCCGTCCCAAAGTTCACTACTTCAAACTGTTCAGTGGGGCATCCTCTATGTCCTGTTAATTTTTGCACGCTCTTACAGAAACACCCTGTAGAAGAGAGAAGGGATCCAGTATTAAAATCAGAATTCAAAAGAGCATAAGATGGAACAAGGCAGAAGTGATAGATAATATTTCATCAGAATTTCTAAAATCATTTGGCGAAATGGTAACAAAACGAATATTTTCGCTAGTGTGTAGAATGTAGGAATCTTCTGATATAACATCTGACTTTCGGAAGAATATCGTTCACAGAATTCCGTAGATTGCAGGAACTGACAAGGGCGAGAATTATCGCACAATCAGCTTATCATCTCATGAATCCTAGTTGGTGACAAGAATAATGTACAGAAGAATGGAAACGAAAGTTGATGATGTGCTAGATGTCGAAAGTCACAAATATGTTTCATTCCAGAATACTGACAATTTTTAAATGAGTGTGAAGAATTAGATACGCGCATTTCAGCAGTTGAAAAGATGTATTTGAAGTGCTTTACACAGCTGTACAGGAACACAAATTAGGCTGCTGTTTTGCACAACCTCTAGCGAACACTTTCAACTCGTTGTTTCGAAGTTATTTTCTTATACGATGAATGCATGAAATCTGTGGTAGTTTTCTTCTGCATATTATGTTGTTAACAGTGATCGCTCTGCGGCCCGCACGAAATCCTTACAAGGTGTACAGTTTGCTGGGACTTACCCGAAGATGCTGAATACAGGGCCGATTCAGCTACATCTGAAAATCATATTGAGTAATGCAAGCGTCTTATGCTGTGTGATTTTTGAGGATTTGGGATGGAATGTGTTTGCGGGATGGGAATAACGCTCATATGCAACAATATGTACACTTTCCCCTTGTTCCATATTTGTACAGGTGTCATACTTTTACGGCAGATGTACAAATCAAGCTTAGGTTGTAGGAGCAATTTGCAGCTTCTGTTAAAGGAAATCCTACAATTTCAGTTATTAACTATCACGTATTTCTCCAGAAGTCCTTTGAAGTAGAAGAAGAATCTGTGGATGGCGGACGGACTGACTCAGCGTATAGAAAAGACAAAACAAAGTTCGGTGAAACTAAAAGCATCTATGAGAGTAAAATTGAGACATATACGTAACATATTTTTTAATATCTCATGAAAATGACTTCTACAAGTTATGTGTACTTCCCGCAATAGACTAGAAATTGGTTTATTATTCACTTCGCATCAATAAAAGAATTAACCGCACAAATCAACAGTAAATATGCAATGGTTGCTACACTGCCCTAGGGCCTACACTGTACTTTTTACATCGTTACAGACCAGCTAAGGACCACGTCAACGTAAGTATTTATGAATATCAAGCATGCTGGAGTAGCTCTCCTGTTAATCAATAGAACGTAAAACCAGGCAAAGTTGCAAATGTTTTACTTTTTATTCATTCGATGACTAGTTTCGGGCCGAGATCCATTTTCAAATCAACATAACAAAGTCGAAAATAGCATTTCCGAAGATGTCAAAAAATCTGAAATGTACATTTACAGAGCATACAAACAACTACGTTATTTTGATTTGAAAATGGTTCTCGACCCGAAACTAATCATCGAATGGAAAAAAAGTAAAATATTTAGAACTTGGACTGGTGTTTCGTTCTATTGAAGGTAATTATTTATTTCTCGTTTCCTTCGTCTTCCTCCAAAACTATTTCATTTTCTCAGAATGATCTCTTTTCCTCTCCTCCGACCACAGGATACCAGATTGTGTGTCTGTTTGTTTTTACTTCCAAAAAACCTCCGAATTTTTTGACTTCAAATATGAATTTGCCTCTGTTGACTAAGGTCTCCTGTTCAATCTGCATTCCTTCAAGTCCTTTTCTGTCTTGCCAACCCCCCCCCCCCCCCCCCATTCCCTTTGTTTGTCTTCCTGTTTGGGAGAACGTATGGATATTATGGATCTTAGCTGTTAATAAACCTTATTTCACTGTCTCTAGATGTCCACATAGTGAAACACGTCTTTCCTGATGTCATCTGTTATTTTGTGGCAGTGCCATCTATGTTCTTGATTGGGTCTAGTATTTTCCTTAGGATTCTTCTTTCTATCTTTTACAAATCTAAGACCCTTCTCCGCATAACAGTAGTATTTTCGACACAGAGAGCTTCTGGTTTTGTTGTGGTCTTCAGTCCCAAGACTGGTTTGATGCAGCTCTCCATAGTACCCCATCCCGTACAAGCTTCATCTCCAAGGAACTGCTGCAACCGATATCCATTTCAACCTCATTAGTTTACTGACATGCGACAAAATTAGTAAGGAAACGTGAAAGTAAAATGTTTTAAGTTCGAACAGCACGCATTACTCAACCAAGCGAAACTGTCGCCAGCCGCTAGTTGGGAAGCGTAAACATTCAACACCATTACTGGGTCAGGAAGACAGCCACACCACCACTCTTAAGACAAACTGCCAGCGACTCAGCAGATAACTGTTAGAACATTGTGGACTGAACTGTCATCGTTACTCCCGTAACATTACATAAGACGCAACAGTGTCTAGCGGGCGTTTGGCTGAGCAGTAAAGACCTTGTAATGACAGATTGATTAAGCATTGTAGCGGAACTAATGACAGCTCACGACTCGGGAACATCAAAATCTATTCGGTCATTACGAATGAGTAAGATTCGTTATGAATAGGAAGGCATGGCAGATGGTGAGCTATTGTGAACAGTTCAGTGACAGGGTTTCTCTCATCAGAATCGACAGCAGACGAACACCAACAACGACAGCTCAGGTATACATGCCGATGCCGCAAGCAGAAGATTAACAGCCACAGGATGTGGACCAATGGGAGAATACTGTACGGGTAATTCGGTACGTAAGGGGGTGTGAAACTAACAGACACAGTGGACTGGAATGTGGTTGTAGGGGCAGGAGTAGAAGAAAGCGTTGCTGGAGAATATAAGTGCTAGGAATGCGACTTTGCACGCTAGCGGCTCTCTGCCTATAACAGCAAGGTTCCCTTCCGTTGCTTCCCGGCATAACAAGCGACATCAATGTTCTACAATAAATTCCAGCTAGACCCAGAGAATACTCTGTTCAAGAATCACAAAAGGAGGCAGTGTTCTTGGAAAAGGCCGGGAGATACAAGAAGGTTTCAATTAGGTTACATTAAAGTCAGGAAGAGATTCCGAAATCAGATACTGATTGTATGGCGTACCCAGGAGCACATATACACTCAGATCACAATTTAGTAATGATGGAGAGTAGGCTGAAATTTAAGAGACTTGTTTAAAGAATTATTGCGTAAAGAAAGGGGATACAGAATTACTAAGGATTGACAAGATAAGCTTGAAGTTCTGTGAGGCTATAGATACTGTCATAGGAAATAGCTCAACAGGCAGTTGAGTTGAAGGGGAATAGACGTTTCTGAAAAGGGTAGTCACGGAAGTTGAAAAGAAAAACACAGGTACAAAGAAGGTAACCGCGTAAAAACCATGGCTAACACAGGAATTACTTCAGTTAATCAATGAGAGAGGGAAGTACAAAAGTGTTCAGGGAAATTAAAGAATACAAAAACACAAGTCATTTAGGAACAAAATAAACAGGAATTTCAAGGAATCTGTGGCGCAATGACTGCATGAAAAATGTGAAGAAATCGGAAAAGCGATTATAGTCGGAAGAACTAAGCATGTAGAAAAGTCAAAACAACGTTCGGTGAAACTAAAAGCAGGGATGGAAATATAAAAATGAGAATTCCAGCGGTAAATTCAGAGGAGAGAGCGGATAGATGGTGAGAATACATAGAACATCTCCACGAGGAGGAAGACTTGCCTGATGACGTCATAGAAGAAAAAACAAGACTTGATATAGAAGAGATAACGGATCCAGTATTAGAATCAGAATTTGAAAGAACATTGGGAGACTTAGATCGAATATGGCAGAAGGATGGATAACATTCCGTCAGAATTTCCAAAATCATTGTGGGAGATGGCGACAAAACTAGTATTCACATTGGTATGTAGAATGTATGAGTCGGCGATACAAGATAAAAAAAAAATCATTCACACAATTCCGAAGACTGTAAGAGCCGACATGTGTGATAATTATCGCACAATCAGTTTAACAGCTCTTGCATCCAAGCTTCTGACAAGAATAGTGTACAGAAGAACTGAGGATGTGTTGGATGACGATCAGGTTGGTTTTAGGAATGGTAAAGGCACCAGAGAAGCAAGTCTGACGTTGCGGTTTGAAATGGAAACAAGGTTATAGAAAACACACGTTCATAGGATTTGCGATCTGGAAAAACAGTTCGACAATGTCAAATGGTGCAAGATGTTTGAAATTCTGAGAAAAATGTGGATAAGCTACAGGGAAAGACGGCTAATATACAGTATGTACAAGTCCCTAGAGGAACCAATAAGAGTGAAAGACAAGGTACGAAGTACTCGGATTAAAAAGAGTGTGAAACAGGGATGTAGTCTTTCGCCCCTAGTGTTCAATCCATACATCGAAGAAGCAAAGACGGAAATAAAAGAAATGTTCAAGAATGGAAGTAAAATTCAAAGGTAAACGATATAAATGATAAGATTTGCTGATGATATTGCTATCCTGAGTGAAAGTGAAGAAGTATTACATGATATGCTGAATGGAATGAACAGTCTAATGAGTACAGAATGTGGGTTGAGAGTAAATCGAAGAAAGACGAAAATAATGAGTAGCAGAAATGAGAACATCTAGAACCTTAACATCAGAATTGGTGATCGTAAAGTACATGAAGTTAAGGAATTCTGCTACCTAGGCAGCAAAATCATGACGGACGGAGGAAGGCGGATATGAAACGCAGACTTGCTCTGACAAAAAGGTCATTCCTTGTCATGAGAAGTCTGCTACTATGAAATATATACCTCAATTTGAGGAAGGAATTTTTGAAGATATACGTTTTGATCACAGCATTGTATGGAAAAGGGATCTTATCTGTTAACCAGTGATTCCGTAACGCTGATGCTCCGACACCTTCCAAGACCAATAGCTTCGCGATGTGAACCAAATGTCTCCGCAACGAACACTGGCTGAAGAAAGCCGAGGTCTTGTTATTGTATCTGGTAAGTCAAACAGATAAGGACATCTGCACTATCGGTGCTACTACGATTATCTTATCAGCGGTCATAAAGGATTTGTCAACTTCAAAAGGCATGAATATCTACAAGTTTTACCTCTGATAAAAGCGTCAACATTCATAGACCACTTCGTAGCATGAAAAAGGATGACTAAATGACAAGTTCCAACGAACGTCGCTCTTTATGAATACGTCATAGGTCAGCAAGTGAAATTTGACCATTGAGAACACATTTTGGAATGCAGAAGATACTGAAATGTCGTAAGCTCCATGTGACTATTTCCAGGCAACACTGTCGTCTATAGAAAGTAAGCAATGCCAAAAGACATAGCGGAATACTGGAAGGTCTACGGATCATGATTAATCTTGGGACCTGCAGTTGGCACTGACCGTAAATAAATGTATGCACTGTATATAAACAGGAAAGAGACCCACTAGTGTTCAGTTAAACTACTAGCGACCAACCACTGAGAACAATAACAACAGTTAGACCGCTGACAGTAACTGTCCGGGGCGACCTAAAATGGAATCATTATAAAAAAATCTAACTGTAGGGAAACAGATGCCAGGCTGAGATTCACTGAAGAAACTTAAGGAGATGTTACTCATGCATGAAATAAGTGTCTTACAAAGAAACTGGAGGCCCAGGCTTGAATATCGATTATCAGTCTCGGATCTTTCCTGGGTTGAACTAATAGAGGAAATGGGATCCAACAAAGGGCAGTAGGTTTCGTCAGGACATAGTTTAGTAAGTGCGGGAGCTTTATGGACACGCTCAACCAACTAGAGTGGCAGGCGCTACAAGAGAGGCGCTGCTTGCCAGGGAGAGGTTTACTGCTGAATTTCCGAGACCGTGAAATCGAAGAAGAGCTGGACAACATGTTACTGCCGGCCGCAGTGAACGAGCGGTTCTAGGCACGTCATTCTGGAACCGCGCGATCGCTTCGGTCGCAGGTTCGAATCCTGCCTCGGGCATGGATGTGTGTGTTGTCCTTAGGTTAGTTAGGTTTAAATAGTTCTAAGTTCTAGGGACTGATGACCTCAGATGTTATGTCCCATAGTGCTCAGAGCCATTTGAACCAACATGTTACTTCCTCCCTCATATGTCTCGCGAAAACTCGACTACGAGAAATCAGAGAAATTAAAAGATCATACAGAGGTTAATCGACTATCCTTTTTAATACAGCGAATAGGAGAATTTAAATAATTATTAATTTCAATTCTGTGTAATATTTTCCCGGTATCTCAGCTTACACTTAGAATTTCAAAATTTGCTTTTGAGCTTTTGAGACAACATTTATTGGGTTTACAGGAATAACTATACAAAACTTCATAATTTTAGCCTTCACACATTCTGAGAAAAACGTACATAAAATATAAAAAAATTCAGGAAATCCAGTCTAAAAATCAACCTAGAGCTTTTATTATGTTACCTCTTTGGAACGTCCAACATTTGTACTTAGGATTCTCTTTGCCTTCAAGGCTTCTCTTCTGGCTTCTTGTTTGCTGCCTTATTTACTTTAGCAGGTCTTCAACTGAGTTTTCAGTGCTGTAAATACATTTTTCTCAAAGTGTCTTGAGTGAAATTTCCAGGTTTACTGAAGAATGGGATACAACCCGTCGGCTTTGGCCAATGATGTCAGAAGTTACAACGGACGATGTATTGCAGAGATTTAACAGCAAAGATTAATGTTGAGAAACAGAGGAATGCAGGACAGAGAAAACAGAGGTAGACACATATCACGTGCATTTATATTTCGAACATAACATTAAGTATATCGCTTCTTTCAGTCCTAGTAGCCTATTCTTCAGTTGACATATATAGCTCAACTGAAGAATGGGATATTAGTGAAAAAACGAAAGTAAAAAGGGACTAAAGTAACGTTAGCATCGAATACCTCAGTTGACATATATGAGTTATATCCCGAACTTCAGCTGATCTGTAGAGGTTAACTGCAGTACAGGATACAAATTTAACATATGTCGACTTTTACGCCTTTGCTAGCACTAGTATCCTATTCTTCAGTTGGCCTATGTAGGTCAACCGAAGTAAGGGGTACAATTTTTTTGATTTTGCTGAGGAACAATCATACAGTACTTTTAAAGGAACACACTGCCATTTGCCTGTTTTATTGTTTGATTAAACAGAACCCAGGTTGCTGCCTTTTATGCCATTTTCAAGTATTTTATTTTATGTCTTTAACATGAACTGGAGAACAACATGTTAAGTGTCCTGCAATATACTGTATGTTAAAGACATAAAATCAAATACTTGAAAATGGCATAAAAGGCCGAAACCTGTTTTTTACTTAAATAAAGAATAAAATAGACAAATGGCGATGCGCTCCTTTCAAAAATGCGGGGTACAAATTTCACAGGTGTTGCTTTTTATCGCCTAAGATACTACTAGCTTCCTATTCTTCAGTTGATACTAGTATTAGCGAAGGCGAAAAGTCGACATACGTAAAATTTGTATCCCATATTTCAGTTGACCAATGTATGTCAACTGAACAACAGGATTCTGAATTAAGCCTTTACTTATTTTTATCATTTAAACACTGACCTACAGAATTTTCCCTGATAAAGACAACTTAAACTTAACCTATTCATTTATTACCCACACTATACAAGGGCAATGCAATCTGACCGCTATACAGTGACAACATGACTTCCAATAATTAACACAAAAGAATGGCCCTGAATTGTAAGAAATCCTAACAATGATAAAAGTCATAAAAATATGAAATTAAAGAAGTATGAAACTACCCTCAAATCTGTTAATTGCCTAAACTCATTTCAATCACGAACCCAATTTTTTTTATAAGTCACTTACTTCACAGCAAATCTTCATACCACGAACTACAGCAGTTACAGCAAGCAGCAACTACAGCCAGCTAAATAACAAGATTGCAACTACTATAGACTCTGACTACTAGGAGGCATATGGTTAGCAAAAGAAAGATTTTGTTGAAGAGCAAACAATGTATTTAGAAAATTTTACCTTATTCGTGTGACATCCAGTTCCAAAAATTATATAGTTGTCAATAATTTCACTACCCAAATACTATCAACAACATCCATCCTCCTACATTTCCTTACGTCTCACTTTACAATGCATGTCCTACCAACACAGAGAAAAACAGGTCCGCACACTTCTCTATCCACTCGCTAACTGCTAGTCCGTCCAACCACAGAATCTCTGCCGGGGGCGCAAAGAGCTGTCAGCGATATTAACACAGTCTGACAGTCTGTAGCGCTGCCAACATACAAACAGGCTACTTACAATGCTAATGCTAGCGAAGACGAAAAAATCGAAGTATTTAAACAGTGGTATCCTGTACCTCAACTGAACTACGCGAAGGCGAAAAAAGGCGACATACATAAAATTTGTATCCCATACTTTAGTTAATCTATAAAGGTGACTGAGGTATGGGATAGAATCTTCTTTTTCCGCCTTAGATGCTAATAGCATCGACTGAAATTTGTCATAGAAGTACTAGCGACGACGACAAAAGGTGCAACAGTAAAATTTGCATCCCGTACTTCAGATGAACTATGTAGTTTAGCTGAAGAATGGGATACAAGAGTTTGCAAAGGCGAAAAACTCGACGTACGTAAAATTTGCATCCCATACTTCAGTTGAAGTAGTAGGTCGTCGACTGAAGAATAGGATACTAGTGCCAGTGAAGGCGAAAAATAGCGACATACTTCACATTTGTACCCCGTACTTGAGTTGATCTACATAGGTCAACTGGAGAATAGGATACTATCTTCGTAGTTCAACTGATATACAGGATGCCAATGTTACGTATGTCGCTTTTTTCGTTTTTGCTACCACTAGTATCCTTTTCTTCAGTTTTCAAATATAGGTCGACTGAAGTACGGGATACAAATTTTTCGTATGTCGGTCTTTTCGCCTTCAACATTATCAGTATCAACTTAAAAATAGCATAGTAATACTAGTTCTAGCGAAGACGACAAAAAGCGACAACTATAAAATTTGTGTTCCATACTGCAGTTGACGAACCCTGCTTCAAGTCTTCTATACTCATAGGAGTAGATAAATCGATATCTACAAACGAAAATCAGAAAGTAAAAATTGTCCAGAATGAAAAACAATTTTTCCAAAATATCTCACACTCACTCTAAGAATGAATATAAGTACCGAATAAACTGGAACGAACAAATGATTTAAATTAATACAAGCGACAAAAACCGTACACAATGTCTAGCTGTGTCTTTCAAAAACACATTAACTTCTTTGAATTTACTATGATGACTTCTCGCCACAGGAGATAACCGACTTATCGCCTATGGCTCGCAAATAAAGATACTGGTCAAAGCCGACTGGTTGTATCCATTCTTCAGTTGACCCAAATTTCCTGTCCTAAAGCTCATTCTCTAATACCTCCGTCCTCCCTACGCTCCCATAATTAAATACAAGAACTGCACCATAAGTTGCAATTCTGACAACTATAGACGAAAATGTGGTTTAGGGTATCGTTTCCATATGAGTGAATTAAGTTGCGGAACAGACACAGATAATCTATAAAAGAAGAGAGTACATATCACACCCTTCTAGATGCAACCGGTGCAAATTTGCTTGAAAGTAATCCATGGAATCTTTGTTCACCTACCTAGTATGAAGTGTTTCTTCAAAAAGTGGGGGTGGCAGGAAGGCCGCGTCCCACATTTAATTATTTTCCAGGCATTTTGGATGCGATTTCATCACTGAAACTTTGGGAATTGATTGTCCAAGAGTTATACTACCAAATAAAAAATTAACTCAAATTTTACTTTATCCGTGAATTTCATGAACGTAAATAAATAAGAATTACTGGCAGCCTTGACGAATTCATAAGTTATGTCACGACACGAATTTTGTTATCAACATCATGTTTTTGTGGAACAGCTTAACCATCATAGCTGAATAGATAAAAAGAACACAAACAAATGGAAAAGTTTCATTTGTAACGGAGTGACTGAAATATTTCAGTATCCTACACGTAGTCACTGTAAAATGTATTTGGGGATCAAAATCCTGTAGATTCGTTCACGCGAACAGCGTTGAAAACTTGGTGATATTGTTCACCTTGACTACTGAATGTCTATATGACACATACATCAATGCCAGATGCTGGAACAAGAATATGCGTAAAACTGATAAACTCCACTGGGCCCTTACGGCCACAAAATATGGGTCACAATGGTGAGCACGTCATTTAAAGACATATACCTTTCGTTCACTAAGGGTACAAACGACAAGGTTAGATGAACAAGTAGTTTGACAGCTTTGGAGATGCGAAATAGTCTGACTTACTGGATTAAGTGAGTTCAAGAGAAATAATTTGCTTCTGAATCATCAGTGTCACTAAATTATCTAGAATCGCACGATGTAACCCTTCCCTTTCTAACGACGAGATTCAGTCTTGTGACCGACTGCACGAGCCGCGTTTTTCCCCACAAAAGAACATCTAGTTATCCTAAACGGGCACCATCACTTCTCTTAATTATGTAATCACATATAAAACTTAAGCATTACGCTTGAGGAATTGTGAGAAGGACATTAGATTTTACGAGAAGGACAACCTAGCAAAAGTCTCCATATTTTTCCCATATAAGGTATTTCATAACCTTGACCACGAAGAGATTTAAGTTCCAGTATCATTCGGCGAAGTTCATCCCATATGACCGTTCGCAATTATAGGCACTGGCTTCGAAGTAGCGTTATGGATTCACCACCGGCAGAGATTTTGACGGCCATGGTGAGGAGCTTTCTTTTCACCATTTATTCCGATAACGCAGCCACGTTTCAACCAGGAAACAAGCAATTATCAGGCCTATTCCAGACGATTCAACGCATTCAGCTACTTAACTAGTCTGTACTTTAGCGAACCAAGTGCAAGTTTATACCCACATAGGATACTTGGTGGATAGAATAGTGAAAGTAGATGATAAGTTCCACAAACGCTTGAGAAAGGTGTTTGTACGCTGTCAAGTAGTCTTTTTGTTGTTGTTGTTGTGGTCTTCAGTCCAGAGGCTGGTTTGATGCAGGTCTCCATGCTACTCTATCCTGTGCAAGCTTCTTCATCTCCCAGTACCTACCGCAACCTACATCCTTCTGAATCTGCTTAGTGTATTCATCTCTTGGTCTCCCTCTACGATTTTTACCCTCCACCCTGCCCTCCAATACTAAATTGGTGATCCCTTGATGCCTCAGAACATGTGCTACCAACTGAACCCCTCTTATAGTCAAATTGTGCCACAAATTTCTCATCTCTCCAATTCTATTTAATACCGCCTCCATAGTTATATGATCTATCCATACAATCTTCAGCATTATCCTGTAGCACCACATTTCAAAAGCTTCTATTCTCTTCTTGTCTGAACTAATTATCGTCGATGTTCCACTCCCATACATCGCTACACTCCATACAAATACTTTCAGAAAAGACTTCCTGACACTTAAGTATATACTCGATGTTAACAAATTTTTCTTCTTTAGGAACGATTTCCTTGCCATTGCCAGTCTACATTTTATATCCTCTCTAATTCGACCATCATCAGTTATTTTGCTCCCCAAATAGCAAAACTCATCTACTACTGTAAGTGTCACATTTCATAATCTAATTCCCTCAGCATCACCCGACTTAATTCGACTACATTCCATTATCCTCGTTTTGGTTTTGTTGATGGTCATCTATATCCTGCTCTCAAGACACTGTCCATTACGTTCAGCTGCTCTTCCAAGTCCTTTGGTGTCTCCGACAGAATTACAATGTCATCGGCGAACCTCGAAGTTTTTATTTCTTTTCCATGGATTTTAATACCTACTCCAAATTTTCTTTTGTTTCCTTTACTGCTTGCTCAATATACAGATTGAATAACATCGGGGAGAAGCTACAACACTGTCTCACTCCCTTCCCAACCACTGCTTCCCTTTCATGCCCCTCGACTCTTATAACTGCCATCTGGTTTCTGTACAAATTGTAATTTGCTCCCTGTATTTTACCCCTGCCACCCTTAGAATTTGAATGCCAGTATTCCAGTCAACACTGTCAAAAGCTTTCTCTAAGTCTACAAATGCTAGAAACGTAGGTTTACCTTTCCTTAATCTGTCATCTGAGGTAAGTCGTAGGGTCAGTATTGTTTCACGTGTTCCAATATTTCTACGGAATCCAAACTGATCTTCCCCGAGGTCGGCTTCTACCAGTTTTTCCATTCGTCTGTAAAGAATTCGCGTTAGTATTTGGCAACCGTGACTTATTAAACTTGTAGTTCGGTAATTTTCACATCTGTCAACACCTGCTTTCTTTGGGATTGGAATTATTATATTCTTCTTGAAGTCTGAGGGTATTTCGCCTGTCGCATACATCTTGCTCACCACATGGTACATTTTTGTCAGGGCTGGCTCTTCGAAGGCTATCAGTAGTTCTAATGGAATGTAGTCTACTCCCGGGGCCTTGTTTCGACTCAGGTCTTTCAGTGCTCTGTCAAACGCTTCACGCAGTATTGTATCTCCCATTTCATCTTAATCTACATCCCTTTCCATTTCCATAATATGGTCCACAAGTACCTTGCCCTTGTATAGACCCTCTATGTACTCCTTCCACCTTTCTGCTTTCCCTTCTTTGCTTGGAACTCAGTTTCCATCTGAGCTCTTGATATTCATATAAGTGGTTCTCTTATCTCCAAAGGTCTCTTTAATTTTCCTGTAGGCAGTATCTATCTTACTCCTAGTGAGATAAGCCTCTACATCCTTACATTTGTCCTCTAGCTATCCCTGCTTAGCCATTTTGCACTTGCTGTCGATCTCATTTTTGAGACGTTCGTATTCCTTTTTGCCTGCTTCATTTACTGCATTTTTATATTTTCTCCTTTCATCAATTAAATTCAATATTTCTTCTGTTACCGAAGGATTTCTACTAGCCCTCGTCTTTTTACCTACTTGATCCTCTGGTGCCATCACTATTTCATTCCTCAAAGCTACCCATTCTTCTTCTACTGTATTTCTTTCCCCCATTACTGTCAATCGTTCCCTTATGTTCTCCCTGAAACTCTCTACAACCTTTGGTTCTGTTAGTTTATCCAGGTCCCATCTCCTTAAATTCTCACCTTTTTGCAGTTTCTTTAATTTTAGTCTACAGTTCATAACCAATAGATTGTGGTCAGAGTCCACATCTGCCCCTGGAAATGTCTTACAATTTTAAACCTGGTTCCTAAATCTCTGTCTTACCATTATATAATCTATCTGACACCTTCCAGTATCTCCAGGCCTCTTCCATGTATACAGTCTTCTTTCATGAATCTTGAACCAAGTGTTAGCTGTGATTAAGTTACGCTCTGTGCAAAATTCTACCAGGCGGTTTCCAATTTCATTTCTTACCCCATCCCATATTCGCCTTCTACGTTTCCTTCTCTTCCTTTTCCTACAATCGAATTCCCGTCATCCATGACTATTAAATCTTCATCTCCCTTCACTATCTGAATAATTTCTTTTGTCTCATCATACAGTTCATCAATCTCTTCGTCATCTGCAGAGTTAGTTGGCATATAAACTTGTTCTACTGTGGTAGGCGTGGGATTCGTGTCTATCTTAGCCACAATAACGCGTTCACTATGCTGTTTGTAGTAGCATTCCTATTTTTATTATTCATTATTAAACCCACTCCAGCATTACCCCCACTTGATTTTGTATTTATAACTCTGTTTCCATCTGACCAGAAGTCTTGTTCCTCCTGCCATCGAACTACACTAATTGCCACTATATCTAACTTTAAGCTATCCATTTCCCTTTTTAAATTTTCTAACCTACCTGCCCGATTAAGGGATCTGACATTCCACGCCCCGATCCGTAGAACGCCAGTTTTCTTTCTCCTGATAACAACGCCCTTCTGAGTAGTCCGCGCCCGGAGATCCGAATGTGGGACTATTTTACCTCTGGAATATTTTACCCAAGAGGACGCCACCATCATTTAACCATACAGTAAAGCTGCATGCCCTCGGGAAAAATTACGGCTGTAGTTTCCCCTTGCTTTCAGCCGTTCGCAGTACCGTCACAGTAAGGCCGTTTTGGTTAGTGTTACAAGGCCAGATCAGTCAATCATCCAGACTGTTGCCCCTGCAACTACTGAAATGGCTGCTGCTCCTCTTCAGGAACCACACGTTAGTACGTTTGCCTGGCCTCTCAACAGATACCTCTCCGTTGTGGTTGCACCTGCGGTACGGCTATCTACACTCCTGGAAATTGAAATAAGAACACCGTGAATTCATTGTCCCAGGAAGGGTAAACTTTATTGACACATTCCTGAGGTCAGATACATCACATGATCTTACTGACAGAACCACAGGCACATAGACACAGGCAACAGAGCATGCACAATGTCGGCACTAGCACAGTGCATATCCACCTTTCGCAGCAATGCAGGCTGCTATTCTCCCATGGAGACGATCGTAGAGATGCTGGATGTAGTCCTGTGGAACGGCTTGCCATGCCATTTCCACCTGGCGCCTCAGTTGGACCAGCGTTCGTGCTGGACGTGCAGACCGCGTGAGACGACGCTTCATCCAGTCCCAAACATGCTAAATGGGGGACAGATACGGAGATCTTGCTGGCCAGGGTAGCTGACTTACACCTTCTAGAGCACGTTGGGTGGCACGGGATACATGCGGACGTGCATTGTCCTGTTGGAACAGCAAGTTCCCTTGCCGGTCTAGGAATGGTAGAACGATGGGTTCGATGACGGTTTGGATGTACCGTGCACTATTCAGTGTCCCCTCGACGATCACCAGTGGTGTACGGCCAGTGTAGGAGATCGCTCCCCACACCATGATGCCGGGTGTTGGCCCTGTGTGCCTCGGTCGTATGCAGTCCTGATTGTGGCGCTCACCTGCACGGCGCCAAACACGCATACGACCATCATTGGCACCAAGGCAGAAGCGACTATCATCGCTGAAGACGACACGTCTCCATTCGTCCCTCCATTCACGCCTGTGGCGACACCACTGGAGGCGGGCTGCACGATGTTGGGGCGTGAGCGGAAGACGGCCTAACGGTGTGCGGGACCGTAGCCCAGCTTCATGGAGACGGTTGCGAATGGTCCTCGCCGATACCCCAGGAGCAACAGTGTCCCTAATTTGCTGGGAAATGGCGGTGCGGTCCCCTACGGCACTGCGTAGGATCCTACGGTCTTGGCGTGCATCCGTGCGTCGCTGCGGTCCGGTCCCAGGTCGACGGGCACGTGCACCTTCCCCCGACCACTGGCGACAACATCGATGTACTGTGGAGACCTCACGCCCCACGTGTTGAGCAATTCGGCGGTACGTCCACCCGGCCTCCCGCATGCCCACTATACGCCCTCGCTCAAAGTCCGTCAACTGCACATACGGATCACGTCCACGCTGTCGCGGCATGCTACCAGTGTTAAAGACTGCGATGGAGCTCCGTATGCCACGGCAAACTGGCTGACACTGACGGCGGCGGTGCACAAATGCTGCGCAGCCAGCGCCATTCGACGGCCAACACCGCGGTTCCTGGTGTGTCCGCTGTGCCGTGCGTGTGATCATTGCTTGTACAGCCCTCTCGCAGTGTCCGGAGCAAGTATGGTGGGTCTGACACACCGGTGTCAATGTGTTCTTTTTTCCATTTCCAGGAGTGTATATTGCTGAGGCAAGCAAGCGTCCCCACCAACAGCAAGGTCCACGGTTCACTGGGGGTGGTGGTGGGGGGGGGGGGGGGGAGGAGGAGGGGGGGGGGAAAGTAGTCATAGAGTTACTGAATGCAATGTAAATAGGAAGAGATATCGCTATAAAATCGAGACCTATAGTATTGGCACCAGTTCATTTCCTAAACGACCATAAACAGGCAACCATTCTCACTGGTCCAGAACCTACAAGACGGATCTCGTAAAGACATTCAAACTCGTGTAAAGGAGAATCTCTGGCGTCGATGGAAGATTGATTGTCTCATACTACAGAGGGATCACTAGGAAACACCGAGCTACTCATCACGAGCAAAGCCCAAGTTACAGAAGTGGTCACATTACAAGAGCACAGCATACCTGGGCACTGGTGGCAAAGAACTGTAGGGGAAAATTTACGCACGGCAGAGATGACATGGTCAGGTGTGCTGTGCTCTTGTAATCTGGTTCAATGTAACACAACGTGTTACGAGCCCTCCCAAGAACGCACGTGCAGTGCCGAGCGCGTGGGCGCCGCGCAAGGTCGGAAACAAAGGATGAGTCGAGAGTAATTAATGAATATGAAATCAGGTGGCAGATTCGGCACCCTCCTGCTCTAACCCTAACCTGCATATCAGTTTTATTTCGAAGTATCTAAAGATTCAACCGCGAATTAAAACATCTAACAATTACAGAAACGAAGAAACTTTATAATAATAATTCCCTGCACACAGAGAAACCGAGATCGGTAAACAGATCTCGGCTGCCGTCATTTTGAGAGGAATTAATAAATTGTTCAAAATGGCGGCGGACGTTAAAAAGATTCTAGTTTAAACAGAGTGTAATCTTCGTCTTGAGGAACGCACGAACACACAACATCCCGCTCTCCCAACGGCCGAGGCTGCACCAGGTAGGGAAACTTCTGAGATTAAAAGGAAGCGGCCAAGTGTATGGCCCACTTGACTACCGGCAAGTCCCCACCGGCACTGCTGTACTTTTTTCAGCCGTAGAGATACTATAACCCGTTCATCATAAGAGTAAAACTGATGTAAGCAAATACAAACACGTTGATTGGACGGAAGCCGCAGCACACGTACACTAGTGTTGTTACACTCTTGGAAGAAGGTCCTACTTATACATTAGACATCTTATTACGAAGTTATGTTAAATGAAACTTTAGGATATTCAAATGTATTAAAAGCCATCAACGTTTTTCTTAATCACACTTTGGCTACGTAGATTTTATTTAAAAAATCGTGTACAGTCACAGCCTCTGCAGCGTTGTGCTCTGATGGTCGCGCTGTTAATGCGCAGTATGAAAACTGCTGACGCTGCTTTCTGTTCCGTAGTGAAAGACGCGCGTGGAACACGGTTAAAAGTGCCGAGAAAAGGCTGTTCTTAATGTTTTTCATGAAGTTAGGAGGCTTTGAAGTTTTCCCACCGTTGTATTCCCAGTGTTGTATACACTGTAGTTGGAAATGTAATCAACAGTCAACGTGTGGCGCAGTCGTTAGCGTAATTATATTCGTGCGTAGGTTCAAATCTCCCGAACTTCGCTTTTTTTATCGTTCAGTCTCAAATACCTACATCTCGTGGTTATAAAACTCATCAACATTTTTTATGACTAATGCACGTCTTCTTGTTTCTAATTACAATTGGAAGCGAAATTCCCGTTTCTAATTCAAATAAAAATTCTTAATTATCTATCTTTTACGAAAGACTGTTCATAAAAGTTGTTTAAAATAAGAAAAAATAACAATTTAATTTTAGAGGGAAAAATGAAAAACCAAATCCGCTTTATTTGGACTGTGGCCATCGTTTTATACCACAGAGGTAGATGAGTATCTTAGAAACATGAAAAACAATCATTTTCACAGCATCGGACACATCATACAAATGCTGCAGTTTTACATTTTCTGATCTACCATTACAATATGAACACAGCAGAACTGACTTGGAGCCAAGCTGCGGGATTTGGCCCTAGAAGTAAGCTGCCAGACGTACTGGAACTAACGCACGCAGCTTTTCCACACGTCACTGTCGAACGCTGGCGGGATATAAATGTAAATGTCGTGTGACTAGGGCCTCCCGTAGAGTAGACCGTTCGCCGGATGCAAGTCTATCTATTTGACGCCATTTCAGCAACTTGCACGTCGACGGGGATGAGATAATGTTGATTAGGATAACACAACACCCAATTCCTGAGTAGAGAAAAATCTCCGACCCAGGCGGGAATCGAACGCGAGCCCTTAGGATTGACATTCTGTCGCACTGACAAATCTGCTACCGTGGGCGGACGGCGGGATACAGAACGGCTCGATATAAAAACAGAAGAGAAAATACTGGTTGGCTTCGTATATTCTGTTGTTGACAGGCTCGTTAACACCGTAGCAGGTGACACTTCCAGAACTGAAATGTATTTCTCGGATTCGGATAAGGAAGGAGCTAAGAGATTACCTGACTGTAAGAAATACCTTCAGTGGCTTCAATATTTAACTATATGGTGAAATCTTTCAATACTCCCTTATGTTACACACAGCTTTACGCAGAAAAATTACCCTGTGGTTAAGTCAGGAATTTTCACCATTCTTGTTTTAAAATACAATAGTATATTAGCGATGAGCGATAACATGTTGCGGTTTTCGTCTAATCGTCTAAGGAGAGTATTGTGGGAGATTTTCAGTGTATTATTTCATTCAGCTTAAAAATTAAATGACATTCGAAGCTGTATTGCTCCTCTGCTCGTCTGTTTTTTACATGTGAACTGCTATTGGCCACGCCACTGCAGGCTAGTTGCACCAGCTGACCGGCCAGTGCTGTCCAAATTAAAAGCGCCGGTAAAGCTGTTGTACCGTATTATCGCTAAGGCCATGTGCGCGTAACGCACAGCCCGAAACGTACTCCTGTTATTGTACTTGACAGTACGCGAGACAACTTGGCTGCAGACCGATGTGAAACGGAAATCCAATGAGGTTCCAGCAAACGCAGAAGAATACATAGTGCAATGTTTACATCAGGTTTATTCTTATGCTGAACGGACTATAGTATGACGTAGCGACCAGCCCTGAGCATAACCGCTCCACCTCCATTTTGGAACCTCTTCTTGGAAGGTCCACTAGCTGCCGTCTCGCCCGCGACCACCTACTGTATAGAAGTACGCTCTGCCATGAGACGGTAAAGCTTAACGGTTCGTGACTTCGGGCACAGTCTAGTGATGGTGTGCTCGGATTGGATCGCTGTTTCGGTCGTTTAGCGATCGTGAATTTCGCGATGCTACTGGACAGCAGCAGCTCCAGCCACGCGATAATGTTCACCGAATTGTGCCACCCGTCACTGTTGTTACCAAAACCTAGTTCCCGTCGTTCACGATTCTCGCTCCAAGGTGTTCTCAGTTCAACTTACGTAGCTACAGGTGAATGCTGTCTCTATATGTCATTCTGTGAATCTATATCTGTCAGTGGAGTCTGCCCTCGGCTAAGGGTACGTTGCTCTGTTCAAAAATGGTTCAAATGGCTCTGAGTACTATAGGACAACACCTGAGGTCATCAGTCCCCTAGAACTTAGAACTACTTAAACCTAACTAACCTAAGGACATCACACATATCCATGCCCAAGGCAGGGTTCGAACCTGCGACCGTTGCAGTCGCGCGGTTCCGGACTGAAGCGCCTAGAGCCGATCGCCACCGCGGCCGACTCGTTGTTCTGTGCTAGTTCCTAAATCTTTTATATGTGATACGATTTCTACCAATTTTCCCCAGTATCCATTAAAATCAGTGGCTCCCTGAAAGTGGGATCGCAGTCCATGCCTTCCCACGGTCTAGTACTGGGTAGAATAACCAATGAAATTCCGATAGACTATCAGTATTTATCTGGCCCACTAGCTGGGGCAAGCTCCATTTATTCAGGCAGCCTGAGTTACGAAAACTGTGGCAGTCAGTGTAGGTGTGGTAGTGCACTGGGATAAGAACCGCAACAGCTGATCATCTCTTTGCGGCCAGATAAGAGGAGGGTGAATGTTGCGGAATGGTCAAAAAGCAGTCAGCTAGAGTCACCTGGTCGATTTGGAGATGGTGCTGCCACTTACAGTCACACGACGTATAGCAGTGTCACAGATAAGAGAGTACATTTAAGCAAACACATTGTGTCTATTCAGTAAAGTATGTTCGAGTGACACTTACTTCTCTCCTCTTATTATTCATACTGATTATAACGATCTTCAATAACTCGAATAAAATTTGTTGGTAAGTAACAAACTGAAACTACTCTTGTTCCGTCTTCAGCGGTGTACCAAATCAGTCACATTACAAGTTTTGGATTAGCCTGACAGATCCCACTATTCAGGCGTCTCTTTATGTGTGCTACGCATCCAGATTACGTTGGTGTCACACTGAGGTGACAAAAGTCATGAGATACCCACTAAAATCCTGTCGAACTTCCTTTTTCTTGGCGCAGTGCAGCAACTCGACGGGGCATGAACAAGTCGTTGGAAGCACCCTGCAGAAATATTGAATCAATACGTTTTTACAGCGGTCCACAATTGCGGAAGTGTAGCTAGTGCAGGATTTTGTACACGAACTGACCTCCACATTATTGCACGTAATTGTCCCATGAAATTCATGTCGGGCGAAATGGGTGGCCATATCAATCACTCGGACTGTTTTGGAAACCAAGCACCTACGACTGTGGTCCGGTGATATCGCTATTTCAGAACATGAAGTTCATTAGTGCAAATTGTCTCCCAGTAGCAGCACATGATCTTTTTGAGTCAATGATCGGTTCGGTTGGACCAGAGGACTCAGTCCATTCCATATAAACACAGCCCACACCACTATGGAGCCACCACCAGCTTGCGCAGTGCCTCGTCGACAACCTGGGTCCACAGCTTCGTGGGGCCTGTGCCACAGTAGCTCTAACCAACGGGAATCGTAACTTATCTGATCAGGCAATGGTTTTCCAGTCGTCTAGGGTCCAACCTATATCGTCCCGAGCCCAGGAGAGGCGCTGCAGATGATGTCATACTGTTAACAAAGGAACTCGCGTCTGTCATCTGCTGTCATAGCCCAGTAACGACAAATTCTGCCACACTGTCCTATAAGACACGTTCGTCGTACGTCCCACACTGGTTTCTGCGGTTATGTCACGCAGTGTTGCTTGTCCGCTAGCACTGACAACCCTACACAAACAAAAAAATGGCTCTGAGCACTATGGGACTCAACTACTGAGGTCATAAGTCCCCTAGAACTTAGAACTACTTAAACCTAACTAACCTAAGGACATCACACACATCCATGCCCGAGGCAGGATTCGAACCTGCGACCGTAGCGGTCACGCGGTTCCAAACTGACGCGCTTAGAACCGCACGGCCACACCGGCCGGCCCCTACACAAACACCGCTGCTCTCGGTCGTTAAGTGAAGGACCTTGACCACTGTGTTGTCTGAGGTATTCTTGGCACATTCTTGCTACTGTGGATCGCGGAGTACCGAATTCCTTAACGGTTTCCGAAATGGAATGTCCCATGCGTCCAGCTGCCATCATCATTCCATGTTCAGAATCTGTTAATTCTCATCGTGCGGCCATAGTCTGTAGCACTTTCATGCCGATGTGCTCTTTGACCATTTATTATTGTATATATACTTGCTTTTATATTTATGTAAATTTATATGTACACGATGTGTGAATTAATTTGTATATTTTGCTGTATAATCAATTATGTATATTATGTAAATATCGCTGAGTAATCGCTGAGAGTATGTTAGGGAAACGTTAGGTTTTTGTCAACGAATAAATATCGTTGGAGTAGCGGCGTCTCTGGACGTGGGAGGATGTTACGTCAGAGCGCGCGCTACACAGAGAGAGAACTCTGATGTGAGACTTGGTGAAGTTCGGACGCATGTATGGCGTGCCCTGTACTGGAGGAGTGATTGTTTAGGGGCACGTGGCAACTGATGAGCGTGGCCGGTGAAAATATTGGCTGCAGCAACATCAAGAGCCCGCCACGCCAATATCATTGCCAATAACTCCCGTGCTCACTAATTATCATGGAAAGGAGCCAGCAGGAGTATCGTCGTCAGCAGCTCCGTCACGGCGAGAATGGACTGAAGTAAGATTGCTGCATCACAGCTTATTGTCAACTAGTTTTGTAACGGCGTTACTCAGCTTTGTGGTGTTTTGCGAGTGAATAATTACCATAGTTTAATGAAAACTGTTTAACCGTGATTCTACTAAAATCATTCACCAAGTAGGTTCCTGTCCTGTCCTATTGTTACAATAATCCGAGTACCTTTTCTGAAAAATGAAAATTGCAGTGCCAGTTAATTTTGCTTATGAACTAAATGATCCAGTTAGATTAAAGATTTGAACTTAAAGCATTCAGTAATTTCAGTCTCACTAACTTTAAATTTTAAATTTAATGTGAGGCGATCTAATTGTCGCAAATTGTAAATCAACTAATCAAATTAAAATGATTCCTGGCACTATGAACAAAAGCACTAAATAGAATTAATGAGTGAGTGCTAATATCAGTGATTATTGTAATTTGTTGTTTGTAAAGTTGTGGTTCACATTTTGACTTGCAGTCGTGCTAAAGAATAATAATTACCTTTTGATACAGTAATTATCAATTTCTACTTCCCTGTTCAGAGGTCAATAGAGTTTCTTTTAATTATTTTTTTGCCATTTTCAGAATTCATATGAAAATAGTAGACGTTATTGTGAGGTAGCGCCATTGTCACTTACAACAGTAAGTAACCATTAATCTAAGTGTTATCTTGTATGTTTTCAAAATTTCAGCTCTATTATTAATGATATTTCGAGTGTAAACTATTTTCTTTCTCGCTTTATTACGTAAATGTTTCAATTGTTTTTGCTAACGTGCGTGCAGCCCTCTGTTGCCGCACGTGTTTGAGTAATTCTTGACATTGACTGTTCGGCTCATTAATTCACCTACCGAACAGAAATATTGCCCAATTGGGCTGGCGACCGTATTTCTTTTAGCTATAATTATTTCAGCAAGTCCTATTATTCTGTTCCGATCCACGTGGTACCCCTTTTCGTTGGCACAGTACATGAATGGTAGCACAGTCCGCCCCGGTAGCTGAGTGGTCAGCGTGACAGACTGTCAATCCTAAGGGCCCGGGTTCGATTCCCGGCTGGGTCGGAAATTTTCTCCGCTCAGGGACTGGGTGTTGTGTTGTCCTGATCATCATCATTTCACCCCCATCGACACGCAGGTCGCCGAAGTGGCGTCAAATCGAAAGACCTGCACCAGGCGAACGGTCTACCCGACGGGAGGCCCTAGCCACACGACATTTCCATTTTTTTCCAATGGTAGCACAAATCTTTCGAACAACCATACTAAATTTTACAGTAATTAAGTAGGTGGAATAAGTTGTCCTAGAAGGTATCTTGTTGTTATCCTCTCCCTCATTTATCGACTTTATGTTGAATCTTCGGAACGATAGCCTTTTCAAAATTTTATTCCAATTGTTTAGGCACATGCTTACACGGTCACATATTTCTAATATTGTCGATAGAAGGGAAGGGGGACGTTACAAGTCCTTTCACACTAATCTCCTGAGTGCAAATGACGGCGCTTCCAGCGCACTGTCCTTTTATAGTTTTTGTGCACGATATTACTGCCATCACCGAACGATGTGGCGCAGTGGTTAGCACACTGGACTCGCAATCGGCCCATCCAGATTTAGACTTTCCGTGAATTCCCCAAATCACTCCAGGCAAATGCTGGGATGGTTCCCTTGCAGTGGCACGGCTGATTTCCTTCCCCATCCTTGACACAGTCGGAAGTTGTGCTTCGTCTGTAATGACCTCGATGTCGACGGGACGTTTAACTCAATCTTCTTTCCTTCCTACTACCGCCATCAGTATATGCGCTTATCGCTATCGCATGACCCTTTGTCACCTTAGTGTAAATAACATGGCGAAGACTGTCTTACTCCCGACATTATTCTCTATTTTTCTGACAGAAAGCGATGACGTCAAGAGAAAATGCCTACTTGTAAGATGTAATCGTCTTCAAGCATAGCCATGCAAACGTAAATGAAAAGACATTTATACATCTGTATTAATTGCGTCAAGATCGTTCCACAAATATATTTTCATCTTTGCCTTGCTTGGAAAAACAGCCCTACAGTTTTTGAAAAGCCAATAACAAAGTCTTCGAGGTATTGGTATAAATTAATATTTTGACACACCGATCACTTTAAAACATTTGGCTATGTGAAATAAGCTTTATTTCTTTCAGATCTAAGTAACATGCAATGTACGACAGTTACATATGCAAGTCCATTCACAGAATGGAAAGCATCACTCGATGTCAAGAAAACATCACGAATATTGGGCGGCGTGCAAACAATTCATACAATTTGTCTTTCTTATCTCCTCACTTTGGATCCGCGTATTTCGTGTCACTGACGGATTTTGGATGGTGTTTCCCGAAGCGGGCGTCCAGTTCCTCATTGATCTGCGCAAATGTCTTGCCCTTGGTTTCGGGCAGGAGGAAGTAGACGTAGGCGGTGGCGCATACACACAGCACGGCGAAGCCCCAGAACGACCAGTAGGCGCCCACGTTGTCCGACACCACCTGGAACATCTTCTTCAGGAAGAAGCCGTACAGCGCTATCACTGTCGTGTTGATGGACGCAGCGGCACCTTTGACAGATACGTGGTATATTTCCCCAATCATCGGAGACATCACCGGTCCTGCACCAAGGCCAAAGGATACCTGCAACAGAATTACGGCCTGGTAAACCGGGAAGACACAGTGTTCTAAACTGCCAGACAGCTCTGTGTAAAAGTAGCCCAAATGTAGTGTTTTATAGGCGCAAAAGGGGAGAGTGGTGGAATATCAAGATTGAATCACATAAGAAATGAGGAAATATGGAGGAAAAGGTAATGTAAAAGACTACAATAGACACAATTGACGCAAAAGGCTACTTTGAGACGGGCACCTTAGAAGAAGATGCAGACCAACAAGTATATAAAAAAGGGTTGTTGAGGAGATAATGTAGAATAGAGATTTGCAATATGGAGACAGGATGGGCAACAAACAGTGGCAAATGGGCAGCTAGAAATGAGAATCTGTACTCGCACACACACACACACACACACACACACACACACACACACACACGTGTAGAAATGAGAATCTGTACTCACACTCACACACACACACACACTAACACACACACGTGTGTGTTTGTGTGTGTGTGTGTGTGTGTGTGTGTGTGTGTGTGTGTGTGTGCGCGAGTACGGATTCCCATTTTAGCTGCCCATTTTCCACTGTTTGTTGCCCATCCCGTTTCCATATTGCAAATCTCTACTCTACATATACTGCACGATGGGCAATGAATCTATCACCTTCATTGCGGATACGCAATTATGTCCGACTTCCTGCGGGAATCTCAAAGTAGCGAGCGTGGGGGACATGGATGGGGACTGCAGGTAAGTTTCGCTAGGGCGGAATGTGGGCTGGCCGACAGGCGTGCCAAGATAGTCCGCGCAAGTACGATAAACACTATGTACTGGTGGAGCAGTGCTAAACGCTACTGCTTGGTAAGCAGGAGATTCTGGGTTCGATTTCCGGTCCGGTACACATTTTCACTCGTCGCCGCTGATACCACATAAAGTCCCGATGGACCTATCAGTAATCCTTTCCTTTCCCTTTCCTTTTTCCCCATTCACCTTCAGTTTACACACACACACACACACACACACACACACACACACACACACAGTGGCAACTAATATTAGCTGACACCTTACACTGAAAGCAGAAATAGACAACGAGCCAGAAATAAGGAACCAGCTTATTACTGGGCTATGTATCGAGTGATATATAAGCGGGAGATATACAAATTAGAACGAGAGTCTGGGATTCACAAGTCTTCATTTGTATTCGGGGTAGTGAAAGAAAAGTTTAGAACTATTCGAAAGAGTAGATTAGCGCTTGGGCATAACAGAGTAGATTAGCGCTGGAAGTTAGAGACTGGCACAGGGCATTCTGTGACGGAAGATAAGGAGTGAGGATAAGAAATGGAGAGTATGTGTTAGCTAAATCGTACGTACACAATGTTCGAATCTTTCGTACACAATATTTAAGCGTTAATGGAAGAGATAAAACGATTTTATTTGTGTGACAAGAGTCAAGGAGGGATATTTATAGAGACCTATTATAGTGATGATTATTATTGTGAAATGCAACTCAGAAGGCATTGTGATGTACCGTAGGAGGTTAAAGACATGTCACTGGACTTCCCTACTTACACACGAATATGCAAGCAACACTTGTCTGTTAATGACTGTGTAACACGTTATAAATGGGCTGTTATTTAGGGGATAAACGTTACTGTCATATTAGCACGGGTAAACATTATTTCTCAGAGAGTCTGACAGAACTTAATATACCAAATTTCCTTGAGACAGAAAATCCTTTGTCTACGAATCAAGACGGTTTTAGAAAGCATCGCATCGTGCGAACTTATTTGTCCCTTTCTCACATGATATCCTGTGAACTGTGCATGAAGGGAACAGGAGGATTCTATATTCTTAGATTTCCGAAAATAATTTGGCACGGTGTTCGACTGCACACTTTTAACAAAGGTGCGAGCATGTGGTTTAGGCTCACAGATACACTCTGTGATCAAAATTATCCGGGCACTTGGCTAAAAATGACTTACAAGTTCGTGGCGCCCTCCATCGGTAATGCTGGAATTCAATATGGTGTTGTTGTTGTTGTGGTCTTCAGTCCTGAGATTGGTTTGATGCAGCTCCCCATGCTACTCTATCCTGTGGAAGCTTCTTCATCTCCCAGTATCTACTGCAACCTACATCCTTCTGAATCTGCTTAGTGTATTCATCTCTTGGTCTCCCTCTACGATTTTTACCCTCCACCCTGCCCTCCAATACTAAATTGGTGATCCCTTGATGCCTCAGAACATGTGCTACCAACTGAACCCTTCTTCTAGTCAAGTTGTGCCACAAATTTCTCATCTCCCCAATTCTGTTTAATACCGCCTCCGTAGTTATATGATTTATCCATACAATCTTCAGCATTATCCTGTAGCACCACATTTCAAAAGCTTCTATTCTCTTCTTGTCTGAACTAATTATCGTCCATGTTCCACTCCCATACATGGCAACACTCCATACAAATACTTTCAGAAAAGACTTCCTGACACCTAAGTATATACTCGATGTTAACAAATTTTTCTTCTTTAGAAAAGCTTTCCTTGCCATTGCCAGTCTACATTTTATATCCTCTCTAATTCGACCATCATCAGTTAGTTTGCTCCCCAAATAGCAAAACTCATCTACTACTGTAAGTGCCACATTTCCTAATCTAATTCCCTCAGCATCACCAGATTTAATTCGACTACATTCCATTATCCACGTTTTGCTTTTGTTGATGTTCATCTTATAGCCTCCTTTCAAGACACTGTCCATTCCGTTCAACTGCTCTTCCAAGTCCTTTGCTGTCTCTGACACAATTACAACGTCATCGGCAAACCTCAAAGTTTTTATTTCTTCTCCATGGATTTTAATACCTACTCCGAACTTTTCTTTTGTTTCCTTTAGGGCTTGCTCAATACACAGGTTGAATAGCATCGGGGAGAGGCTACAACCCTGTCTCACTCCCTTCTCAACCACTGCTTCCCTTTCATGTGCCTCGACTCTTATAACGGCCATCTGGTTTCTGTACAAATTGTAAATAACCTTTCGCTCCCTGTATTTTACCCCTGATACCTTCAGGATTTGAATGCCAGTATTCCAGTCAACATTGTCAAAAGCTTTCTCTAAGTCTACAAATGCTAGAACTGTAGGTTTGCCTTTCTTTAATCTTTCTTCTAAGATAAGTCTTAGGGTCAGTATTGCCTCACGTGTTCCAACATTTCTACGGAATCAAAACTGATCTTCCCCGAGGTCAGCTTCTACCAGTTTTTCCATTCGTCTGTAAAGAATTCGCGTTAGTATTTTGCAGCTGTGACATATTAAACTGATAGTTCGGTAATTTTCACATCAGTCAACACTTGCTTTCTTTGGAATTGGAATTATTATATTCTTCTTGAAGTCTGAGGGAATTTCGCCTGTCTCACCAGATGGTAGAGTGTTGTGAGGCCTGGCGCTCCCAAGGCTGTCAGTAGTTCTAATGGAATGTTGGTACTCCCGGGGCCTAGTTTCGACTTAGGTCTTTTAGTGCTGTGTCAAACTCTTCACGCAGTATCACATCTCCCATTTCATCTTCATCTACCTCCTCTTCTATTTCCATAACATTGTCCTCAAGTACATCGCCCCTGTATAGACCCTCTATATACTCCTTCCACCTCTCTGCTTTCCCTTCTTGGCTTAGAACTGGGTTTCCATCTGAGCTCTTGATATTCATGCAAGTGGTTCTCTTTTCTCCAAGGGTCGCTTTTTTTTCCTGTAGGCAGTATCTATCTTACCCCTCGTGAGATAAGCCTCTACATCCTTACATTTGTCCTCTAGCTATCCCTGCTTAGCCATTTTGCACTTGCTGTCGATCTCATTTTTGAGACGTTTGTATTCCTTTTTGCCTGCTTCACTTACTGCATTTTTGTATTTCCTCCTTTCATCAATTAAATTCAGTGTCTCTTCTGTTACCCAAGGATTTCTACTAGCCCTCGTCTTTTTACCTATTTGATCCTCTGCTGCCTTCACTATTTCATTCCTCAAAGCTACCCATTCTTCTTCTACTGTATTTCTTTCACCCATTCTTGTCAATTGTTTCCTTACGCTCTCCCTGAAATTCTGTACAACCTCTGGTTCTTTCAGTTTATCCAGGCCCCATCTCCTTAAATTCCCACCTTTTTGCAGTTTCTTCAGTTTTAATCTACAGTTCATAAACTATAGATTGTGGTCAGAGTCCACATCTGCCAATGGAAATGTCTTACAATTTAAAATATGGTTCCTAAATCTCTGTCTTACCATTATATAATCTATCTGAAACCTTTTAGTATCTCCAGGGTTCTTCCATGTATACAACCTTCTTTCATGATTCTTGAACCAAGTGTAGGCCCACCCTTGACCTTGATGACAGCTCCCACTCTCGCAGGCATACGTACAATCAGGTGCTGGGAGGTTTCTTGGGGAATGGCAACCTGTTCATCACGGAGTGCTGCACTGAGGTGAGGTGTCGAGGTCGGTCGGTGAGGCCTGGCACGAAGTCGCGTTCCAAAATATCCCAAAGGTGTTCTATAGGATTCAGGTCAGGACTCTGTACAGGTGAGTCCATTACAGGGATGTTATTGTCGTGTAACCACTCCGCCACAGACCATGCATTATGAACAAGTGTTCGATAGTGTTAAAAGATTCAATCGCCATCCCCGAATTGCTCTTCAACAGTGGGAAGCAAGAAGGTGCTTAAAACATCAATGTAGGCCTGGCAGTTTACGTTCACCGGGCATTCGCCATACCCACACCCTGCCACTGGATCACCACATTGTGTACCGTGATTCGTCACTCCGCACGACGTTTTTCCACTGTTCAGTCGTCCAATATTTACGCTCCTTACTCCAAGTGAGGCGTCGTTTGGCATTTACCGGCGTGATGTGTGGCTTATGAGCAGCCGCTCGACTGTGAAATCCAAGTTTTCTCACCTCCCGCCTAACTGTCATAGTACTTGCAGTGGATCCTGATGCAGTTTGGAATTCCTGTGTGATGATCTCGATAGATGTCTACCTGTTACACGTTACGTCCCTCTTCAATTGTCAGCTGTCTCTGACAGTCAACAGACGAGGTCGGCCTGTATGCTTTTGTGCTGCGTGTGTCCCTTCACTTTTCAACTTCACAAAAAGTGGACTTAGGGATGTTTCGGAGTGTAGAAATATTGCGTACAGACGTATGACACAAGTGACACCCAAGCACTTGAGCACGTTCAAAGTCCGTGAGGCCCGCGAAGCGCCCAATTTTGCACTCTCACGTGTCTAATGACTACTTAGGTCGCTGATATGGAGTACCTGGCAGTAGCTGGTAGCACAATGCACCTAATATGAAAAACTTATGTTTTGGGGGGTGTCCGGGTACTTTTGATCGCGTAGTGTATCTGAGTGGCTTGAAGATCCTCAAGTAACAGAACCCGTTGAAGATGAGTGTTCATCAGATCTAGAAAAGTGTGATAGTTTCGCTGTTATTTTCTATATACATAAATTGTCTGGCGGACAGGGTGAACTTCAATATATGCCTGTTTTCTTATGACACTGTCGTGTACGGGAACGTGCCGTCGTGGAATTACTATAGGAGGATACAAGATGACTTAAACAAAATTTATAGTTGGTGCGATGAATGACAGCTATCTCTGAATGTAGAAACATCTAAGATAATGCGGATGGGTAGGAAAGACAAAGCCGTAATGATCGAGTACAGCATTAGTTGTGTGCTGTTCGACACAGTCACGGCGATTAAATATCTCGGCGTAAGATTTCAAAGTGATATGAATGGAGCGGGCATGTTAGGATTGTAATAGGGAATTGTCGGTTTCGTTTATTGGGAGAATTTTAGGGAAATGTGGTTCATTTGTAAAGGAGACCGCCTTAGAGCTCAAGCGCCATCCGTTCTTGAGTACTGCTCGAATGTTTGGGATCCGCACCAAGTCGTCCACCACGCACCGTACGATGGCTTACGAAGTATGTTTGTGGGTAGAGAGGAACTCAGCATCTGATTAAGCGGCTAGTTAACAGCCTGTGACACATCTTTCAAGGAAGTGTACAACGCAGTATATAAAAATGTTATGCGACATTGTGTGTAGAGTGTCTCGCCAAACATATTTTAACGACTAATGAAGACGAAGTGGTACATCTGATGGATATTGCCACATAAAAGTTTCATTACTTTAATTATTATCAGTCCTGAAACTTATGAAATTTTGACAGATTGTACATGTGTAGTCTATGTATCTGCAGTGAATATGAAAGGACAGGGATCTTCACCGGTTGCTGTAAGCCTGTTGGGATATCGCGCAGATATTAATGAGCAGCAGGACTAGGAGCAGAATGATTTTTAACTATATTAAGGAACAATAACTGTGTGATCGACCTATAATGAAGAATATTTCTTGAACATGTGAGAACGTGTCCAAAAATCTTCCTCTTTGTAGTGGCATGTTATACTCAAGGCATAAGCAGCAGTCTGCCTTGGCGACGACTCTAAAAAAAAACTGTGGAACATCTGGTGATGTTCTCCATACTTAAGAGCAGAGCGTCAGAAACTATGAAAACGTTGACGGATGTCTAAAACCCAGAATCCGTCGAATAGTAATAAATTCATGTTCCTTTGTGTTTTATGCACGTGTTAAATAATAAACAGGAGGTAGGAAGAGATTAGTTGGGGGAGGAGGGAGGGGCATTGAAGCACTAAAAAGAAAGATAATGGAAATACGGTGAAAATTTTAATTACGGTACCTGAAAACCCATCAACGCGGCGAGCGGCAGCCAATCGAATGCTGAGTTAACATCACCATAGACCTCGTTGACGTAGAAGTAGGCCCCCTCGGCTGTTAGGCAGGCGCTGCATATCATGAGAGACGCCATAGCGAGTGTTCGCCGGCCGAAGCGGTCAATGATAAACGACGCGCCAACGCTAGTGACGAGCAGAACTGATGCCAAGACGATGGAAGATAAGTTTGGATCAAGGTTGCTCCCACTTGCCTCGAATATAGACGTCGTGTAAGTCAATATTGCTATTGCTCCGCTGGACGCCTGAAGCAGGATGAAGCCGGTCATTATGAACAGTGTTCTACGATGCACTGGCACCGTGAACAAGTCTTTTAGTTTTCCTTTGCTCTCATTCTTCTGGCGTATAGTTTCGTGCATCACAGTAAGTTCCGAGTCGAGGTCCTCAGGACTCAGTTTTCCCTTCAGCCGAAGAAGGATCCGCTTCGCGTCTTTTTCTCTGTGCTGGCTGAGGAGGAAGTATGGTGACTCCGGCATCCATATAAAGGCTATGAAGAATATGACAGGGACAGAAGCGCAGATACCAGCGACGACCGGAATGGGCAAGTAGGGCCCTATGCAGTAAATGAACAACGTTCCCATTTGCATCAGTACTAGGTGGATGGCCACAAGCACCCCTCGTATATCGGGGTCGGCTACCTCGCACAAGTACATGGGCATCACTGTGCTAATAAGGCCACCACCGATGCTCCCGATGGCCCGAGCTGCTAGCAACATGCCGTAGGAATCGGAGAAGGCGACCATCAGCCACCAGGCCAACAACGGCACTGCGCTGGCTAGCACCAACTTCTTCCGTCCAATGATGTCAACCGAGTATCCGGCGCCGAAAACTCCAACCAGCATCGTCAGCGAGTTGATGGATGCGAGCCAAGAGCCCTCGTCAGCCGTGAGTGGAATCGGTGAGCCTTCGCCTTGCAGAATAGGGAGCGTTGTTGAGGGCCAGGTCATGAACGTGCCGTAGGCCGCGTAACTCAGCGACGCTGCAAGGAAGACGTAAAAATACGATATCAGCTCCACATGGGACTATATACAGTGTGCTTGGAAATTCCCGTTACAGACTTCTAGGACTTCTATAGGAGGCTGAGTAGATAACATTTTCAATTGGAACCCATGTTCGAAAACGTACCGTTCCCATGTTACAGCCATTTGAGATCATATTGGTAACGCGACCACTTTTACAACTAATTTATTTGGCGTGACCCAGTACATCACTTGTTTTACAATTTCGTATATTAATAATCAAATAAACAGAAAGGATACGTGATGCAGTTCGTCCTCTTCCAATTCGGGTGTGCAGCGTCTCCTTGGAGGAGCACAGTCACGCCTGTTGACGGTGAAGGTATCCCACTCTCGAAGCCATTGCGTATTTGTGGCGATAAGGGTATGCAATGGAGTCAGACATCGTGGATAACGACCTTGATAAAGGTGAAGAACCGCGCTTCCAGTACCGTGAGCTTTGGCAGACAGAAGGATCATATCGACGTCTTAAGCAAACGTGCACTCAACCATATTGGTCTATCACTGACAGAGACGTGAATGAGCCTCGATCCAGGTCAGAGGGGTAGGACAGAAATCAAATGACATCAGCCGATCCGACGTCAGCACCCACCCCCATGACCATCCTATTGCATACCTACCTTGAAAGATGTTTTCAAACGCAAGTAGCTCGGAAACGGTATGTTTCCGATCATGGATTCCTATTCAAAATATTATCCACTCACCCTGCTTTTACAAACAAAAAGTTCAAATGTGTGTGAAATCTTATGGGACTTAACTGCTAAGGTCATCAGTCCCTAAGCTTACACACTACTTAACCTAAATTATCCTAAGGACAAACACACACACCCATGCCCGAGGGAGGACTCGAACCTCCGCCGGGACCAGCCGCACGGTCCATGACTGCAGCGCCTAAGACCGCTCGGCTAACCACACGCGGCTCTCCTTTTACAAGCCCTGGAAGCTATTAACGACAATTTCCGAACACCCTCTGCTCTACATGTAGACCAATACTCCGCGATCTACCGGAGGGTGTGTGGTAGAGGGTACTTCTGCTATGACTAACTGCTCCTCTCCCCCCTTTCCCTATTCCATTCGCGCGGGCGCTTGGGAAGATCAGTAACTATTTCTTGGAGAAACGTTACCATAACAAGCATACCGACAAAAAGTAGTCACCCGCACCGAAGAAGATATAACGTTAATAGGGCGCAACACCCCTTCTAGACTTAGGTAATGTCCTTAATTCAGCGAGAAACAAGAGTCCGCAAGTTTCTTGTGCTATACCGTTTCAAGCTGAAGCCACTCGTTGATCATAAGTTCTCATAGAACTATGAAACTGCGGCGATATTGGTTGCTGAGTTTCGCCCGTTATTATTTAAATGGCCCGTAACCTTTTCTATGGGACTAAGAGCCATTTAGCGGCCGTGTCAAGGTGCGAGAGAGTGAATGAGTGTTTGTTAAACTAAACACGTATGCGTGCATCTCTGACAACACGGCTGTTGTCACCTTAGGATTTGGGTGTGTGTACGCAGCATATTCGTCTACAAAATGTTGAACACATATACAGCGAGAATGTTGAAATAAACTTTCCGCTTAATGTGCTCGTTAACCTGAAAGAGTGCGTCCAAGCCACAATACGTGAAACGTCACAGAACCATCCTCTAATGGCAGTTGGTAATTTCCAGTCAACGTTGCTGATATGCAGGGGCTAGCTGACGTTTTGTCGCTTGTTGATGTATGTTAGCTTGTCATAGGTGGTTATGCCCTAGCTAGTAGTGTCTTTGGCCGCTTATACATAGGTGGAAGCATAAACGGCCAAAGACACTACTAGCTAGGGCATAACCGCCTATGGCAAGCTAACATACACCAACAAGCGACAAACGTCGGCAAGCCCCTGCACATCAGCAACGTTGACTGGAAGTTACCAACTGCCATTAGAGCCGACCAACAGGCCACAGCAGGGAAACCGACGAGCTCGCCCACAGTCGCACAAACAAATCGTCACCCTACACTGTGGATCCGATATATGACCTGTCGGACACAAAAACGATGATAAACCTAACTATTGCAGGTTGCTGGCGCTGATCGAGAGTTTAATACCGGCAGCCAGCGGCAGCCGCCGAGCAACACCACCACACAACGTCAAAGGTGTCGACATGCATGATCCCCTCTACTAACAAAGCCTACCCTTGCATGACCTTTCGCAGGCAGCAAGACATCTGCTACTGCTCTTACCACCCGACCTAACTATCACAGAGATGTTTTTCCCTTGACTTTTACCTTGGCACTTTTTTTCTCTGCCCTTCAAACCGCTACCCTTCGTTCAACTTCGACCCAATCCATCTCCAGATGAGCGCGTATTAATAGTTAACCTTAACCAGACGTACGCAAACATCGCAGTACCCACATCCTGCGACACCTCACTCTAGTGAAAACTAAGCCTTATGCAGAGATGACAGTAGACCTTTCGAGTTGGCCATCATGCCTGTGTGGGCGTGGAAGGGCTCCACCTCTGCTGTAAAAAATAATCCTCGGTCTGAACCACTTCCTTCACACCATGCAGTTTAAACGGCTCATTGGAGACTTGGTGCACTTGACACACTGCATCATTTGAAAAGAGCAACACTGTAACTCCTCGAACTACACTACACATCTCCAGTCACATAGTAAATGCACTTTCTGTGTTGTTTGTTCACCTGTTGTTTTATGGGTCGCTGTGATCAAAAGACTTTTAGGAAGTACCTGACTCCAAATGTCCAGAGCACGAAGTTCCCTTGGCAATGTTCGCGCATAAACTGGTTGAGATGATCCTGCATTGACTGACAGCATCAGTTACTATCGGGTGTTCAAAACAATGGTTCAAATGACTCTGAGCACTATGGGACTTAACATCTGAGGTCATCAGTCCCATAGAACTTAGAACTACTTAAACCTAACTAACCTAAGGGCATCAAACACATCCATGCCCCAGGCAGGATTCGAACTTGCGATCGTAGCGGTCGCGCGGTGCCAGACTGAAGCGCCTAGAACCGCTCAGCCACACTGTCGGGTGTGAAACTGATTGTCATTGACGAGGGGGGCACTCGTCTCCAGGCCCTCTCAGGATCTCTTTATAATCACCGTTCTTAGATCGTATAATATGACTGCGAGTGGCACAATGTTTACTTGAAATAAGTTGAATGTGCCACGTTTGTTCACACAAATGTGGGCAACTTCATGATCTGGTCATGTGCACTTCCAAACATAATAGCTTCCTTCTAGGATTCTGTCACATCTCTCTTCAACCCATCTTACTGCGCTGATTCCGTAAAATCGACCGGCACGTACCAACCACTTCACTGCTACGAATGAGTCGCGGTGAAGAGTCATGTAGTCGCCCGTCCCAGTTCTACAGAATCTACAGGGCTCCAAATGCGACCAATCTTCTCTTTTAAGAAAGCGACTAATATTTTGTCTGGTGAGCTTATGACAGAAGAAAGGTAGAAAGAGTAATTACACAGGGTGTTAGTGCAGATATTTTTGTTGGTGAATGAGGAATGTGTACTGAACAAGATTATGTCAGTATTTACTTCAATTACAGATTTATAATTATAGCTATTAGGAGTTGTATGTTTTTAGGGCAATACTGGCCCTACGACTTATCTTAGAAGAAAGATTAAGGAAAGGCAAACCTACGTTTCTAGCATTTATAGACTTAGAGAAAGCTTTTGACAATGTTGATTGGAATAGCCTCTTTCAAATTCTGAAGGTGGCAGGGGTAAAATACAGGGAACGAAAGGCTATTTATAATTTGCACAGAAAGCAGATGGCAGTTATAAGAGTCGAGGGGTATGAAAGGGAAGCAGTGGTTGGGAAGGGAGTGACACAGGGTTGTAGCCTATCCACGATGTTATTCAATCTGTATATTGAGCAAGCAATAAAGGAAGCAAAAGAAAAGTTCGGAGTAGGTATTAAAATCCTTGGAGAAGAAATAAAAACTTTGAGGTTCGCCGATGACATTGTAATTCTGTCAGAGACAGCAAAGTACTTGGAAGAGCAGTTGAACGGAATGGACAGTGTCCTGAAAGGAGGCTATAAGATGAACATCAACAAAAGCAAAACGAGGATAATGGAATGTAGTCGAATTAAATCGGATGATGCTGAGGGAATTAGATTAGGAAATGAGACACTTAAAGTAGTAAAGGAGTTTTGCTATTCGGGGAGCATAATAACTGATGATGGTCGAATTAGAGAGGATATAAAATGTAGACAGGCAATGGCAAGGAAAGCGTTTCTGAAGAAGAGAAATTTGCTAACATCGAGTATAGATTTAAATGTCAGGAAGTCGTTTCTGAAAGTATTTGTATGGAGTGTAGCCATGTATGGAAGTGAAACGTGAACGATAAATAGTTTAGACAAGAAGAGAATAGAAGCTTTCGAAATGTGGTGCTGCAGAAGAATGCTGAAGATTAGATGGGTAGATCACATAACTAATGAGGAGGTATTGACTAGAATTGGGGAGAAGAGGAGCTTGTGGCACAACTTGACTAGAAGAAGGGATCGGTTGGTAGGACATGTTCTGAGACATCGAGGGATCACCAATTTAGTAGTGGAGGGCAGCGTGGAGGGTAAAAATCGTAGAGGGAGACCAAGAGATGAATACACTAAGCAGATTCAGAAGGATGTAGGCTGCAGTAGATACTGGGAGATGAAGAACCTTGCACAGGATAGAGTAGCATGGGGAGCTGCATCAAACCAATCTCAGGACTGAAGACCACAACAACAACATGTTTTTAGGTTGGTTAGTATCTCCAAGTATTTGTGGCAAGAGCAAGCCGTTAATCATTATTTTCTCCTGGGCAAAAGATCGGGTGTTGAAGTGTGGACACGTGGAAACAAAACGGCAAGTCGATACTGACAGGTATGGTCCATTCGGCTGTGGAATTACGACCATGCAGAAAACTTTAGGTAGTAAATTATGTGACGTGTTTTGGGGGAGACTGTTAGACGCAGAGGAAAAACTGAGTAACACACTGAGATGGGGACATATTAAGGTACCATTGTTTACAATATCTGAAGTTATATCTCTTCTCTTGTTTGGTCTGTGTCTGAAGAGAAACTGTGTAGAAACAGGAGAATCACTTTAATGAGAAACACTATTATTAGACTACTTTTTCCGCATGTTATCTTTTCCCAGATGTAACAGTTTTCGTGCCTGATAACAGAGTGTGCCTGTAGATTAATTGTTACATTGAGAATTCAGATTTATTTTAGGTTCCTGAGGGACGTGGTAGAGATATTGTTGGTCTCGAGTTATAAAAATGTATGGTAACAGGCGATTAAAAATTGTACTAGGAAGTAAGGAAAGGCAGCTATGTTCCATACATCTTACACTGGTGATATGTTTCTGTGCAGTACAAAGTGAGTATCATCATTTCAGAAAAAAAAATTAGAACTGCAACGGCTTATAACTCAACGTTTTTAAAAACAATGCTAAAAATTAGCCTCCTCCTTATACACCACATATGAAAGACTGCTCTATGAAATTCTGACAGTGGTACTGTATCAGATATTTCTTTCTCGTCAAATTCCTCCTCCTCTTCTGCTACACTTTGAGACAGTTATTCTCCATCGTATAGGCTTTCAATGTACTCTTCTGTCTGTCTGCCCTTCTTACCAACTTATAAGGGGCAGACAAATGATAACGAGATAAATGAAAAAAAATTAAGTAGCTCATTACTTGAAAAATAATCGCCGTAACAGTTAATACAATTATCTCACTGTGGGACAAGGTGGTAAATGCTTTGATGGCAAAATGCTTGCCGTTGTCCGAGGAACCATGATCGTATTCAGACGCATCTCTTCTTCCGAAGCTAATTGATGACCGCGAATGTCTATCTTTAGGGGTCCCAAAATATGGAAATCGCATGGGGAGAGACAGGAATTGTATGGAGGCTTGACCGTCTTGTGTCACAGTGGAATAAATGTGTTGACAGTTATGGACATCACTTGTTAAATAATGAACAGCTTACTTACTTTTTTCCGTCTGTCTTATTTTAATCTGACTGTCACTTCTAACAATGGCTCTCCATCTCCACCTCTAGGCTGACATCCTGCGTTTAACTGCCCCGAAGCTACATTTAATCTTTCTGTTCACCTCATCGACTTTTCATACAATCGAATCTCTTTAAATATCTTTACGGGTTCAACCATCCATTCCTATATTGCCTAGTTATCTTTCATATTAAATTCATCCTTAAACAATCCATACAGCTTCCACCCAGAATCATTGTTAAGATTGTTATCTGTTCTTCTTCTACCTGTAAGCTCTTGTATTTCCTGGGTTTTCCATGGCTTTCGTCCCTCCGCCTTCACTTAAGGATCTTTTCCTGCTTTTATCATTTTCCCCTTTATTTTGTTTCACTTCTCTACTACTGAACTATTATTGGGGCTGTTGCTTAGCTCATTGGTCATAGACCTAGAGAATTTCTATATGGTCTCACTTCGTCATCAGTTTCCAGTATTCTGTTTCATCGTATACTCCTTTCTCTTTTTAATTTTGAATGTCAGCGTGCTGCAAGTTGGTACTATCCTATGTTGTGAGTCTTACCGATATCTAATATGCTAAGCAGTACATGATTTGATATTTAAACCTTTGTCGAACGATAATCTTCGAACGATAATTTAGTCTAGTTGATTCGTCCCAGTGTATCGTAGCCTTAAGCAAGTATACCTTCTTCTCTTGTGATTTTAGAAAAGGGCATTCGCTACGTCCAGTTGAAACCTACGACAAAACTCTAGCAGTCTCCCACCATTCCTTTTTCCCAGTTCATATTCCCTGACAACTTTACGTTCTGTTTCTTCACTACAATAGTATTCCAACCGTTTGCGACGAGACATTGTCATCCCTCTGCACTTATTTTATCAATTCCTCTATTTTGGCATATATTATTGCTATTTCTTCATCATAAGCTTTTGAAACAAATGTGTTCCAAATCACTTGTCAGTGCCAGACGATACGTATATTTCAACATTACCTTAGGGTGGAGGAAACAAACATTATTGATTTCCTGGGAGACTGGAACAGTCGATCTGTAACTGAAATACGCGGTATTTAAAAAAATCGACTTGCCACGTGGTTTTAATATCGATTAGTAATGCGGTCTTTTATTTCTTTGCACTGCTAGGCACGACTCGTGTCATGTTCTTTTCCTTTTACGGAGACTATTGGTCCCAGTAGAACAAAGATTTACCCGTAATAGAGTGTTGGACAATGATGGGAACTGGAGGTTCTAATGGTCATAAATATTCTGATTCATGTTATCTTCCACCACTTCAAAACAGTTCTCATCAGTTATCGATGAAGGCCTCGATATGGACCTGAGGATTTCTGAGACCGATAAAACCCTCTGAAGCTTCCTTATCCATGTGACTGTGGTAATGCGGTGAATACATCATTGTCCAACACCCTATTAACGTGTAAATCTTTGTTCTATTGGGACCAATAGTCTCTGTAAAAGGAAAAGAACATGATACGCGTCGTGCCTAACAGTGCAAAGAAATAAAAGACCGCGTTACTACTCGATATAAAAACCACGTGGCAAGCCGATTTTTTAAATACAGCGTATTTCAGTTGCAGATCGACTGTTCCAGTCTCCCAGGAAATTACCAGGAAATTAATAATGTTTGTTTCCTCCACCCTAAGGTAATGTTGAAATATACGTATTAAAGAAGTTTCTTTGAAGTGCTGGTACACTGTATGCCGTCGATGTGCACTAGAGAGTTCCTAATAACTTTTGCCATTGTTACTGCTAGAAACTAACAATTATAAAGAAATAAGTGAATCGCATTATCTCTGACTCTATTGACTTATATCTGTCTGGATCTGCAACTTGAATATATTTAGCTAAAAGCGAAAGCGTAGAATTCATTATATTTCTTAAACTCAGGAAGGTAAGAAAAACCATTTTAACCCAGCATCTCTGTAACTTAGTCAACACATTCATGGGCATATTTCTACATAGGCCCTAGTAGAGTGATATCTTTGATATAAAAGGATAAATTTCATCGATATCAGATGAAACTGTAAATACGCTACGTTAATTAAATGATTTAGTGCGGGTCAAACGCCGGGTGCAAGTTTTTCAATTGGGCCCAACTTTGGCGTCTTGCGTGTCTCCATGTACTCCAGTTACCCAGATGGGAAAAGGGGATTTGCAGTTTAATTTGTCGTTTCTGACGATTCCTGACATCACTGAGAAGTGAGGGATAGATTAAAGGCAGACGGTAAATTTCCGTGGTCCGACCAGGATTCGATGCCGTGACTTCTCGATTTCCAGGCACGAGATTTACCACCAAAGCACCACGACGACGTACTTCTCGAACCAGTACATCACTTTCTCGATGCAATTAGTTATTGCGACAAGCATTCATCTTGCACACAAATTACACGTCAAAGCATCAATGAAGCGAAGGACTATCCGTCCAATGCAGTTAAGCCAAAGGGCAATGATACAAAGTATTGGAAGTACACGAGGAGGCACTGAAAACTACTTGGAACCAGCATACTGCGCAAATAGTTAAGTCATACAAGACGGATATTTAGTCTAATTAAAGTGTGGTGTTACAAATCCGTGGAAAACTAGACAATTTCATGTATACGTTGCAGCTTCATAGATTAACCTTTGAACTCACTCGTTGAAAGAAGATTATGGAAAACAAGCACATGACATTGTCTAAATATTTGTAGCCTAATAGATCAATACCACCGTCAATGGCAATGGAGTATATCTTATCACGGTGTTTTATTGGTAGAAATGCAGACTTCCGTTTTACCGAAAATGAAGAGTGGGCGACATACTTCTCAATCATCTCCCCCATCCCCATATGGATGCTTTAATGAATTATTTATTTTCCCGTATGCTCGAGACAGAAATGCAAGGTAATCGGAAAGGGCAATTTTGGCAACTAAAACTAATACTGTCGACGATATCAACTTTAATATTCAAAGCAAATACCCAGTGAAGGGAGAATATGTAAATCGATCAGCACGATGGTTCACATTGAAGAAAGTATGAGTTTTTCTACAGAATTTCCAGAAATGCCATTGCATTGTCTTCCACTTAAAACTGGATCTCCGATCTTACTACTCAGAAATCTCAATTCACCAACAATATGTAATGTAACAAGAATGATCGTCAAACAGCTGTCGAATAGCATCATCGAACCTGAACTTATGACTGGAAAGTACAAAGGACACACACTATTTATCCTCAGAATACCACTGATCTCTACTGACCTGCCATTCCAATTTAAAAGACTGAAATTTCCTATCAAATTAGCCTACAGTTTTACAATGAACAAAGTGCAAGAACAAACTGTAAAATATTGCGCCGTCAACCTCAGATACCTGCTTATCTCACGGTCAACTGTACGTAGCTTGCTCTGGAGTAGGAAATTAGAAAAATTTGTACATATACATCCCGGATAACGAAATGATAAATGATGTTACAAACAGGTACTGTAAGTAGTTAGAATGTGTTTTCAATAAAAAAAATTACCTCTTATACGAGTACTTTAACAAGTATTGCAAATAATAGAAAATATATTTTCAATACATTTTTTATACCTCTTATGCTTTAAACTATACATACACCGGCGGGAAAATATCGCAACACCAGAAGTAATTAAAGCAGAGTGATGAAATTTCGGGAATACGTCTAGGTGACATGTTTAAGTAATGCATATTGGAAGATCATGGGATAATGTAAGCGCGACTTAAACCATTTGCAAATGAGAAATGGTTGTACATTAATGACCGATTAAGTGCAACTATTTTGAATGCAAGCATGCAAACGTGCCTGCGTTGTATTTTACAGAAGCCGGATGTCAGTTTGTGGGGTGCAGTTCCATGCCTGTTGCACATGGTTGGTCAATGCAGGAACGATTAATACTGGTTGTGGATGACGCTGGAGTTGTTGTCCGATAATTCCCCATTTGTGCTCAACTGAAGACAGGTCTGGTGACCGAACAGGCCAAGGCATCATGACGACACACTGTAGAGTATGTTAGGCTATAACAGTGGTAAGTGGGCAAGCGTTTTCCTGTTGGAAAACACTCCATAGAATGCTGTTCACGAAAGACAGCACAGCAAGTCGATTCACCAGACTGACGTAGAAATTTGAAGCATGCGTGAGTTAACCACGAGACTGCTTCTGCTGTCACACGAAATCGCATCCCAGACCATAACTCCAGGTGTAGGGCCTATCTGTCTAGCATGCAAACAGTTTGGTTGCAGACCCTTAACTGACTTCTTCTAACCAAAACACGAACATTACTGATACTAGGGCAGAATCAGACCTTAACGTTGCCCTCCAATGAGCTCTCGTTTGACCCACCGAGGTCACAAATGGTGATGGTTTGGGATCAGTGGGATGCACACTACAGGGCTTATGGTCCGGAGCTGTCCTTGAAGTAACCGATTTGTAACAACTCGTTGTGTCACTGTGATGGCAACTGCTGCTGAAATTGTTGCTGCAAATGCAATACGGTGCGCCAGAGCCACACGCCGAACACGATCGTGTTCCCTCTCGATAGCGCCATGTGGCCCGATCTTCTTGTAACCGCCCATTTCCCTGTTCATCGCTACTAGCAATAATGTATAGTGGCTACATTCCTGCCAAGTCTTTCTGAAATACCGCAAAAGGAACGTGCAGCTCCTCGTAGCCGTATTACATGTTCTCGAGTGAGACGTTGATAGCGGCGCCTCTGTCGCCTTAAATGCATTCTTGACTTAACATCAACTCACCACGTTCAATCTCAAAGGTAACTAACATGTAATTACGTTTGTGACTGCCCCGTACTCGGTACAGATGTACGTGCCGTACGGAATGTGTGCCTTGTTTGGTTTCCGTTTACTCGCTGTGTTAGCTGCCTATAATATATGAATTTGCTATCACGCAAGACGAATCAGATTCCGACCATTGCAACTGAAATTACCGAACAAGGTGGTTCGGCGATTAAGACACCGAATTCACGTTCTAGAGGAGAGAGACTGAGACACTCCTCTGACTATGCAGATGTGCAGGTAGTTTCCCTGTAACTGTACCTACTCCTTAAATAGCCCACGCTCTATTCCTTATTCTAATGAGCCGGTATACGGCTTCAGATCACCCCTAATTTGGACGAGATGTTAGACAGAACCTTCATATTCCACACTAATTTAAACAGCTCTTTTCGCGACACAATTTGTTACGTTCCCTAAAGCTGAACGACAACAGTACAACAATTTACCCCTTGTTTGTCCCGAAGTATTCTAACGGTATCAAAAATTTAAGAAGTGCGCAGACACAGACACAGAATGTTGATGTGCTCATTTACCTGTTGCAGCGACCACATACTGCATAAGACGGCTGCTCTTAGGCATGTTGTCTGTTAATTTTACACAACAGTTGAAAAAGTGATGCTCTACACTGACTTACAACTGTCTTCACCTTATATAAACGTGATTTTGAGTTTAACTGATCTTCAGATAAATTGCTAATCAGTCGCAGTAAATTCATTTAGGGCGTGAAAGGACAGTTATCTTACAACGAAAACTTTGCGAGTCTTCGGTGAGTCAGTCTTATTGGCTCAAGATCAGTTGTTCTGATAGCTTATAGCCTTCATTTGAAGTGACAAGGATTGTCGCAGCTGACAACTTATTAATGACAGAGATTAACAACTTATCAGTGAAATTCAATCAAATGTAATGCTTAGATGCTCTCGACTGCTCGTTCATTTCTATCTGTCTCTCTCCCTCAGCCTGTCTCAAATACACACACACACACACACACACACACACACACACACACACAGATTTTTTTTTTTTTTGTAACATAAAACTTACACCCAATATTTCGAACCTTTCTTCGCAAAAATGAAACTGTCAGTTCACTAAACATATGGTAAAGCAGATCTCCTTACAAAGCAGATGAATTTTTCCCACGGAAGTTTAAAAAGTGCCTTCAGAGCCTAACAATCATCTTGAAGTGGACATTTTAGCTGTCAACCAAACGCTTGAGAACGGTATGTTGTTCTCTGTTGGTCACGACCACTAACCGCTTGTCGCTCATGAACCACAGACAAAAGCTGTGCTTCACTGGCAAAATGTGAATGTCGTGTGACTAGGGCCTCCCGTGGGGCAGACCGTTTGCCGGGTGCAAGTCTTTCGATTTGTCGCCACTTTGGCGACTTGCGCGTCGATGGGGATGAAATGATAATGATTAGGACAACACAATAGCCAGTCCCTGAGCGGAGAAAAATCTCCGACCAACCGGGAATCGAACCCGGGCCCTTAGTGTTGACACCACTCACCTACCGGGGGCGGAGGCGAATTAGCGTTAGTTCTAAATTTAGTTTTGTATTTTGTTTCCATCAGCATACTAAGGTTAGTCCCAGCAAGCCTAAGCCCAAGGAACCTGTGCTCTCCTTGTCACCACAACAAGCATTTTACCCTTCCTGCTACAAGGGGAAAAATGGCTCTGAGCACTATGGGACTTAACATCTGAGGCCATCAGTCCCCTAGAAATTAGAACTACTTAAACCTAACTAACCTAAGGACATCACACACATCCATGCCCGAGGCAGGATTCGAACCTGCGACCGTAGCGGTCGCGCGGTTCCATACTGAAGCGCCTAGAACCACTCGGCCACTTCCAAGGGGATAAATTATTAACTAGTTTACATAAATGAATCGAGTCGTTATAAACATACATTGCTTTGAACCAAGTCTTGGACAATAATTAAACTTGAAATCTTGCCACGTAAATGTTTTTGTTGTGTAAACTAAATATATATTAAAACCACTAACTTGATTGCGTGTGTGGATGTGTATGTGTGTATTACTGGTAAATCTTGTAAGTATTTACATTTTAAGATTGAAACAACAGCAGTGCAGTACCTGAAATAAATATCTTCCTCTCACCTATTGCCTCGATTGTGTTATATGCTGTAACGTTGTCTTGTACTGACATGGCTCTCATGTCCTGTTCACTAATAACTCCTCCAAATTCACTGCCATGCCGGCCGCGGTGGTCTAGCGGTTCTAGGCGCTCAGTCCGGAACCGCGCGACTGCTACGGTCGCAGGTTCGAATCCTGCCTCGGGCATGGATGTGTGTGATGTCCTTAGGTTAGTTAGGTTTAAGTAGTTCTAAGTTCTAGGGGACTGATGACCACAGATGTTAAGTCCCATAGTGCTCAGAGCCATTTGAACCATTTTTTTTTTTCACTGCCATGACGCACACTTGTTCACATCGGGTCAGATACACAGTACATGCCCACTTAGAGCAGAGGAAGAATGGTAATCTACCTAGGGCTAACTCTCTCCCCATTCTATCCCTACATCGTCTATGTGATAGTGAAAAAGGCGGAGAAAGCCAATAGCGAGCTCAGAATCCAATGCTTGCTGTGTATTCATCTGCAACAGAATGGCAGAGACTTCTCGTGTAGCACTCGATTTGGTTAGTGTCAACTTTCAACCTATGGGTATTCTCATATGGTTTACCCGCTACCTCAGCGAATGTTGGGAATAACACTCCTATTCTCTCGATTGTGCGGAGAATGTACATGAGGAGTACGGTGATGGCGATGCGTGCTTAACAAGTAAAAGTAATACTGAAACACGTGTCGGGCCATGTACCGTAGTTCATCATCCTTGTAGAACAACGAGTCACATCTCCAGTGAACGTAGTAAAGGACAATCGTTGTCCAAGGAGCTGGTACTAAATATAATTATGTACATGAAAGACCATCCGCGGGTAGTAAAAAAAACAATTACGAACAGATTTCGAGTAAGCCCACAGCAATATGACCGTGTAGTGCCTCAGAAAAACTACGCATATTCAAGGGAGGACAAGGCGCACTTGTTGAAAACAGGTGTTTGCGCATTTCACGGATGCTCGATACAATTTACAGGGTGTGCATAATAGCGACCTACTACGTTATGCACATCAAACTGCGCGTGACGTAGGTTTCAGTGATCTCGAGGGATGCAGTAGATGGTTGCATAACTCCAAACTGCGTTACAGAACTGGAAGACGTGTAAGATAACACATTTTTCTCGCCCTCCTGATGCACACGGTGAGTCATTAGCAGCTAATATTTTTCCCGTCTCATAAGAAACAATGCATCAGCTTGACGATGCATAGAAAACTGCGGAATCGGCCCGTAAATTTGTAAATAAAATAAACAAACTTATCCCATCGTTCAGTAACGAATTTGTTTTCAACTTCGGCCCATCGGAATTTGGAGAGGAAATGCATATGAAAGGTACCCTGGAAATGAGAAGTAATAAGAGAGTTGTATCAACATCAATTAACATCAATGATTTAACGCACTGATATACAATTACGCTGACTGTTAATCAGGATAGTAAATTGGCTAGAAATTTATTTATTGTGCTGCAAGAAGTTGTAGGTGCTCCGCCCCCACGATTCTTTCGCGTGTGCGTGGTCTTGCAACGGCAGTAAAGAATAATTACGTCACAGCAAGCAAGAGTGGGAAAATGAACGTAAGAAAACTGCAACTATGGTATGAGCACTGGTTTTGGTCAGTCTCTAGTCGAAATAACTTGGTTGCTTGATTCCTGGTCTGCATATAAAAATCATACTTTAGAGCAAACTATCGCTCCTGAAAAGTGTGTGACAATGAATTCATACCACCTGGAACCACTTGAAAAATTCAGCCTCTAGATGTTTGTTTTTTCGTGCCTAGGAAACCTATTACTGCACTATCTGCAGCTACGCATTACAGGATTGCCAGTTATACGAAAATCTCCATGACACTCCGTTTCGCTTTCGGGTGGATGCCATCATATTTCATTAATTTTCATCAAACCGTCCCGCCTATATGATTGTCTATATGCATCCTTTAAGAGTGGATACCTGGCTCGACGCACTACGCGGTTTGTAATTCCCAAAGATTTCACCTTTGATCTCGATGGTGCGAACCTTTGTGATCACTATTGTTCACCATTTTTATTCGGTGTTCATGGTGCAAGTTAAAGGTTTGTTTAGAACATTTCTTGAAAGTCGATGAACTCCATTTTGTAAAGGGGAGTACATATATCCCAAAGGACATTAATTTCTGCACCTCTGGATATTTTCCCTCACCCTCCTGATGCGTATGGTGAGTCATTGGCAGCTAATATTTTTCCTGTAACTGTTAACACAGAACTTTCAAATGCCCCATACTAAAGACTGAATGTGCGACGTTCCACTCAAGGGGTTCCTTGTTAGCTTGCATTACCAGTAACACTCTATAAGACACAAAAAAATGACGCACGAAGGAATTATCCGAATGGGACTTCAAACGGTAGATGAGATCTACATGTACAAACAAATAATTGCAATTTCAGAAAAAAAGTGGAGAATTTCTTCAAGAAAAAGAGCTTCACCAATTGAGAAATTCAATAACGTATTAGTCCACCTCTTGCCCTTATGCAAGCAGGTATTTGGCTTGGAAATGGTTGATAGATTTGTTAGATGTCCTCCTGAGGAATATCGTGCCAAATTCTCTGCAATTGGCGCCTTTAGATCGTCAAAATCCCGAGCTCGTTGGAGGGCCCTACCCACAATGCTCCAAACGTTCTCAGTTGGAGAGAGATGCGACGACCCTGCTGGGCAAGAGAGGGTTTGGTTAACAACAGAAACTCACACCGTGTGCGGGCGGGCACTATCTTGCTGAAATGTAAGCCAAGGATTTCTTCCCACGAAGGGAAACGAAACGGGCGCAGAATATCGTTGACGTACCACTGTGCTGCAAGGGTTCCGTCGATGACAAACAAAAAGATCCTGATATGAAAATAAATGGCACCATAGACCATCACTCTGGTTGTCGGGCCATGGCACGCGACAGTGAAACTGATACACCACCGCTGTTCGAGGCGTCTCCAGACCAACAGGAGTGACTATCTGGGGTGCAGTTCTTTATCATAGCAAAATCCCTTTGGCTGCCATTCACGGCAGCCTTACAGCCCCTTTTCATTGTCCTTCATGTCAAGCCATCCTGGACTTACATTTCAGCAAGAAAATGTCCACCTGCACATGGCGAGAGTTTCTACTGCTTGTTTTTATGTTTGCGAAAAACTATCGCGATTTTGATGATATAACGTACCAAATGGACAGAATTTGGCACGATAATTGATTAGTTACATGCTTCATAGATCATTTGAACGATTCTTTTATCGAAATTATGTGGAACGAGTCAGATTTTTGTTTACTGGCTACCAGTTTTTATGCATAAATTCGTCACTGGAATAGGGAATATTTGTATTGTGACGGAACAGTTAAATGCCTAGCTCCTCGAAGAGGTACATACGTGACATCTGTGGGCGAACACCGTATGTTATTCTCACTGCTCGCTTTTGTCCAATCAGTAATGTCTTTCAGAGTGATGAATTACCTCATAAAAATTTTCCATAGGACATTATTGAGTGGAAATATTCAAAATATGTCAGGAGGTTCATACTTCGTTCCCAAGGTTAATATTTATATGAAGAGCTGACCTTAATCGTTTGAGAAGCTCAGTACTCTCAGTAATATACTTCTTCCAGTTCGAGTTTTCATCAGTTTGTACACCCAGAAATTTGGAGCATTGCACTCAATTTACTGACTCCTGCTCATGTACTACGTTAGTTAGTTGGTTGCGAGTTCCATTGTTCAATCGCACAGTACGGTAACCGCTATGATGTGGAACGTGTCAAGTGCACAAGAAATGCACATATGATACAAGATTTTTTAATATATATATATATATATATATATATATATATATATATATATATATATATATATATACAGAGTTAAAGATTAATATTTTTATTAATTACCCCATTCCCATAAATAGCACAAATTGCATATACTGTATTTATAGATTTATTTATTCCTATTCAAGAATTCATCTATGGTAAGAAGGAGTTGTCAAGGAGATATGATATCAATTTATTTTTGAGGCTGTTACTGCTTTCTGTCAGACATTTTGTTTCATCTGGTAATTTGCCAAAAATTTTTATAGCAGCATTTTTTACCCCTTTTGAGTTGAGTAAAGGATAGTGTAAGTCTTTCTTTTTTCTGGTATTATAATCATGAATGTCACTATTGTTTTTAAACTGGTCCATGTTATTGAGAACAAATTTCATTAGTGAGTAAATGTATTGTGAGGCTGTTGTAAGCATCCTCAATCTTTTAAAAAGATGCCTCAAAGATGTGCAACTATGAATACCACACATTATTCTAACCACTTTCTTTTGAGCAGCGAATACTCTTTGTCTAAATGTTGAGTTACCCCAAAATATTGTTCCGTATGACATCAGAGAGTGAAAGTATGCAAAGTAGGGTTAGCTTACTAATTTCTATATCCTCAAAATTGGTAATTACTCTGATTGCAAAAGTTGCTGAACCTAGTCGCTTAGAAGATCCAAAATATGAATTTTCCAATTAAGATTCTCACCTATATGCACACCCAAAAATTTAGTATGCTGTACCCTGTCTACTGACTTCTATTGATGTGTTATTTTATTAAAGAAACTGTACTTTCTGCAGCAGAAAACCGGATGTACTGCGTTTTTTCAAAGTTTAGAAAAGCCCATTCGTGGAAAACCAATTAATGACTTTTCCAAAGACGTTATTTGTATCATTTTCAACTGGAGTCTCTTTTACTGGATTAATATCTTTGTATCATCAGCAAACAGTGTGAGTTCAGTTTCCTGTTTCAGATAGGAAGGGAGGTCGTTCACATATATCAAGAACAGAAGGGGACCTATGATTGAACCCTGTGGAACACCTACTGTAATTTCACCCCAGTTAGATGAAGTAGCAAACTTATTTAAATCACTTGACCCATATAAGGAAACTTTTTGCTTCCTGTTCCGTAGGTCTGACCTAAGCCACTCATATGCTATTCCATTTATACCATAGAATTGTAATTTCTGTAACATAAGGTCATGGTTGACACAGTCAAATGCTTTGGACAAGTCACAGAAAATTCCTATTGGTGAAATTTTACTATTTAAAGACTCAATTATGTGGACAGTGAAATTGTATATTGCTGTCTCCATGGAACAGCATTTTTGAAATCCGAATTGTGATATATTAAGTATCCCATTACTGTTGCAACGGCTAACCACTCTTGAGTACATCACTTTCTCGAAGATTTTTAAAATGCTGTAAGCAAGGATACTGGCAGATAATTATTGACATCTGTGGTGTTCCCCTTTTTGTAGAGAGGCCTGACAATGGCATATTTTAACCTGTCTTGGAAAATACCTTGAGTTAGTGATGCATTACATATGTGATTCAGAACATCAGCTGTAATTGCTCCACATTGTTTAATATCTTATTAGAAATGTCATCTACTCTAACAGAACATTTATTTTTCAAAGATTTAATAATTTTACTTATTTCACAACAGGTTGTTAGGTGAAACGTAATCTGACTAAACTTTTTCAAAACAGACTCTTCCATGTACTGCCTGGCTTTTTCTTTTGAACTGTTCTCACCAATTTTTTCTCCTACACTTAAGAAATGGTTGTTAAATACATTAGGTACTTGTGTACTGTTGGTTAGGATGGTCTCATACTCTGTAATAGTAATACTACCTACCCCAGTGGTTACTTTTCCTGTCTCCCATCTAACAACATTCCATATTGATTTTATTTTATTGCCAGAGTTGTTAATTTCTTCTCGAAAATACATATTTCTTGATTTCCTTACAACTTTTCTCACTATGTTACAATAATTTTTATAGTGTAAAACTGTTTCTGTATCTTTACTAGTTATTGCTGTCTCATACAGTTTTCTTTTTCTTTTGAATACACTTTAATACCTGTAGTAATCCAAGGTTTTATTGAAAAGTGTGTGATGTTACATTTAACAATTTTCTTTGGGAAACAATGTTCAGAAAATGGATATAAGTTTATCAAGAAATATGTTGCATTTATCATTAGCATTTGGCTCATTACATACATCTCCCCAATTAATATTTCTTAAGCTTTCTCTGAAGAGCTCTATAGATACTGGATTGGGCGACCTCACACTTTTACTTAATGGTTTCCAAACTTTACACCCTGCTAGGTTTTGTAAGTTAACCAGTTTTACAGTATGGTCTGACAATCCATTTACCACAGGGAAAGCATGTGTTTGTTTTACATCCTCTTTCTGTACTAATACGTTATCTATTAGCGTGCTACTGTCTTGAGCTATACGTGTAGGGAAATTGATCATTGATTCTAAGTTATATGTTGTTAACAACACTTCTAGTTCACTTTTCCTATCAGAATTACTTAGAAAGTTTACATTGAAATCACCACAGATTAATAACTTCTTCTTTTTGTCAGATGTTGGTATGACTACGAATCCCTATCCGTCAGGAGGACATCCAAAAACTGTATCAATCGCTGCCAAGCCGAATAACTCTTTGTATAAGGGTAAGAAGTGGACCAACTTGTTATTGATTTGCTCAAATTGTGGAGCTGTTTTCTTGAACAAATTATCCAGTTTGTCTGAAATTGTAATCAATGAGTAGCAGGCCAGCGAAGAAAGACCTAAAAGTTTTTCAGGGTAGCGTGTCTGGGCACATTATAAAATCTATAAGGTGGTTACCAATAACTTTGTTTACTACCAGACTTTTGATTTGACATATAAATTTATTGTATATATTTGCTCTACAATTGAAGGTCATCCACGTTAAGCAGTCAATATCAACTGTCTTAACGTTGTCCACAATCACAATACTGTTTCCCTGTCAGTCACATTCCATGCAGAAGTTGTAGTTTGATTTTAGGTAGTCGCATATAACCACTTTATTAAAAATCGCGGAAAAGTCTTGCTGTGTACTCAAATCCAAAAGGCAATAACTGTCTACTTTCAACTGCTGCTATATTCCAGACATCTCTTCCATTAGACAATCTATTTTAACGTCGGCTAATTCCAGTTTATATGGTACAGCCCTAGGATGTTAGATTTCTCAGAATGGTTTCCAGTGATCCTTGCTGATTTTTTCCAGTATTCCTCTTGCTGGCACACTGTTGTCCCCTTGTACTTGAAAAGGTAGCTTCGCCTTGACATCACTTCTTAGAGTATCGAACTTGGAGAAATTACTACTCAGATACTGCTTAACTCATCCACACATCCACTTCTTTAACATTACAGATCGCACCTTATCTAATTACTCCTTACAGTCGGCTTGATTACAAATTTTGCCAATCGTAATATTATTGTAGAACAGTTCTGTAAGGCTGTGTAGGCTCACTTAAATTCTTCCTCCTAAGTAGCATATGCTTTATATTACCAGTATCAGTAAGAAGACAGTCCATGTTCTCCAGTAATAACCACAAATCAAGACGTTCGTCGGTTGACCTCTTCTTCCTCCCTAATAACTGTAGGATGTTTAGCAGATTGGAGGAAGACCTGTTAATACTTTCCATAACCATAGAAGCCTTCTTTTACACTCTATAGAACGAAGATGGCGATATTTTTGATCAAGTGATCTTCCACTCATTCCTTCTAAATTTGCTTGTACTTACAGTCTAACTGTAAAATTGTAGCTCAGTTACGCTGTCGTGTGTCAGTTTCTCGCAGGGCTGTCACGCGTTCGGCGTTGAGTGTCATGCATCAGGCGACTGGAGTAATGTGTCGTGCATCGGAAGTTACGTGTCACGTTTCACCTGTCAGGCGTCAGGCAACCAGTACACCTTTCGAATCTATGTTCTGTAATAGTAGATAGTAAGGCAGCACCTGGCATGTTGATACAACATGTTATAACCATCGGTGCGACAACATAGGCGTAAAGCTGGCAGAGAGGCAAGGCACACGATGTCACTAACAGGTGTGCAGAACCACCTGGGGTATTTCAAGTTAGTCATTACATGATCTCCGTAAGGCTCGAGATATTTTGTAGGCATCTATGTGTAAGATATTTTTATGTCATGATAACCATGCAGTCTGTGGTTTTCTCAATGGGTATGGAGTGCAAAGGCCGTCATCGCCCAGTGAAGCCATCAGCTAATGATAATTATTATGTGGGTAAGCGAGTGAGTTAGTGGTGTGGGCGTCGCACCACCTGCAGTCAACAGTGAGGCAAGTATGACACAGACATGTGTGGTCAGAGACACTTCAGGCCACGGTTGCACCTGCGGTACTAGTTCACAGCCCTTGCACATTGCCTGAGCCCATAACGTTGCTGTTGTAGTGTGTGGCTCAGCAGTGTACCTCCATGATGCAGTGGTGACGGAGCGCCACACAGTTATGGCGGAGACACCTATTGATTTGACTTTTATGGCCAGACCTAATGTTGCTAATCTTTTCCCCCAGTTTCCATTGCCCACATACGTAGTCAACTCAAACATGAAATTCTATCTCTGGGAAGCGTGAATGAAAAACACGCTTAGATAGCCGTGCAAGTGAACCACCGTGTCTGGGAATGGGAGGTACACTGGCCCCATTTCGAATCCGGCCAGTGGATTAACGACGTGGGTTACCGCGCCGGCCAGCCTGGGTGTGCCTTTTAGACGGTTTCCCACATCCAGCTAGGTGAATACCGTGCTGGTGCCCAAGTCTCACCTCAGTAAAGCCATTTACAAAAATTTAGAAAACTTCTGCTCCCTTTCACATGAACAATACTACACGCAGTCAGTTGTGATACACGTATTTTGTCTCAGGGTGTAACAGGGTCGCGACAGGAAGGGCTTCCTGCTACCCCTTAACCCATGCCAAATTGTTAATAACCGTGCGAGACAAGAGTACAAGAAAACGAGACTCAATGAAATAAATCGCTACATTCACTGAGGGAAGGGTTACAAAACTTCTAATAGCAACAGTTACAACAGTTTAAAAAAGAAAAGCAAATTAGAATGTGAGCCTTTTTCGTTCATCTGTAAAATGTAATTTTATTAACAGTAAGAATATTGAATATGAAATCAATAGTTTGAGCAATGCTCAATTTGACATCGCATATTTTATTAGTATTAAGCACTCTGTGCAGAACAATTGTGTCTGATACGCTTATAAGAACAGCTTACTTTTCTGTGCTAGTAGCTGAATGATAAGTGACGTTAATTTTTTACGCAGTTCGCGAGTAAACTTGTAAGAGATTCAAATTAACCGCATAGCACCTCTGGCGTCGTCAACGTACACTACAAGACCAGAGACACTACTTACTCTGATTCACAAAATATTGTACTTTAAAAAATACGCTTTAACACAGAATAACGACGCACGACGAAGGAATTACGCGAATGGGACGGAAATTTTACATGAAGCATCTTTATTGCCAAAAATTTACTTAGACGACGAGAACATATACAGCTTGTAAACAAACAACCAAAGACGATAACAGTGAAAGATGTGACATTTCCAAGGAGAATTTCAGAGACGATATCTTGCAAGAAACTGTTTATCATATATTGTGAGATGTCTCACATTTTTCCAGCACAAATTAAGTATTACTGCGTCTAAATTGTCTGCTTAACTCATTAAAATACTTGTTTATTGTAATATAAGCTAAACTGCTATGATAATTCGATTTCGTACTCCTTGCAGACATAAATACCTATCATAATATGCCTAACGCCTAATGCAAGAATTTGTATGATTAACCCTTCATTGCTATAAATGTTAAACAAATGACACAACACGTATTAATGTGCTGCTGTTGTCTACAACGTATAGATATCTAAATGTAGATGTGGAAGTCGTGTTCTGAAAGAGTAGTGCATCACAACCGGAAATTACGTCACAGATTCTACCAGCCCATGATCTGCCACATCTAATGCAACAATAGTCTCATTGGGCAGTGAACTCATTTTCGTTACCCCTTAATAAATACTGAAATTATTGTTTCATAATCAGTGAATGATGAATACGCAAAATATATCAAGACGTATGTGATAAAGAGCAGTTAAACGCCGCATTGTATCCAGGACAGCATGATTGGTTCTGCACAAGTCACACGAAATGGCTGCTACGACTATGCTATGCATAGCTTCAACAGTAGCCTCGTTGTTGAAATTAGCCAGCTCCAGTACTATTTCCATATTTATATCCTTTCCCAGCTAGAATATAAAAGAATAGGTCCATCTTCTGATCTCGGAGTGGGGACTGGTCATCAGGAGGATGTCGAGTAAACCTGTCGTTCTGTGAAATGAGGTATCGTATATTAAAAGTTGAAAGTTATGGACGTGAGATATTAGATGACCTGGATTCGAATTAATAGGGATTAGTGAAGCGAAATGAAAAGAGAGGCCTGATATATAAACGTGAAATTATAAAGTCGTTATACCACAGTAAAAGGTGTATTGGTATTGTTATGAATAGTACGGAAAGTAGTTGATGGGTTGTTCTTCTGCGGATTGAACTGAAGCTAAGGATAACTACCATAGTGAGAAGTCAGAGGCTAATAGCGATAAAACACAATATATCTAAAAAGCTGAGAACTAGATGAAGCATTTGAAGGTGAAAGAAACGGCGAAACTCTTCTCTAAACTGAATGGAACACTGGAATGCAGGACAGTAATAAGGTAAATGCATGATTTATTTCATTGCATAATTTATAGATACGGGCTTGTTTAAAAGTACGATATCTCACTTACGAAGAATTAGAAGGATGACATGCACTTCAACAACTCAACTTCTATAGAAATTAAAATTAACTGCAAAGAAACGCATTCAGAATTATTCGTTAATATAAAATTTATTAGACATACGATTTTTGAGTCTACTATTTGGGTCTTGTCGTTGCTACTGAAAATTTAAGAATGTGTGGTGTGTCTCATATAAAATTTTGACAGATGCAAGATTTCAGTGTTTAGTGCCATTACAGGTGATTGGTTTAGGAAGATAAATTCGGGTATTAGTCCTGCTTCTGTTTTTGGAAACGGTTGTGAAGTGTTCTCTTTCCTAATCTCTAGGAAGAGCTCTACACTTTCGCGAATTCTCTAGAGAGCCTGACAGTATCTTCATCGTGGTGCGTTGTAGGCTATGTAACCGCACTAAGCTAATCGCTGATAAACGGAAGCTCCAATGTTTCATAACAAGACAAAATTAAGAAAATGTGGTTGGTTGCTGTATTTATTCTCTGTGTTAAATTCGTATTTGGACTTTCGAAAGATCTGAGAGTATTTTTAATACTCTCAAAATTGTTGATCTTAGTTTCGTCTGTTTACGACGACCGTTCGAGATAATGCGTTATCGATAGTCCAACACATCAGCTACACACATCTGCGAATTTATTTTTAATTCCTGCCTTCGTATTGACACCACACTACGTTCGAATCAGGGATCCCACAAATAGACGTTTACCGCCATCGTCCACGGTGTTAAAGGAAGTTATAAGGTGCAATAAGTGTTAGTTCTTTAGCTTCCAGTACACCCATTCATTTGATTCTATTTTTCTGAGGTAGATACTGTTGAACTGTCTACAAACATGCATCCGTCCATAACAAAGCAGTTGACAAGCGTCGTACAACTATCGTAGCTAAACAATATTCTCTGACATCAGGTCATGCAACGGAAAGTTATGTTCTGGACCTGGTAGTAAAAGACAATTTTAAGGCATAAAATGTCTTTGTGGCCGAGCGGTTCTAGGCGCTTCTGTCCGGAACCGCGCTGCTGCTACGGTCGCAGGTACGAATCCTGCCTCGGGCATGGATGTGTGTGATGTCCTTAGGTTAGTCAGGTTTAAGTAGTTCTAAGTCTAGGGGACTGATGACCTCAGATATTAAGTCCCATAGTGCTCAGAGCCATTTGAACCATTTGAGCAAACTTGCACTTATTTTCCGATGTGGTCTTTTTGTAGGCCAATGGAATTTTTCCAACGTTTTTCCAGTGATTATATTCATCTGAAAAGTGCAATTCTCATCGGTCTACAATATACACACTGGTATATCCTATAAATACGAGATACGTCCAATAAGTAATGCAACACATTTTTTTCCTGAAAGCAGGTTGGTTTTATTCAGGATTCAAATACCCCCCATATTATTTCTCACTCTTTCGGCCACAAAACCCTAATTTTCAACGTAACATCTATTCAGTGCGACGGCTTTCCGCCACCTTACGCCACCTTCCCAAGGCCTTTGTACTCCCATGGTACCACATTACTGGTCGACGTCGGAACCAACGTCTTGATGTGACAGTAGCTTCTGCATCATCCACGTACTGCTTCCTGCGGATTGCATCCTTCATTAGGTCAAACCGATGGAAGTCGGAAGGTGCGAGATCAGGGGTGAAGGGTGGATGAGGGAGAACAATCCAGTGAAGTTTTGTGAGCTTCTCTAGGATGTGCAGTCTTGTGTGAGGTCTTGCGTTGTCATGGAGAAGTTCGTTTGCATTTTTATGGCGACGAACATGCTGACGTCGTTTCTTCAACACTGCAGGCGTCATAGGTGTGTGCGACCGGCAGACACGCGGGAGATAGGATAGGCTTGCGCGACAGACGCCTCGGCCAATTGTTCAACTCACTGTCGTTCACTGCCAAGTCTCCGCAGACGTTCTGCTGGCGTCTGTGAATATCCGTAGTGCTCTGGCTTTCCGACAAAACAAACTCAGTGTCAGCTCTCAGCACATTGTCCCATTGTGAACACCATTGGGTCACCCACTTACAGATTGGCAAAACACCTGGCCAGCCTCCTTGCACCGCATGTGGGCCGTTGTGTGCATCACATCAAGAACACCGACGACTTTATCAACAGAATTAAACAACTGCGTCTTAGTCAAGGAGATATAATGGTTAGTTTTGATGTGGTCTCCCTGTTTATACGTGTTCCGATCAAAGACTGTATAGATCTCCTCTCCCAGTTTTTTGATAGCACAATTGTGGGACTGTTTAAGCACACGTTGACACCGTCGTATTTCCTACTTGGCGGCCAGTATTCCGACCAGTTGGACGGCGTGGTTATGGAAGCCTATTAGCTCCATCCATAGCCAACCTTTTTATGGAAAAATTTGATGACATCGCCTTGGACTCGGCTCCAGCTAAGCCAAGTTGCTTTTATCGTTACGTCAATGACACTTTTATCATCTAGCCCAATGGTAGCGAAAAACTGGGAGAATTATTAGAACACCTGAACAGCATTCACGGCCACATCACGTTTACGATGGAAGTCGAGACAGATGGTGCATTACACTCCTTTGACTCCTCGTTCGACGGAAAACCAACGGGAACCTAAGACACAGTGTCTACAGGAAACCGACGCACACAGATCGTTATCTGCACGCTCTCAGCCACCACCATCCGGCACAAAAACGTGGCATTCTGAATACCCTCGTCCATCGTGCTAAAGTCCTCTCAGACGCTGTAAGTCTGCCACTAGAACTGAGCCACCTCCGAGAAGTCTTCTGGGAAAACGGGTAGAGCCACGGACAGGTGTCACATCTGGTGTGAGATGCATGAAACACACCAACAGAGAAGAGAACACCACCGAAGAAGAAAGCAAGAAACTTGTATTTTTGCCTTTCTGTGGTACAGTGTCGGGAAAGATCAACCGGCTCCTGAAGAGATATAACATTTCATCGCTGTTCACGCCCCAACAAAAATTCGACAGCTCATGATGCCCGTGAAGGACGATCTAGGGCTTAGAACGCCTGGAGTGTACGAGACACCATGTCAGTGTGGCTGTTACTACGTCGGCCAAACAGTACGCACTGTGGAGGACGATCTAGGGCTTAGAACGCCTGGAGTGTACGAGATACCATGTCAGTGTGGCTGTTACTACGTCGGCCAAACAGTACGCACTGTGGAGGACGATCTAGGGCTTAGAACGCCTGGAGTGTACGAGATACCATGTCAGTGTGGCTGTTACTACGTCGGCCAAACAGTACGCACTGTGGAGGACGATCTAGGGCTTAGAACGCCTGGAGTGTACGAGATACCATGTCAGTGTGGCTGTTACTACGTCGGCCAAACAGTACGCACTGTGGAGCAACGCCGGACGGAACACGAGAGAAGCTTACGTCTACGCTACCCAGAAAAATCAGCCATGGCAGAACCCGCCGTAGAAAAGGGATACCGAATTCTTTTCGACAAAACATCTGTCGTTATGAGGGCGAAGGAATTTTGTGATTGCGTCATAAAAGAAGCCATTGAAACAAGAACCTCTGAAAACACCAGCTTGGAACCCGGCCATCGCAAGGTTAAAACGGGCGCGACGGACGCGGAATGAAAACATTACCATACATGGCGACGAAGAGAGCACTAGTGACGTCACAGCCAGCAGTGCGGCTATATAACGACTGTGGCCACGGCGACACAGCAGTCAGTCTTACCACTTGACGATGACCGGGGAGAGCTCGGTCGAAAGCTCGTGGGTCTTTATCCACATGACGCGGCTGGAAGCCCGAGAAAATTTTATTAATTATTACGGTTCTTTGTGATCTTTGTCACTGATGTGTAGAATGATCGAACTAATCGCTCTACTACAACATTACTTTGGGTTATAAAATATTTCTAATCAAATTTACGCCTCATATAATGTATAGTAGTCGATGCGTTTGAGCTCCCATTATTATGTCGGTTTTGCCCACGCCACAGAGTTAATTCCCTTGAAGTGTGTTTCACTTTTATTGAGAATTTGGTCTTGACTGGTGTCGTCATGTCGTAACCTCCCCACACGAAATAATTGAATATTATTTGGTTAATGATTCTATTTTTTGTGTAACCTCTGAACAAAATTGGTTCCCATTTAATGTACCCACAAAATTCTTTTCTCATTTAGTATAAACTCGAAACAGAAAAATTCCTAAACCTCGTAATAAAAAATAAATTCAGTAACCTGGTAAAATTTGGACGACAGCAGTGCTGCGTCATGGCCCTGTAAGATCATTCTGAATAAAAGGCAAAAATTGTCACCTCGATAAAGTCGGCAACTATTGCTCTTACAATAGCTCTTTTCCGGCACAGCTCTGTGCAATGCTGGCCTATACATTTGTTATTTATGAAAGGAAGCAAATGATTTTTCTTTTGCAACAATCGGAATGATCATGCATTAAAAAAAATATTAAATTCTTTAAATTGAAATGAATGCTTGTTAGAAATTAGACAAAGATTATTATTAGGACATTTTTTAAAGGATTTACATGTGAGTTTACATAATATTACTAGATATGCGCGAGGCTGCTTTTTTACCTTATACAATAATACTCAGGCTCGGGCATCGCTGCACCCAGCCAACATGATACACCAGACAGGACTGACAAATGCAGACAGGCGACTGCTCGCTAGCAACGACGTACTACTACTGCTACACAGTTCGTACTGCAGTCAACACTGCTCTTTGGTCTCAGATTCTCTTATAGCTTACATATCGCAGGCAGCGCATACCTCTTACAATGTTAATAACGATACTAATATGAGGTTTAATTGAGATAGTGGACGGGTCCAAAGTTTGTGAAGTTAGCGCTTGCGGCTATATCAGGTTCGAAATTAGTCCATTTAGCTCCAATAGGAAGCGGTATGAGAACACTAGAAATCTAACCAAAGCATAAATAGTATGTTTTATTCAGACAGTTTTTGTCCACTCATGTTTGGTGCTAATATTCAAGCTGATTTCTGTACCTACCTTGATATTCTTATGCTGTGCGCCCAACTTTATACAACACCCGTACGCCGAGGAGCGAAATGGAACTACCGATATGCTGTGAGTCCGTAACAATCAGGGCACGGCTGATGGACACACAAAAGATGTTGAGGCTTCATATGCGTGCACAAAGGGCAGTGCTGATGGGTCACTCTCAAGTGCCATTGCGACGATACCTTCTGAGGATGCGGTGATATGCGACGGCGCACCGGACGCTTGTTTGTTTGTGAAGCTCTTCAGATAAGTGTCTCGCACGTAACTGTCACCTCTTCATTGTGTGGCTTGTCAATAATATCTCAGGATGTTAATAAAGCGTAAACAGCTTTATTACTGTGATGCATGGATCTCGAGGTGTTTATCTTTTAATTGATTTTTTTTCTAATATACAGTAATTCTACTTTCAAGTTCTTTTACCATGATGTCTGAGTCACTTCGGTATGCAATTCTGTTTATATCGTAGAATTCGTTTTCGCTTTTCGAGCCTTTCAGCTACTAAAATGGTTCAAATGGCTCTGAGCACTATGGGACTTAACTGCTGTGGTCATCAGTCCCCTAGAACTTAGAACTACTTAAACCTAACTAACCTAAGGACGTCACATACATCCATGCCCAAGGCAGGATCCGAACCTGCGACCGTCACGCGGTTCCAGACTGCAGCGCCTAGAACCGCACGACCACTACGGCCGGCTTTCAGCTACTCTTTCAGTTCTTTGCAGAAATACCGGAAGATCAAAAAGTCAGTATAAATTTGAAAACTTAATAAACCACGGAATAATGTAGATAGAGAGGTAAAAATTGACACACATGCTTCGAATGACATGGGATTTTATTAGAATAAAAAAAAAGTTCACAAAATGCCCGACAGATGGTGCTGGACAGCAAAATGTCAGTGACTGCACATGACAATCGTGTATAAAAGAAGCTGTAATGAGAGAGAGAATCAGATGCGCCAGCAGTCGCAGCATGTTGACGTTACCTGAAAAGGCGTTTTTAGTGAAACTGTATTATCAGAATGGGGAATGTGCTGGTTCAGCGTTACGATCCTATCGCCATAGGAAGGGGATTCGAACGGGTAAGGGTCCGCTGACAAATGCAGCTTGTTATGCTAATTATTGCTATTCTCATCAGATGAAGCGCCATCTCCTCGGACATTTTGTGAACTTTTGTATTTTTTTTTTTTTTTTTTGGTTCTAATAAAACCCCATGTCATTCCAAGCATGTGTGTCAATTTGTACCTCTCTATCTACATTATTTTGTGATTTATTCAGTTTTCAAATTTATACTGGCTTTTTGATCACCCGGTATTTTTCCACCTAGTTTCCAAAATATTCTACACAGTACTTGCACTTGATGGCAGAAATATCCAGTTTTATGTGCTGTTCAGTAAGCAAATCCTAACTTGCAGTCTTATGCCTTGGATATGCCCGAAGTGTCACGTAACAGTTGTTTATATATCATGTGCACAATTGACACACGTGCATGAAATCTCCGATACCTTAGTATGGAGAAATGTTCGGAAAGATCAACCTGCAAATACTTAAAATAATGCAGAGGTTAGATCACCATTTCTAGAGAAAGGCTGAAAGTTTCTCTTTAGTAAAGTGCACAGCTACTATCTTCAGAATGTTGTCCCACACAAAGAACACGAGTCAGAGGCCTGCAGTGATCCCAGTTTTGAAGATTCACTGTTATTTATGCATACGCATGGTGTTAGGACTCTGCTACTCACTCCAACTGCCATCTAGTAGCAGCTTCAAACTGGGCAGTTCAGACTGTCCAGTATAGTCTGCTCACTGTCGGGAGACTTTGCAACCTACGTGCAGAAGTGGATCTCCCAGGTCCTTCGTGCGCGCAGGTAAGGTTAACAATTGTAACGGCCGAGTAGGTTGCTTCGAGACCCCGTAGCGGACGGGCGTGTATGTCTTCTAGCTAAGCCAGGAGCCGCAGTTGGCAAACTGCCTGTGCCAGTTTTAAAGTTTAATGTAATAAACACTTGTACCAGACAACTTGTTCCGTCTAGTTATTGTGAGTGGAACCAAGGGGAGGACAGTAAGTCCTCTCGCATTATACATTCACACTCCAATGTGCCACCACGGCGGCCGAAGTGGCCGTGCGGTTAAAGCCGCTGCAGTCTGGAACCGCGAGACCGCTACGGTCGCAGGTTCGAATCCTGCCTCGGGCATGGATGTTTGTGATGTCCTTAGGTTAGTTAGGTTTAACTAGTTCTAAGTTCTAGGGGACTTATGACCTCAGCAGTTGAGTCCCATAGTGCTCAGAGCCATTTGAACCATTTTTGTGCCACCACGGGAGGAAGAGCCCGCGCGTGCATTTTTTGGTCCTCCGGGCCGGATATCGTGACCAGGCGGAATTTACGCTCGCGCGGATTTATTTTCCGGTATTTGTGAACTTCTAAAAAACCACGTGTGAGCTGCGCACGTTATCTGTTTCCTTTTCGACCACTATCGAGTGTCCCAAGGCCTGTTAGGGACTTCGACAATAACAGCCTTAACAACGGTGATTGGGGACATATTTATGAACGTTTAATGTGTCTCTGATTCAAACGCGAGAAGCACAGAAACGTGTCAGTGACAGCATCATCGATGACGTCACCTCCTGCTTCCGCCGTCGGAGACTGCAGCGCCTGCCACGCTAGCTGACAGTGTCCGTGACCCCGCTGTTGTTCCAGTCCGTACTGCCTCGTATTGCCGCTGCAGCCTGGTAAGTGCAACCGTTGGCTTCCTGCTATCGTCTTACCGGTCCAAAAATGGAGGCCTCAGAGAAAACAAAATTAGTCAAGCAGAGAGGTGTAGCAAAGGCCGCTCTCTCGCCTTTAGCGAGCTTTTTGCAGTCTGCAGACAGTGACAGCATCGAAATGTTGGAATCAAAATTAAGTCGATTGACTCGGATTCAGACTGATTTTGAGTCGTCTCAAAGACGGCTGGAAACTGAAGACGAATCAGCAGATCATAGTAAGGACTGGGCAGAATTCGAGGATTCGTGGGACTACGTTGAATCCACTATCAAGGGTTCAATGAAGAGGTACACCGAGATTTCGCAGCCTTTGGGCTCGAATCCATCAAGCAGTGTCAGTTCTTTGAAACTACCCGCTACTAACTTGCCAAATTACGAAGGTTACTACCTTAAGTGGTCATCATATAGGGATACATTTTTGAGTCTGATTATGAATAACAATTTTTCTTTTGTTTCCCTCTGAGGTCGAAAAATTCACCACACCTTCAACAGTAGCATCATTAGAGAAAAAACGTTTAAGCTCATTGTCTGCACCTACAAATGTGGTGCGATGGCACTGTACATGTGTGAAGGTTTCCCTCTTCTTGCAATGAATCTCCTGAGGGTGGCCAAAAATGAACTTGTTACCAAGTCACTAACTAATTGTAAGTGGATGGCCTTGGTTGCCATGCAAATGAATAAAGCAATATAAGCCTTGGTGGTAACTTTACTTCGTCTTCCACCATGCTTTACAGCAATAGGGCCTGCATAATCTACTCCACAGTGATGGAATGGATGAGACTGGTTTACTCTAACTGCAGGTAGCTAGCCCATGAGTTGAACTGCTGTCTTGGACTTAAGCCTAAAGCATTTTAAACATTTCCTAATATCTCCTTTGACTGTCTTATGCCCATTGGGGATCCAAAACCTGCAGTGACCTCGCGCTTTGTTAGAGGTGACAATTTAGATACCAAACTGCAAAGGTTTTGGGAGTTAGAGGAACTGTATACGAAAATGATGAGTAAGTAGCATAAAATATGTGAGGCTCACTTTCAGTGCCACATGGCACGAGATGAAGAAGGGAGATTTGTGATTCGACTACCAGTGAAACCTGACTGTAAATCCTTAGGTGAATCACGACAACAACCCTCTCGGAGGCTGGCGCATCTTGAGAGGAGATTTAGAAGGCAACCGAATCTGCAGATGGAATCTGCTTAATTCATGCATGAATATGTCGAACTGGGACACATGGAGATCTCTAATTCTCAAGGTATTATTGGTCCTAGGTGTTACCTTCCACATCATGCCGTCTTCAAAGAATGCAGCTCCACTACCAAGTTGAGGGTAGTATTTGATGGCTCTGCTGCCACTTATAATGGAGTATCCCTCAATGTATCATGATGGTTGGTCCCAGTGTCCAGCCAGATTTATTTTCCATTATTATAAAATTTCGCTCCTTTAATGTGGCTCTGTCAGCTGACATAGCAAAAATGTATCGCCAAGTGTCTCTCCATCCTGATGATAGGAACTTCCAGAGAATTCTGTGATGAGAATCACCATCTCAACTGATACAAGAATATAGACTGTGTACACTCACTTATGGAACCGCTCCTGCTGCCTTTCTTGCTACCGGATGTCTTCAACAGTTGGCTTTGGAAAATCAAAAAAGGTTTCCAATGGCATCGCAAGCCTTGACGTCTAGCTTTTATGTGGACGACTTCTTAGGTGGCTCAGCTATGGAAGCTGAAGCTCAGGAACTCCAAATCCAGCTGACTCGACTACTGGCATCTGGGGGGTTTCCACTGAGGAAATGGTGTTCCAGTAGACACAAGGTCATGGAAAAAATTCCTGTGCAGGACGCCTTTGCCTTATCATCTTACTGGCGAACAAGCCATAAAAACGTTAGGGATATTATGGCACACTGGCTCCGACACATTCCAGTGCCATGTGCAGCTGAAGAGTCATCAGCTCTCAAAGGTTACCATACGCAATGTTCTGTCTACAATACCATCAATCTATGACCCGCTGGGGCTTCTAGGTCCAGCAGTCATAAGATGTAAATTGTTCTTGCACCGCTCTTCTGGCAACTAAGCGTTGATTGGGATGAAATTCTTCCATCCAACCTCACTGATGAATGGAATGCTGTTTGTGTGCATCTGCCTTCCCTAAATGGTATTTTGATTAACAGGAAGATTATTCCTTGCCCCTAACATGTTACATTAGAAAATCATGGTTTTTGTGATGTTTCACAGTTGGCATATGGTGCGTGTGTATACGTCAGATGTTTTCTTCTCAATAACAGTGTGCTGGTCTCATTGGCTGCAGCCAAATCTCGGGTTGCACCTATAAAAAAATGTAGTCCTCGTCACTGGAAAACCTTTGTTGCCAACAGAGTCTCTGAAATCCAGGAACTGAGCTTAGTTGCCAACTGGAGACATGTCAAATCAGAGGATAATCCTGCTGACCACTTATCACATGGTATTAATCCAGCTGCCTTGAGTTCACTTGTTCAGTGGTGGTCTGTCCCATCATGGCTAATCACTTGTGACCTCGACTGCAACACCTGCACTACACTTAGTGTAGAAGATGCGCCTGACAGTAGGTGTACACAAGTATCTGTGGTGTGGGTCTTTAAACTTGATGATGAACTGCTGTGTAAATATTCATCATTCAAGAAAACTTCCAGAGTTTTGGTCTATGCATTGAGGTTTGCTAATAACACTAGAATTCAGCAATCACTCCACAGGAATGCCACAACGCTATCAAAAGGGCATTTGGTGCAGCTCAACATAGTAATGAGATCGCTTTCTTGAAGGGCAGTTCCCCTATTCCACATAATAGCAAATTAAGGGATTTGCACCCATTTGTTGATGCCAAACGTATTTTACGAGTGGGAGGGAGATTATTGAATGCTGGCGTACCATATGATGAGCGCCATCCTATTATCGTACCGCCTAAGCATCATTTGACAAAAATTCTCATAATAGATAAACATGAAAATCTGTTCAAAAAATGGTTCAAATGGCTCTGAGCACTATGGGACTCAACTGCTGTGGTCATCAGTCCCCTAGAACTTAGAACTACTTAAACCTAACTAACCTAAGGACAGCACACACATCCATGCCCGAGGCAGGATTCGAACCTGCGACAGGAGCGGTCTTCCGGTTCCAGACTGCAGCGCCTAGAACCGCGAGACCACCGCGGCCGGCTGAAAATCTGTTGCATGCTGGGTCACAAATTTTGTTGGCTATGTTGCATAGGAGGTTTTGGTTCCCCAATGGGCATAAGACAGTCAAAGGAGTTATTAGGAAATGTTTAAAATGCTTTAGGCTTAAGTCCAAGGCAGCAGTTCAACTCATGGGCTAGCTACCTGCAGTTAGAGTAAACCAGTCTCATCCATTCCATCACTGTGGAGTAGATTATGCAGGCCCTATTGCTGTAAAGCATGGTGGAAGACGAAGTAAAGTTACCACCAAGGCTTATATTGCTTTATTCATTTGCATGGCAACCAAGGCCATTGTAGTGTAACGACGTATTAGTTTTCGTTTGATATATGTATGACCATGTGCAGACTTCGTCACCTACGTCAGTTACAACCCACTTCAAAAATGATTCATATTCTTTTAAATTGTCATAAAATGGTTCTTGAACGAAACTGTAAAACATCCGTTGAGTCGTGTGCAAAGAATTACATCACTTGGGCCAATTGGTTTTTGTAACTTTTCCGAATTTAAATTTCGTTTGTTTCTCCTCAGAAATTATATTGACACACGTTATCTTGATCTAATCGATATCAGAATCACACATTAAATAAACTTTTTAGATTCAAAGTTTCGGCGAACGCCGTAAGAATCACGAATCTTGTCAAATATATTATTAATCCGTTGACATAATTCTTCATAAATAAATCTTCAAGACACGTGTTTCAACTTTAGTAGCATACACTATTTTATTAGCTTCCTACACATACAGATGTGAACTTGAGCGTTGAGAGTTAGTGACTGACATTTCAATAAGATTAAGCTCTATATGACGTCATTGTTGTACAAAAAGAGTATAAAACTTCATTTTTAATTTTTTAGAAACACGACGCAACAACTCGGTTCCAGGATCTTCTGTTGCTCCTTGGCTGTCGACCCGCGACGTATAGCGGCCAGCAATTTCCTCTCTGGTCGCGGCAACGAAGATGCTGTCCCCGTTCGTTGCGCCGACCTCTCCGTACATGAAACACATAAAAAAAATACAAAACTTTTAGATAATTCACATCTATTACAAATAATAAGAAAACACATAAACAAAACTAAATTAAACTTATAGTCACCTGCAAACTGGGCTGACTTTGGTGGATGGGTGACGCTTAATTTCGTCCCACTACATGCCCCACCCCCAAGCTCAGTTTGTCAGGTTTTAACCGAAATTAAACTTTTCAATATACAATATTTAACTGTTAATACATTTTCCTCACATTTTACGTAACCTAGAGTCCTTGCTATTAGATAGATTTAATCCTTTTAATACGATATCGTTGTGACTATTTGTCATTTACTCTTAATTGTGCTAATATGGTAATTCGTAACCGAATATAGGGAGATTGCCCCTCTTCATTTAATAGTTGCTAATAAATACTAATTTAGTACGTTCTTTAACGTTGTTACATTAGGACAGAGCATTCAAATTGTGATAGATTAGTTTCAGTTTCATTTATTTACTAGAGTTATTCTTTCCAAGAATGTATATTACTAATAAGTTTCTCACAATAACTAATAGTACTATTTACTTTACGTCATTCTTTTCCCTAATGCCTTATTTATGCCTGAGGTCAAGAAGAAATCAAGCAAAACTTTCTTTAGAATCTCGGCACGGCTTTCTTTACCTTCGGACACCTTGTTGGGTAATGGCAATTTATTTAGGAGAAACAAGCGAGAGAGCCCCGTTTGGTGTGTTCTATATAAACACTATTACAAACCTCTATTAAAGGCACTCTGCTATGTTCTCGTGAGCCATATAGCTCTGGACCCCCATGGTCCCTAAAACTATTAACCATCCCCTTTGGTTCCTACTATCCGAGTAAATTTAAAATATGCAAAATTCCTTTTGACCTAAGAGCAAAATTTCTTCCATATAAATCCCCCTTTTGGTTATCTTTCTCTTTTTGAAGTACCAGTAGATTATTGTAGAACACTTGTTTAAGCTTTCTGTTCCATTCTTTAAGATAATACGTAACTATCACGAAAACTTCACATGAATAAACTATGAATGCTCTTCCGTGTGTAACATATACTAATTATTAACTTATTTAGGAATGAAGGGTTTCATTTGATCAACACTATATAATCCTTTAATTACACCTGATGAAGGTTCCATAAGAAGTAATGCTTTGGGATGTACAATCTTATGTACAACATATGGATCTTCAAAGATAAAGAAGAATTTTCTACATTCCTTACCGATCTTAGAACTTTTAGGATGAGATCGTACTAACACAAGATCTCCTACCTGAAATGAGGGTTCTATAGCCTGTTGATTATAACTTTTAATTCTCCGTTCGGCATTTTTTACAATCTGTTCGCAAACTTTTTCGTCTGGAATGCATTGTTGGATCTCATTTACTGGTGGCCAAGGTAAAGCAGCTAGTAAAGGCTCACCTATAATTCGTTTGCCTAAAATTTCTATAGGTGATAATCCCGTCGTTAGGTGAGGCAATTCATTTAATATCTTTTCGAATTCAGGCATTAGTTTGGCCCACCGAGTATGTTTATGTGCACAATAAGTTCTACATAATCGTCCTAATTCTTTCATGACTCTTTCTACTAAATTACTTTGAGGGTGATATTTCGAAATTAAGATATGTTTGATTCCATATTGTCTTATCATATCTTGAAATCTTTGACTAATAAAGGCACTACCGTTGTCAGACATAAGTCGTTTAGGAATGCCCCAGTTAACAAAGTAACTTCGGGTGAGGCAGCGTATAACGCTTGCTGTATTCGCTCGTTTCAAAGTATATAGCTTCACATGTTTGGACCAACATTCCATTACAACAAACACATATGTTAATCCTCCTGAACTCCGAGGCAGAGGGCCGAAAAAATCTAATGACAGTAGATCCCACAAACCTCGAGGAATTACAGCATATAATTTATAACGCTTGGATTTGTTATTAACTTTAACCTTTTGACAGGTTTCACAAGCCCTAATAATACTTCTCACAATACGGGACATATTTTTGAAATAATAATACTTCATTAGATGTTTAATACATTTATGAATTCCAAAATGCCCGTAACCTTCATGAATATAAGTAATTAACTCGTCCACAACAGTTTTCGGAATGCAGATTTTCCATCTCTGGTGTTCCCTCTGTGCTTTCCAATACAACAAGTCGTTAAAATATAACCACACACCCCGGGTGTTAACTGTTTCGTCCCAATTATTAAGGTTTTGTATAATTCGTAGAATAACATTTTTCTTTCCTTTATGTAATACGGTAACCTACTACTTAGGACTCGTATTAGATGACTCTCAATAATTGGTTCTTCAATTAACTGAGCACGGTTTAAATGCCATTCAAAATCGTTCCTATAACCTCTCCACCGTTTAGAATATGGAGGAGGGTCTAACAACTCTAAAGTTAAGTGCTGTTGTTTTCCTCTTGACCAATAATTTTGTTTAAACTGCTTAACAAAATCATCCCAATCCCTGAATTCAGTTCTATGCAGTACTGCCCATTCCGCAGCTTCTGCTTCTAAATGTCCTATTACAAATTGAATGCGTTTTTCATTACTCCATTTAGGAGATAATGATGTTTCAAAAGCTTTTATAAAGATTATAGGGTGAAGTTCACCTCCTGGTTTGAATACAGGAAATCGACTTGCTACATTTGAATTTGTCGTTATGTCATCCAGACATTCTGCGAGAGAAATAGTCGGATTTTGTTTAGATTGCAGAGACGGAGTTGCATCGGATTGGCTTGCCGTGATTGCTTTATTCATATTGTTGTCGTCCGAGCTAGCAAATTCGATGCGACTGTTGTCTCTGATTATGATATTACCTCTGCTACCTGAAATGTTCTCGTTATTATCTAATTCCGATAACCGTTTAGTAATTTCCTGTATCCGCATTTCTGTATTGGATACGCGATTAGCTAATATCGATTCTTCACTGTGTTCACGATGTGAACGCTCTGTACCTTCATCAATGTTATTATCTTTGGCAGTCTCAAGGTTACTGCATATTTCAGTAATTAAAAATTTCATGTTTTCGATTTCGGTATGGTCCTTTTCTACTTGATGAGTTAATGTCTCTAATTCTACATTATCTATTGAAGAAATCTCTACAGGTTTGGTAGAGACCTCTTTAATAGATTTCAATAATTCTCTGCGAACAGTTTCTGTTTGCATAGATAATTCATCTCGTAACATATCGTTATTTTTCTGTATTTCATTTACAACTAAGATATTGACACTATCTAGTCTCTCGGTTAAGTCAGTGATATCGTTTCGCATGCGAGCTTTTTCCTCGCGCGATTCCTGGATATGTTCTTCTAACCTTTTACAATTATCAGCAATCTTATTACTAAGTCCTACTAATTTTTCCTGCATTTCAACTTTATAAGACTCTATTTTATCACTTAATTCTCGACTGGTTTCATTAAGATATTCCTGTAACCTGTCTGTAGATTTTGTTAGCTCCCCTTTAAGTCTAGCAGTAGATTCCTCGTTAGACTGTTTTAACTCCTGTTTTAGTTCCTCTTTCAATCTAGCAGTAGACTCCTCGTTAGACTGTTTTAATTCCTGTTTTAGTTCCTCTTTTAATCTAGCAGTAGATTCCTCGTTAGACTGTTTTAATTCAGCTAGGAAATCCCCGTTAGATTGTTTTAATTTAGCGATCGCCCTAAAAAGGGATCTCATGCTCCTAACGGACATAGATTGCTCTTCGTCTGACATTTCACTTCCCGACATTATTGTATGAAATTAACTATTTACACACGCAGACTTGCAATCAACAATCCTGTAAAAGCACACTCCCTATGTACAACACTCCACTTCCAACTTGAAACAAACTCACCGGACACTAATATTGTAATTTGTAGTTCTCGATGATCAGTGTGCTGCTATGGGCTGCAGATGTAACAGCCGTCGATGCAGCCGCTGAGATACTGCGACCCCGCATCCGCAACCGGCAGGACGCTGAGTCGAACACCGGAAGCGTCACTGGCTGCAACCACGCCCGGCACCGCCGTAGACAGGCGAAGCCCTCAGCAACACCTCTAATACCAGCCGGAGGAACACCCCGCAGCTGACGTACTGGGCCTATTAGTTTAGGGAGAAAAAAGGTTGTCGGGGTTTGCAGCGTTCAGCTGCTGCCCAACAGATGCGCCTTCTCGTGGAACAACTGCGTGACCCTACTGCTTGGCTGTGCTCCGTCAGATGCCCACACCCGCGAAGTCGCCGCTGGCTGGTGAAGCCTCCACGAAAACTCGCGTTGACTTCCGAAGGACTCTTGATGCTTTGTTTCGTACCTGTGTGCCTTAGTTGCACACCGGTCCTGTTTCTAAGGTCGCCACGGTGTAGTGTAACGACGTGTTAGTTTTCGTTTGATATATGTATGACCATGTGCAGACTTCGTCACCTACGTCAGTTACAACCCACTTCAAAAATGATTCATATTCTTTTAAATTGTCATAAAATGGTTCTTGAACGAAACTGTAAAACATCAGTTGAGTCGTGTGCAAAGAATTACATCACTTGGGCCAATAGGTTTTTGTAACTTTTTCGAATTTAAATTTCGTTTGTTTCTCCTCAGAAATTATATTGACACACGTTATCTTGATCTAATCGATATCAGAATCACACATTAAATAAACTTTTTAGATTCAAAGTTTCGGCGGACGCCGTAAGAATCACGAATCTTGTCAAATATATTATTAATCCGTTGACATAATTCTTCATAAATAAATCTTCAAGACACGTGTTTCAACTTTAGTAGCATACACTATTTTATTAGCTTCCTACACATACAGATGTGAACTTGAGCGTTGAGAGTTAGTGACTGACATTTCAATAAGATTAAGCTCTATATGACGTCATTGTTGTACAAAAAGAGTATAAAACTTCATTTTTAATTTTTAGAAGCACGACGCAACAACTCGGTTCCAGGATCTTCTGTTGCTCCTTGGCTGTCGACCCGCGACGTATAGCGGCCAGCAATTTCCTCTCTGGTCGCGGCAACGAAGATGCTGTCCCCGTTCGTTGCGCCGACCTCTCCGTACATGAAACACATAAAAAAAATACAAAACTTTTAGATAATTCACATCTATTACAAATAATAAGAAAACACATAAACAAAACTAAATTAAACTTATAGTCACCTGCAAACTGGGCTGACATTGGTGGATGGGTGACGCTTAATTTCGTCCCACTACACCATCCACTTACAATTAGTTAGTGATTTGGTAACAAGTTCATTTTTGGCCGCCCTCAGGAGATTCATTGCAAGAAGAGGGAAACCTTCACACATGTACAGTGCCATCGCACCACATTTGTAGGTGAAGACAATGAGCTTAAATGTTTTTTTCTCTAATGATGCTACTGTTGAAGGTGTGGTGAATTTTTCGACCTCAGAGGGAATCAGTTGGAGGTTCACTCCACCTTGTGCCCCTCACTTTGGTGGACTCTGGGAGGCAGTAATCAAATGCTTGAGGTCACATCTCAAATGCGTCATTGGCAATGCAGTACTGACATTTGAAGAACTGACTACTGTTAGGTACAACTCCAACTGCAAAAGTGCGATAAGAAATAATGTCTCTTTCATTGTAGGCCTCCAATCCTTGAAGACGTTTATCAGTACCTCTCAAGCTAGTTTTACTAGCTTGAATTCAAGGCTGTTGTGTTTTCTCTCTGATGACTTACACTCTCCTGGTACTCTCACTCCTGGTCATTTCCTAATTGGACAGCCCCTTTGTGCTCATCCGGAACCCTCTGTACTTGAGGTTCCTGCCAACAGGTTGCATAGATGGCAACTTGTACAGCAGTTGCATCAGTCCTTTTGGAAGAGGTGTTCCACAGAATACATACATGATCTGCAGCAACGCAAAATGGACATCAGAAGCAGCATGACAACCCCAGATTGGCGATCATGTGCTGGTCAAGGAGAATAGCTTGCCTTCCAGGTATGGAGGCTGGGTGTCATTGACCAGCTGTTTCCCAGTCCTGACAAATGTATGTGTATGTTGATGATAAAAACTGCTAATGGGCAGATTAAGAGGCCTATGGCAAGATTGTGTCCCCTACCTAAGCAGTGAGTCAGTTAAGTGTTTCCTCAGATCTGTGTAGTGGTGTATGATACAGGGCCACTGCCAAATTGCCATTTACTGGAACAACCTCATAGTTCATAAGATCAGCTTGGGAAGCTGTGGATATTTCTTGTAGACTAACTGCTGTTAGTATTGATTTTCTTGTTTTGTGCGGTATAATATTAATACTTTGTTGTTTTGTGTCCTACATGTTAGTACCAATCGTGTTTCACATGCAGTGTGACAGTGGTGTTTTGGTGATGTGGTCATCCCAAATGTTATTGTATTCATGTCTTATGTGCATTTGTATTGTGCCTTGTTATATTTTGTTTTCCTTGTTTTGGTTTTGTTGTTTGTCAAAATTTTTGTTATTTGTAAAATGAGAAAATTCATTTTAGAGTGGGAGTATGTTTGGACTCTACTACTCACTCCAACTGCCATCTAGTGACAGCTTCAAACTGTGCAGGTCAGACTGTCCAGTATAGTCTGCTCTCTGTGAGGAGTCTTTGCGACCTATGTGCAGAAGTGGATCTACCAGATCCTTTGTGCGCGCAGGTAAGATTAGCAGTTGTAATAGCCGAGCAGGAAGCTTAAAGACCCCATAGCAGACGGGCGTGTATGTCATCCAGCTAAGCCAGGAGCCGTAGTTGGCGCACTGCCTGTGCCATTTGTAAAGTTTAATGTAATAAACACTTGTTCCGTCCAGTTATTGTGAGTGGAAACAAGGAGAGGACAGCGAGTCCTCTCGCACTATACACTCATACTTCAATGCTCCACCATGGGAGGAAGAGCCTGCGCGTACACACTGTGTTTGTGATTTTTGAAAGTTTGTAACTATTTGTAGTAGCTAGCATCTCGTCCTCTGTATACCAGAGCGATGTCACGAAAGAATGTCCGTACCAAATTTGTTGTGAACCACCAGGCCTTTGTCGACAATACAACTGCTCAAAGCCGCACATTGTTCAACTCAGTTCTCTTCTATGTTGTTCAAATATGTTGAAGAAAGGGTGGACATGTCTGGATTGACCCACGAGACAAGGGTTACATAATCACAACTCTGACACAGGAGAATACTGAACTACAGAAATCAAATTGCACACAGAAAAATTCCATGATACCATCACTGGGCTCGTAACATACACGGCCAACAATCCTCAATTAACCTAGAACTAGCTCTTTGTAATTTCTTCGATAAACCTAACGTTAACTGTTCCTCCTCGATTTTACAGAGACCTCACGACGAATAATAACTCAATCCTTGACTGAAAAACTGTATTCTCTGTTTTGCACATATAGCATAAAGTGCAGCGCGTTTGATTACAAGACAGAAAGTGAGCTGGATTCCGATCGAATAAAAGTGCCTTAATAACGATCATTGTTCTCGCATCTTGGCCAGATCGGATGTGGATTTTAAGCGGTTTCCCATGCTTATTTAGGCAAACGTCAGGTTGATCCTTAAACTAGACTTCAGAAAACATGATACAAAAGTAGTTTAAATGGCAGACACTTCCTTAAGTCGTTGCAGTACGGAGTGCATAACAACCAAAAAGCCAAGAAAATGTTACATCTACCTAATATCGTGTAGGGCCCCTGCGAGCACGCATAAATACCGCAACACGACGTGGCATTGACGCGATTAATGTCTGAACTAGTGCTGGAGGGAACTGAAACCATGAATCCTGCATGGCTGTCCATAAATCTGTAAGAGTATGAGGAGATGGAGATATCTTCGGAACAGAACAGCATTTTGGAAGCCATCTCAGATAAGCTCAGTAATGTCTCGGGAGTTGGGTGGCCAGCGAAAGTGTTTAAACTCAGCAGTGTTCCTGGAGCCACTCTGTCGCAATCCTGGACGTGTGGGGTGTCGTATTGTCCTGCCGTAATTGCCCGATTCCGTCGGGATGCACAATGGACATGAGTGGATGCACATGATCAGACAGAGTGTTTACGTGCATGTCACCTGTCAGTGTCGTATCTAGATGTATTAGGGGTCCCATATCACTCCAACTGCACACATCCCACATCATTACAGAGACTCCACCAGCTTGAACAGTCCCCTGCCGACATGCAGTGTCCATGAATTCATGAGGTGGGCTCCATACCCGCCCATGTCCACCCGCTCGATACAATTTGAAACGAGACTCGTCCGACCAGTCATCACGTTTCCAGTCATACACAGTTCAATGTCGGTGTTGACGGGCCCTGGCGATACGTAAAGCTTAGTGTTGTGTAGTCAGCAAGGGTACACGAGTGGGTCTTCAGCTCCGAAAGCACATATCGATGATGTTTCGTTGAATGTTTCGCACGCTAACACCTGTTGATGGCCCAGCATTGAAATCTGCAGCAATATGCGAAAGGTTTGAACTTCTGTCAGGTTGAACGATTCTCTTCAGTCGTCGTTGGTCCCGATCTCGAACGATCCTTTTCCGGCCGCAGCGATGTCGGAGATTTTATGTTTTAGCAATTCCTCGTAAAATGGTCGTACTGGATATATAACAATTGTCCACACTATAGCTTAGGACTACTTTTCATTTGTAACATCTGAAAATAAGCGTAATCGATAAATGTAGAATCAAACGCGGTTGCTGTACGGGCAACGAATAAAAAGTTACAGTAAGTTTAATTAAGAGGAGCAGATCAGAGTTCACCTTGATATCGGAAGTGGGGCGTGCCTTCGTGGACAGCATGGTGGCATCCGGGGTGAGCCGTTTGGGTCGCGGCGCGGGGTCGCACGAGTAAGGAGGCAGAGGAACACTGCCATGGTAGAGGCGAACGATAGCTAACTTGCAGTATCTGTAGGCAGACATCCTGGTCTTACCAGTGCCCTCCGTCAAAGAAAAAAGTAGTTCCTTCAATAAACAACTAAGGTAAAGCAGAGAGCAGCAACAAAAATTAGACAAAAACATAATTCAGTAGTTTGAATGCTAGAGCGTCAATAAGGACACGTTAAACTAGAGCAGGTTCAAGTTTATGGAAGAGATGATGGCTGACGTCACAACGGCGTAGTGAGAGGGAAAGATAGCATCATTATGGAATTGGAGTCCTGGCGGCGTACAAGGCGGAAGGGAGTGAGCGTCGCTAGACAAATCTCGTAAATAGACTTTGCATTTTGCTCAAACAGCGCCAGAGTGTATGCAGTCATCTGCGCGTAGCTTGTGCAATTTTGTTAGTAAATTAACGTCTGAGTCTGACTGTGACGATGACAGACACATAGACGAATGTACTTCAATTAGCAAAGCTTATTCTGCCCATAACATGGCTGTAGTCGCGGATTTAAAAATTTTGTGCCTCTAGGCAAACCATATTATAAGCGCCCCCCAGAAAAAAACTGTTTTAAATAATAACTAATACCCGACCACTTCACATTTGCCGTATTGGGTGGGAACGCTGTGAGCTGTTTCCGTGCCCTGCTGTTCGTTGTTCTGAAGGAGGCGTCAGAGGTCTAGTTGCGCTCAATTAAAATGTAATATGGTTCCTGAACTGTACTTGCTGTAGGGCAGCGGATAAAACAAACTTAAAACTGCACTGTGTTAACACATTCTTCTGTCGAAAGACAATAGAAACGAACACAAGGAAAATAACTTTTCTTTTATGGCCTAAAAATTCAGTAGAGCATGTACGAGACAACGGATTTTTGTTATATATTCACTTTTAATATGTTCTTTTACAATAAACCGTCGAAAATGTAAATAAAAAAGTTGCGTTACGATCTAAAAATTGAAGCGAACGTGTCATACGTTAGAAATTAATACGTACTTTTACAGATAAGTGTTCAAAATTATGATTAAAATGTCATTTTACGATCTAATAACTTGAATGTGTAGCAGATAAAAAAAACGTTCGGTATTGATACGTGCATCTATAGGAAAAAATAAGAAATTAAAATGAAATAGAGGCTTCGGTGCCCGAACTAATAACTAAATACAGACGAACAAACACAGAACTGGATTTGCTATTACATAATTTTACAGACTAGTGTGGAAAAAACAAATTTGTTTTATAATCTAATAGTTAACGTGTAAAGCATTAGGGTCTTTGAAGCTAGATGCTGCATAATAAGTGTACACAGTACCTTTAATCCATGTAAGGGCTGAACCGTTTTGTACTGCAACTACTGCACTCACCACGGCTCTTTCTAACGGTATTAACAAAGCTTTTACGTATTTATTGACAGAACTGAACTACGTTGTTGATTAACACTTTTTCATCTGAGCGTACTCTCTCCGATAACGTATATTTCCGCGATAACTATACATTTCAGCAGACGCCGAGAATACGCATCAATTGCAATATACTACAGTATCAGTAAGATTTGACAGCGCCGAGCGGCCTGGGTCATTCAGGTATTGTTTAGTATTGTAGGGCGCCTTCGGTCACGTTGTAACAACAACGACGCTGTACTATTGTACATATAAGTAATTTTCTTTCCGTCTGATTTTTCGATAAATCTGTGTAATTGATGTTCTGATTTCATTTCTTTTTTGTTTCATGTCATTGTGTTAAGAAAACTGTAAACAAGTTTCAATGTGAATATTGATGTTTATGTCAAATGTCAAGCAATATTGTAATAGAATTGAAATGTAACAAATGTTGAGACTGTTGTAAGATGTTTAAAATTGTAAATGTGCGTCTGATCCATACGTAGGTAATGTGTTAGGATATGTAGAATGCAAAAGCTCGGGTGAATACCCTGTCTGTAAGGGAGCGGTAAAAGGTGAATGGCAGGCGAGCGCGGGAAAATGCGCACGGGCACTGCACGGCACAACGGGCTCAGCAGTAGTAGTTGGAGTTTGGCACTGGTTTGAGCAACACCTTCTGGAGCGAGGAGGCTCTGCTGGAAGACGTAGCTTCACTGAGCCTCGGGTATGCCGTTCCAAATCCCACACAGCATGGCAAAATTCCATAGGCAGTAAATGGAAAAATATTGCGACGCTAAGAAGAATTAAAGTGCCGATACATCAAGAGCCATAGCTGTGGTTGTATGTGTGCTGTGTGCCTCGCCATCTCGCCGCCCGCCAACCGCCGCATCAATACAAGCAGGTTGAAACTTTTAGTACTGTATTCGTATGGACCATAGAGTGAACTGTTCAATAATAACCTAAATTTTACCAGAACTTTCCCATCATTTAATTATCCTCACAACTAACCTAGACAGGGTCCTTTCCAAATGTTGTGCAATCCGATTGTCCCGAAACGGAAAATTAAATTTTGTGTTAATAATAATTAGTTGCAGACCTAGCTGTGTTAGAATGGTGTTTAAAGAACTGTTTTGTTAATGAACCAGTAAATGAATAACGAAGGTCTAACAAAGTTGAAAGATAACTTTAATATTGATATAGTAATGGAGTTTAATTATTTCGAGACAGATATAAAGGTATGTAAGTGAGCAGTAAATAAGATAAAAAGAGTAGTAACTCATATACTGGAAATCTTGAACGCATAATAAATTCAGTAATCAATTTTCTTAATACAGTGATCGTAACAGTTTCAGGAACGCCCCCCCCCCCTTTTTTTTCATTTGAATTCTGAAGTGTTCAAAATTGATTTGACCAGCAAAAGTTAAAGTCAATATAAAAGCCAAAATTTATCAGTGTTTTATCTTTATCAAAATTGACCTTCTGTGTGTGGCTCGAAATTGCTATTTCTAGGGTAACCTATGCCCGATTTTAATCAGACTAATAGACAGTATAAAGTTTTGCAGTATACATTGTAGTGTAGTGTTAATTATTCATGGGTTTTCCACATCAGTACAGAACGTGAAACTATCAGTTCAATAGATTTTCTGGTTCTAAAATTCTACTATATTATGCAGTGTTACTACTTGTTGTTTTGCATAAATATATACCAACTTGTACAGGGAAGAAACTCAGTTAATGCCTAATTAGGCTGGCGACCGTATTATTATTAAATTGGTAGCATCTTCAGTCTTGCTTTTGGTCCATACTGACTTGTAAATGCATTTCGAACGTGCTGACGGACCATTGTTATTACAGAGTGGGTGTAAGTCTGATTTGCCACCATTCAGGTACACGCGGTCGATATCTATACGAAAATCCTTTCTCATAAGGTGAACCCCGCTCACTTGCCATGGCACAGGCTTTAATGAGTATTGTGTGCCCCACGCGCACGTTACAAGTGGCTCCCGGTGACAGGACATCCAGTTATTGTCGGTCACAAATTAACGTGAATTCTGAACAGTGGATGTTCAGTGGCACGAACTACAATAATATTCAGTAAAGTAAATAGCAGTGAACGTCAGGTACGGTAGTGAGGTGTAATTTGCGTTCAGTATGGACAAGAACGTAAACACAGTAGATGTGTCGAGCGTAATGGAAGATGCGGCTGGCAATGACAGGAGTTTACGCGGCCAGATAACAGATGGCGTTAGCGGTAGACAATTGGCGTACATACAATACCACGAACATGTTAACGAACAAATTGAAATGTCGAGATTGCCTCGAACACAGCAAGGAATAAAACAGGAAGTAGAGGATGACTTTGTAGATGATAGTGGGTACGTGAACGAATCCACTGACATGTTTGATTCACCACAGATAAAGAAAGAACCGAAAGAAAATTTTGAAGTAGTACCGGAACACACCGATTCCGTAGAACAAAACAGTGTGAAAATTTTAAGCATGAACGACTTATTTGAACGATTAACCAAACAAATTGCAGGACAGAATGAGCAGCTTAAAACACACGTTGACCAGCTCAAAACACAGAATGATCAGCTTATGTTGTGACTTAGCACGACAGCCAAGTCACAACGAGAGGAAGCCGAAAGGCACGCGTTAAGCTCACGCAGATTGGCGTGAGGTCTGGAACAGTTAAAAGGAAATGAGAACTTAGAAAATGGACGCAGTTGCTGTAATATTTAACTATAATCCACATTTGTAGAAAATCGCTCTTGATGATACATGCTTCACAATATTAATTATCAAAGCTGTGGCGCCTTGCTGGGTCGTAGCCAATGACTTAGCTGAAGGCTATGCTAACTATCGTCTCGGCAAATGAGAGCGTATTTGTCAGTGAGGCTTCGCTAGCAAAGTCTGCTGTACAACTGGGGCCATTGCTAGTAAGTCTCTCTAGACCTGCCGTGTGGTGGCGCTCGGTCTACTATCACTGACAGTGGCGACACGCGGGTCCGACGTATACTAACGGACCGCGGCCGATTTAAAGGCTACCACCTAGCAAGTGTGGTGTCTGGCGGTGACACCACAGCTTAAAACACACGTTGACGAGCAGCTTAAAAAACAAAGTAATCAGCTCAGAACTGCCGGCCGCGGTGGTCTCGCGGTTCTAGGCACTCAGTCCGGAACCGCGCGACTGTTACGGTCGCAGGTTCGAATCCTGCCTCGGGCATGGATGTGTGTGATGTACTTAGGTTAGTTAGGTTTAAGTAGTTCTAAGTTCTAGGGGACTGATGACCACGGATGTTAAGTCCCATAGTGCAAAAAAAAAAATAATAAAAAAAAAGCTCAGAACACATGTTGGTCAGCTTAAAGCACAGGTCGAAGAGCAAGGAATTAAAATTAGTAAACAAATCGAACAGGTAGAACAAAATGTGGGTAATTTAAATTCTGCAATAAATATTATGAAATCTGAAATTGAAACAATTAATAAAAATATGAATACTATGCAGGGGGAAATTGACGACATTAACAGTAGGTTTGATGTTGAAATTCTCAACATCCAAGAGAAAGTAGAGCCTCTAGTTGAAACAAAAGTAGACGAAACATTTTTCGGTCTTAAAACTGAGATCGTAAACGAATGCCAACATGGAATATCACAGTTGAAAAAGGCAGTTTCAGACACTGAAAGAGATTTAGGCGAAAAAGTTACTGGATGTGTACAAAAGTGTGAACAAAGTACATCGAAAATTCAAGGCAAAATTTTCGATCTCGAGAGTAAAATCAAAGTTAGGCCTGGTGTTGTCTGTATTGGCACGCCACTTACAAAGCTGTTGGAAGGTGAGGACCGCTTCGATCCCGCCAAGAAACATAACGGATGGCATCCGTTGGATTTCATCAAAAATTGCGAGAGGATGTTTCCTGAACACTTGTCTGGTCAGGAGAAGATAAACGTAGTAATTACCGCCTTAGTAGGTGACGCTAAGCGCTGGGGAATTAACTTGAATACCGAACTAATGACGTTCGAAGAGTTTAAACAAAAGTTTACAGAAGAATACTGGTCCGAACAAAAACAGGATCATTTGTGGCGCGAGTTTATCATGGCCAAACTTCATGATAACAGGGGCAGGAATTCTTTGAAAGATTTCTGGGAATATTGGTACCGAAAGTTGACACATTTAAGAGGGAGAAGATCCGATTCTGAAATCGTATGGGAGCTATATAAAAAGTTTCCAGAAGTTTCGAAGAGATATGTGGGAAGCAATCATCGCAGCTTCCAAGCGTTTCTCGAAAGGGTCTAAGACGAAGATCACTGGCACTAAAGTCGTGCCAATTATCAGAATTTTAGTAACAGGAATAATCGCAATAATGACGAGAGGAATGACGGCGATGGTTTTTGCGTCAACATGATACAGAGAGGTAGAGGCAGAAGAAGAGGAAGAGGGAGTTATCCAGGTCGCGGTAGAGGATACACCGCGCAAAATAATAACGATGCAGGAAACTAATTTCCGCGAACGTTGCGGGCCAAACGGAAGCGGACAGAACATACCGGCCCCGATTTAAGAAACATTACCGGACTGACACTAAAGTTATGAAACAGCTTAGAGACAGGCGTGGAACGATGCAGCGTGTTGTTGCGAAACAAGCGTCAGGTGCGTGCGCAGATGATTCATCTTCGCCGTGCAGTGCGATACATGTTAACAGGCGAGTGGAGCATCAGAGGGCAACGGCCCAGCCTAGCAGAACAGCTTTTCAGAGAGAAGCCGCTAGCAAGGCGGCAGAGTTAGGTACAAACGTTGCCGTAAGAGCTGGTGAATACATTACGAGTGGCAATTCCATGGCGAAGGAAATAGTAGATGGAACAGTGGATACACAGAGAGGTGCGGTTAGCAGTGTTAGCAATGAAGTAAATGGCGAGAATGAATTAACAGACGTAACTGATTGGCTTATGCAGATCGACGATCTGTACAAGGGCCTCAAGAAATGTGAGTGGGAGGATTTTAAGAAGGAATATGAGGCAAGGAGGTTAATTAGTGAAAAAGGGAATAGTAGGGACGTCGATAAGGTGACGTGGCCCGAATTTAAAGAGGAGAGAGTAAACAGCGCCACGCAAAGTACGCGTGCAGCCGATAGGACGATGGTTAAAGATAGGAAGGAATTGGAGGATGAAATCCTAAGCATTGATGAGGAAGTAACTTCTGTTAATGATCCGCCAACAGTACAAGCTGTTACCGAAAGGAACCGTGGGGAAGGGGCAGGTAATTACGTACGAGTAACTGAAGTCCACGAGGATTACACTAAATATGAAAAAACAGTGGATGTGAGTAAAGCTGATAATGAGGTCGTTTTCCCTAAAGATAATATTGAGTTAAAATCAAAACCTGATGAAAATGCAAAGGAAGAACTTAGTGCCTGTCTCAGGAAAGCTTTTATGTTAGAACCTGAAGGCGATCCAGAATGGTCGGATTCTGAGGATAGTTCAGATGACGAGTATTTCGGTCCTAGTGAAAATAATGGGAATACAGCTAATTGCGATAATGTACATACTGATGACGAAGTTTCAAAACAAAACCCAGATGTTGAGACTGAACACAAAGAAAGAGCCACCTGACGACTCAGTATCTATTTTGCAAAGAGTTCAAGTAAGTAAAGACTTTGAACTCCAGAAACCCAGAAAGCCACCAAATATAAATGGTTCACAGGTCAGGAACGTATCTTGGGACAATGTCACAGTCGGCCAAGGTGCGTTGTGGAAAAAACAGGAAGGGGCCTGATTTAGAGTCTGGGGCAGATTTATATCGGACTTTGAGAATGTCATGAACACCTTACATCATGAATCTACTGGGTTCCCACCGGAAGAAATTTTGTTAGGCAGCAGAAGTAAAAGTTTAATTGAAGAAAAACTAGAGTTTCCACCATGTACAAGCTTGGGGTTAAGTCAAAAGAAAGAATTGGTCAGAAAAAGGGCAAAGCAAAAGATGAATCTAGATCTAAAAGACATGATAAAAACCTGAAAGTTTCAGAATTTAAAATTGGGGATTATGTTCTTTTAAAAACCCACGAAAAATCTAGTGAACTGAACCATGAAATTTCCAAATTTAAATATATTTATAATGGACCGTATATAATACAGAATATTCCACACCATAATGCTTACTACCTGATCTACCCAAAATCCAAGAGACCTTTAGGTGTAAGAATCGTTGTGGGCCTGAAACTGTATGTTCCTAGGAGTGAGTGACCTAAGTACGCTCAGAAAGCAATCTGCAGTAAATGTGCTGTATCTAACGATGAAATTATTTTATTCTAAATGTAACAAGTATTTGTTAATGTATGTATACCATTGTCAGTGTGCTAATGTACTTACGTAAGTTTCAGATTACAGATGTACTATAAATGTAAAAACGATGGAAAAAAGGGCTGAAAAGAAAAGCAAATACTGCAAGCCATATAAAAGATGGGACTGCCAAAAATCAAAGTGGGCAGTACGTGAGTCGTGACATAAAGGACTGCCAAACACCAAAGAGGGCAGATAAATAGTCCTAGGAGAATTGTGTGTTATAGGTGATGTGATAAAACGATGCGCAATGGACTGCCCAAATCTGAATAATAGGCAGCAAATATATGTAGTGATTTTTCTAAATAATATTGAGTGTTTATTAGAAAATAAGGAAATGACTGCCATTCAATGCAAGCAGCAACAAGTTGTTTTATAGTGTATATAGGTATTTGTATCTGCTTTGTAGTTAAGTGTTTGTGTTCCAAATTTTGATTTTTTATTTATCTCAGAAATTTAATAATAATAAGGAAGTTTTGTGATATAAAATTTTATGATGGCACATTCACACAAAGATTCAGAACCCCTGTATAAATATAAAGTTTAGTGTTCCCATCAAATTTGCACTTAGTGAAATTTACTGGAAACAGGGGCATGTGTAACAACAATGACGCTGTACTATTGTACATATAAGTAATTTTCTTTCCGTCTGATTTTTCGATAAACTTGTGTAATTGATGTTCTGATTTCATTTCTTTTTTGTTTCATGTCATTGTGTTAAGAAAACTCTAAACAAGTTTCAATGTGAATATTAATGTTTATGTCAAATGTCAAGCTATATTGTAATAGAATTGAAATGTTACAAATGTTGAGACTATTGTAAGATGTTTAAAATTGTAAATGTGCGTCTGGTCCATACGTAGGTAATGTGTTAGGATATGTAGAATGCAAAACCTCGGGTGAATACCCTGTCTATAAGGGAGCGGTGAAAGGTGAATGGCAGGCGAGCGCGGGAAAATGCGCATGGGCACTGCACGGCACAACGGGCTCAGCAGTAGTAGTTGGAGTTTGGCACTGGTTTGAGCAACACCTTCTGGAGCGAGGAGGCTCTACTGGAAGACGTAGCTTCACTGAGCCTCGGGTATGCCGTTCCAAATCCCACACAGCATGGCAAAATTCCATAGGCACAAAATGGAGAAGTATTGCGACGCTAAGAAGAATTAAAGTGCCGATACATCAAGAGCCATAGCTGTGGTTGTATGTGTGCTGTGTGCCTCGCCATCTCGCCGCCCGCCAACCGCCGCATCAATACAAGCAGGTTGAAACTTTTAGTACTGTATTCATATGGACCATAGAGTGAACTGTTCAATAATAACCTAAATTTTACCAGAACTTTCCCATCATTTAATTATCCTCACAACTAACCTAGACAGGGTCCTTTCCAAATGTTGTGCAATCCGAGTGTCCTGAAACGAAAAATTAAATTTTGTGTTAATAATAATTACTTGCAGACCTAGCTATGTTAGAACGGTGTTTAAAGAACTGTTTTGTTAATGAACCAGTAAATGAATAACGAAGGTCTAACAAAGTTGAAAGATAACTTTAATATTGATATAGTAATGGAGTTTAATTATTTCGAGGCAGATACAAAGGTATTTAAGTGAGCAGTAAATAAGATAAAAAGAGTAGTAACTCATATACTGGAAATCGTGAACGCATAATAAATTCAGTAATCAATTTTTTTAATACAGTGATCGTAACAGTTTCAGGAACGGCCCCCCCCCCCTTTTTTTTCATTTGAATTCTGAAGTGTTCAAAATTGATTTGACCAGCAAAAGTTAAAGTCAATATAAAAGCCAAAATTTATCAGTGTTTTATCTTTATCAAAATTGACCTTTTGTGTGTGGCTCGAAAGTGCTATTTCTAGGGTATCTTATGCCCGATTTTAATCAGATTAATAGACAGTATAAAGTTTTGTAGTATACATTGTAGTGTAGTGTTATGTATTCATGGGTTCTCCATATCAGTACAGAACGTGAAACTATCAGTTCAATAGGTTTTCTGGTTCTAAAATTCTACTATATTATCCAGTGTTACTACTTGTTGTTTTGCATGAATATATACCAACTTGTACAGGGAAGAAACTCAGTTAATGGCTAATTAGGCTGGCGACCGTATTATTATTAAATTGGTAGCATCTTCAGTGTTGCTTTTGGTCCATCCTGACGTGTAATTGCATTTAGAACGTGCTGACGGATAATTGTTATTACATAGTGGGTGTAAGTCTGATTTGCCACCATTCAGGTACACGCGGTCGATATCTATACGAAAATCCTTTCTCATAAGGTGAACCCCGCTAACTTACCATGGCACAGGCTTTAATGAGTATTGTGTGCCCCACGCGCACGTTACAACGTCTGCACGTAAACGAGGTTTAGTTCTGCGTTCTACCATCGGCAGTTGTAAAATAAACAGATAATACGTAGTTTGTAAATCCTATGAATGTGCTCTAAGTTATAATAAAAATCATATTATAATCTTTATTTTTTAAAACTATTATGAATAAATAAACAAACTCAGCAGTCAGCCAAGTTTGCGCCCGGCTCTGTTGGCAGAAAATTCGTTGATCATATCTTCTTCACAGTTCAAACGGTTATCAGTTATGAGGTCGGCTTCGATGTGAAGAATGGACAAGGTGTTCAGTCTCTCCACAGACAACGTAGAACGTAGGTACGGTTTCAGTTTTTTAAGAGCCGAAAACGAGCGTTCTGCTGAACAATTTGTAAGTGCCATACATAGAAGTATTCTAAAAGCTATGTCAACATTCGTAAACACAGACTATAACCTCTCTTTTCGTAAAAATTTACGCATTTCGACTGGTATATCACTAACCTCATAAGATTTCAAAAGTTCCGCGAAATATACACAGCCCCTAGGAAGGAAGGCTCTAAATTTGTGTCATATGACTCTTGGATTTTTGCTGTACGTTCAGCAATATCGTCAGGTGAACTGATCTTAAGGTTACTGAAAATTGTGGAGTCCAACAGTTTTCTATAGCTTTTCTTCCTCCTCACTAATTTGGCGTACACGTTGTCGAGTACTGGGAGAAATGTTTCGACTCTAAATTTTTCCCTTCCAGTCAGGAAAACTTCTTCAGAGTTCGCTTCTTCGTCATCATAAAGTTTGCCTTTTCGTGATCTTTTATAGGTGCATTCATAGTAACAATCTCCACGGATTTATTTTCATAATAGTCGAACATGCCACGAATAGATGCAATAAATCCTACAAGCGATTAATATAATTCATGCAATATTTAGTATCAATATTTACACTTGGCAATTTTAGATTTACACTATTAAATCTATGGAGTATGTTCTTCCAAACTGTCACCATAAATACTGTTTGTAGTTTGCTGAGTTGATTCAATAAAGGTGATGCTTCATTTCGCACAAGTGGTTTTTCAAACGTATTATTGGCAATATGCGTGAGGGCATTGATAACGCTCTCCCAGTTTTCTTATGGACTTACACACGCTTCCTCTCTTGCTGAACAGCGTGTTTTTGACAAACTTTTTGCCGTTTCGCTTCCTGTTCTCATGAAAGAAAGAAGTTTATTCCTGTTCTATGTAGAAGCAGAGAAAAAATTATAAGGGTTTTCCACTACATTGAAAAATGAACATGCTTCCCGACAACAGTTTGCAACACTAGTGACTACTGAATTCAAAGAATGTGCTGCACAAGGCACATAACGCGTTTTCGGATTTCGTTCTTCAATGCCTGCCTGCAAACCAGTGTCGGTTCCTGGCATATTGCTTGCGTTGTCGTATGACTGGCCTCTACAGTCAGTAATATCAATGGAATTTGTAGCCAGGACCTTTAGTACGGTCTCAGCTAAGTTTTCGGACTTGTGTCCCGTGTTTGCCAAAAACAGAAAGAAACGTTCAACAGGTTCACCATTCTCGTTCACATATCTTAATATGAAAGATAATTGTTCAGTATGTGAAATGTCCGCAGTAGAGTATACTATTATAGAGAAATATTTGGCCTGTTTTATTCAATTATGATAATGTTTTTTATCTGTTCAGAAAGAAGCTCTATTATTTCATCGCAGACTGTTGGAGAAAGATAACTTGTATGTCCCTGCCCTGGATTTCCATGTCGTTCAATGTGCTCTGCGAGAAAAGGATCAAATTCGACTATAAGTTGAAGAGACATCATAAATTGACCAATATGTAATGAATGAAATCTTTCAACATGTCCACGTAGGGGAAGTCCACGACTTGTTAGCTTCTTCACTACTGCAAATACCCTTTTCAACACATTGGGCCCGTACATTTTTTCTGTCTCAAACATACGATTCGAAATGGTTATTTATTGTTCCCAGTGACTTTTTCCTTGTTAAGAGTGATAACTCAGAATTTTCGACTTCAAGTGAATTCTCATTATGAGATGGAATATTAGATACATTATTCCAATCAGCAACACCATGAGTAGCAATGGCGGCCTTACGGGCCTTACCTCCGAACAATTTACATGGTGCACAAGAAACAGCATCGGTGCTACGGGAGTATACTAGAAAGACACGAAAAGTTCATTCACCATTTAAAAGTTTACGGTAAAATACATTTTTGTTTAAATATCTGGTTTTATCGCCTATTGATCTTCTTGAATTAGAAAGATCACCGTACAAATCTGGTTAATGCTACGTTGTAAGAAAATGTCGATTGTTGATTCATTGACACACCATTCTCCGGGATTATCACTAACCATGTTGTTACTTTTTGTAATGTCAGATCATTTTTAACTTTTATTTCGTCTGTATTTACTTCTTTTACAACAGCTGCAGTGTCAGAAATGTCATCCGTATTACCTGAACTCAAAGTCGAACCAGCAAAACATTTTTTGCGAAAAATTTATCTATTCCGCCAAGCGTTTTTAGAACATTGACTTCTCGTTCTCGCCTTTCCTTCGATAATTTCCGAAATGCAGCCCCACTTTATTTTGCACGTTTGCTTTTTTCATTGTTATTCATGTTAGCGTACTTGCAAAATTGTCAACCAACAGTCCAAACAAAAGAAAAAAAGTTGTAAAAGGAAAGAAAAAAAGACTGTATCCAGTTCCAGTTGTGCTACACTGCACATGAGTACGAAGCTTTTTACTTTACACTCGCACCTCGAGCACAAAGATTTTTCCTTTGAACACGGAGCGATGAACTGACCAACTTGGATTACTCGACGTAACTATGCTATGAAAAAACGAAAATGCGAAATAATTTAATTTCATTGTCGCCTGTTTCTCTGGTGTCAGTGAACACTTGCTGGCTGGAATTCGTCTCGTAAAGAAAACGGGACAGGCCCTTTATTGGCTTCGGTTTCCCGTGTCACCGGAATTTTAGCTGGAACGCAAATTTGTTCTGAATATTCTTGACACTGTCTTTCTAATTTAAAAAGAAATGATTTTTGCAATTTCTTGCAGTGAGGTGTGCAGGATCGACTCTTGTCCACTTATTCTTAAAACATTATAGCGGTTCCTGTGGGCAGGGAAGACAGACTTGAAAGCTCAAGCAGTCTTGTTGGCAGTTGATGTGGTGTGTTGTCATTTGTGTGAGCACTGCCGTTATGTCTACGCGCAGGTGCTCCTTTTTTTTTTCAACATAAAATAAAAAATAACCTATCTTCGAAGAAAAAAAGCTTAGTTAAGAAGTTTAAGATAAAATTTGCAATGCCACCTACTATTCGATTGCAGAGAGTGGGAAGTTTGATATCGTGCAGGCTGCAGCACAATACATTAGACAAACGAAAGTTGGTTTCTTCTTCTTTTTTCGCCAAAAAAGTAAATAAGTAAATAAATAAATAAAATTTTTAAACTGTTGTGAAGTGTTAGTATAAACATGTATTTAAAAATGTAAAACATTCCCAGTATCAGCATGTTTTGTTAAACGGGTGTCATTAAATCAGAGCTCAGCTGTTGAAGACCACAGAGCTTTCACATTAATTACAGTAACGGAGCGTTGACTTGATACTTCCCCGTAATTTCTTCAAGACATGTAAGTAGAGTCGGGTTTTACATACTGAGGCCCACACATGTTACAGTATTTAAGAAACTGCTGTTTAGTTTATCACAGCTTTTCAGGGGACCCGGTATTTCACGAGGAAAATATGGTAGGGGGTAAGTAGAAGCCGACAACATTCTCGGAATAATAACATTTGAAACATTGTATATTAGATTACTGTCCTGACAGCTTACATCAGACTATTTTGAACAATCATGAAGATGATACTAGACAGACACCCAATGTTAAATTTCCATTCAGTCACCAAGTAAACTATGTATATTTCCAAGATTGTACTGTCGAATTTTGTTCGTAAGGCTTATTTAAACTAGCAAGTTGTTTAGCAATATTAACAATTTTTTTCGTTTGTAAGCGCAGTTATTTTAAAACGTAAAAGGTTAAAATGAGTACAGAGCAAAAAATGCCGCCCCTTAAGGTGCCGCCCCTAGGCCCATGCCTAGTGGGCCTGTGTGTAAATCCGCCGCTGCATGGATGCCGCCGGACATAGTAAGTCAGCTGCTGCTCTTGCTCTTGTTGCTATGCGTCTCCTTTGTGGTCAACCAACGTTCGATGATTTCCTGTTTGTTACGGACGTTACTAAATTTAATTGTGGGACGTTAGTGGGACAGGATGGCATAGTTCCTTTGGAAGAGATCCTGCCAATATGTAGGGTAAATTCGCGTGGCAAAAAGAGCATTATACTCGAGAGAGCGCAATTGCAAGTAGCCTTATTGCGACAAGATACATTACAATTCTGAACTGGACGGAAGGTTGCACCAGTGACATATGCTCCACGCTCAGAAGCATAGCCGCATGGTGGTTATCATGGTGCATTCTGAGTCGCACAGTACGTATGATATTTGTAAACGTTTGTTAAGGAGGTTTTATAAAGGCCAATGCGCCTGAAGAATGCACATAACTTTTACCAGAATTTTATTACTTCCTTTAGTAATGGCAAAAGTGCATTTCCTCACGTTAGCCTAATGATTTGATGGAGATAGTGATCCATAGGGTGGCGAACAACGTATGAGTGTCTGCATTACAAGTAAGCTAGAGTAGGTTACAGGTCGATAAAGTGCGGAGGCTGACTACACTGCTGATGTGCAGGTAAGTCGTATCTCCGGCCTAAGTGGCCGAGCGGTTCTAGGCGCTACAGTCTGGAACCGCGCGACCGCTACGGTCGCAGGTTCGAATCCTGCCCCGGGCATGAATGTGTGTGATGGCCCCAGGTTAGTTAGGTTTAAGTAGTTATAAGTTCTAGGGGACTGATGACCTCAGAAGTTAAGTCTCATAGTGCTCAGAGCCATTTGAACCATTTTTTGAGGTAAGTCGTTGATAGGACGTGATACGTACCCCTGTAAAGCCATCGCTTGGCGAAACTGAGCGATGGCACTGTAGAACACCGTTGGCGGCGGCTGTGTGACCGCTCTTTCCAGCTAAGCCATTGTTGACGGCTCGCGATTAACGGACACTTGCCGTTTAAGGAGGAAGTTACCGTTTACGGGGAGTGGTCTTTCGGGTAGAGTCGCGTAGCGGAGAGTGTGCCGTTGCTATCTGCGAGAGGGCTGTGTCGCTGCGGTCGGGTTAGGAAGTCGCTGACGAGTAGCGCTGCCAAGTGAAGCAGGCAGTTGCGACGCACTCGCCGCGATGTAGTCAGGACATCAGCTGTTTGGACGGCGGACGTAAGGGGCCTGCTTGTTATTGCGGAACTTGATTTGGCAATAGCCGCGGTGAGATCAGTGCTATTGATGGACCGTCGGTGCTGGTACACGCCGATGCGTCACCTGCAACCGTACACCTTGACTGACGCCTTCGCAGCAGTTCTGACCGTTGGGATTATTCAAACGGTGAGCATCTCTACCTCGTAGTGCAACTCTTAAGACTGCTTACTCACAGTGTTTGTATTTGCAAGCCGTACATCATTTGGCTCAAGTGTGCTCAAACGTGAACCGTCATACTATTCTCTATCCGTGAGTGTGGGTGTGTAATTCTGTTACCCGAGAAAGAGGCACGTATATTTTGAATATATTTCAAGAAACTTTATCAATAACTTCACTGCTCCATATCAAATGTTACTACTGATAAAACTTAACGTTCTTAATACCAGATTACGAATCCTAATATTGCACAGCCTTTTCTGCGTTGCACTAAGTTGTTGACAGATGCATTTACGTATTTAGATTTGTAAAACCACTGGTTTTCATCCATGAAGTCAGTTATCCTTTTCTAATATCACGAGTATTTACTAGCTCGGAGGTTCAAAGTAACCTCGCTTGGGTGGTCATGCTGTCACTTAAGCAGTCACTCTTAAAGAGCTAAAATTGCATTCCGCCTAGATAGCCGAGCGTAACATTATTTCCTTTCCTTTGTTAACTGTAACGGCTTTACAGTGTCACCTTTTTCGTCTTATAGTTAATATCTTTTCTTTATGTTATAGGGTATCTAATTTCGTCTACGTGTCTGATACTGTGCCAGGTGTTCTGGCCGCCAAAATGGTCGTGGGACCTCCTTGCCTTTGGAAGGCGCGCTATAAGGCGTGTACCGCCAAAAAATGTTTAGTGTTTTCTTAATGTTATTTTATTCATGTATTTAGTAATTGTAAAGATAATATGTTGGCTTCTCTTAGAAATTATTAAACGTCTTTTTTCTGGCCCTTCAGGCTGAACTGGGTCCAACAGATAAAATTCTAAAGAAAGTGTTCTCTGAGACAAATTAAACCTGGTGAGTTATTAAACTGATCTAAATTCTTGTGATAAATTTGTCTCATTTACTAATACATTTTAATCCTATCGGTGACTGGTGGTCCTTCTGCCAGGCTCTTATAATTAAATCAAAGATTTGCTTATTGACTAACTTGCTGTAGTTAATTTAAGTCTATGATTGGTTTATAAAGGATTTTGGTGCAGCAGCTTACTACCAGTTTGGGTGAACCATCTATCGAACATGTTGTGAATTTTCGGTGTATTTATCTGAATGTTAAATTTTTTGAGGACACAGTTCTTCAGTAAGTGTTGGTTATAATAAATTTATTCTAATGAGTTTTATACATGTTGTGTCCAGTGTATATGTTGAGTGCTGTGATTTTAAAAATAAAGTTTTAAATACGTTTTGTATCCTCAAGTGAGGGTACTCTTGCCACCTCAGCAGCCTGTATGCTCTGCAACCACCTTTCAGGAACAGTCAGCCAAGTTGATCTAGGTACGCTGTTACGTAGGGATTGTCATTCATTGCTTATCCTGTTGGGACGCCAGTGCTACTTCTTATTTTATTTCTAGCCATCAGGAAGACAAGGGTGTTCCCGTTCATAGAGCAAACCATGATTAAGTCTTACACGCGGTGATAGCGAAATAACTCTATGAAGATAAACAAGAAAAGACCCGGAACTATTACAGGGAACACACAGAAAGCATTCCTGAGTGCCACATCATTGTCGGATGAATGAATCCTGCCTCTCCTTCCAAATATCCTGCTGAGTCTACATTGCTCTGTGGCTCTACAACTTCTCGCCAATTCGAAATCCAGATCGAATATACTAAGATGACAAAAATCAGCAAGGGATACTGATATGCACTTATACAGATGGTGACAGTATCGTGTACACATAAGTATAAAAGAGCAGTGCGTTGGGGAGCTGTCATTTGCACTCATGTGGGAAGGATTCCGATGTGATTGTGGCTGTACCACGGGAACTAAAAGACTCTGAATGCAGAATAGTAGTTGGAGCTAGACGCACTGGATCGTTAGGGAGTTCAATATTCCGCGATCCACAGCGTCAAGTGTGTGCAGAGAATACTAAATTTCAGGCATAACCTCTCACCACAGACAACGCTCTTCACTTAAAGACCGAGAGCAGCGGTGTTTTCCTTGAGTTGTCAGTGCTAAGAGACAAATAACACTACATGAAATAACCATAGAAATCAATGTGTAACGTACGACGAACTTAGCCGTTAGGACAATGAGGAGAAATTTAGCGTTAATAGCTTATGGTAGCAGACGACCGATGCGAGTGCCTTTTCTATCAGTACGACATCGCCTCCACCTCCTCTGTTGGGCTCGTGACAATATCGGTGGAACCCTATACGACTGGAAAACCGTGATCTGGTCGGATGATCTCTGATTTCAGTTGGCAAGATCTGATGGTAGGCTTATAATGTTGTGCAGACCCCACAAACCATGGAACCAAGTTCTCATAGGGCACTGTGCAAGTTGGTTGTGGCTCCACAATGGTGTGGGCAGTGTTTATATGAAATGGACTGGTCCTCTGGTCCAACTGAAACGACCATTGACTGGAAATGGCTATGTTCGGCTACTTGGAGACCATTTGCAGCCATTCATGAACTTAACGTACCTAAACAACGATGCGGTTTTTATGGATGACAATGCGCCATGTCAGCGGGTCACAGTTGTTTGCGGCTGTTTTGAAGAACACTCTGGACAATGCGAGCGAATGGTCTGGCCACAAAGATGGTCCGACATGAAACGCATCGAACATTTATGGGACATAGTCGAGAGATCAGTTCATGCACAAAATGTGCACCGGCAGTACTTTCACAATTATGGACGGCTATACCGACAGCGTGGCTCAATATTTCTGCAGGGTACTTTCAACGATTTTTTTGAGTCCGTGCCTGTAGAGCTGCTGCAGTACGAAGTGCAAAGGAAGGTCCGAAAGGGTCCAGCGACTTTTGCGACCTAAATGTAATTAGTCGTTTGATGAGCCAGCTCTTTCATGTTATATTTGTTGGGGCCCTTAGCAGTGGTGCAACATGAAAAGAAGTGATGTTGTTACTAGCTGGAAAGTTCGCAATTGCTGCTTATAAAATATGACTTCTAGCGTCGTTTCTGGGACGTTTAACCTCAGAACATGTTCACACGAGTTACCTGCAGACTACTTTCAGTAATCTCTCCTTACTTACGAGATGAGAATGAGTGATTAATTTTGCCTGGAGTTATCGATGCAAAATGGTCTTTATATTGTCTTTTGATCTTCAGTAGAATTGCGTTACTTAACAGTTGACAAATAGTGATTGTCAATTCTATAATACGTGGTACGTGGCCGTACAATCAATCATTTCGTCAGCATTTGCTGTGTGACAAACCGTAGTTTGTTTTTCAATTCATCACAGGTACGAAACTGTAACATAAAGACAACAGCCGAGGGTTTTACTCAATGGAGTTACTCTTAGTAGTCTGCCATGTAGCAAGTCGACATGAATGAGGTAAGAACGCCAACAATCAATGACAAAACCTGTAATAAAGAATCAGTTTCTGGTTACTATGATTTATAAACGTGTTTCTTGATTCAGGATTGTCCAACACGTATTCCTCTTACATCTGTTGATGTGTCAGTATTGCTGTAGTGCTTTGTCCAAACACTGATTTGATCGACCTCTCCACACTGACCTCCCATGTGCAGGTCTCGTCGCCTCTTCGTAAGTATCACAACCGACACCCATTTGAACCTGCTTGCTTTATTCGCGCTTCGGTATTCCCCTGTAATTCCCATCCACGTTGCCATTCTTCACTCCATTCCCAAGTTAACTATGTCTTGGTACCTCAGGATGCGTTCTGCTATCTTTTTTATGTCAAGTTGTGCCACGCTGCTCTTTTCTCTCCTATTTCATTATGTACTTCCACACCATCAGCCTCTACATTACGTAACTCTGCATTAATTATTCATTCAACGGAACTAATTCTCAGGGTTCTTCTGTAACACCACACTTCGATAACTCCTGTTCTCTGTTCTTTTCAGTGCTGTTTACTGTCATATTTTAACTCCCAAATAAGGCTACGCTCCAGACAAATAATTTTAGAACAGATTTCCTAATCTATAAATTTTTCACTGCTGTTCTGTATTTCGTATGCTTTTTACTTCTACCATGATCACTTTTTTGCTGCGAAATAGCAAAACGTGGCCGCTACTTTCGTGTATCATTTCTAATATAATTCCCTCAGCATTACCTTATTTAATTCATTACAAATCATTACCTTCATTTTACTTTTGTTGATGTGCATCTTACAATATTTTTCAAGAGATTATCCATTCCATGCAACTAATCTTCTAAGCCCACTGCTGTCTCTAATAGTACTCATTATCACTGCAGACAATAAAGTTTCAAAACTTCCTGACAGATTAAAACTGTGTGCCGGACCGAGACTCGAACTCGGGACCTTTGCCTTTCGTAGGTAAGTGTGGGGATGCGCTACAAACTTCTTTTCTCCTTTCTCTGTTACTGCCTTCCTTTCATGTCCTTCGCCTATTATACCAGCAGTCCAGTTGCCGTGAAAGTTATAGACAACCTTACGCTTTCTGTACTGTATCTTCCATAACTTCAAAATTTCAGCGACGCCAAGCCGTGCTGACAGCAGAACAACGTTTCCGCAACTCTCCCGTAGTGGTCGTACTCAAAGATATCGCCACATGTATGCGTGGGGGTACCGTCCGACGCCAACGACACTGAACAGCCACGCCAGTTGCAGCAACGGTAGTTCAACCGCAGGATTCATCAGGAGGCAGCAAGCAAGGGCTGGCTGGGAATGTTGTGCGGGCTTGTAGAGTCATTTCTCCACGTTGTATCGTGTGACTCTTCTTATTTTTCTTTTCTCTTCTGGTATTAGAAGATTGAAAGAAAGATGGCTCGAGAAGGTGACTACCCAAGAGACGACTCAGGGGTTACTTTATCAGTTGCCGAAATGGAAGCCGATAATACTGAGCTTTAATAGGAGTTATAAAGGTTGCAGGAAGAGAAGTGAACATTTTTGTCCTAGTGTTTTCTTACTTATCCGAGATTCTTGCGCCGTCAAATGTGTTAATCCTTTTTAAGGTAAGTCAGAGGAAGATGTCATGTTCGTGTACAACCTGCCTACATAAGGCCAAAAAGTTATAAGGATGGAAGACGAGTAGTCGTTGCATATGGCTCGACTGACGTTAATGAGGCATCCAAGGGAGTAAATTACGTTAGGTGGAAATTTTCTGGGATGCTCTTTCCTTCCAGGATTTTCGGGGGGGGGGGGGGGGGGGGGGGGATTATTGGAGCGCTATCTGGGGAAAAAGCTTCTAGATACACAGTTAAATAAACGTCTAAATACCGTATCACAGAGAAAAGGGGAGTCCACAGAAAATTTTAGGGACATGATTAGAAAAATTGAATTTCAGTACATATGAACTTAAGGGCAATGAGAGCTCTAATACAGTACTTCTACACGATGACGATGATGGTGATGTTTGGTTTGTGAGGCGCTCAACTGCGTGGTTATCAGCGCCCGAACAAATTCCCAATCTTTGCTCGGTCCAGTCTCGCCACTTTCATGAATGATGATGAAATGATGATGACAACACAAACACCCAGTCATCTCGAGGCAGGTGAAAATCCCTGACCCCGCCGGGAAACCTCTACATGAAGCAGCACAAGGAGCATTTTAGTGTTACATATCAAAAGTATGTTATATCGCCATATTTGTATACATTTATCAAGTGGGAAAACATTCTAAGGTGTGTGTGTGGTGTTCTGCGCTACGTGATCATACATAAATAAAGTAAGTGCTTGATATAGTCTACAGTATTTCCTGAACACGAGGAAAAAACATTACAATAAAATGACACAGGATTTTCGACAGCACCACTACCACAAGAGTCTTCACCATATGGGGAACAAAGTGACGAAAACTTAAGTAAACGTAAAAAAACTGTATATATAAACGTGAATAGGCGTCTGAGGATAACTTGTCGCTTTCAGACAGGCAATGGCGGTATTTGTGTAAATAAATAGCATTATCAGCAATGGTTGGTTGCTGTTGTCTTACATACAATAACCAATCTGTATTTTGTACACATCTATGGTCCCAAAATGCCAGTTTTCAACAAAAATAGCGTTTTAGAGAGTCTTGTGATCACAGCACCGATCAGTAAAAACTGTAGCATACCTCAAAAATTTGCTTAGTACATAACCTCAAAGTAGGCCTAGTTCAAATGCAAATAAAAATCGGTATTATCCTGTTAATAACATCGATTATATTTTTCTAGTATAGAACCTGATACATTTTTTTCTTCCCCCCCCCCCCCCCCCCCCCCCCCGGTCCCATAAACTAGTGCTTACGAAAGTGAAACACCTCTTGCGAAATTTTTAATTCTGTGAACTACCAATAACGAAACATAAGCCTTAAATACCAACAACCTTTACGTGTTTTAGACATAGTATCATAGAAAAACTTAAATATGGAAGTATTTAATCTGAAGCTTGGTTGTGCCTTACACCAAGTAGTGGCCTAAAAATAGTATTATAGTCTGCATACAAAGGACAACTTCCAGTCAATGTGAAAAAACCTGCAAACATTAGGAAATTGATTCAGTTTATACTGAGCGATAAATTAGACTTCTGCAATGATGTTTTTGAGTGGCCTGCAAACACCCTGAATGAGCAAGAAGAAGACTTTTTTGATAATTAACAGCTTTTCTGTTTTGTACTGTTCTAAACATAAAAGACTGTATAAAAAAAACATACCAGCACATAACGCACACTGAAGTCTTTATTACTCGCGTATTTTATCGCTTATTTACTTGACACATCTGCAAGGTATCAACGATTCGTAGAATGTTATTTTTCATAAAAATAATTCCGCTCGTAAAGGCCATGTCTCCACATCAGTTGCTATACCATAACAAAGGTCGTGTTTTGTTTTGGCACACGATTTTATGGTCAAATTATGTTAAATATCCTACACTACAGTCTAAATATAAACGAAGACATTTTACACTTCGGTCACAATTTTATGGTTAGATTATGTTAAATATGCTACACTATAGTTTAAATATAAACGAAGACATTTTACACTTCGGTTTCGTAATCCAAACATTTTTCTTTCACTTGAAAATTTCACTTTGGTGGATATATGGCCTTTTCGAAATGACTGATTCAAGTGGACTGAGTCCATCCAGTGATCATTTTGCTTGAGAATTGAAACACACCAATGAACTTCTTGTCGACTGGCAGGCTGCTATACGCAGCCAGCTTCGAAGTCCGCTGGGCATCTTGCACAGATCAGCTCATCCATGCGCAATATCCGGTCTGTGCCATCACCCTTCCAGCAGTTCGACAGCAAGGTGGAAACTTGAACCTGTTTCATCTACAGTATGGAGTGACATTTCTTCGTCTACGATATTTCAGGTGATACACAGCAATGGTCTTTCCTGCTGGACATGATGGAACATTGGTCTACCAGACGATCTAGCAATTGTACCCAGAAGCTGAGCTCCATGCCCTCTCTTACTTCATGTTGAAAGCAAATTTTCAGACTATATTGATTCGCAGTTTCATGTGGCAGCAGCCAGACATAAGTTTTTCGGTTGTCACAAACTCTCTTTCTATTCCTATGAGGAATGCATTGCACGACTGCAGGGTTTATCTTGGGAGCGTTGCTTCCATTAAACCAAGGCCACTGTAATCAGTGACATACATCTTGCCTCGTCCGAGACGCAGTGTTGGTCTACTTCCGAGACAAGGCTTTATGCCACAATTTGCCTGAGCTCAAGGACACGTCCTTGGAGGCGTGCCTCCCTATAATCTGTGCTTTTGAACAGTCATTACATTCCCTGGCGACGCTGTGCGAGATGCAGTGGTTGTCTTTGCCTCACGTCCTTCCCACGGTGGCCCTTCCTCATTCAAACAAGTCCGGAAGCCAGACAACTATCCTCTGGGTCCCTAATGCTTTCGGAACTTCCATCCTGTAGCCAGTGCATCAAAGCCAACAGTCAACAATTTAGGCATTTACGAGCAAAATGTCCAGTGTCTGTGATATCTCGCCACAAAACAGAGCGACCGCTACGTTCGCAGGTTCGAATCCTGCCTCGGGAATGGGTGTGTGTGATGTCCTTAGGTTAGTTAGGTTTCAGTAGTTCTAAGTTCTAGGGGACTGATGACCTCAGAAGTTAAGTCCCATAGTGCTCAGAGCCATTTGAACCAACCACAAAACAGAGGTTTGTCGTTATTCTTTAGCCAAGGCCGTCGATTGGACTTATATGGACTTCAGAACTCTCTTGCAGTCGAGGAATCAGACCCTCCAGATGTGTTGTTTATATAATCCGTGCTTCTGCGTTTCAAGAAGTTGGTGTTCATAACAGTAGTGCTTGACAGGGTCCCTGTTGAATTACAGATTGATATCGGCTCTTCAGCCAGTATTACTGCTTGACCTACCTATCAGAACATGGGAATGCCTCCGCTACAACCACTTGACATACCCCTCCGCAGCTTCAGCAATGATTTCATAGTGATCATGGGCTTCTTCACCCAGTAAGGGTCAACAGTTCTCACTGCCAGGATCCTTGTAGTGGCTGCCCCCATAGTTTCAGATTTTTTTGGCCTCATGCTTTTTAACGCCTTGGGGTTGGAAATTCACGACGTTGAAGCTGCTATCAATGCGTTAGGCCACAGCTCTTATACCTCCAAACAGTTTCCCAAGTTTCCATCAGTATTTCTCAGCATTCCGCAGGGGTCACCGAATCCGAAGCATGTCACACGTTGCCCACAGCTGTTCCCAAATTTTGTAAAGCATGGAACGAGCCGTTTGCTTTTTATGTTTATGTTATAAAATTAATAAAATAAATTAAATAACATAAAATATTAATTATTTTATCTGTATGATTGTCTCTCCTATGAGTCGTCAGGTTTTAATTATTCGGTATCAGACGCTTGACAATGGCTTTTTCGTAAAGGCAATGTTACTCGTAGTTGACCGTGAAATAAAACTGAAATAATCGGACTTCGTAATTAAATCGTTTCCAAAGACTGCTGCGGTAGGTGCGGACTCATAATCTAAATCTCAATATTACAATAATTTGCCAGCCATGCCAAAACATCGTACAGAGGTGATTGTCTACTAAACAAAAAAATTACACAGTTAGTTAAATCAGATATATTCAATGAATAAGCCTACAGTTCATAATCCTACTTACTTTTATAAATATAAATTCTTTTCAGAATCGAGTGCCTAGTATGGTTGCAACTCGCAGTAATTTTCTATAACATGAAATATGGCGGTGTGCCAGACAATAAACTAAAATACGTGCTTCTCGCACCACTTCAACCAGAGCTCTCCTTTCTTAATCAAACATACGAGTAACGTAATTGTGCTTTTGTTTTATCAGCGACACAGCGCTGCAGTTGTGTGCCATAGGCTTTATTTATTTGTCACTGATTATTTATTTAATTAATATCTCGCGTTTCCGAGGAAACTCACGCTCGGCATGCAAATGTGCCTTTATATTGCCCCCTGAATTGCGAGGCGAAAGGACACACCTGCAGGCGAGCAATTCACCTAAAGGCACAAGAAAATCTAAGTTATCTACAACTATTTACATGACCTACATTATACACATTATACACACTATATACAAACTTTGAATGACGCGGGTGCGCCGTAAAAGTTCTTATGTTGGCAGATAGAGTGCGCGCATGCGCAGAAGCGTCTGTGTGACTGCCGTTATGTCGTACAGTTAGATCACGCGGCACAGTATTGCAGTTCATATTGTTCGTGTGCGCGCGTTTCTCAGTCGTTGCACAAAGAAAATATTCAACCAAGATTACATATGAAGACTACATTCTATGACAGGTAACTCAGTTTTAAATTTACAATATTCGTTATAACACAATACAACTTAGATTGTTGAATGTTCTTAGTTACATAGTATTGTTTTGAAATACTTCAAAGAAAAATGTCCGTATTTTTCAGGTGCGTTGACCTATACACATCGTGTCGTTATTACGGTTCATATTCATCTGCTGCACAATAATTTTTTTTTTTTACAGGTTAGTATCGTCGTGGTAAAGTTTTTTGATCACAGTAACATCGTTGTATAACAACGTGATTAATACATAAGCGTGTCCATTTCCTATTTCCATTATAGTCGTTGTGATGCAGTTCGTAGTGAGTAAAAGCATTGCTTATTACAGATCAGACGTGTCCCGTTGAGTAATTGGTCCACGTGCAGTTCGTTTTTTACATTCCGTGGAAGCTTGGTTGCAGAACCTCGGACGGCACATAGCTGGCGTCGATCCTTGGACAGTCCAGGTAAGCGTGTCCGTCACATTTCGAGAACATTTCATTCCCTGAAGTTCCAACCAAAATTCTTCCACCCGTCGTGTTGTTTTCTGGACAGGCACTTTGTGTCCATTTAATCCAGTTAACATCTTGAAGTTGGGTACTGTAGTAATATCACTAGACGATGCACGAATTATTCACTTCACATTTTCAGTTTTTTGCTGAATATAGCTCACCTAAATGTTCGTAGTTATTAATCAAGGAAATCGTTCATCGCGTTTACATAGGTACGATGCATAATGAATGGCATTAACCGTTTCCTTCACATAGGTTTCTGCGTAGTTGCAGAGTTAGTAATGTTCGTTAATGTCTGTGAACAGAGGTTCACTATGCAATGTCTTTTTGGCACTCGTTTTGTTCAAATTTTTACATGATACATCAGTTAAAAAGAAAATAAGTAATTATACATACACACGTCACATATTTTCTTAGCATAAACATAATACAGTTGCACATAAACATGTTTACATCATCATTACATCGCTATAGGTTATTACATTGTGTCACATTTGATTACATGAATTGCAGATATTTACATCTTCTTTAGGGGTTTTGCTGGGATATTATCGATGTTTTTTTGTGATGTCATCTGAAATTAAGATAGGTTAGACACAACATTCATTATATCAGTAGGCAAGACCAGGCGTTTTCACTACTCAATAAATATTCAAAATAGTAAGAGAGAGAAAATGTTCGATTCCTCGCGTTTTGTGCGTGTGTGTAGAGTGTCTGTGTGGCCTTGACTACTGATAGATGCTTTTCGTGTTGAGAGATGTGCGTCTAATCTATTTCTCAAAGTAAAAGATCGCTTCACAGATGACGTCTGTCAGTTCGTCAGGTGTCATACCAAGTCAGTGGTACCTACAATAACAAATGTTCCGTGAAAAATTAATATATCATTCACTGCTACGTAATCATAAATTTTACTTTAATATTCAGTCTCCTCGGTGGAGCCGCGGCGTTGAAAGAAAAGTTCTTCTGTCTTCAACTGCGACTCTGGAACGCTGAAATGAAAATTTCTATACTACTTATTATCTGTGTTGTAGCAACAGAGTTTTTCGAGTTGCTTAGCAATATTTTGATGGGTATGACTTTGACATTATTCAGCATGAAATGCTCTAAGATCTCGGTGTGCGTATAGCCCAATAATTTTGTTAGTTCTACGATGTTGTAACAGATACGCACCAGGGTGCGGTATGTTAACAATTATATAAGGTCCTTCATATAGCAGACGCCACTTAGCGTTGCGTCGTTTGAGTGCAACAGATTTATGATGAGTACGAAGTAGTACAAGCATTCCTACCTCGAATTTTTGTTTTCTTTTTATTATGTTTCTGTGATGTTTGTTTCGTATCTGTGCGTGATGTGTCAGCGTAGTCAATACTTCTTTTATTTTCTGTTCAGGTGTGATTTCCTTGTCTGACAACTTAGGTAATGGTTCTATCCACTGATCGTTCTGTTTGCAATTGAACATGATCTCGTTAGGTGTGTAATTTGTATCGTAAAAATTTAAGTTATTGTGTACGTCTTCGAAAAGACTTAGGTAGGACACCCAATTAGTATGTTTTGATGAAATATAGGTCCTCATGAAACGGTTTAATTCTCGGAAAAGTCTCTCAGTCGCGTTACATTGTGGACTAAACCTCGAAATAAATATACTTTTAATGTTATTGTCCTTCAAGAAATTTCTCCATTTGTACCCAGAGTAGTATGCTGCATTATCTGATAGAATTGCTTTAGGTTTTTCCACGTGCGTCAGGTAATCACTTGAGAATCTTCGTATTATAGCACTTGCAGTGGCGGATTTTAAAGCATAAAGTTTAACATGTTTAGAAAATATATCGTAAAAAGCTAAGATATATTTGACGCCTCCAGAGCTTGCTGGATGCGGTCCACTGATGTCAGTACACAGAATTTCCCGGGGTTTACTAGGTAAAATAGAATGTAAATCTGTTTTTGTGGATAAATTCTGGGGTTTTGATTTTTTGACATATGACACATGTTTTCAGTTCCCTGTAAATTTTTCTTCTCATATTGCTAAAATAACAGTATGTACTGAGCTTCGCTAAACACTTTTTTGTCCCGTAATGACCCCAAACTAAGTGTGTGTGCCAAATTAAATTACGTTCAGACTCTTTGGGAATACATACACACCAGTTAGTAGCATTTGGATGTCGGCGGTAAAATAGCACATCATTGTGTAACTTGTAATACTTAGTCAAAGGATGATTGTGTTTTTCTACCAGTAATGTTATTATCTTATACCAGTGAGGGTCAGATTTTTGTAATTTAGCCATGTCTCTGCACATATCAATATAATATTGGTGATACTGCTTGTCTTGCATTAAGAGAATCCTGTAGTCATTTATATTTTCTAAGTCACTGTTGGTATCATTCATACCTTGTGGAAGTCTAGACAAAGTGTCTGCAATGGTGTTGTCCTTACCTCTTATGTACTTAATTTCAAAAGAGTAGTTCTGAAGTGTAACTGCCCATCGTGATAGTCTAGGATGTACAAGTTTACAAGTTAACAAAAATGTCAGGGCCTGGTGATCGGTGTAAATTACTGTATGTTTTCCAAATAAATAATAATTGAATTTCTTGAATGCCCATACTATGGAAAGTGTTTCTAACTCAGTAGTGGAGTATGTACGCTCACATTCAGTTAGAGTGCGACTCGCAAACCCAATAATTCTTATCTGTTCCTCCTCTTTATTCTTTACAACTTGAAATAAGCAACAGCCCAAGCCAGTACGTGAAGCGTCACAAGTCATACAAAAATCTAAATTGAAATCTGGATGGCTCAATATGTTAGCATTCACTAAAGCATGTTTAATTGTATTAAAGTCATTCTGGCACTGTTCCGACCAGATCCAAACTTGATTCTTTCTGAGTAGATTTAGCAGATGTTTACTGTTCAAAAGTGGTTGTGGCAAAAAACGTCTGAAAAATGAACATAGCCCAAGGAATGATTTTAACTGCTTTTTAGTTCGAGGGCTAGGAAAGTTTCTGATAGCATCTAATTTACTGGGATCCGGACGTATGCCCTGTGAATTAATGATATGTCCTAAATACTTTATCTCACTGCAACCAAACTTTGATTTTCTAAGATTGGCTGTGACTCCAGCTTGTGCAAATTTTTCTAAAATTCTTTGAAGTGTGTCAACGTGTTCATTCCAGGATTGTGTAGCTATCAGTATATCATCTACATAGTGTGTGACTGTCTCAACTAAATCGTCGCCAAGCACGGTATCCAGGGCTGTAATGAATACCCCAGAGCTGACATTCAGTCCGAAGGATAGAACACAAAACTGATAGGTTCGCCCCCCGAACATAAATGCAGTATATTTCCGAGAATCAGGAGTGATACCCACCTGCCAAAACGAATTAGCGAGATCAATTGTGGAAAAATATTTTGCATCTAGAAATTTCTGTAATTGCTCTTCTAAATTTTCAGGTTTTGTGTGAACCGGTAAAATTATTTCATTAATAGCTCGTGCGTCTAACACTAACCTAATGCTTCCATTTGATTTTTTGACAACAAGTAGAGGACTACAGTAAGGTGAGATGGATGGTTCAATGACCTTCCAGTCTAACATTTGTTTTAATTCTTGCCACACAGCAGGTCGTTGAGATAACGGTACGTTATATGTCTTATGGTAGAAGATCTTGTGAGGCTTAACTTCAATCTTGTACACATACGTGTTGATAACACCTAATCGTTTGGTAATAACATGTAAATATTTGGATAACACTTCCTGTAGTTTTATACGTTCATGTACACTGAGAGCTGTAGCTTCACTTATCTTATGATCAAGCAATGTTTTCAAGTCCATTAGCTCTGCGTCAGATGAGCGTGTTTGCATGTCTTGAATGTCTTTGTCAAGTACTAACTGAACCTTGTACCCTGTACAGTGTTTGTCATGCTTTAGAGTTCTCCTGTCCAAATCAATAATAATTACCCTGCTTTTATCATTTAAAATACATTTACCTTTGGAGAAGTCTATAATGCAGTCCTTCTCGCTCATAATATCTATTCCTAATATGCAATTAGTCACAAGGTTTTGTACAACCAGGAATGGCCATTGTACGGTTCCATTACCTATTTTAACGTTTACAAAAACTTGCTTCGTAACCCTACATGACTTATTACCTAGTGCAGTAGTTATTTTACAGTTTTGGGCAGGAAACTCAGGCACAGGTTCCAATTCACACATCTTTTTATAAAAATTAAAAGATAAAACGCTCACAGCTGCACCTGTATCTAGGATAATAGTAGTTGGAATCCCACCTACTACACCAGTAGTGGATGCTAAAACAATTTCATTTGTGTTTAAACGACATTGTGTACTGTCTTGTAAAAGTTCATCTGATATATTGTTATTGTGGTTGTATCTTATAAATAAAACAGGTAGTTTTTGTTTAGAATTACTCGGCATATCATTATTCTGTTGTTCAAGTGTGGTGTCAAATAACTGATTAACATTGAAGCCGCCCCCCAAGGATTCTTCAGCCACGACCTGGGGCAAAGTAGTGACTGTTTCTAGTTTGTTGGATTAGCATTTGTACTAGGTACTGACACAGATTGAGGTTGTGCATCAGGTGTCATTTCTATTATATTCACATTCGGATATTGCCTATTATGATCTCCAAACTTTTGCGGTTGTTGTTGCTGTTGCGCATTATAACTTACCTGTCGGTCGTAAGGTATGCTCCAATTTTGACCTGGTGGCTGCTGTGGTAAAGCAGAGTTTGAATGAAAGTACTGATCGTTACGAGTCCAACCTTGATGCTGTCTTGGCTCGTAGTTATTATTATTTCTATTTCTGTTTGTGTTTTTGTTACTACCTTTGTATCCGTTGTTACCGTTGTAGTTATTACCGCGGTGCCTTTTGTATGGATTGCCGCATGAAATGTTATTACTGTTGTAACCATTGTTTGTATTGGAATACGCGTGTTGATTTTGATTTCCGTACTGAGAGGGCATGTGAGTTTGCTGTTTTTGTTGTACCGCGTATCCAACTGTGGGCGCGCCAGAATTGTGTTGGCAAGCCTGCATGTTTTGCATACCACTAGTGTAAACATTGTGGCTGCTGTTTTGCCGCGCGAAGCGCTGATCTTCAAGTAACATGTCAACCGAATCTAAAGCTGTTAAAAAATAATCTGAATCGTCATCCGGGATATGTAGGAGTTTTTCTTTAATGTTGAAAGGCAATTTGGCCTTCAACGCACGGAGTATATCTCACGTTGCGACTGGTTCGTCTAAAAAGTGTCCCATGTTCAAGTATTTTTCAAAATATCTGCGTAAGTTACCATTTTTACTGTTAAAAGTTTCAGGTTCTAAAATTTGTCTTCTGAGTCGCTCCTGAACGGATTGCGACCAGAATTTGTACAGAAAAGCACGCTCAAACTCACTGTACGTGGTACATACGTCAGCTTGACTGTATGCCCAGACAGCTGCATCGCCTTGGATGTAACCGACAATATATGAAATCTTTTTCCGGTCACTCCAAGTGCGTGGAAATGCGTTACTAAAAGATTTGAGAAAAATCACCGGATGAATGGTTCGTTTTTCTGGGATAAAAATCTGAAATTGCCTGTGTTTCATTAAGCTTTCGTCTTCCTTTGCATTATGATATGGATTTGTCCCACTGTAATTACTGCTATGTCCAGCTGGCGAGTAATTACGATAATGTTGCTGTGGTTTACCATGATAATAGCTTGTGTTTGTGTTTCCACATCGTGGTATGTGTTGTAGTCGTGGTGTGTTTTGTTCTTGTGTATTTGTCGTGTGCGGTATGTGTGTGTCATACTCGAATGTATATTGGTTCCTGAACTGTGCATTTTGACTGATATTTTCGTTACATTCAGACTGTGGTCGATCGGTGAATTGTCTCATAGGTGCAGTGACGGATTGTATTGCGTCACTGATCAGCTGTTTGTTATTAGTAATGTATTGCGCTACGGAGTCGTGCACAATTGTTGGTAAATTTTCACGTAAGCATCTATCAAAATGTTTGTCTTTGTTGACTACCCAATCATGAAATTCTTTATTAATATTTTGAAAATGAGCTGTGTCATCAGATTGTAAGATGTCAGTCAGGTGTTGTTCAACATTGTCAAATTTATTCTGTACGTCAGTAATTCGTTTTTCAAGGTTGTCATGTACTGAAGAATATGTTTGAATTTGTTCAGTAAGAACTTCACACGTGACATTAAGGTTTTTTACTTGTGTCTGTAAAAGTGCTACGTCAGTTGTAGTCTTTTCTTGTCTCGTATTAAGCTGGGAAATTTTAGTACTGAGTTCAGTCATCTGTTTGGTCAGTGTGGCGTCTATAAGTTCCACACGCTTACATAAAGTGTCATTAGCTGTCTTGAGTGCTATGAGATCAGATTTGATTCCGTCATTTTGTGTCTTTAATTGTTCATTTTGCGTCTGTAAGGTTGCCATGTTTTCGGCGTTTTGCTTCATTAGCATTTGTAACATGTCGGCAATGTTTACCGTTTGCAAGGTCTCTGCCCCCGCCGCGTCATTAGACGTGACGTCATGCATTAACATGGGCTCTGGTTGAGACTTTGAAATTTTTGTGGTGGAAGACCTATTGTCAAAATTTTCGTCAACACTTGCGTCAATGTTTGATGAATCGTCACTACCGGTTGCTGTCGTAAAGTCATTTTCTAACATTTGTCTCTCGTCCGAGTCGGATTGCGTCTGAATAGTACGTCTTTGCTGTTCCATTTTTGCGTATTGTTTTCTAGTTATTACCATGCCACACGTGATATATGTTTCAAGAAAATATTTGACACTGATTTTAAAATAAAATGCAGTTGAGCATGAATCGCTCGTAGCAACAATGGCTGTCTGTTAATTTAAAAATATAAACTGAATTTGAGATTATTGGTAATGGCTGCTGGCCATGTTACATGATATCGTACAGAAGTCGGCCATATTGTACACTCGTGTATTGGTATTGTTGCATACGTTATTGTTTAGGGAAAAGTACTGAGAATGAAATTTATCACTGAAACTGTTATGCGGAAAAGAAACACTACAGAATTTTACTGAAAAGCTAATACACTGAATTATACGTCTGGTCAAGCCTGCTAATGCAAAGATGCTGCGTCTTACCTTATTTTGCTGGAAGCTTCTTTGCGTCTTCCCGCAAAATTTTATAATTGGCAAATATCTTCTGATTTTTGTTATTTCTCATATAGTCAAGTCCAGGTCCAGAAAGTTGATTTTTCACATGAAACAAAGTGAACAATGTAACAAATGACAAAATAACAAGTCCGACACGCAGTCGCCAATATAAAATTAATAAAACAAATTAAATAAAATAAAATATTAATTATTTTATCTGTATGATTGTCTCTCCTATGAGTCGTCAGGTTTTAATTATTCGGTATCAGACGCTTGACAATGGCTTTTTCGTAAAGGCAATGTTACTCGTAGTTGACCGTGAAATAAAACTGAAATAATCGGACTTCGTAATTAAATCGTTTCCAAAGACTGCTGCGGTAGGTGCGGACTCATAATCTAAATCTCAATATTACAATAATTTGCCAGCCATGCCAAAACGTCGTACAGAGGTGATTGTCTACTAAACAAAAAAATTACACAGTTAGTTAAATCAGATATATTCAATGAATAAGCCTACAGTTCATAATCCTACTTACTTTTATAAATATAAATTCTTTTCAGAATCGAGTGCCTAGTATGGTTGCAACTCGCAGTAATTTTCTATAACATGAAATATGGCGGTGTGCCAGACAATAAACTAAAATACGTGCTTCTCGCACCACTTCAACCAGAGCTCTCCTTTCTTAATCAAACATACGAGTAACGTAATTGTGCTTTTGTTTTATCAGCGACACAGCGCTGCAGTTGTGTGCCATAGGCTTTATTTATTTGTCACTGATTATTTATTTAATTAATATCTCGCGTTTCCGAGGAAACTCACGCTCGGCATGCAAACGTGCCTTTATAATGTCTCGAAATTAAGCATTTCCAAAGCAAACGAATCTTGACACGCGTCTCTTACAGCCAATGGATAGTGTCCAGAATTTTTGGCGATTTCAAAGCAATGGTTAATTCTCAATCAGTGATGGACACTTACTGTATTCCCAAAGTCGAGGACATTATGGTGAAATTTTCTGGGATAAAGTTTTTGCGAAAAATGACCTTCGCGACGCCTATCTTCAACTCCCTCTGGACTTTATAGCTACGACAGACTTCTGTTTGGAATAGCAAATGCACCTGCCATCTTCCAGCAGTAAAGTGAACATTTCATTAGGGTGTTCCTGAAATAGACAACTACCTTTTCAACATTCTGGTGCCCGCAAAAAGGCTGTGGGTCTCATCAAAAACATGGATGCACTGTGCACCATCTTTGGTCATGTGACCTTTAAATGCAATAAGGATAAATGTGAATTATTTGTGCATCAAGCCGAATACCTTGGACACATTTTCAGTGCCTTTGGGATTCATCCCACTTCTCAGTATGCTGCGGCCGCTCAGAAACTGCTGGTACCTAAATATAGATCGCAGATGAAATCCACCCTTAAGAAACGCAGTACTATCATCGTTGCATACCACATGACGCAGTTTCGTTTGAACCATGACATTAACTCCTTCACAAAAACATCCCACACAAGTGGTCACCAGGCTGTGACAAAGCCTACAGGGACTTACAGCAGATGCTCTTGTGGCTCTCATCTTAGACTGCCTATGATCCCATGAAGCCTCTCATCCAGGTGCTGATGTGTCAGACTATGCGTTGGAGACAGTATTGTCTCACGTGGTTGACAGTGTACGACATCCAATTGAATTTGTATTATATACTCTGAACGTGACTCAAAGAAACTACAGCCAAACGGAAAAGCAAGCCCTTGCCAATACCTTTGCCATCAAGAAATTCGAAAACTTTGTATTTGGCAGGATTTTCACATTCCTAACAGACCACAAGCCTCTTCTGCCAGCGTTCAAATTCTCCACCCCTGTCTCCACCGATATGGCATGTCGCCTCTAATGCTGGGCGTTGTTCCTTTCTCGCTATGCTTACGATATCAAGTACAGGTCCACGATGTACTTACTTGTTGTCACATCTGGCGCTAGATCAGGTCCAAGATTTCGATGCAGACCCTGAAGTATGTTTCCACATGGAGACAGAGAAAGCCATTGCTGAGCTCTCCTTGGATGCTCATCTTATCTGGCATCACTCAGAACAAGATCTGGTGCTGCTGGAGATGCTACACTATATCCATTAGGGTAAGGCCTTGACTCAACTGGATCTCCGAAAGAATGACATATCTGAGTTTAAAGATTGGTTAGGGTGTTCGAGGTATAAGTGGACGTCTCACGATATTCAAAACGAGAGCAATTATCCACTAGGAAAGTCTATGTTGAGGAAGGTATTGTCTTCAATCAAGAAGACTGAAAATTTTTCTATTATAGTTGACGAAACAAGTAATTCTTTGGTTCACGAGCAAGTGCCATTTTGTATTCGTACTGTCGATGATTCCTTAATCATCAATGAAGACTTCATTGGCTTATACGAGACCCCCAACACTGAATCACAAACTCTGTTCAGTATTTTAAAAGACGCCTTTGCTCGTCTTGATTTGTTAATGGATAACTTAAGAGGACAGTGCTATGATGGTGCCTCGAATATGAGAGGTAAGTTCAAAGGACTAAAAAAGTTAGTTTTGGATATAAACCAAAAGCACGTTATGGGCACTGCACCGCTCACAGTTTAAACTTGGCAGTTGCAGACAGTCTCCGCCATCTTATGTCTATGAGGGATATTATGGCTTTAGCCAAGGACTTAATAAACACCGTAAGGGAATCCAACAAAAGGATGGGACTTTTCAGAAGGATACGCTGTGAGAGCACAAACGATCAATCTAGTCTACAACCCCTTCGCCCGACTCGATGGACTATGCGAGCTTCTAGTATCTTGAGAATTTCTAGAGCTTTTTGAAACATTTTCTGCAGAGGACAAAACAGAGGCAGGTTACAAATGTGCAGGTTACCTTGAGTAAATGTTACAGTTCAAGGCTTATTTCTTTTTACGTCTTTATTTCCATGCAATGAACCCAGTAGAGGAGGTCAATGAAAAACTTCAGTGCCCTCATCAAAGTGTTGCTGATCTGGAAAAAATATTTGAGGTCTTGATTTGTATACTAAATGGAAGGTGTGATAGTTTTGAAAACTTTTGGGAATTTTGTTTAAAAGAAAAACCTTCACAAGTTGATGATCCTTCGCTTCCTCAGAATCGAAGTATACCGAAGAAGTACGAAAACAACAAAGTCAGCTCACTGCACACTTTCAAAACCCCAAAGGAATACTACAAAGCTATTTACACTGAAGTTTGTGGAACGGTGCAGTCTTGCATTACTGAGCGGTTTGCTTCTTCTCGTCTCACACAGGTCATTGCAGTTGAACAAGAGTGCTTGCTTTTAGTAAACAGAGGTGAAACAAATTTGGAAAAATCAAATGAGTTTTTCAGAAATGACCTAGACATTGAGGGACTGCGCTTACACTTGAATATGTTAGCCGATTGTGCTAATAAAAAACAACTGGTCTTAAAAAACATGCGTGATGTAAGAAAGTACATTACACAAGAGCCTACAGTTGGAGAAATGTTATGTGAAGTTGTGAAGTACATTAAACTTCTCCAAGTAGTTCCAATCACGACAGCAACAACAGAACGATCATGTAGCGCCCTTAGACGTCTGGAGTCATATCTCCGATCAACAGAGGGACAGAAGCGATTGAATAACTTGGCTGTTCTTCATGCCACCGAGATGTTTTGGATAAATTGGACATCCGACCAGTCATCAAAGACTTCATATTTAGTAATCCAAACAGATGGTCGACATTTGCACCTCTCTAAAGACAACCTAGTACTAATAATGGCATTTAGAGCAATATTAAAAGTCTTTGTAAAATAGAGAATTAAATACATACATAATATTAAATTTTCAGTTTCGAAATATTAGTACTAGTTAGGTTCTGTATTTCTATATTACTATAGTACTGTAATAGTTATTTCCAAATACTTAAATATTTTTAGGATCTAAGACGCAATTAAAACCCTCTATTTACAAACTTTTTGACTGAAAGAATTAGGCATACTGTATTAACTTTATTAACTGTATTAAAGCGTTAACTTTGAGATATTGTTTTTATTTAATGAACACTCAGCCTTATTCAAAGTAAGCTTAAAATAGCTATTTCACTTATTAATCAAAGTGCTATTGCTGTACGACAGCAATACATTATGTTTTATTCTTTTAATGATAGTTTAGGATTTATTTAAATATAATTTTAGTCTTTTCAGAGCCATTTATTCACTGCTCTCTAATAATCTATAAGCATGATTATTACTGTAAATGAAATTAGCTTTCTACAAAATACCGTGCGTGTTTATGTTTTGTTTCTTTTTTCAAAGCCAAAAAATGTGTCAGGCTTGTCGAGTTTCCTGGAGTGTCGAGTTATCGTGAGTCCAGTTTTCGGGGTTCTAATGCTGATCATATGACTCTAAAATGCTTAAAAAACTTTAAAACTCACTATTTTTCGTCTAAAATATTTGAAAATTTCCCAGGGCGAAACCCCCAGTATGCCCCCCCTCCCTCCCCACAATATTTTTTATAAATCGACGCCCCTGCAAGATGGACCCTCCCACTGGTGCTGCCTATCCAGTATCTCCTCTGGCTGACAGTCATTAGTGTGGTGTCGGAAATCTGGCGTTACATGACGACTCCCCCAAGGAAGTAGAACCATTGCCCGTCCTGTCTCCCCTCCCCTACGGGAAGAGGACTCCAGACTTTGCCAAAGTTTCTGATGTTTGCTTCCATCTCTCTTACATCGTCCAGAGGGGGTGGGGGGGGGGGGATGCTATGGTGCCCTAGACATCAGGCGGTGATAGCACCATGCATAATGTCTAATTAGTTTACGTTTCTACAAACTTCACTCTTATGGAACAGACGCCAGGGGCAATCTGTGTTCTGGAACTCCTCGGCCAAACTAGCAGATAGTAACAACAGCGATCCAGCTAGACGAACGGGCAGCACGCCCAGTGATAGCAGAGGTCATTGGCACACTGTACCTCTTACTATCTCCTCAGTGTCACATGCCGAAAATAAACTCGCATGTATCCTACCACAAGGAAGCTATTTAGGCAACTGAGCAGGCTTTGTAAGCCAGATCCACCGAAGCAAGCAACCAGTAAGATTTCAGCAACGTCTCGTTGTGGACTATGCTAGCATGTTGCAGGACAGCCCACCACCTCCTTGGGCTGGCATCTGTGACTGAAGATGAGCTAGCTGAAAATTTATATCATTTCAACTGTTGTTTACTTCATCGAGAAGATAGTGTCAAAACTACTTGAGCTTCTATCCTTGTCGAATTTAGAAATTTTCTATTACGTTTGATCGCTGGAACTTCTCCTGTGATGTGCAAGAGTAAGATATTTCGAATGTGTTTGCTTTCATGACATAAGCTAGAGTATGGACTTCGTTTATTTTCAAACTCAAGAATTAAGGAACTTTCTTTATGTCGGATTTTAACTTTACTTAGATTGCAAGATTTTGCTCACCCTTGAAGAGTGTTGCGTACTCACATATCAGCTGATTATTATTTTCGCATCTAGAGGAATTTAATTACTGTTTTGATTCAAGAACTTTAATATTGTTGCCGTTGTTATATTGTGACTACCTGTCTCTCCACTGGATATCACCATGGAACTGGATATATCATTTTTGATTTGGGGTCACAGGTGTTCGTGGCAAGTCAAATGTGCCGGAATAATAAGTTTCTACCCACCTCATTTTAGACCGAGTGGAGTAGGTGAGTCTAATGAGCTCTCTCTCGGTTTGGCATTAATGACATTTGATTGGTAAGGAAAGACTTTTTTGTGCAGAAGTTCTTCCTGAAGGTGGCAGCAGCTACAATGTCATACTTGGACTAGATTTTCTGAGTAAATATCGCGCTAAGGCAGTCCTGAAATGGTGTGTAGTAAAGCTGGATAGTACATACTGTAGTTCTGTCATATATGGAACTGTAGTGAGACATACACCAAGTACAGGGAAGGGACCTAAACTGTATGCATTCTATAGTATCCCAATGTAGAGAAAGTAATCTGCGTTGATGCAAAAGCGGATTTGTCAGTCAGTACTTTCTTTTTAGTGGCACTTTTAGCGGATTATGAGGCACTGGAGAAGGCGCAGTGTTTTCTGCATTGTAGCGTATCTTATATGTGAGAGGTTGACAGAACCCAATGGTGCCCATCAGCATTAATGATTTCAGTTCAGTGAGGTACACATTTCACGAGGTACATTTCTAGAAGATTATAATAAAGAGTCAAATATAAATCAGACCCTACTCTAAGCAAGGACAATCTGTCAGTTTAGATGGATTCCCAGAAGAGTACAACAACTACAAAGAAGCGACAGGGAGGAAATGGAAAAGTTTTAGAACAATATGCAAAATTGTTTAACCTTCCCTCCCAGACTGCCAACAGCAACTCCTATAATTCCCACTGGGAATGAATTCTACAAGTTTGTATGAAACCACACCAAACTCCAATCAGTGATGAAAGACTATAAATCAATAGCTCCACAGTGGGATTGGAGAAGAAAGTACCAGGGCCTGAGGAGGGAAGGGAAAGGCAAATTTAGATAACCAGTGGCAGTGCCAGTATTGTACATCTGTAAGATTTGAGAAGCGGTTACCGTGAGTTGAAAGTTGCACTGGATGATCGACTCAAGACAGCAATTACTAATATCACTAAATGCCATTTAGAATGAAGAACATGTCGTGATGTCACAGTACTTGCTAGACAGGGTGCTGTGTGCCCTGAAAGCAAGGTAGTGCATGGTGTACTTAGACAATATTTTAGTGTTTTCGAAGGGCACCCAGCAGCACCATGTGCAATCAAGAAATGTGTTCAGTCGACTAAAACCAGCATAGATAACACTGAATTAAGAGAAATCCCATTTCGTCCTAGGGAAAGTTTGCTATTTAGGGAATATTAACAGTCAGTATGGTGCGTAGACAGATCCCCATCTTGTACAAGCCATGCCGCAAATTCTTATTAATAATACACGAAAAGAGCTGCGACCATTTTTAGGTTAGGCAAACCATTACCAAAAAAAGATACATTGAAGTTCAGCACTATAGCCCTGGACCCATTCTTTTTTCAACAGGTTGGCACTCAAGGACCAAAGACATGCAGCGTGACTGAGATATCCTTCGCGAGCATGTCATACCTGCCCTACAAGAGAGAGACACATTGAACTCTACAGTTTTCATCCAGTTGGGGGCCTGCTGCACATCGCTCATGAACTTCGCCTGCTTCTCCGAAACACATTTGGAAACGATCGAATTATCAACGGATCGTTTCCAAATGCTTTGACGGCACGATCACCTGATCTCACTCCCTGTGATTTCTGGTTGTGGGGCTACCTGAAGGACAGGGTTTATCAGGGGTACATTCACACATGTGCTGATCAAGAGAGGTAGCCAGCATAATCACGGACATGCTTTGTTCTGCTGTGCAGAATGCAATCCTGCGCTTTCAGACTCCTGGACAGTGATGGGCACCATACTGAGCCCCTTTTGTAGCAGGAATGGTAGTGGTATGTAACGGTATGATGTACCGTAGCAGAACATTTAAGGTGATTCTCCATTATTTCTATTCCGCATGTCCTAGACATTAATGCTTCTGCTACCAAATTTGGTACTCATACAGTAGTTAGTTTCTGTGTTATAACATGTTAAATAGGGAAAGTTTAATTATAATCACCTAGTATATGAGCTTAATGGGATTGAGATTGATCATACACGTAACATAGGCATAGCATCAACATATGTCTCTGCATCACCCTTGGATGTGAATGGTTTAGAAAATTCAGGATGGCTAATCGACGAGCCAGTGGGTAAAACAGTGGACGAGTACAAAAGAGTTATTGCCTGAATACCTCTTTTACTACTTATGGAGTACTTTGGAAGACATGCAGCGAATTATTATGATTGTTAAACAGGAGCTTATTGTGGTATGGAGTGCGACGGACGACAATTCATACGTTCAAGGAACCCAAACGGTGAATGAGGTCATCATCAATTAAGTAATATGGAAAATGCCTCATATCAATGTAGTGAAAGAGGAGCGTTTGAAGCTTTTAAAAGTTCTGCCGCTGGGCTGGTGCATATCTGCGTTTAAGATTCCGTTCACAGGAGCTTTTTAAATACCCATTGCTATCGATGGCAACCAGACAAATTCGTGCCATTATAATCTCTGTTCAGCTGGAGAAACCCAGATTCATCATAACTGCATTTCCTACTGATAGAAAGGAGAATATAGCAAATTATTCCACTATATTTGACAACTGCAAGTTAGCAAATGTTAGAATATACTTGAATTCGAAATTCTGTCCATGTGACAATTTACTGCTACAGTGGGATGAAAATATATACAGCCTAGCATTTGACATGTATGCAAGGTTTCGTGCTTCTTCGTGTGAGGGTGTTGAAGAGGAAGGATGTCTACTCAGTCCACGGAAATTCAAGGAGCTGGTAGCAATCATCGAAATAGACTGGTCAAAACAGAGACCCATAATTAAATCAGGCCAGACAGATGTACGAACTGAATTTGAATCTTTAGTTAATTTCCCAGAATGCACTGCAGATATGGTCTAGTTCTATATGACCGTGTGATTAACATTTTCCCAGTCACTGGTGTTGTGCAGCGAGCTTTATAAATGAAAACATGTTGTGTCGTACCCAGAGCATTTCACAATGGCGTTTCTAACTGTGAAGATCACTTGAAATGTTCAAGGTTTCTATGATGATGAGAGCAGACAGCTCATATTAAAAGATATTGCATTCATAGCATTCACAGAAGATGTTGGTGTAATGGAGACATTCTCAGCAAGCACAGTATCACTGAAGTCTTTCAAGAATGTGAAATGTGCTAAAACTCAAGAAGTGTGCAAAGTAACTAACATGGTTCTTCCATGTTATTCACTGGGACGATACCAGTATACCTTACAAAGATACGGTGGCCTCGCTTCCGTTATTCGACTACACAGATGCCATCATCTGTGTCAAAGGCAAGTGGAAAATTACATGGATGTGTCGAATCTTCAAGTGTGCAGCTATTCAAGAGCTGGAGTTCTACCGATGCCGTGTTCTCCATGAGCTCCAGATGTGTCAAAATAGTACTGTGTCTGCTTCCGAACATGTAAAATTACTTTTAAGTTGGACGAGAAATAACTGAATTTTTACCTTACGTTCTGTGTATCATTTTAACTAATTTCACCTTGCCCATACTTCGATAGTTGTACAGTATGCAAATTTGTCCCGATATTGTGTCTTTGAGTTTCTCCAAGCTTCGGGTATATAATTTTAGACATAAGCTGAGGATGTGCATTGAAGTTTGTGTTGAGGAGGGCACTGTACTTGTGTAGTGTGTGGAACAATGTTAACCATAGCTCTGAAGTGGTGAAATGGTCAGCATTCCCGCCTATTAAGCAAGGACGCCTTGGTTCAGGTCCCAGCCATGGCACGAATATTAATTCATTTCTTCCACTTCCATCATTATCGTAATTTTAGATACGTTTTCTATATGGCTTTGGAAGTGGACATGATCATATGCCACCTGTTCCTATAACCCAGTACAAGCAGCACACTAAGCGAAATTCCATGCAACCTTTATATATACACTCCTGGAAATTGAAATAAGAACACCATGAATTCATTGTCCCAGGAAGGGGAAACTTTATTGACACATTCCTGGGGTCAGATACATCACATGATCACACTGACAGAACCACAGGCACATAGACACAGGCAACAGAGCATGCACAATGTCGGCACTAGTACAGTGTATATCCACCTTTCGCAGCAATGCAGGCTGCTATTCTCCCATGGAGACGATCGTAGAGATGCTGGATGTAGTCCTGTGGAACGGCTTGCCATGCCATTTCCACCTGGCGCCTCAGTTGGACCAGCGTTCGTGCTGGACGTGCAGACCGCGTGAGACGCCGCTTCATCCAGTCCCAAACATGCTCAATGGGGGACAGATCCGGAGATCTTGCTGGCCAGGGTAGTTGACTTACACCTTCTAGAGCACGTTGGGTGGCACGGGATACATACGGATGTGCATTGTCCTGTTGGAACAGCAAGTTCCCTTGCCGGTCTAGGAATGGTAGAACGATGGGTTCGATGACGGTTTGGATGTACCGTGCACTATTCAGTGTCCCCTCGACGATCACCAGTGGTGTACGGCCAGTGTAGGAGATCGCTCCCCACACCATGATGCCGGGTGTTGGCCCTGTGTGCCTCGGTCGTATGCAGTCCTGATTGTGGCGCTCACCTGCACGGCGCCAAACACGCATACGACCATCATTGGCACCAAGGCAGAAGCGACTCTCATCGCTGAAGACGACACGTCTCCATTCGTCCCTCCATTCACGCCTGTCGCGACACCACTGGAGGCGGGCTGCACGATGTTGGGGCGTGAGCGGAAGACGGCCTAACGGTGTGCGGGACCGTAGCCCAGCTTCATGGAGACGGTTGCGAATGGTCCTCGCCGATACCCCAGGAGCAACAGTGTCCCTAATTTGCTGGGAAGTGGCGGTGCGGTCCCCTACGGCACTGCGTAGGATCCTACGGTCTTGGCGTGCATCCGTGCGTCGCTGCGGTCCGGTCCCAGGTCGACGGGCACGTGCACCTTCCGCCGACCACTGGCGACAACATCGATGTACTGTGGAGACCTCACGCCCCACGTGTTGAGCAATTCGGCGGTACGTCCACCCGGCCTCCCGCATGCCCACTATATGCCCTCGCTCAAAGTCCGTCAACTGCACATACGGTTTACGTCCACGCTGTTGCGGGATGCTACCAGTGTTAAAGACAGCGATGGAGCTCCGTATCCCACGGCAAACTGGCTGACACTGACGGCGGCGGTGCACAAATGCTGCGCAGCTAGCGCCATTCGACGGCCAACACCGCGGTTTCTGGTGTGGCCGCTGTGCCGTGCGTGTGATCATTGCTTGTACAGCCCTCTCGCAGTGTCCGGAGCAAGTATGGTGGGTCTGACACACCGGTGTCAATGTGTTCTTTTTTCCATTTCCAGGAGTGTATTTTGTTATTCTACATTTTAAACTTCGCCTCCTTAATAGCATTCATGTTCAGAACTAATGCTATATGTGTGCCTTGCATGCCCATTTTATATACAGTAGAAGGGGTAGGTTTTTAATATAAATAACAACAACGAATACATGTGGTAATGAGTTTCATTTATTCAGTTCTCACAGTTTTTTGTTCTTGAGAGACTATTTGATCTTTTTCACAGATTGACACAATCTGGTTCTTGAGATACAATACGGTTCTTTTTCACAAAATATTTTTCAATGCAAAGATACTTTTTTATTTACATACTGTTATAATACTAATAACTATGACTCGAGAAAACCCCACGACAGTCATTCCAACAGTGGCCCTGGTTGAGAGTTTACAATTTTTGGGGCTCACTAGCACTGTCAGAAAATATTCACAATTTTCCAATGTATTGCCAAGAATCGCATTACTCATAAATTTAAACAAAAAAAACTTTTTCAAAATCATTATTTGTGGAAGCTCTCTCCTCGTTATTTAAATCAATATACTGCTTCAGCCAGGGTGACTGCTTGAAGGAGATAGCATGGGTGATTCTAACCAGCTCCATCCCTATGCTGAGATACTGCTGGAGGTTTCTACAATACATGATGTATCTCTGCTTTGGGGTTGGTGCCTCCTCACAGAACTAGCTGCTCTGGACACAGCAGCAAATCATTGTGCACATCACACAAACAAACAGGGTATTTGGATCTGCCTCCACAGCATATCCCACGCCAGAATCAGCCGTTACACTATGGATATTGCATTCGTTTCAGTGGAGGGCATGGTGCACCTATATAAGTTATTCACATCCAAGTACGTGATGTAGCTCGAATCAAGGGATGTGTTGAACCTCTCACCGATCCATTGGTTATTTGCGCTGGTGTGCCTATGGACAATTGGCAAAGTCCTGCATGAATCCCTCGCTCAAAGAAACGAAGCAGGTCAACATCGGTCAATATTTCGATGTCGACTTTCGTTGTGTTTAGCATAGTGTCTCAAGATAACCCAAGTGCTGTGTGATAAAAATCAGGGTCCAGAGAATATGTGATCATGCATACACTCCAGAATTTCTTGAAAACATCAGTAGGCAAACGCATGTCTGTATCCATATAAAGTTTGTCATAGTTTCCTTAAGTGGAGACATTGAACTCCTGCCAAACACTCACAGCATGTTTATACTGTGCATTCGATATGGCATCGCCTGTAAGGTTACTGGTGGATGTAGTAACGTCAGGTATTCTGGTTTCGTCGAGTTTTCCTTTACAGTCTAGATACTCATAAGGGAAAACCTCCTTCCTTATCACAAGCCGAAACCTCGTGTCATCGGAATATGTACCTCAACTGATACGCATATCCTTCTGAGGCAGAGTTTCAACAAGTTTCTATAGTGGTACTTGCATGAAATGTAATGTGTACAGGAAAAGGAGCGTAATTCTTGGTATCATTCGCTTGGAGAATGAAATATATTTCTCAATGCTCTCAAGCAGGACACTGACCTGATCCTTCTCCATAGTGAAATCAGCCAAGCACTCAGCAAGACAGTAAGCACAATACCTGCTCAAATTGTGGAAAACGTTGGGTACATGTCATGGTAATTTGTACTTCAGGTTGCATATGTTGTGACTAGCAGTCCGGAACTTGCCTGTTATATGCCACTGGTCACTATAAGGAGTGTCTACTTTTCAAACTAACTGTTGTTGACAGACATGACAGTCAACCACCTTCTTGTTCAAACCATCATTTCCTCTGACTTGGTCTTGGGAATGTTCTTGCTGTAAAGCTTATCAACCACCCATGAAAGTTTTCCAACTCAGTGAAGAGTCAAATCGCGGGATTAGCCCCAACGTATGATTTGTGATGGTACTACTCGAATCATACTAAAATATGACTTGTTATCTGCTGCATATGGTACCTGCCTTTCTGTGAACGGGGTATGTGAGGCTATAGGGTCGCTATCAAAACGTGTCACAGGAGTAAGGCAGCACTCAGATGCATCATGCGCTTCAAAATGGCAATTCTCCTGATGGCACGCATTCTTAAACTTTAAGATTTTGTTTTCCTCAGTGGGCATGACGACATGTACCGGTTTCCCGGTAGAGCAGACCACAATTGCTTCACTAATAACTCACTTGCGGAAATTGCCTCAAGGTACGTAAGGTAAAAATGCTTTACTCGAAGATTTTTTTGACAATTGGGATGAAAGGAGTTGAAACACATCTTTGATCTGTACATAGTGGTTATTAGTATCCCCATCAAAAAATAGGAGCATGTTTACATGCAGCTTATGCTTACCAGCAAATTCAGAGAAATTAAGAGAGAGACAACTTTATTCATAACTTTACCATCTTTATCATGAACCTATGTACCAGTATTCTGAACCCCAAACTTAGGAATGTCTTGGATCTTAATAGGGAACTCGATACTATCAAAGCTATAAAACCCACAAAGATCAATATCTCTGCCGTATCAAGATGGACGATGCGAATGATCCTTGTAATTTTCCTCACCAGCCAGGACTAACTACGCAAAACAACAGTTTCTTTTTTATTATGGACATCAATACATGCCAGTTTGGCCGCCGGCCGAAGTGGCCGTGCGGTTAAAGGCGCTGCAGTCTGGAACCGCAAGACCGCTACGGTCGCAGGTTCGAATCCTGCCTCGGGCATGGATGTTAGTGATGTCCTTAGGTTCGTTAGGTTTAACTAGTTCTAAGTTCTAGGGGACTAATGACCTCAGCAGTTGAGTCCCGTAGTGCTCAGAGCCATTTGAACCATTTGAACCAGTTTGGCCGCTATATCCTTAGGAAGTTTGCTTTAGCTGGAACCTCTCCCCCCATTTGTTGGATCAAAGCCATCTGTAGGGAATTTGAGGTGTAGGTGATGTTGTACTTAGCTAAGTACTTTACCTGAGATTCTAGCTTCCATCTCGGAAAACTGGGCCTGTATAGCACTCAAGGCGAAACAATTTACTGATTGAGATGCTCACCCAAATGTATACAATGCTCGCCTCCTCGATATTGGAGTGTATTTGGGGAGATGTGTGAGCTTACAATACAGCACAGTGCTACAGTTAATGATGGACTACCATGGGTCATTAATAATTTTCAGGAGCTCTGCTTCCAGGCAAGCTTTCAGAAAACTGATCAGGTCTCTGCGTTCTCTACACGAGAAACGATATGCATCCTCAATCAACTCATAGATTAGATGTGACATCACATTACTAACGTTGTGTCCATCTATAATAGAACAGAATAGGGAACTGCCACTAGCCACGCGATCACTGTTACTACCACTATAAGTATGTGCCGAGACTGTGACCATCCTGTGAGCGAAGCCAGCTGTGGGCTGCAGTGGAGTGATGAGGTATTTGGCGTGGTGCACCTGTATTGTGAGGCTGTCGGCAGTGGGGTGCTGCCCTGTTGGGCCATGAGGAACACCTGGGCTGTATGGATGGGTACTGTGAGGTGCCTGCTGCTTTCAACCATGACCCAGTTGTCTGCAGTAGCATCTGGAGTGATGGAAGCCCACAGTCACCAAAGTAGTACACTGGCAGTGGCGAAGGCAGCGGGGACGACAGTAGTAGGACTGGTGGGGGCTGAGGTGCTGGCTGCTTGTGCAACCAAGAGCGTCAGCTTGGTGGGCGAGGCATGGCGCATAGGACTGTACTTTGGCTGTACTGTCTTCACCTGTCCCAACACCCACACCATGGTGCACTCCATTAATGATAGAGTGGATCGCATTCTTGACCATGACAGCTCACCAGCTGTAAAGAAAGAATGACACATGTTACAAACTTGCATGCTGTTGCTGCAAAGAAAAAACGAGCTACAAAAAATTAATTCCACAATCAAATTTTTACTTTGCAGCTGATTGGGTACTGAAACGAAACTTTTTGCCTTTCACGAATAAGTGTTCTACCAAAGAACCTACTGAAGCATGACTCACCATCTGTCCTCTCAATTTACTTCCTTCAATACCTCGTCTCCTACCATCCAAACTGTATAGAAATTCTCCTGCGAAACTTTCGGGACTATCACATCTGGAAGAAAGGATATTGCGGAGAAATGGCTTAGCCACAGTTTCAACCTGCCAGGATGCATCACATGAGCGCACGCTCCGCTGCAGAGTGAGAATTTCATTCTGGAAACATCCCCCAGGATTCGTTCACAAGTGCTAGTCCCAGAATTTTCGAAGGACAACTGCTGTGAGGTTTGGAAGGCAGGATACGACATACTGCCATAAATAAAATGGTGACGACTGATCGTGAGCCATGCTTGGAAAGCTGTATCAGAAGAGCACTGGCACATGAAAGGCGAAGGCACCGACTTCGAGTATCAGTCCGGCACACACGTGTAATCTACCAGGAAGTTTCAGAAAATAAATTACTATATCGCCCTCAGCCCACTCCGGCATCTTTGGCACAAATTCCCGAAGCAGCGCCGGCCGGAGTGGCCCAGCGGTTCTAGGCGCTACAGTCTGGAACCGCGCGACCGCTACGGTCGCAGGTTCGAATCCTGCCTCGGGCATGGATGTGTGTGATGTCCATAGGTTAGTTAGGTTTAAGTAGTTCTAAGTTCTAGGGGACTGATGACCTCAGAATTTAAGTCCCATTGTGCTCAGAGCCATTTTTTGAACCCGAAGCAGCGGTTGCCACCACAGCACCTCCTCACCCGGACTGGCCTGGATCCACCAGTCCAGCTCACTGAAATCGCCTACAACAACAACATGTAGATTTACAAAAAAAACAGCGATATGAAAAAAAATTAAATAAAAGAATATGAACTTACAAAAAATCTGTGATAGGTCCTATTGGATGTGGTACAACACACAGCTTCGTCAGCCTGCATCCTCTGAGCCTCCAGCTGCTGATCTAGAACAGCCAGCGTTGCAGATATGAGTGTTATAACAACAATGAAATTTTTTTCTAGCGAAAATATAACACTGAATTTATAAACACATGCTATCAAATAACGAAAATATACATCGAGATCTGAACACTTGCTGCTAAATTAGTTTTAGCACACTGGTTTGATAAAAACATGGTACGAAATAAATAAACACTTGATGAAGACTTGCTACTAAATTTGTTTTAAAGAAATCTGTACACTCAGAGAAATGAAATGAAGACAATATATTTCGAAATCTGAACACTCAGAGAAAAGAAATAACGCGCACCCACTGATCTGATGAACACTTAATACCAAATTCGATTTAACTAAATCTGAATACTCAGATATTAAATAACGAAAATATATATATATCGAAATCTGAAGACTCAGAGCAACGAACACACGCTGATTTGATGAACACTTTCTATGAAAATATAGGCTATACTTATATGGCAATTCCTCCAAGTACTGACTTGGACATTTCCCACTGCCACTGACGCTGCTGATGCTGTTTGAAGATGCTGACTGCCTCATGGAGTTAGACACACTATTGACAACTGAACAAAAAGAGGTGGGCAGAAGCACGTAGTCACAGACTAAAGCGGAATGAAGATGACTGTGGAGGGGTAGGGCCTATATAGACTCAAGCGCTATCTACTAATTGGGGCGGGAGCCAATAGAAAGGCTTATACGGGACGAAAACTCTGCTCAGAAGGTTCAGATATGTTAGGTGTTGTCCCACAGAAGGCAGGTGAAACAGCAACCAGTTCTTCTTCTTCCAGGAATGTCTTCGTCAGTGTCTGACAGTCCTCCTCAGAAAGTACCTATTGTTGGCTACAATTGGTGTTAAACCGTATGGAATATTACTCACAAGGCTAACGTTCTAGGACTGTCTTTGTTGGTGTTCACCAATCCTCCCCAGAAAACTGGTTGTCGGCTGCATCCAAACCCTCAGTCAGTGCCCTAATGTTTGCTATACAACTTTTCTGAGTGTCTTTGAATCAAATGCTTTTGTGTGTGTGTGTGTGTGTGTGTGTGTGTGTGTGTGTGGGTAGAAAGTGCACAGAACGTCCAGGAACCACATCGTGCTGTTGGCAATAGCTTTCTAGTACGCAGGTGGTCATCGTCCCTCCGAGAGCAATAGGACAAACTGAGGAGTCCCTCAAAGCACCTACTTGTGTCTGAGAACAGGAAACGGACTGTTTTTTTTGTCGCTCTTTCTAGGAAGGCCTTCGAATCTGCCGCTACAGTGCAGAGCGCTTAACGGTTTGCGGGTGTTCCAGGAATGTCTTTGATGCAACCCCATCAAAGTGAGACCGATACAACGACCATAAGACGCCGACAAAACCGAGTCGCTTCCAGACTGCGGACAAAGAAACAAAGGACTATGCGACTCAGTAGCACTGCCCTGTTGATTGTTGCGGCCAGTGTACGTACTCCCAGAACTATGCGCTGTGGTGTTTTTTCGCCATGTGTATGTTTTGTGCCAACACCTACGCGTGTGTTACGTGTTAAGTGGCGTCAATTCAGTTTCCCGCTGTTTTTTCTGATTACTTTTGCCTGTGACGATGTTATTAATTACCGTTCATTTGCAACATATAAGATTTAACGTGTCAGATATGACTGTACTGACTAAATTTAGTGCTATGATTGCGATATGCAGCAGAATAAGTGCTAGCGGCGGGTGTTTATGTTGATGTTAATGCCAATTTCATGGCAATATTGCATGTGGGACAGGATAAAAGCGACCTGTTCGCATATTTCATTGCTTTTTGATATGGCGATAATTTTAGAAATACTTTACAACTCTTGGAAACTACAAAATTAAATGAACAGCAAAGGATAATGAGCTTCTCCCGCCAAATAAAGAGACCCACAGCCCTGTTTCTTACAGACTGATGAAATAAACAATATGGAATCTGAATGTTCTGAATAAACAGAATATCCTGCGCAATGTAATTGATATTGATTTCAGTCATGAGATGCTCCCTGCCAAACAGCTCAGCGCAGACTAAGCGATTTTTCCCACCAATTTTTCATTGTAGGGGATTGGGGGAGAGGAGATAACGGGGGGGGGGGGGGGGGGGAGGTTAGAGGTGAGGAGGACATAATTAATTGATCAGTTTCATTAATTAATTTGATATCAAAAGTGAGATGTTGCCACATCTACACCAGGTGTTATGGGGAGGGGTGGGGGGAGGGTCCATCACGTTGAATAAATTAAAAGTTGCCATTAACAAACATTGTCGCATGTTTCAGAAAGTTTGGACTGCAAAAACTAAAGCTTCAGAACTTCAGGGAGGAGCACTATAAAGGAAAGCAATACCACTAAAGTTTCTCGTTAGTTAATGAGCAGTTCTAACTATTTCACACACTCCTAGGGAATAAATGAAGTTCATCATGCGACATAACACTCCAGGTAGCAGAGATGATATCTGCAGTGAACATGAAACTGTAGTTTCTGCCTTGTACCACTGTGATACATGGGAGCTCAACTGACCTTTTGGAGGAGCCATGGAAGCTCTGCCTTGGGAGCTGTGCCACTGCTACCAACAGCCATACTGAAAGGGAGAAGGGACTTGGTAGGGAGAAAGAGGACCGCACTGAGACGCTAGCAAACTTCCCCTGCAGTTACGTATATCTCTCCATGTGCAATGAGGTAAGAAATGAATGGAAGTGTTATATCAACGTGTACACCAACATCGCAAGCTCTTCCAACACAGATACGCTGGGAACGTCTTCGTCAGCCACCACCTCGGTATTGCTTGTTGCAGTTGTAGTTTACTTCTGTCACAGACAGTACGTTATCCAAATCCCAACTTCTCTGTCCTGTCACTTAAAGATCCTTAGTAACAATGTAAGCACTCTAAGAATCAGAACGACGGAAAAACGCATATATTTAAAATATCTCATGTAAATAGTTAAAATAAGTGGTCAAAACGTGGACAACGATAACAACTGAAAAGCAAATCTAGTCCCTGTTCTCAGCACACAGACATTCATCTCAACCAGATAGAAAGCTCGTTGCAGGGACTGTAGACCCAAGGAAGGAAAGGTGGTACGACCTGGTACAACGCTCTTGCAGCATCTATGGTAGGAGTAGCCTCACAGTTAATGACATCACCAGAACACTGTCTTCCGTATTTCTACAGCTTTGCAACAACTCAACACTTTGTGTCAAGTCAGTATTGTGTCAAGGTCGCTACGTGACACTACCACCAGCAACAGCCCAACAAGCAGTAACCAAGGTTCAGTTAATACAGGCCCAGCTAACCACCAGATCACCGATCCAGTAGCCATGGTAACCAGACAGCCATGGCTCATTATCTGATCGATCCGACCACCTGATCGGTCATCCATCCAGCATTTGCTTGGCATGTATCATCAGCCAATCTCATATGCCCTGACCCTGTGTTTGGATCTCCCCACTTCTCAGGATATTAGTTGCAGACTGCAATGTAAACTGAGCAAATAGGCCTCGGCCACTAGCCGTGCCACAGCCGCTGTCGCCGGCTCACGAGGAGATCATGACAAGTAGCATAACCCGATTTCCCAGAAACTTCACTTAGTGCAAGAGGGATCAAAATAAGCAAACACGTGTCTCAGCTTATCCGAAGATGAAAAAACGATGGTCAGAGTTTTCGAGGTTTTTTGTGGTACTT